>NC_136745.1:2992500-4192500 GCF_936440315.1 Barbus barbus
AGTTGTTTCCTTTCAGTATTAGATTATGGTGATGTGATCTATATGCATGCAAGTTTATCTTCACTTAAAAAGTTGGACTATGTATATCATGCTGCTTTACGTTTTGTGACGAGTGCCTCTTCACGCACCCATCATTGTATATTGTATGAACTGGTGGGATGGTCCTCTTTGTTTCAAAGAAGGAAAGTGCACATGTTGCTGTTTATTGTCAAGGCATTGTTGGGGAAATTACCTACTTATATTTGCAGTCTTTTATCTTTTTACACTTGTAACTACAGTACTAGATCCTCTGCTAAACTTCTTTTAAATGTTCCAAGAGTACATTCTGAGTTAGGCAAAACTGCCTTCTCTTATTTTGCTCCTTCATTATGGAACGAGCTGCAGAGTATTATTATGCTGGAATCACTTCCCTCTGTAAATATTTTAAAAAACCTTTTATGGTCTACTCTGAAGGAAACATGTACTTGCTATAAGTAAATTACATATTTGTAATCAGCTGGATATAGGGCAAATGATTTTGTTTGTTTTATGTTTTTGAAATTGTTTTATTGTGAAACTTTTTGTGTTGCCATTTTTGGCCAGGACTCCCTGGAAGAAGAGATTTTGTATCTCAATGGGACTTTCCTGGTAAAATAAAGGTAAAATAAATAAAAAAAATAAAAAAAAAAGTGTTCACGAGATACCAACCTTTCGCCAGCCGTCTTCTCTCCACAGATGATCCAGACAGATGTGGTGTGCACGGAGGGGAGGGGCTGTGTGCGTGTGTGTGTGTGTGAGGGAGGGACGCGTGAGTGACAGAGAGATGAAGAGAGAGCAGGGAAAGGAAATGCAGTTGAACGAATTCGCTGCGTGTTTTAAATAGCGTACAAAAGAATAACGAAACGCAATATGTGACGGTCGGTATTGATTTTTTTTTTTTTTGGTCGGTGTTTAATCTGTGGCGGTCGGAATTTAATCTGTGGCGCACCGCCACAGATTCGTCTATGTGTGGGAAACACTGAATTAGAATAAGTGTCTGTGCTCCGTAAAAATACTAACATTTGTTTTTCTGGGGATTAAGTTTACATGCGCAAAAAGCAACAAAACAGGATTCACTTGGTCATCATAGCTATCACATCACGCACCTGCAGCGCTTCTGCGAGCGGAGAAAAACATCATAAAGCTAGTCTCTCTCTCTCTCTCTCTCTCTCTCTCTCTCTCTCTCTCTCTCTCTCTCTCTCTCTTCATTATCATTATAAAAAACAATCAGTCAAACATATGGAAAAAAAACACTGCTCAGTTTAAATATGTAGTAAAATCTGTGCCGCCGTGAAGTTATGCAAAACATTGTTTTACGTGGATATTGGAACGCGAGGGAAGTAGGCCTACATAAAAGGTAAATAATAGGCTATTTGGGCATTCAAATACATCGCAAATATGGAAACGTGATTTTGTCGATCGAGAGACCCAACGTTGGTTTCGGTTTCGTTTTAGCCTAAATGAGTTCGTTTTGGTTTGTCGTTTATATAGCTATAGCTTCTTACATTAGTGCCAAGGCTGTTGTGTTTTTTTTGGTAAATGTCAAAGTTTGTTGTTTTGTTTACACTTTTTATGGGTTTCAAATTTATTAAGTGGCCTCGGCCTATGATGCATATATTGGCTGCAAAGGAGAAGATATTATGAAGAATGTGGACAACCAAACTGTTTTGTGCCCATTGACTTCCTTAGTACTTAGATATAGTACATTTTGTTTGGTTAGACACATTCTTCAAAATATCTTTCATGTTCAGCAGAAGAAAGAAACTCATACATCTGTATTCCATCATTGTAATTTTTTGGGTGAATTATTGCTTTATGTGCTGCAGATGTGGGTTTACCCAGAAGGTCTGCATGCGGGTCTGTACTTCACACTGCGTTGTGTCCAAGGACAGTGTACAAAAATTCATAACCTGGTAAAAGAATTGAAATGTGGACAATACTTCTGGACTGGTTTTTGTTTGAATGAAGTCAAAGGAGGCTTTCAGCCTGTTGGATCTGATGGTAACTGTCAAATGTGATTGGGGATGTGTAACATTATGGGCAGTTTTATCATGGGAGTTATATCAAATGATTGTTGTGTGTGTTCATATACCAGCTGAAGAATATGAGGCTGTTTTTACTGCTGCACTGTGTACTGCATGCCTATTCCCTCATGATATTCCCTCTTATACATATCTAAGCGCTGTCAGAATGCCCTGATGAACATGATGTATATTTTCATTACCTTACACCCCGATCTCTGTGTTGTGTAATTAGGTATCGCCTCTATGGGCAGTGGAAGAATGAGACGTATGGCAATCATCCACTCCTGGTGAAGATCAAGGCTCAGACGGTAGACAGAGCCAAATACATCATGAAGTAAGTTTACCTTCTCTCTGAATCTAGTTCAGTTCTTCTGAGCTACTTAAATATGCTGGCCTGTAGTAAGAAGTGCTCCTAGTTTCTAGTGGATTGTCATGATTAATTCTGAATTCAGTCTTCATTACCTGGACTTTTGTGTTTGAACATGCCACTGTGGCAAAAGCAGGAGGTCTTTGTCAAGTAAAAGACACAGGTAAAGCGTGATTTCTATAGTTTTTCAGTCACCTACAGAACCGTTGAAAAGTTTATTTTTTTCTTTTTTTACATATAAATGCCAATAACTACTAAAACGTTCATATAAATGCTGTTCTTTTGAACTTTATCAATTAAAATCCTGACAAAAAATGTGCGAGACAGGGCTCCAGACTGCTCCAGGGCTCCAGACTATATTTATTTGTGAGTGAACTTTTGCTGAGGTCGCCACTGGCAGCAAATCAGCATATTAGAATGATTTCTAAGAAGATCGTGTGATACTGAAGACTGGAGAAATGATGCTGAAGATTCAGCTTTTAGTAATATTTCACAATACTTCTTTTTGACTCTTTCTACGAATAAACCTGTAAGAGTAGTGTACTGTAGTGTAGGTAGTGTTCCATTTATTTCCTCCATATTGAATTGTTTGAGGAGTGGATCCAAAGCCTTGAGCAAAAAAAGTATTTTAGTATAAGAAGTATTTAGTTTTATAAACAGTCAAAGGTACAAGACACTTTGTAGCTCATTCCTTGAAGCACTGCAAATGTAATTGGAACAATTTTTTATGCATTTTATTATCATTATTTCTTAGACTCTAATGCTAAAATATCCTTCATTAAAGGTTAATTTACTCACAAATGCTGTTCTGAACCTAAATGTATTTATTTCTTTGGAACACAAAAGAAATGCTGCACAAAATCTGTCTGCTGCTTGTTTCCATGCAAAGGAACTGCATAGAGACTATGGATGTCAAACCCCAAAATGATGAAAAAGCCACATAAAATACTCCATAACTCATATGCGGTTGTAACACAGTTCGTTGCTATGGGAAGGAGGCGGCGGGAACCGGCGACCATTCGAACAAGTTTAATAAAATAAACCCAAAAGTCATGCGGCTGTCCCTCGCGGATGACCACCACGCACTAAATAAAGTCCAGGCCTGGTCATCTCTCGTCTTCCGCTGTCGTCACTCCTCCTTTTATCCTTCCGGAGCTCCTCCGTGGGACTCGAGACCGCTCCGCCCCACTCACTACAGCTGGATTTTAAGTTTCCTGATGACTTGATGTGATCAAATAAAAGTTTGTCGCTCACTGAAAATCTTGCCCCTTCTGCTGTCCATTATATTAAAAATAGCATCCGTTTCTCCTTTTGTGTTCTAAAAAAGAAAGTCATACAGGTTTCGAAGGTGAGGAAATAATCTCAATGTTCAACTATTTATCTAACAAACCTAGCTTAACATTACATAGCTAACGTCTAGATCCTCACTGCTGAGGAAATTGGTGCAATCCTTGTTTCTATGGTAACGGCTCCTCACAGAATTATGGGTAGTGTAGTTTGATTTCTTCAGGTGAAGATTGTTTTAATGTTTTAATTTAAGGTATGAAATCTGATTTATATTCTTGATTTTGATAGGAACATAAGCATCCACTTAAATGATCTCTGAGGTCGTTCCATTGTGTTTTTCCTCTGCAGTTTCTTAACTCCAACCATTGCACTTAGACAATGTGTAAATTTAGGATGTTGTTATACCAGTGCAGCTTTAAATGCAGTTCTCTTTGAACAAGGTTTATGTTGCCCTGCGTTTGGGTGTGTGTTCAGGTCCATGTGCATATAGATGAGCGCTTTGAAAGGGCTTGCAGAATTGCTGCATCAGATTCTTTGCTTTCTTTTCAAGTGTGTTGAATAAATGATGATATTTTGGCAGATAATTGGATGGAGAGGGAGCGAGCGGAGAATGAGCTGAGGCTAAACGCGTCAAAAGTGTTCAAGGAGAAAGAGAGGGAAGATCAAGGTCACCTGTCAAACGGGCCGAGTCGAGCCCTTGTTTGTGTCACACTGCTCTCGACCGTTAAGCCTCTCTCGTTGGATGCTGTTTGTAGCTTGTGCAGGTAGTTTTGTGTTTTTCAAATGTTAAATTGATAAATGAATATGACTGGACTAAGGTTAGATTTTACAAGGGACGCCTGCATCCAGCATTTCATTGTTGTTCTTTAAACATAAATATTATTTGATTTTACATTTACATGTTTGTTTACTTTTCGTCACTCTTATTTTTATGGTTTGCCTTCATTTTTCCTAGTTAGTAGTTTGCTTTTAATGGATGTTGTAGCCTAAGGCTGCAGAAATCTGAAGGACATCACGTCGAGGACAGAGAGGAGCTAGTATGATTGGGGTTGTGTGAAATAAATAAATATTTGTTGAGCTCAATGTGAGGATGCAGCCTTGAATGTGAAAGCTTGCTACAAAAGAAGCCCTATTTGGTCAGATTTAGTAACAAAATTGTGCCATATTTATCCTAAACATGTTTTAAAAAATGTCAAGCATCTGATATATTATTTTGAAGTTTAAATCGAAATGAACCATTAAATCCAAACCATTACATTTATTATTCACAATTGGATGATCTTCCGAAGTATTTTTATTTTTATTTATATATGAAAAAATGAATAATTAAATGTAAACATGAAGTTTAACATGAACCTTAAATGTTTTAATTGAAAGCATTAACAATACAGTTCTAAACAAGTGAAATTGAAATGCTTTATTTTGCTGTATTTAAGCAGTTTTTGCTCAGTTTGACCCATTTGTTGCATGCATTATTTTGCATTCGGTAGCTGTACGTGACTGTGTGTGTGCTGTGAGGCGAGCTGTCAGACATTAGCGGAGTGTGTGAGTTGTAGGGAGGTGCAGGTGGTGTGTTGGACTGCAGTGCTGCTGCGGAGGATCTGTCAGCACTGAGGCAGAAACACGGAGGAGTAGCGCTTCATTCAGCAGTGCGACCGGAGGAGGTGAAGAGGCGCACACACACTCTCCCAAATCCATCTCCGTGCACTGCATTGAGGGGTTTTTCTCTTTTTCTGAGCATCTCTGCTGTTTACGGATGACGAATGTGAATGCAGTCTATACGGGAGAGCGCATTCACACTAATGCACAGATGTGTTTTGACGTGAAGTCACCTTTATTTATATAGCGCTTTTAACAATGCAAATTGTCAAAGCAACTGCACAATATCAAAATAGGAAAATAGTGTCTCAATGTAAAATGACAAGATTAAACACTCAATTTTCAGTTAAAGGCATTTCATTATTGAATTCAGTGATGTCATCGTCCAGCTCAGTTCAGTTTAAATAGTGTCTGTGCAATCAGGTCGACGATATCGCTGGAAATGAAGTGTGCCCAACTGAGCAAGCCAGAGGCGACAGCGGCAAGGAACCAGAACTCCATCGGTGACAGAATGGAGAAAAAAAATCTTTGGAGAAACCAGGCTCAGTCGGGGGGCCAGTTCTCCTCTGACCAGACGAACCAGCAGTTTGTTCCAACTGCAGCAAAGTCAGATTGTAAGGGCTCAACTGGTTCCAAGTGGTCTTTGGATGTTCCGGGTGTCCTGTCTGTTTAATCCTTTAAGACATGACTGACTTTTAGATTAATTTATTTCATATAACCACTGCATAAATATGCGTACGGCCCCATGCCACGAGTGCCCTCCAGAGTGAACACACAAAGCATATATGAGCATTTGAAAGCAGCCGTCTGTGAGTTTTGCCTATCTAATAAACTATCTAATTGCATTCCAGACACCGTTGATGTCTTTTGTAGAGGATTTGGAAGAAAAAACGCTGATATACTGGTAAAATCGCACATTGTAGGCGCTGTAACATTGAGCAAATTAAGCCTGTGATTGTCCTTGTAGTTTTCTTCAACATTTCGAACTTAATGTAATATTAGATACTTGTTCAAGGGTTTTGTGTGTAATTGGCAGCAACTATAATACTGCTGCCTCTAGTGCATGAAAGTTTTCCATAAATTCTGAGCTTAGTTTTTACCGCATTTGCAGAATCGTTTAAGAGAGAATTGTGATGCATCAAATCTGTTTTCCTCCCACCCCTAATTTTTTAACATCTCTTTCATGACATATTTGAAAGTGTGTTTTATGAAAATGTTCGATACGTACTAGTGAGATGGCTGACATGCTGTTGTTCATGTGAGCTTTATAAGACTTCTGGGCATCAGAAGATGTCATTAGAGCTAGTTCATTGTGCTCTGAAGGTTAAGCAAACCAATTAGGCCACCTGATGTGACGTGGGGAATGCTCAGGAACACACACACACACACACACACACACACAGGGCTCGCTTATTAAGACCAATGACACCGTAATGGCTTAGCAGTCAGCAGCTCCTGTCGGCTCACCAGTTTGAATGGAAACTCCACAATGCCAACACTGGCTCTGTGCCCCCCTCCAGTGTGTGTGTGTTTTTTTTCCCCAGCTACTTTATTAATTGACTTTTTAATTGGCCCTTTTGTGCCACACTTCAGACAAAGCAGCTCTGCTAGTCTGCAGGAAAACACAGCCCCCCACGCTCACAATTAACAGCGTTATAAAGAACAGCCCGAGAGGCGCTGTGCTTCACGTGACAGTCCATCATGCGCCTGCTGGCATGTGAGATAAGAACTCAGAGCAGAGGCGTGAAGACTCATAAAACACGAGCGAGACTGTCCATAGACAGCCGTCCACTCTCACCGATAGAGGAGACACCTGTCTGTCATGCCGCGGTTCCTGCAAAAATCCAGTATTCACAACACTGGAAAGCCATGTTAACAAGAAGTCGACAATGAGTTTGTCATTGGATATTTGATACTTAAACCATTTAAACAATGTTTCCAACAAAAATAACTGACACTTAACATTGCTACATGAATACGACATGATCATGTGACTTCAACAGCACCACCATTAAGCTTCCGTCAACTCTTCTGCCAATTTGAAATGTTTGAGTTGACTGGACTCAATGAGGCTTTGAATGCTAACTAGCAGATGAGTTTACCTGTTTGATGACGTTTAATGTCCCTGACAACCTCCGTAAGCCCTTGTCAGCAACCACCTTTTCAAGAAAATCAAAAGCTTTGAAAAGATATCACTGTCACTTATCAAAATACTCTTCAAGAACACCACTAAGGTGTGGTTTTCTGTAACAGTAGCAGGACTGGCCACATGACCAATGACCCAAATCCTATTGGTTGACAATAGCCAATTTTCTTTGCACTGTGGTGGAAAAGTGATTAGATCAGCTCTGTTTGTGTCAGTCTTTAGTCAAGTCACCTTTATTTATATAGCGCTTTTAACAATGTAAATTGTGTCAAAGAAACTGCACAATATCAAAAAAGGAAAATAGTGTCTATAATGTAAAATGAAAAGATTAAAAAAAAGATTTTCAGTTAAAGGCATTTCATTATTGAATTCAGTGATGTCATCGTCCAGCTCAGTTCAGTTTAAATACTGTCTTTGTAATCAGGTCGACGATATCGCTGGAAATGAAGTGTCCCCAATTGAGCAAGTCAGAGGCAACAGCGGCAAGGAACCAAAACTCCATCGGTGACAGAATGGAGAAAAAACCTTGGGTGAAACCAGGCTCAGTCGGGGGGCCAGTTCTCCTCTGGACAAAATTTATTGGTGCAATAACAGCCATTCATTCAATTAAAATTTATCGTACCAATTTCAGCAACGGATATTCATCTTGGTGTGAGCTGGCCTTCAGGCGGGGCCAATTAGAGACAATTAAATATCATTCGCATTTTTTGTTTTATACATGCGTAAGCATTAAAGGGGTCATCAGATGCCCATTTTCCACAAGTTAATATGATTCTTTAGGGTCTTCGTGAAAAGTCTGTAACAACATACTTTGGTTAATTTCTCAATGGTAGTGTGAAAAACACCCTTTTTACCCTGTCAAAATCAGCTGTGTTCACAGCGAGCCGTTTAGGTGCATGTCTCTTTAAATGGTAATGAGCTCTGCTGACCCCGCCCGTCTCTTCTATGGGGTGACGAGCCGTTCCCCTGAAGGCTGATTTATACTCAATGCGTTCGCTTGGGTGTGCGTGGCAAATATGATGTCATTGCGGTGTTGGCAGAAGTTCGTTTTGAATGCACGAGACCTCATTTCGCGTGGTGGTGTGCACGCATTTTTTGTAACTTTCCACGCAGCGCCACTTCCGAAGATGCACAACTTCAGGGCGACTCTAGCCGGACATGCACGTTTGTGCCGGCATTTGTGTGAAACAGAAGCCTTTTGATGTGAAGTTCAAACTCCACCAGGTGCTTTTTGACGCTTTGAGGGAAAACAATGCATAGTTTTTTTTTTTTGCATAGTTTGTCCAAGGCTTTTTAATTGAAGTATATTTTTATTTTTCATCAAAGAAAACTTCATAATCACCATGGCACTCTTGTAAATTAAAAAGCCTTTATTATCAGATGGCTACATCCAAGAAATCTAAAAACTAAGACTCACTTCTTATGTAGGTGAAACTGGATCACGAATGATTCGCACGAATATAGAGAAATTTAGGTAGATCGGGCGCATTCCCTTCAGAAACAAACGTAATCCACTGCGTCTTCAGATGTCGGGAGTAAATGATGACTGCTATGTTCATTATTACATCCAACAACAAAACACCTAAATCGCTCAGGAGACATTCTTGTCTACTCCTGCTCCAGCGTCAAAACAATTTGAGGACTGTTCACAGCTCACTTGGGGCAGGGCTAAGTTAAAACGCTAGTGTCAATCAACAATCATGGGAGGGGACTGGGTCTATGTGATGCCACACAGACAGGCATCTGAAAACGGTTTGATTTGAGAAAGGGGTTATTTATGGGGATTAAAAAAAAAAAAGAAGCACCGGATGGATTTTTATCATAATAGGGTGGTTGTGTACACACTGCCAACACACATTTCAGTTCAAACAACATGTAAAAGTGAATTTTGCATCTGGTGACCCCTTTAAAAATGGTTAAAACTGAACACCTCAGATCTGAGATCAGTTAAATCACACTCAAGCGGTGAACCATGGCAATGTTGAAATGTTTCAGAAAACAAAGTTCAAAGCAGTATGACCTAACAAAGCCTTGTTTGCTGAAATCATGTGACTTGGCAAGTTTGCGCCGAACCGCTGATTCGGAACAAGATTCATAAAGGTTTAAAAGCTTCATGCACTGCCATTGGTAATACATGTATTAATGACTTCTGTAGAGATATTGATTTTCCTTAGTTATTTGAAAAATATGCACAATCCTTTTACGAAGATATTATCTTTTTGCTCTTTTAGCACCAACACACTTTTTTTGTGCAAGTGGCCATGATTATTGGCATATGCCAGCCAAATATTGTCTGTAGTAGTAAGTATAGCCAATTTACAGGCCTGTTGTAGTCACTGGTGAGTGTAAGTGTTAATAATTGTCCATTTTGGTGTGTCTGAGCCACTTTTTCTGGTTTTCACCTTCTCTGTGGCTTTTTTTCCACCAGGCGACTGACTAAGGAGAACGTGAAGCCCTCAGGAAGGCAGATCGGAAAGTTAAGCCACAGTAACCCCACCATTCTCTTTGATTATGTGAGTATTTTATTGCTTGTGACGGCCATAATGGTCCGCTAGACTAATGACATGCTTTTACAGGGCTACTTTATAATCTGCAGTGTGCCATCAATTTTCATTACTCTGGAGATTAAAAAGCACGTATATAAGCTCAGAGCAGTGGCCTAATGCCCAACATCAGAACGAGAGCATGAACACGAGGCTAAATTTAGGCTGTATTAGTCAGCGGGCTAACGGTAATCGCATTCATCTCCATCGAATGTAAGAAATTCATGACTGGGCCGACCACGGCTGACAGATCTTCATGTGTGCCAGAAAGTTTTCATCAGGATGCTTCTTTCTGCTGGGTTGGTTCTGAAGAAGTGGAGCGGAGGCTGTCACCATTCATGCTGTGCACGTCTTCAGCGATGAGAGGCTCCGAGTTTTGCTCTCGTGTGCCGAGAAGAAAAGACTTGGAAGTGGCTGACGTTGGCAAGGCTTTGAATTCATTAGCATTTCTGAAAAATTCAGAAGATTCAGTGGTGAAATAAAAGACGGAGATGAGCTCTGATGAAGGCTGTGTTATTCAGGCGCTGGCAGAGGACCGCGCTTTCCCCGTTTTATGAACGCCTCGAGAGAGAGACCACTGACTGATGCTGCTGCCTCTGAACTGACAAACACTCGCCACAGTACATCATCAAATCAACATTGATTCTGTTTGCTAGAATGAATGACCCTGGTCTAATTGAGCAATGTGTTATTCTACATGACCAGGGAAATATAATTAGTGGTGTTTGCTAAGACAAATTTAGCGATTGACTGGTATTGACCAATATTGATTGCAGCAGTGATCATGTATTTTTGTAGGCTGGTTCCCTCGACAGAAAAATTTAAATAAAATAAAATAGAATTTTTCTATTGGCTTTTGGATTATTGCAAAAAAATGTGGCCAGAAAAGGTTGGATGAGAAATACAATGTCTTTAAATTTTGAAGCCTAAATCTAATAACCAGGTGTAAAAAGCTAAACACAGGCTATAAACAATCTACACCACCATTTAAAATGTAACTTTGCAGAGTTTGAGTTGGAATAGTTTGCAGGAGTGTGATTTTAAACCCAATGAGTCAATGCAAGTGAATAATTAACCTGTTCACTGTGATGTTTGTCAACTTCTGCAGTCCCATTTACTCACACTTAATGGCAACAGGCTTTTTCAAGACAAAAAGGTACAAAATGTATATATATTAAAAAGGGGGTATTACTGATGTATTTTGTGTCTTAGAACAGACAATTCTATATAAATGACATGTTTGTCAAATGTAATCTTTATCTCACAATAAAAAAGCATAGCATAGGTTTTCTTTCTCTCTGTGGATCCAATATTACAAAATTGATTTCCAATTAAGGAAAAAATGCTGAAACATTGGTAATTTATGGGGATTAAATAAAAAGAAGCACCGGGTGGATTTTTATCATTATAGGGTGGTTGTGTACACACTGCCAACACACATTTCAGTTCAAACAACATGTAAAAGTGAATTTTGCATCTGATGACCCCTTTAGAAATGGTTAAAACTGAACACCTCAGATCTGAGATCAGTTAAATCACACTCAAGCGGTGAACCATGGCAATGTTGAAATGTTTAGGAAAAAATGCTGAAACATTGGTAAATATTAGTAAAACTGATCATACTATGATAGACAAATAGTAGAATCACAATCGGGTCTATTGCAAATTAATTGGGGTTCGTAACACAATCACATCTGGCTCTGTTTGCAATTTCACTTGGAAATACAATGCATTACCAAAATTAAATATAAGTTTAGTTTGACGTCTTTTAAAGATAATTTTATTGATTTATTTCTGATTTCAGCGAATGAAAATGGCACAAAAAGTACTTGAATAACACACTTGGTCCTCAGGGGAATAAAAATAAAACTGTATGTAGGAGTGAATCACTGCTGCAGAGTGCTGTGTTGTTAGGTTCATGAATGTAATGTTTTCTCTCTCTTCTCTTTCAGATTCTGTCTCAGATCCAGTGGTACGATAACCTCATAGCTCCAGTGGTGGACTCTCTCAAATACCTCACCTCTCTCAACTATGATGTGCTGGCCTGTATCCTTTCAGACGGCTCTGATAATTACACTCCCACTGTATAATAATCTTCCCCCTCCGCTAATAACAGCTCTCCCAGGAACTTGCTGATCTCCTCCAAACTCCCGTAATTTGCGCCTGATTAAAATAGCATGTAATCGCTCACCTTGACTTCATCATCATCACTGAAGCTGACAGCTTTGTGTGTTTTAAATGAGGGAGAAAAGCATTTCTGTAGTTTGGAGAGCAGCGGAGGAAAATAGACTGTTAATTTTCTTTTGAACATGCCAAAACAATGTCTAAGCGTATGAGTAATAGTCTGAAGAGCTTACAGCGGATGTGTTATCTTTAAAGAGCGAGACGTGGTGTGTTTGAGGCCTTGACCGCGTGGGCAGATTGCATTATTGAAGCTTTAGCCAACCCAGAGAAAGAGAAGATGAAACACGATGACACGACCATTTCATCATGGCTGCAGAGTGAGTGCCACGTTTCCTCTAAAACGCCTCTTCGATGTGTCGAGATGCCGAATAAATTGAACTTCTGCCTTGCATCCTAATGGACATTAAATGTCATTTCTTGAAATGGTTTGACCCTGCTGCTAGAGTGTGTCCGGAAAGCAATTTGGAGCACAAATGCCTGACAATCTTGACTTGCCCTCGTACGAATTCTAATGCTCGTTCTTATGATAATATTTTGCTTTCGTCATCACGTCTTTCTCTAGGTCTCGCTAGTCTTTGTGGAGCGGTTTTCAGAAAATATCCCATCGAGTTAGCTGGTCTTCTGCAGTATGTGACCAACCAGCTGAAAGCAGGCAAGAGGTACGCTTACGTGTTTGCTGTGTTTAGGTCCTGACCTGACCTGACCTTCAAAGAGGCGCTGTGCTGTTTTTACCCTGCACTTCATTAAAATCGTTGTTATTATACAAAATCAACTGCTCAGAACATGAAAACCATCACAAAAACAGTAGATCATCCAAGTAAAGATGCCCAGTATCAAGGATATGTAAACTTTGGAAAATGGTCTATATTCAGTTATTATTTTGTCTTGTAGACTATATGTAAGCTTCTGTTGATTGAATTGGCTTACCCAGGGCAATACTAAAAAAATCCATGTGGGGGGAAAAAAGTTATTTAGTTAAAACTGAAACATTTTAGCAGTTTTTGCAAGGTGTGTAAACTTATGACTACAACTACTTTCATACCACCTTATATATTGCATTAAAAAAAAGTGTTGCGATGTAATTTTTATCTCCCAGTAAATTTACGTAGCCCTACTCCCCGTTCTCCTGGCTATGTGTGTAGTTTTGAACTTGGTTTTGCAATATACTCATGCATACCAATCTTTATTTAAAAGAAGCATGCTTTTGCCAGTTAATTTGAATCTGTACTAATTTTGTAGGGTATGGCCAGGGCTCTAACAGAAAAGTGACATTTCCAAACCCAAATTAGTTTGAAGATAATTTTGGTCACACTTTAGAATAGGTAACACTTTAACTACGACTTTTCCCTCAAATTCCTAATTTGCTGCTTATTAATAGTTAGTAAGGTAGTTGTTAAGTTTAGGTATTGGGTAGGGTTAGCGATGGAGAATAAGGCATTAATATGTGCTTAATTAGTACTAATAAATGGCTAATATTCTAGTAATATGCATGCTAATAAGCAACTAATAGATGTAACCGTAAAATAAAGGCTTACCAAAATACTGCTGTTTTTCAAAGAATATGTATCCTTAAAGTACAGTAAGGCATTCAAGACTTAAGTCTTTTTAAGGACTTTGACAATGTTTTGAGCGTTAATTCCATATTTAACCCCTTCATTCCAAGTGTTCAGTACCCTGGACAGATTAACTTTTGATTTTCTTAAAGGGATAGTTCACCCAAAAATGAAAATTCTGTCATTAATTGCTCACCCTCATGTCGTTCCAAACTTGTCGTACCTTCATTCATCTTCAGAACACAAATTAAGATATTTTTGATGAAATCCGAGAGCTTTCTGACCCTGCATAGACAGCAACACAACTGCAATGTTCCCAGGCCCAGAAACGTAGAAAGGACATCAGAAAAATAGTCCATGTGACATCAGTGGTTCAACTGTAATTTAATGAAGCTGCGAGAATACTTTTTGTGTGCAAAGAAAACAAAAATAATGGCTTTATTCAGCAATTCTTCTTCTCCTCATCCCGTCTGCAGCGGTGCTTTTATACTGAAAGTTAGTACTTAGCATTTTATACAGCATTGTTGAAATGTGCTGTGTTTGCAACACTAGTTTGCTCTAGTCCAAATGCCCCATATATATATATATATATATATATATAATATACAGCAATTAACAATTAAAGTGATTAATTTCTCTGGACTAAAGAGGTTAATCCCAGTGCTTGTCTGAGAGAGCGGTGTATTTCTGGACACAGCTGTATGTGAGGCTGTTCTGCACATGTGTAAGCAGCAGCAGCGTTAATAAGGTGTGGGTTATCCCTCAGCACTCCAGAGAGAGACGCGTGTTGGCAGGCAGTTAAAGCCCTCGTTGACAGACGGAGAATCGACTAGCACTTACTCTGAGATCTGAGCTTCATACGTGTACAGGTTTACAGGTTGGGTGCATGTTAGATAATGGATTTGATTGACAATGATGGTCCAGTGGGGGGTTGATTTTCTCATTAAGTAGATGATTTTTCTCTGAATGTAAAAATAATCAAACCAAGAAGTAAAATTAAAATGTGCAGGTAAATTGTTCTTGTTTGAAATTACCATAGCAAAGTAGTCTAAATTTTAGTGGCTTCTGACCCAAAAATGGGTTGCATATCTGAAAAGGCTACTGTCGTGCATCACGGACCAAAATATACACTGAAATTGAAAAAGAGGATCCAATACATTCACACTAGAGCTGGATTCGCCAGTCCATATTTGAGGACTTTCTCTAAAATCAAGGAATCACAGATCTATTTAATTTCCTTTATCCAGTGTCATTGAGCGTGAGGAACTCCCGAAGAGCAGCTTTGGTTTTATCGAGGCCTTTAATCATTCCTGTGTTTTGTGTTGTGCCAGTTTTGACCTGCTGATCCTGAAGGAGGTGGTGCAGAAGATGGCAGGGATTGAGATCACAGATGAGATGACTGTGGAGCAGCTGGAGGCCATGACAGGTGGAGAGCAGCTCAAAGCGGAGGTACACCACACCTTTGAAACATGGTCGTCGTTTAGCAAACAGGACGCATTTACATGTTTAAGCCATGTTTGTGAATGTGTATGTCATTGCAATAGATTAGGGCTGCAGCAATGTTTCAGATGTCCAATGCTTGTGCTGTTATTTAAAATGTATTTTTAATATGCCACTTGGTTTGATATTTTATCCAAGGTAGGGCTGCTTGACTATGGCAAAAATCATTATAACGATTATTTACATATATAAGTAAAATAAAATACAAATATTGTAATCATGATTATTTAACACTATTATGAGTGGGCCATATGACCACTCATAATAGTGATTTGTTTAAAGAGAGTGATATACCAAATATATATTTTCTGTAAATAATGTTGCCATGATATCTACATATTAGAGACCAGCAAAATGTCTCGATTCTCAATACCACAGCAGAGTACTAGGGTAACTAATATTAGTAAAGAAGAGTCCTCAAAAGTATTGAAAATAATCAAACTGTCAGTAATAAAAAAGCAAAGTACAAATACAAGAGAATAAAAAGATACAAATTAAACTGTGCTTTAAAGTTTTGATTTTAAATGCAAGTCTAAAGTATTCAGTTAACAGCCTACTACAGAAATGAATAATCAAATGTAAAATAAAGCAGCATAGTCTTCACTATAAGAATTAAACTTTGTTTGTTTCTTATTAAAGGTGCAAATGTCCTTCAGTCAAGAGCAGTGTGTGATTTAGCCTTTGTCGTTTCTTGTTTTATTAATATTAAGCACACAGTCGCAGCAGGAATATAGCCCACTGTCACTTTAAGAGCGGCACGGATCCAGTTTACTGTTGCACGTATTTTCGTTCTCAACTTTTACATTCATTTAATACATAACTTTTGTTTATGTGGTTTATGTGAATAATCCCCAAGCGCCACATTTTGACACATTTTTGCGTGTATTTGACCGTTTAGGCTTGCACCTTGAGCTAAAAGATGACTTTACATGCCTGTTCTGTTCCGTCTCGGAGCACATCACGTTACACTGAAGAAGGAAGTTCATTCGCACTTTTAAAAACAAATCTAATCAGCTTTAATATAAAAAAGTCCCATTTTGCAAACGTTACGTGATTTTACTGATTTGCACGTGAAATTGGGCTTTTATGGAGGAAGTGAGGCAATACTCGTTTTATCTTGATTATTGTATTTTCATAGTAGTTGGAGGCTGAAAATGAAACCGAAGCTGTATTTCGATTAGCTTCACAGCTCTAATCTAAGGCAGTGAAGTTCACATACTTTTGGGGCCACTGTATCTAGAGCACTGGCACAGAAACTTCTTTCATAGAGCAGGCCAGCACTGCGAGTTTCACCTAGTGTGTACAGCGTGAAACAATGTGGGGTTTGAATGTTACAGCCATTTATTAAATAAATGAGGGAGGGAGGGAGTAAATGGCATCAGAATTACATTTTTGGGGGTAAACTTGGGCTTTTATTTTTTTAGTTTTTTTTGAGTGTTGTGATGCAGAAATCAGGGCCCCTGAAATGAGAGATAGTTAGAGTTCATGTGTTAGCCTATTATTCTGCAAACCAGCACTACTTAGCAGGTCAAACATGTACCAAGATGCATTGCAGATGGTGTTTGCCTTAACACTGCTTCCTTGAAAACACTGAGGCAATTAAAGTGCGACCACATGGGACAGTAGGTGTTCATAATGAATCAACTCGGCAGTTTCTTAAGTGAAGAAACTCCCGAGTTCAGTCTGCGCAGCTTCCATATTGGCCTGGTCATGAACATTCCTCTCATCTTGTGCGCATATCCCCTCAATATGAAGAGGCTTGATAATGGATGACATGTTTGATTGGGAGTGTTTCTGTTCATTTCTGATTGTTTGTGTGTGTAGGGTGGCTACTTTGGACAGATCAGGAACACTAAGAAGTCGTCTCAGCGTCTGAAGGATGCTCTTCTGGACCACGAGCTGGCATTACCGCTGTGTCTCCTGATGGCCCAGCAGAGGAACGGGGTGGTCTTCTCTGAGGGGGGAGAGAAGCACCTTAAACTCGTGGGGAAGCTTTACGATCAGGTATAATCAACTAACCGGCGGCTCTGGAAACCAAGATGACTCAGATCCATGCACTCCTCAACTCTGCCATTGTAGTTTCTAAAAAGAGCATAACTGCTAATTAAACATGACAAGCAGCGGAGCTCATGCAGTGGAGCTGATAATACATTTCTTCAGAACTGTTTACTTCAAGTTTGATGCTTGTTTACTTTTCAGTCTAGTTTAAAATAATGCCGTGATATAGATAGACAGTCAGACTTTAGGGTTCCTGGAGGGGATTTTCAGGAAGAGATGGCAAATAAAATTGCACATTTTAACGAGGTAAAGGCTGCCAATTAGAAAAGAGCCACTTTTTAGATGAGGAAATGTGTTAATGAGTGAAACATCATGGAATAGGTAGTTCTTCAGCATAGCATAACACTTCATCAGTGTCTTTCTCACATCGATGCCATTGACCGCCTGTTTAAGTCAGCAAACTGTTAACCCTTTAGTGCATGAATGTTTCAGCTATTATTATTACATATTCGGGTCTTTAGCGACCTGGACCTGCATATCTAACACAGATGGATCTCTAACTGCTGCAATAGCACATAACTCTCCTGATATTTTAATAACAATTACAAAAGAATAAAATAAAGCATATTTTGTTACCGTTTGAAACTTGGAAGTGTTCAATTTGAGCTGCTGATTTCACCATCCCTGTCATCGTTACAGCGCGCTTCCTCAGTGCATTCAGCATCTGGCTCATATTCACGATCTCAACCAGATTCTCAAAACGATCGTTTTCAACGTCTTCAAAATCAATATTTAGATTTAAATTGGCCATCAAGAACACTGGGAGAAATTCTGGTCATTTAGTAACCATTTTGGCCGGCTGCCTCACTCATTTTCATTCATGTATTTACTTATTAATACTTTGTTATTGCCTGCCTGATGCACCAAAGTCTCAATTCAGCATTCAGTATTAAATTGATGATAAATCATGAAAAAAAAACTCTTTCCCTCTATCTTTCTCTCCACTTACTAGCTTGTACTTATTTGAACAATGACTGAGACTTGGTGTTACGAGCACTTCCTCTGTCTGATTACCTCTTCAAGATTAATCGCTTTTTGTATTCCCCAATTGTAAGTCGCTTTGGATAAAAGCGTCTGCCAAATGACTAAATGTAAATGTAATAATCTCTTTTGACTTGCAATGCTATGATTTGCCTTGGGCAGGCCTATGAAGACCGTTTTGGGCATGCAGACTCATACATATATTGTTACTTTTATTTATTTAGTTTTATTCTATGGCAGAAACAGGCTTCCATACTTTTGCATCATTATTGACATCAAACATGGAGCAATGTCCATATTTGGCATATTTGGTAATCAGTTTGGAAAGCTGTGGCTAAAAGGAGAAAAAATAAATAAAATCAATGACTCTAGACTTAATTTTTTGTATTTTCTGTGCAAAAAGTTATAATCTGGCTTCAGATAAAAGACAGTACACCACAGAAGTATTATGGACTACTTTTGGTCACACTATAGTTTAGGGACCAATTCTCACTATTAACTTAACTTTTAACAAATTTTGCATCAAACTCTTAATTGGCTGCTTAGTTTAGTTTATTTATATAGCACAATAAAGCAACAGTCGCTGGCCATTGAGCTGTACAAAAATTGTAAAACCAATGTTTAAAAAAACAACAACAATAGCATACAAAAACATAGTACATACAGAGAAACAAGCTCAGGACGACTTGCGTATTACAAGCCTTCTCTAAATGGAAGGCTTTAAGTTTGGCTTTAAACAAAGATTCTGTAGAGATTCTCCTAATAATAAAGGTAGGCTATTCCACAATTTTGGGCCGACTATGGCAAAAGCCTGGGCTCCCTTTCTTTTTTTAACTGTGAGCTGGTTTGATGACCTGAAACATCTAGCAGATATGTAAAGTCACAAGTCCAGATAAATAAAGAGCCGGCCCATTTTAAGACCTTAAAAACAAAAAGTGAAATCTTAAACTTTATTCTAAAAAACAGCGGCAACCAATGCAGGGAGAGTAAAATGGGGCTTATTCATAAGGTAGTTGTTAAGTTTAGGATTAAGGAATCTAAAATATAGTCATGCTGAATAATTCATTATTTTTGTGCTGTTTAAGTACAAATAAACAGCTCATATGCTAGTAATTTCAACAACTAGTTAATAGTGAGAACTGATCCCAAAACTGAATTTTCAGACGACTTTATCTGACGGGCTTGACAGCCCCTGATCAGTGTATGATCTCACTGCAGGGAAAAGAGCTGCTTGAACACACTGCAAAGTCTCTGTTTTTGAGTTTTAGGGTGAAACTGACTTTTTAAACGAGTAATTGAAAACTGCCGTTTCCCAAAGGAAACCAAACTGAATGATTGAGTTTTAGAAACTTTTCATGGTTGTCAGTGTCGCAGTTGGGTATGAAAGTGGCCCGTATCAGCCATGGGAAGACTCACGTAGAGAGTTGTACAGAACTTCTGTGATTTTCATCCGCCCACACACACTGGCAGTTTGCTTTTCATGTTCAGCAGCTGCGCAGCTCAATTACTCACTGGGTAATCCAATTGACTGTTTCCTCTCTCCCCCCATGTTCTCTAGACATGTCGCAATTCACAGCAGATGGTGCTAAAAACTAACATCATCAGCTCCATTCTGTGTGGGACTGCGAAATGATGCCGCCGGTCGATCCTTTTTGCTTTTTATTTTTTCATATTTTTTTCTCTCAATGTCTCAAATTAGAGCCTTTAGCAAATAATTCCCTCTCGCGATGCCAAATTGTCTAAATAATTGCTCATGGTGTGAATGAGAAACACGCTTTTTCCTGACATCAGTGGGGGGAAGCTTTTAATTATTAATTTTGGCTCTTTTTTTTTTTAACTCACTTTGCAGGAAGTTGTGCGCTGCTCATTACAATCAGCAGAAATGTGTGGGGCTCCTGTGCCCGGCTATCACCGCCTCTGATGCACCACAGAGAGAGATTGACTCATCTCACAGACTAAATATGCATTCAGCATGATTGCATGATTTATGCATAAGCATCCTGAAAAATATTAGAACAACTTAATAATTTGTATAAATTTGCCTTATTTTGCATGTTTAATACATCTTTTGGCATGCTTGCCACTTAATATATCCTAGTGTTTTGTATGTTGTAGAGCGATCTGAACAAACTCCAGACCCCGAAACCTAACTTGTCCTGCATTGTTTGTTCTATGGACCAGTCACGTACCTACGGGTCAGTGGCCCACCCAATTAGAAGTTTGTAATTTTCCAAATGGATATTTATTTAACAATATTAATAAACGTCTTATTTCACTGTAACTTTTATCAAAAATATTAAACGCTTGTTTTCATGGTAAATTACAGGTCGTTTCTTAGTTTTCCCTCTTCCTATGGGTGCATATCAGAATGAGCTTTATTGGCCAGGAATGTTTACACATACGAGAAATTTTTTGTAGTGACCGAAGCGCCACAGTGCAACAGAAAGACAGCAACCAGACAGGACACAGATAATAAAAGAATAATATACAAATAGGCAATGTAAAAAAAAAAAAAAAAAAGCAAAAACAATATATAATAGACAATTGTGTGTGTACAGGTCTGATAAGTGCAAATTTGAAATGAAAAAATAAGTATGTGTGGTGAATAAATAATGTATAATAGAGTTGTGTTCTCCACGGTTAGTGTCAAGTGTTCATGAGATGGATTGCCTGAGAGAAGAAACTGTTCCTGTGTCTGGTCGTTCTGGTGCTCAGAGCTCTGTAGCGTCGACCAGACGGTAACAGTTCAAAGAGGCAGTGTGCTGGATGTGAGGGGTCCAGAGTGATTTTACCAGCCCTTTTGCTCACTCTGGATGAGTATAGTTCAATGTTGTGATCACTTGGTTAGTCCGTGCAGCATACGACCACATCCGTGCGATTTGAACATTTAAGCTGCGTTCGCTCTGCCGCTGATCTGAAGAGAGCAGCTGTCATCTGTTATGAATGAAACAGCCTCACAGTCTTTTCAAGCACACAGTATCATTATTTCTGTGCGACAAACATTCAGATCACAGAAGTACTGGGATAAAAGTTTATAGTTCAGATATAAACTGTACACTGTAAAAAATGTACCGTAGAATTTACAGGATGTTACTGGCAAAAAAGTTGCCAATAAAATCTTAAGATGTTATTGCTGTAAAATGGATTACAGTATAATACTGCAAAGCAAATTAGTTAATTGCTGTATGTGAAATACAGTCATTTGTAGTATTTTTACAGTAACATTGAATTAAACTTGTTTATTTTCAGCAGTATTTTGTAATCTCACTGAAGTACAGTATTTACCTGGCAACTAAAGTTGCCAATAAAATCCTGTAAATACTCCTAAATCCAAGATGTTTTAATAATTTAACAAAGAAAATGCTGCGAAGAATAATTTTAACAGTGAACTGTAAAATACTGATTTAAATGCATTATCATGAGCACTACCTTAATACATTTACAAATGAATAAAAACCAAGTCAAAGATGTTGCAAATAAATATTAAAACTGGCAGAAAGACATTGCAAGGCTTTTACTGGTAAAAATAAAAATCAGTCTTTCAACAGTTAAAATCTTATCATAAAAATAACAGCATCACAAAATAACTACAAATACCTGTTATATAAAAAAGTCACTCTGTGTAGAACATTAACTTTCTATAAAAATTTCAATGACAATTTAATAACTACTGAAAGTCCGTCAACTTTCTGAAATGAACGCACACATGAGGATTGTCCCTCTTCTCTGAGACCTTTCCACTTGTTTTGCCTCTATGTATCCGTCTTGTATCCAGTGAGTGTTGGGATTCCAACAAAACATCTGCACATAAAAACAAGCAGAAGCTTTAGAATAAAGTTCAGCATTGAATGAAACTAGCTCAATAAAATAAATGTGAAAATGCCACTTATACAATACAATCAGCATTTACCAGTACTTTAAGTAACCTTTTTCACAAATGAAATTACTCAAGTAAAACACGTTACCTTTGAAATAACTTGTGTGCAAAAGATGCCTGCTCCCAGGATGCCAGACTGAAGTTGTAATAAGACTGCACATCCAGCCACAAAGTTGAGGTATGAGTTTACAACCATGTGACCCTCGAATAGGCCTAGTCAAAAGCCACTGGGTTCACCTGAAATTAATAAATATAAGCAATAATGTAACTACAGTATTTCAGTATAAAATGTAATCTAAAATACGTTTATAAAAGGATTTACAACAGAATTAATCAATAATATATTACCTAATATAATCTGCTTCAGACAGTTTTGCAGCATCAAACATTTCTCCACATCATAGCTGCTATCCTTTGCGCCTACAAGAAATAATGAAAATTATGTGGATATTTTGCAGTTACATAAATGAGACCAAAATGAACACCCAAAAAGGCATATATTTTAAAATAAGCGCATCTTACATTTTAATAATAAATTCAATTATAATAATACATTGTAGAACTGTACCACCAATCAAATTAAATAATTTACAATGCAAAATTAAAACTGTTATGACATTAATGTTTTACATAAATTTTTGAAACTACAAATAAGAAATGTTGGAAAAATGCAACGATACTTTTTAAACGTGAAACTAAACCGCCAGTAGGTGGCAGCAAATAACTTAATGAGTGAGTCAATTGAGACATTCATTGTACCGATCCGTTCAGAATGCGGAGTCATTCAGTAAACACTGCGATCTTTGTTTGGAGCGATTTCCGAACAGTCAATATTGGGTCTAAAAAGTAAGTAACTTGATGTTAACTAATCGTTTATTGAACTATGTAACATTTGCAATCGTGGTAATCCACAAAACAGCTCGCTTATGCTACCGATATCATATGTTATAAATAAACTCAGCCGTTTGAACATTTACCTCATTTATTCTTCCGTGAGTTTGTGTTCCATTAAGGTGTTTTTATGTTGAACGTAATAAAATCAGAATCTGTCTTGCGTTTCGATGCTTCCCTAGTTATTTTTTTCACTCAAGTTTTAATCAGGCTAACTTGTCCAGTCGGGCATGTAAAGATGTCTTTCACTAAAAACATTTTCCCAGACAAGCTTTAATTTCGAGTACTACAGTGGCAATAGTAGTTACTGACAATTGTTCGCATTACATTAAAGCTGGGTAAACACTACTTTAAATGCTCTCAATAAGAAAATTAAACTGCCAAAATGAGAAAAATGCAGCATTTAGCCTAACTATGCTATGATAGCAATTTCCAAAAACTCAATTTATCCAGAATCATGCAGTTCTGTTTTGCACACAAACAGCTCTTAAAGAGTTATGTAGCCTGTTGATTTTTTTTTTCTTTTCTTTGTTCATGGTATTCATAAAAGCAGTAGTCGTATGTGCTCTAGCTAGATAATGCAAATACAATTTGAGTGTAGATGATTTCCTTTGGATGAATATGTGTCATTACAATTTCCTACCACATGAACAAACTTCTGGAAATTTTGGGAAAGCTTTTTTTTTTTTTTTTCTCTCATCCTAACTATAACTCAAAAGCATTTAATTAATTAAGTCTCAAATGAGAGGTGGAAAAGTTGTGAGTGTGACATGTGACAGCGAGTCCCTCAGGCGGTGTCTTGGCAGTCTGAGCTGATTCGAGTTTTGAAAGCAAGCCAAACCAATCTCATCTTCCTTTGATGTCCAGTTTTGTTCTTAGCACAGTCTGGACACGGTATTCTTTGCACAGGTTTAGAGAGGTGTCATCTCTTCCTGTCTGTTGCATCTGTTTGTGAGAATGCACTGCTTGTGAGTTTTTATCTTTACATGCCTAGATTTTGGACTTAAGACAAAGTTTACAGCATGTTCTGACTGCCCATTTAGGGAGTTTTCATGGATGATTGTTTCAGAACCATGCTGATTAAAGACCAACTCTGGAACGGTCCAGTTCTGGTCAGTTTAGAAAACAATCCGACCCAATGGACCGGCTAACCGAGCTGTATCATAATTCATAATGGGAAATGTGTTGTGTAGAAAGCAGCAGTGTCTGATTCTGTGGGTGAGCACATTAATATCACAGTCGAAAACCAAAGAGCGCCTTGAAATGCCATTGATTTTCTCTGAAATGCGTCCTGCCTTGCAGGGAAGCTAGTGCACAAAGCTAACTTTTTAATTCATCTTGATGGATGGCACTGTGAGCGTAATCCTGGAACACAAACCGGTGCTCTCTGATCAATGAGAGGACTGTTTACTTACATGTGACTTGCATAAATACAATTTGCAACGGTCTAAACCCCTATTTCAAAACACAAATGATCTGCAGGTCTGAAAATGTACTTGGACAGGAAGGGGCTGACGGCATGTAAAAAAAGTGAATCTTGGTTAAGGGCTGGGAGTAAATATTGTCTTAAAGTGCCCCTATTATGGGTTATGAAAGGTTCATATTTTGTTTGTGGCTGTCCCTAACAACAGGTTGATATGCATGCGAGGTCAAAAAACACTTTCATTGTCTTATAATATGCATTTGTTTTGACCTTATTTGCTCAACGACTCCCAAACGATTCGCTCAACGATTAATTTTTCCAAACCCCTCCTTAGCGTGACGCTAATCTGCGGTGATTGGTCGATTTAATTTAAAGCAGTGTTTGTGCGCTCAGTGCTGCTTTGTGCACAGCGTTACCACGGAGACCGCTATTTTTAATGCTCCAAAAGCGGCACCTAGTGGCAAGAATGAATTTCCACTTTCATTCAGATCAATGCAAAACTCAAGTTTCCCTAGGTCTGCGCGGCGCAACAAGTGGGCGAGCAATATGCTAATGTTTCATGTCGACGTCATGGGATTTGTTTTAAAAATGATTAAACTCTTTTCAATGATTCAGAGTCGACTCTTTCTTTTGAGAGACAATAACTTTATACATAGTGCACTTTCAGATTGAAAACTTTGCAGGATGTTTTCATTCACTTAGATCTCTGTTACACGCTGCGTGAAAGGTCCTTTTCATAAATCCATAATAGGGGCACTTTAATGAATCTTGATATTGATTCTTAAAAGCCCAAGATCGATATTAGTTTATTTCCTGCACTACTTTTCAGTGCTAGTGCACTCCTGCTGCTGGATCTACAGCCTCGCCGAAGCGTCCTCACTGCATGTAATAACACGCAGCACAACCAGTGTAGTCTGATTTAGAAGTGAATCTCGTGAACCACTTCTCTCTAGTGAATCAAAAACATATAGCTGAAGCACATAAACAAATGACTCTTTTTGAATCATTACTAATGGTTTTAATGAACCTCCATGTCGTACAAAGCAAATACACTTGTTTTTTGGCAAACTTATATCCATGCATCCAGCACATTCAAGTCTGAAACTCAGACAATATTGTTGTTCATTAGGTCTGTTAAACTTTGTCTGGTAGTAAAGCAGCTGTCCGGGAACATTTAGGTAGTTGACCCAGTGGTCAGGCCGTACCTCCCTCCCTCCACCAGCTTCCTCTGGAATCTCTCCCCAGTGTCTCGCTCCCACTAAATTGCTTTACTGTGCATCCCATCGATTCCGATGGAGAGCCCGTGATGAATGGCTTTAATAAAGCGAGGTGCAGTTCCCCAAATAAATGAGCGACCTGAGGATTTATTAAGAGCATCTGCATTTGGCTGGGACAGAAGCGTGGACCAGAGGGAGAGACTTTTAATGATGAATGTTTCTCTTTCTGCTTCCTCCCCATAGTGTCACGACACTCTTGTACAGTTTGGTGGCTTCTTGGCGTCTAACCTCAGCACAGAAGACTACATCAAAAGGGTGCCGTCAGTCGATGTCCTCTGCAACCAGTTCCACACACCACACGATGCTGCTTTCTTCCTGTCTCGGCCCATGTATGCCCATCAGATTCTGGTGAGTGTTCAAAACAAACTCTTGCAGTAGTTCATAACATTTTGGCTCCAAAGCCTACTGTGTCCAAAATATTTGAATGCCCTCCGATCTAAACTGATATGTACTTCTGTTGGGAAAAAAGTAAATAAAAAATAAGGTAATATAAATGCATTTAAGTAATTAAGACTTAGTGGGAGCCCCTGGAAGTTTGCTGAATCCCCCTGATTGAGCAAACAAAGCATTTTATTTCAAACTTTTTTTTTTTTTTTACTTTGTAAATTAAAAGTATAGATGCAACCCAGTTTGTGTACTTGTTCGCTATTGTCATTTAGGGGTATAAATAGTGACTGTTCACACTGGAAGTTCCTAAAAGAAAAAGCACTTCAAACCTCCAGATGAACCCTCATGCAATTGTGTATCCCAGGCAGCTTTAATAGCATAGTAGAAGGAGAGGGGATATCAGACTGATGCTGGATGACAGAACATTATAAAGATCATAAACTACACATAGAGTGCATAGTGTATGGTGTGCCATTTGGGACACAGCTTATATGCATGTTCAACAGATTCTGCCTGATGATTTTTGATGCAGTGCATTGTGGGATTGTTTTATTTGCCATTTGGATACATTCAGTACCAACATAAAGACTGTTGACAACCACACAAATGTTCAGCACAAAAATTTGGTTGAGTTTGCATTAAATGTGTCTGTTCAGGCTAATGCAAAAAAAAATATATAAAAAAATCAGACGAACTGAATGAAAATGTCACTCTCTGATAATAGACTGTGGTCCATGTAGAAAATCATTTATAGTATTTATTTTCTGGTAAGATTTGTGTATTTGCTGCTTTATTTAGACAACATGAGAGGGCCAGTTCCAGGTTCTTCCTCTGCTATTCACTGTTGCATAACAAAATAGTCCGTTTGTAAGCACCAGTTATAATTTTATGTAATAGTGGTATCTTTGACCATGTAAACAAAAAGTTAGAAATATAAGAGTGTGGGGGTGGTGATGGCGCAGTGGATACGCCACATGCCTTTGGTGTGAGAGACCCGGGTTCGAATCCACTGTGAGACACCAATGTGTCCCTGAGCAAGACACTTAACCCCTAGTTGCTCCAGAGGCGTGCGACCTCTGACATATATAGCAATTGTAAGTCGCTTTGGATAAAAGCGTCAGCTAAATGAATAAATGTAAATGTAAGAGACTGGAGTAATTGTCAAATTGATGGCATTTGGATGTTTGTGTCAGTCTGAACTCACTACTAATGTGACCTAGTGGAATTTATTTTCAAACAACCTTTGCAAGCACTCATTACACTTAGGCTTACATCCTAACGATTGCTTTTATTTTTGCAATGTTCCAATTGTATCTAGAGCTTGACTGTTAAGAGCTAACACGTGTGGCATAGCTGTCGAGAAGATCTCTCTCAAACATTCCATTCAAATCCACAATCTTGTAAAAACACTGCCAATGTTCACCCTTGTTTTATCCCATTGTCTGTCTCTGTGTATTTTGGCAAGTCTTCACATTTTGGCTTGTACTTATGTAATGGAAATCTTCACATGGAGAATTTGTGTTGGTGGGAACAGGGCTTAACATTTACATTTATGCATTTAGCAGACGCTTTTATCCAACGCGACTTACATTGCATTCAAGTTAGGTTTTTTTTACATTTTGTCAGCTCTTGCTTTCCCTGGGAATCGAACCCATGACCATGGCGTTGCTAGCGCCATGCTCTACTATTTGAGCTTGCGGTTGAATCCAAAAGTTAGCATGTTTGCGAAGCTGATTGTTTAGTAATTCAAGCACAGAAGTACCTTGAAGATCAGTCACAAACAAAATCATACATGACTGGATGATTTTTGACAGTGCATTTTGGGATTTTTATTTGCAAATGGATGCACGCAGTACTGACTTAATGACTCCAAACTGAGCTGATCTAAAAAAAAGGCTTGATTAGTGCAAAAAATGCCCCAAGACAATAACAGTTGAAGCATAGAGTATTTAATAGTGGTTGAAATGCAAAGCATCCGGTAATGCAATATTACTCTTGCTTCAATACAAGTCTTGCATTACAGTAAACTGTGATTTATTTGTTGTATTTTGCAGTATTATAACCTCTATATGATACTGCCTGCCTAATGAATATTTCATACAGAGCTCATTTTGTTTTTCCCCTCAACGCTAGACCCCCGCTTACAGCTCTCCAGGGCAGTGTAAAGTTAACCCATCTCTCTTCACCTCTAACAAGATTTACCGCCCCCTGATTCCACGTGCAGGCCTCTGCGTACGCTCGTCTTCAGGCCTGTTTGTTGTGCTCGAGTGAATTTTAAAGCTTGCCTGCTGTCTCTGTGTTCCCATCAGTCCAAGTATGACGAATTGAAGAAGGCAGAGAAGGGCAACAGGCAGCAGCAGAAGGTCCATAAGTACATCGCAGCCTGCGAGCAGGTGATGGCCCCGGTGCACGAGGCTGTCGTGTCTCTTCACTTGCCCAAAGTGTGGGATGATCTTCGACCTCAGTTCTACGCCACCTTCTGGTCCCTCACCATGTACGACCTGGCGGTGCCGCACAACGCCTACGACCGCGAGGTCAACAAACTGAAGATGCAGATCAAGGCTATTGAAGAAAACACAGAGATGGTGAGACGCTAAAGACCTTTTGTGTTCAAAATTCAGCCTAATAGATCTTCTGTTGTCTGTATTGTTAAAAAAATGAATCAAGTAGTCATATTTACTGGAGTAAAAGAAGCAGTTCCTGTGCTTGCTCACTGTTAATAGGGTTATTTAAAGCTATTAAAATAATTGGTAGTCCGTATTTGCTGGAATAGTGATGCTGTTGTGAAGCTCAGATTTGTCATAAACAGTTCATGAAAGCATATGCTCTCAATGTTAAGTGTGCAGTCACATGACCCCATGCTCTGTCCACAGTAAATTTAGTTCTAAAGCCTCTCTTCATCGATAGTGCTGCCAGCCACATATCGGAGGTTTTGTGAAATGTTTAGCTCTATATACGATTTAAAGGTCTCTGAGAGAACAGCTCAGTGTTTCCTGCAGGGCATGAACCTCACAAATTGGCATTTTCAACAATGCCTTTTAAAAATACTCTCAAAAGTAAAGCTTCTTGGGTTTTTTTGAAGTCATATATAAATTTTTGGTTCAGTGAGTCCGTTAACTTAGTTACGGATGAATTGAGAATTGAATCATTTATTTGGGAATTCTGGATCAGTTGAGGAATTGGACGAATCACACAATTTGTTTCTGAACTAATTACGATTCTGAACTAAACACAACAACAAAAAAGACAAAATACTAATGCTGCAGTCTATTTAAAAGTATTGAATTAATTGAAATGAATTATTAAACATTTTATATGTATTTAAAATATAATATTTAATTACATAAATTTGTCATATTAAAATTATGAAAAAGTGGTTTGAATGATTCAATGACTCATAAATACTGTGTTTTATTACTGGATGAATCAGCATTTTTGAACGAATCTCTTGAATGATTCAGTTTCTTAACTAAACATGGTAACTATCTGCTCTCTGTGCCTTTGTATACATCGGTAACATTCTCACAAGTCAGAGTTTTGACAGTTTAGCTGTTTCAGATAATGGATATTGTTGTTTTAGTGACTGGAAACAGCAACAGCAGCGTTTTGCGATGCACAAATCAACCTTCACATTCGGCATAGACCTCAATCTCAAAGCTCATCCACAATATAAACTTGTTTTGCCATGAGGCTGTTGATTTACAAACAGCACTACTAAATACTCATACAGGAATCCTTGCAATGTCACACAGACTCTTCTCTGGTTGTTCATGAAATGCTCTTCTCTATTGCAGCCTATGAATAAAAAGAAGAAAGAGAAGGAGCGCTGCACAGCGCTGCAGGACAAGCTGCAGGAAGAGGAGAAGAAGCAGCTGGAGCATGTGCAGAGAGTTCTGCACCGCCTCAAACTGGAGAAAGACAACTGGTTACTCGCCAGTGAGTCCTCAGATAACTCTCTCACAATCTCTCCGCTGCTCAAAGGCTCTACGCGTCTCTCACCCCCGTGTTCCCTCTATTCTCAGAATCCACTAAGAATGAAACCATCACTAAGTTCCTGCAGCTCTGCATCTTCCCCCGCTGCGTCTTCTCAGCCATTGATGCCGTTTACTGCGCTCGCTTCGTGGAGCTGGTGCACCAGCAGAAGACGCCCAACTTCTGCACCCTGCTCTGCTACGACAGAGTGAGTTCACTAAAGGAACCATTACAGGAACTTTCAACAAATGGCCTACAAAATAGTGTCTCCTGTTTTTTGTTTTTTTTCTTTAGAAGTGCAAATCCCATGTTCCTTTGAATGAGAACCGTTAATGTGAAATGAAACCTATCTAGTCTTAAATTAAACAACATCATTAAATTGTAGAAAGTTATAATGATATGCTTATCTACCAGAAAACATCTATGTAGCAGTGTCACATTGTGGACACAACCCTTTTACATAACATGTCACAAACTGTGATGGGATTTAGATGCTTTCTACAACATAGAACACAAATAATTTAATACTATTTACTATAGTAGGGTAACACTGTAGTATAAGGACCAAGTCTCACTATTAACTAGTTACTTATTATCATGACTGTTATTAACATATTGGCTGTTTATTAGTGCTTATAAAGCACACATTCTGCATGACCATATTCTACATCCCTAATTAGCAAATTAGGAGTGTTTTGCGGGAGAAGTCTTAGTTAATGGTTTGTTATTAGTGAGAATTGGACCTTAAAATAAAGTGTGACCTTACACTTTAATCAAACATATATTCATCTTAATGTAAAATATGGCTATAAATAATAATAAACAAACATTTGTAACATATTTAGTCACTGTCGGTTCAAATCCGCAACCCTGTGACTGTTCTGATGTATTTTAATTTGTTTGGAAGCTTCACTCCATTTGTGGTCCACTTTGAAAAAAAAAGCAAATCAGATTTTAAACTGTGCTCTGATGTCCCAGATCTCATTTAAAGTAAAGTAAAACAAAGACATTTAGTTCGACCTCCTGACAGTTGATATTAAACTGACCCTTTGTTGAAAAAGACCACGAATGTGATTTTAGGAGTTTGTCGCTCTTTGCTACTCTCTAGATGGAAAGTGCTATCGCAGGGCTGTTAATGGCTTGTTTGCCTTGTGTTTATGTGCCATTGGCTACAGTCAGAGAGCTACAAGCTTATCTAGGGTTCTGTTTGTTAATGTGTTGCTCTTGTGCTTTTATCTGAATGTTTGAAGTATTTCCATTATGTTGATTAGAGAATGGTGGGGTCTGTGTTTAATGACAGCAGCGGCTCTCTCTCACAGCCTACTCAACCCTCTCTTTCTGTTTCTATCCACGCTCATCTAGGTGTTCTCTGATATCATCTATACGGTAGCGAGCTGCACAGAGAACGAGTCGCGCCGCTACGGCCGCTTTCTGTGCTGCATGCTGGAGACTGTGACTCGATGGCACAGCGACAGAGCCATCTATGAGAAGGTATGGTGTGCTTTCTCCACCGACACGCAGTTTCGACTCAGTGCTGTCTCTAGCGTGTCCTAGTCACCACTAAATTGGTATCTGTGAAAACGAGTTGGCAGCGCGTCCCTTCCCTGAAGGATCAGAGAGTTTAAATCTTCGTTAGGAACACACTGATTGTCAAAGTTTAATCATCTTCCATTTTCACATTTCTTTTAATAATGGACTTTTATTACATAACCAGATAAAACCGTTTCTGTCTGTATATTTTAAGGTTTTGGGTTAAACATGCTTTTGTGTGATCTGTTTGTCTCATCTTGTTTGATTCTGGTTCCTTCACTAGGAATGTGGCAATTATCCTGGGTTCCTGACTATTTTCCGAGCCAGTGGTTTCGACGGAGGGAACAAAGCTGATCAGCTGGACTATGAGAATTTCCGGCATGTTGTCCACAAATGGCATTACAAGTTGACTAAAGTTAGTACTGTGCTCTTCAGACAGTTCAACACAATATTATCTTAACGCTTTTGTACAATTGTTCAATTAACAAGTTCACATTTTGCAATCGTGCAGATATTCTAATAGGCTACATGTTGGAGTCAGTCGTTGTCCTGCATAATGTTCATCATCAGCTGCGTACAGTGGGGTCTGTTAAATTAACAGCACTTCCTCCAATTCAGAGTAACTAAACAGGCAAAGTTGTTTAGTGCTACTACTCAGCTGTTGCACAAATTGGAACTAAATCTGAATTCAAAATGTTAAGACGTTATTGACCTATTTCTTTACCTTTTTTTGTTATTTTTCAAATTGTGTTGTGCCTTGATATTTAGAGCCATATGCAAAATGCATGTGCGTTGCTACACAAAATCTCTGATTCTCATTTAATGTGGCCTCTTACAATATTCCTGGCATTTCTGATTACTTATGTAAGGCTTTGTGTTTTGTATAATTGTGACGTTTTGTTAGCGCCTCATGTACAGAACAATCTTCTCTTCCCTCAGGCGTCAGTGCACTGTCTGGAGACGGGCGAGTACACCCACATCCGCAACATCCTGATTGTGCTCACCAAGATCCTACCCTGGTACCCCAAGGTGCTGAACCTGGGCCAGGCTCTGGAGTGCCGCGTTCACAAGATCTGCCAGGAAGAGAAAGAGAAGAGGCCCGATCTCTATGCGTTAGCCATGGGGTAACTGAGCCGAGAGCCGGCTGGCCTCAGCATTTGAAGTGCTTTCACCACACTGGTTTAGAGGGTCCACTCTTATCTTTCACTTTCAGGAGTCTAGCTGGTGGTAGTGTAGTGTTTTCACATTTTAATTGTGCTTGCTTTCTTTTAAAATGTAGGACATTTTCAGTGGCTAAATTTCTGAAGGTGTGTATTATATCTGCTGGGGTTATGAGGATGATGGCAGCCCCTAGAACTATATGCCAAAAGGTTATGAAATGTTGCAACAACTTGTCTCTGAATCAGTTTGGTTCTTCTAACCTTAGCCAATTATTTACTCAATAGCAAAAAAAAAAAAAAAGTAGCAATTCTGTAGTTCAGTTTAACTGACTAGATTTTCTGCTATTTTAAATTTTCAGTCCCACAGCTTTTATTAGATCATCCCCAAATTTGTGACAGTTGATCAGTTGGTTTACCAAACAATTTAACACATCAAAATTTGATCAAACACAGGACTGAAGCTGCATCTTTGCAAGGTTTTTATGTAAAGACCTGAAATAAGCTTTTATTTTTATTATTATTATTATTTCCCCACTACTCATAGGGAGTTTGGTCACCTTCAGTCCAGTCATTTGTGCATGTGCAAGTAGACTTAAAACATTACTGGATAATTGCAGAAATAAATCATTAATGAGGGAAGTCCCCCTACTCCAACCATCAGCTGTTCCTTAACTATCAGCTGGGGGTTTCTGGGGGTGTCTCTTGGCAGAGGTTTGCCACATTAAGGCTGATTTATTCGTTGCTCTTTTCCGCCGTTTTCGCATGCGCTCCGCAGTGGGATTGATTAAATGTGTCGGACTGGTGCTGTTGAAGACTGTCAGGAGTGGCTGGTCGTCTCAGGCGCATGTGAAGGGAAGAGGATTGTTGTGAGCTTGTTTGAGGAGGAAACATAGTTCAATGTAGTCATTCCATCCAAAATTGGCCGCTTAAAGAGCCTCTTCATTGCTGCTTAATGAACACAGTCCATTCAGCTATTGGACTTTGCCGGCCGGAAGGCTTTTGTCGCGTCACGACAAGGCGATCTTATCAGTTATCAGCTGTAATGGGCTGTTTTGCTTCACTGGAGCTGGAATTAGTGTCGAGGACTTGATCATGCCCCACTGATTCCCAAGAGCAGCCGCTGTTCTCCTGAATGACACGGCAGATCTGGCACAAAACCTAGTGAAGATGCCTTGCCGTCTGCTCCCTACATAGGCAGCTTCGTTTAAGGCAGTATCCTAAAATAGAAGTGACTGATTTAAAATTCAGCAGGACACGCATTCTTCTCTTATTAAACACACGTGACAATCAACTCCATTGATTCCAGTAGAGTTTGAGGTTAGCTTTTTGCTAAGCTAATGGCATGAAACATTTAAAGTTTAATTTTATTAACCTTTTGTAATCCACATTTCCTCTCTGCATCTTTAAATGAGCTTGTTAGAAGCTTACTGCTTACCTTTTGACATCACATTGAGATATACTACGGTTCATCTTTTTGGTCAGTAAGATTTTTATTTTTTTATTAATACTTTAGTAAAGACACATTACGTTGATCAAGTGTGACAGTAAATATTTTTACTTTGTTAAAAAAAAAAATATTTTTTTAAAAAATGCTGTTCTCTTGGACATTTTATTAATCATAAAATCCAGAAAAATACCACTTTTTCCACAAAAATATTAGACATCACAGCTGTAATCATATTGATGATAATCAGAAATGTTTCTTGAGCAGTAAATCAGCATATTAGACTGATTTCTGAAGGATCATGTGACTGAAGACTGGAGTAATGATGCTGAAAATACAGCTGCGCATCACAGCAATAAATTGCATCTTAATGTATTTGAATAGAAAAGTGATTTATAATTGTAAAAATTCAATCTCAGGACTATTTTACTGTCTTTTTAGTCAAATAAATACAGCCTTGGGGAGCATAAGACTTTTCAAAAACTTAAAAAACAAACAAAAACTTACTGACCCCAAACTTTTGAGCAGAATTGTATATTGGATTAAAATAATGTTGTTTAGATTGAGCAGCTCAAGTGGTTTAGAGAAAATATGCATGTGATTTGGCTTGTAAATTGATTAGATGTCCAATCATAATGAGGAACTGATTTCTTTCTTAATTGGCGTGTCTTCCGTCGCAGAATTGGTAATAACTGTTGACGGGTAATTGTTGCGTTCGTGCCACCAGCGGGATTTCTCAGCACACCTCAGCTTATTGGGCAGACGTGGGCCCTGTTCTTTGTGTTTCTCTGTAGACACGTGGAATCAACAAGAAATGAAGGAGGGAAATCAGACCTTGTGTTCAGCCTCTCAAAAGCATGCCGATCTAGTTATGTTAATTGTCGTAAAACCTGGCCTCGGCGAACACAACCCCTCTCGAGGATTTCTTTTTGAATCCATCCATTTCTGAGTGATTTTAAGCATTGCACTTTGTATTACCATCTGCCGTGATTTTAACCGTGTGTGTGACTTGCAGCTACTCTGGCCAATTGAAAGGCAGGAAAGTGCACATGGTGCCAGAAAATGAGTTCCACCATAAGGAGCAGCCAGTGCGCAGCGCCACGCCTGGCACTCTGCAGAACGGACCTGGCAACACGGGCAAGCCTGCCGCCACTGCTGCTGCCAGCGCTGGCAAAGCCGAGGAGGGCGCCGTCGACGACTCAGGTGACTTTATTTGAATCATTGTCCTGTTTTCCTCTACGCAGCTTCAGGAATTGATTTGGGAGCATCTGGACTTGTTTGTCCATTTATTGAGAATGTCTTGACATTAATTTAAAATGAAACGCGTTGCCATGGCGTATAACACTCGCTGTGGGAATTGCCACCCTGAGGGAGTTAATTGCAATTACTGTGTGAATTGGTGTAAAACTGCAGAGGATATTAGAACAGAAAAGCCTCGCACAGAAACAAGTACACCACCAGGATTGATCACAACAGCAGTGCAGGGCATATGACTCCAGGCTCCTCGGTCCACTCCACAGCTCTGGCAGGTCTTTGCTTACCTTGTGGGATTGCAGTAAACATGTTCAAACCCATGTTCGTTTAGAGTCTACTGATTTTCAATTACTTGATTGCATCACTAACGAAATGAGGTGTCACAAATAAAACAGGTGCTCAGAGATGAGTGTCCATATGCTTGCAGAACTTGAAGATTAAGTTGTTTTTGGAGAAAAGACTAAAGGAAAAACTTAAGAAATCACACTACTGTTCAGACTTATTGTTATGCTTAACAAGACTGAATTTATTTGGTCAAAAATAGTCAAAACCGTAATCTCAATAATAATAATATTAATAAGAAGAAATGTTATAAATAACGTGTTTTCGGTGAACACTTCAGTAAAGGGACCAATTCTCACCATTACCTAGTTGCTCATTAGCATTCCTATTATTAACATATTGGCTGTTTATTAGTGCTTATAAAGCATACATTCTGCATTGCCATGTTCTACATCCATAATTGAAAATAAGAACTTTTTAATTAATTGCCTGGTTAAATAAATATATAAAATCCTACCCAGTACCTACACTTAACAAACTTCCTTACTAACTATTAATAAGCAGTAATTTTCCTAATTTTTCAGGAGTTTGAGGCAAAAGTTGTTAATGGTTTGTTAATAGCGAGAATTGGACTTTAAAGTGTGATCATGTTTTCTGTTAATCTCTAAATGATTCCTATGATCAAAGCTGAATTTTCAGCATCATTCCTCCAGTCTTCAGTGTCACATGATCCTTCAGAAGTCAGTCTAATATGCTGCTCAAGAAACATTCTGATTATTAATGTTGAAAACAGTCGTGCTGATCCGTATTGATTTGAATAAAGTTCAAAAGAACAGCATTTATATAGAAACCTTGTAACATTATAAATGTCTTTACTGCCATTTTTGATCAGTTAAAAGAAAGCGTACTGGCTCAAAACGTTTGAACAGTTGTGTATATCCACTTTTAGGAAAGGCCTGAGTTGAGTCACACCTGGATTTGTTGGAAGCAGTGTAACAACCTCTTAAAAGGCAATTTTGTGGAAACCACTGTGTTTGGCACTAAAATGGGAATCCACATACAGCTCAATACCCAAGTAACAGCGCCTCGATTGCGAAACATGGTGTTGCTAAGAGTTCTTGTTGCATTTCAGCAGCTTCTCGCTGCAAGACACTGAAGAGGTGAAATCCCCCATCATCAGTTAAACTCTGCCTCCCATTAGTAGCTGTGATATTAATTGCTCTGAGCAATTTACTAGGACTCTAAAATGGGCTCAAATACTAACAAAGTGCTGTTTAAAAATACAAAAGGCTTGTCATTTGAAGTGAAATATATTTTGCAATTGAATGAGCAAATGTATTGCAGCATGACTCTTGATACGCTGCTGTTAAATGACCGTTGTGCCACCTCTTTTTTAGCAGTTTTTTTTTCTCAAAGGACATTTTTGGTTGTGTTTAAATAATTCACTTTCTGTGAAGCATAATCTGTGTTTCATTCACTTTTAATGAGCTTTCAATGGCACATGAAGGATGCTTGCAATTTCCCTGCTTGCTTAATAGCTGTATATATTTAAATCAAGAGCAAATGCCATAACTCCTTCACTGTGGCAACAAACAGAGGAGCTTTGGCATCATTCCACTTTATTAGGACATTCTGTCATGCCAAAGTTTGTCAAAATAATGGTGTCTGCCCTCGTGTGACATCCATGTCGACTTGGTCTATTTGCAGATAAATCCAAGGACAAATCTCAGGCGGCTCAGAAAACTGGCAGCAAAAACAGCACCGCAGCCAATAAAGTGAGCAGCAGCAACGGAAGCAGCACGCCAAACAGGTACTGCACCCAAGGCCCGACTCTCCACGCAGCGCAAGCTCACTGCCGCCGAGGCAGCCGGAATGATGTACTGCTCTCATCTCTTATATAATGTCATTAAAAGTTGAAGCCCTGGGGTGAGAAAGTTTAGCAGGGGCTTATTATTTCAAACTACTCGCCAAATAAATCAATCCTTTATCAAAGTCTACCTTCCTTATGAACTGTGTAATCAAATTGAACTGCGTTCCAGGCAAGAATCCTCTTACAATTCTATTAAACTGAGCAATTGCAGAGAGAAATGTCTTGAAAGGAACCATCTCTGAAAGGCATGGCTGTTACAACACACAATTGCACGATGGCCCATCAAATTGGCTGTGTAAAACATCATTTAGAAAGAAATACTTCAATGGGAGCCCGGCGAAGAAAGGTCCCCATTAATTTCCATTCAGGAATTGTGTGAATTGAATGAGATTGTAATGGATTTCTGAGTGTTTTAACGTGGTTTGGTGGGGTCAGGGAAAGTGGCGTAGTCAGGAATATGTAATTCACCTGAGATGAGAGGACAGAGAGGTCACAATGTGCTCTGTTTTAATAATGAATGACACAGTCAGGAGAATTCAGCCAGCAGCTCAGGGGCTTTGAGAAAATAGAGCCTAATATCAGCACTCTTTGTTCAAAAGATCATATTAGCTTTCAGAACTTTGGTTTACTCTTTCCTTTCACCTCATTTGTGCATGTGTGCAGTAGACTAGTTTCATTTAGGTAATATTGGTTTGAGCTGTAGAGCATTGCGGGCTGCTTTTGAGCATCAAAATGATTTCTTCTTTTTAGCAAAGGATCAGTGAAAGGAGGTGATTAATTTTAAGAAAATGCTACTAGTCAAATATTTAATTAGCTCTTGATTTTTAATTCTTTATATTATGTTATCTGTAGATGTTTAGTGTTTGCAGCCGTTATACCAAAATTTGAATAAGAATTGTACAATTTGTGATTTTCTTCTAGCAAAGGTTAACAACACAAATATATATAAATAAATAACTAATTTGAGGGCAGATGTTGGTTTGTATTTATTGATCAACTTGTTTCCCTTAAGATGAAATTAAAGAAAAGTACTTGATTGTTTCCCAAAATAATTTGGGTTGTAGGTTGTGTAAAAATTGAGAAATCTAAATGATTCCTTTGTCTTCCTGATATGAATTTAAAGAAATGTATATGAATTATTAATTTTATGAATTTAAAATTATACAGTCACTCCACTTTCCTGAAACACAGCAAGTATGACCCAAAATAATAAATTAATAAAATAAGATTTCTTCAGTATTTTAATAGACAGAAAACCGATAAATCAAACTTATCATATTGTGTTTTTAATGCATATAAGACTAAGGTGAAACAGGCCAAAATCATTTTGGGAAGGCTTGTATACAGATATTTTTCTGTCCTAAAGCTACTAGCTACGTTTCACTCCATTAATTTTACATTAGATAAGAGTTTATCTAACATAACTCTCTCCCCAAGGAACGCCTCATTTCAAGCGCTTGCTGCTTTAAAAAAAAGTCAACAGAGACCAATCTGTACTATTCATGATGTTTTATAAGATCTGAAATGGTGTTATGATACATTTTATCAGTTGTGTCAATCCAGAACATCTCCAGCTTTTTAAAGTTATTCTGTGTCTCTGAATGAAAGCCATATGTTTTGGTCACTAATGATTTCAAAGCCAGAAATATAATAACAAAAATAACACTTCAGGAGACTTTAGTTGATCCATGATATTTCCACAGCACTAAAGGGAGTAAAGAGAAGGAAGATAAAGAGAAGACCACAAAGGAGAAAAAGGAGAAGAAAGAAAAGAACCCAGGAAGCACTCCAGAGGCCAAGGCAGGAGGGAAGGACAAACAGAAGGAGGAAAGATCCAAGGAGGAGAAGCCCATTGACAGCAAGGAGAAGACGCCCAAGGCTGAAAAGGACAAGAGGAAGGACGACAAGAAGGAAGAGAAGAGCAAGATCGATGGGAAATCCGCTGAAAAAGAGTGGTCCAAGGAACGCGATGTGTCCAACGACAGCAAGACGAAGGAAGGCAGCAAGGTGGAGAAGAACGCTGGGGCTGGAAGCCTGAAGACCCTCGTGCCCAGATCCGAAGGAGTCGAGTCTGAACGGGGTAAGAGACGGCCCTGGCACAGTTTGCTGAAATATGCTTCACTACACTGCTTTGACTTTGTTTGGACTTTAAGAACCGTACATAAAAGTAGGGATGCACTATATTATCGGCTTGAAATGTAAATATCAGCATCGGCCGTTTTGAAAGATTATGGCGATATGTCTTGCCGATAAGAGGATTAACTCACATGTGCTCAGGGTTTTGCTAGCGATTAGATCACGTCACTTCTTGAAGTGAACTTTTGCCTGAATGATTATTAGATTAACTGTTTTGGATCGCTGCATTTAATTTGAGAATGCATGTACAAGATGATGCATATATCATCTGCGTATGCATATAATTTCCACACAGGAGAGACTTGTTACCGAACAAAAGGAAATATATCGTTATCGGCTATCGGCCAAAATGAGTTGAAAATATCTGCATATCGGATATCGGCAAAAATCCAATATCGTGCATCCCTACATAAAAGAATATATTAATGCTAAAATGAAAGTTCAGAGCAAAGAATCCACTAGACGTCTTTTTCAATTAAAGGTTTTTGGATTTAGTTCACCCCGAAATTAAAATTCTCTGTTACTCACCTGAGTGTCTTTCCATATTGCGGCAAAACACAATATCAAAAGCAAAAAAAAAGCATTTCTTGAAGCTAATCCTCATATTTCTTCTCTCAGCAGAGCAAAAAAGACGAAAGCTTGACACACACTCGTCACCGTCGCACTCCTCTGCAGTTAAGGTTAGTATGGCCTGAGGAGAGCTGTGCACTTCTTTCCTCTTGTCCCTACCTGTCGGAGATCACGTGTTTTCCAAACCTTCCTCGTCCCTCCGCGTCACCCATTGGAGTTTGAGAGGAGGCCTCTGGAGCCCAGCCGTTGTAGGAGAGCAGTGGGGGGAATTTTGCATCTAATGGACTATTTTTTTGGATAAATATTTTTCAATAGATTGGCAGATTTTTAAGATAAATTTCCAAGGACTTGCCAAAATCTTAAATTCTAGCACATGCTTTGTTTTTGCTCACTTTTACATGCTAAGAGAATCTACCCGAGTGCCTCAAGTTTTTTCTTTTCGTATACCGTACTTTTTGTAAGATTGTATATATAAATATTTATTTTTGTAAATCGCCCTCCCCTTTTTTGAATTTTGAGTCATACCATTACTTGCTGAGTAAATGAGAATCAGTTTTTGTTTTTTAAACTAAACATCGAGACGAGAGAATATTTCTGCTGGAAGAAATCCTGATCAAGTCACGACTGCGACTCCTGGAGGAGCTGGAATGTTTTCCTGCGTCACCGATCGGGGATCCCAGACAAGAATATGCTCGTCTTCACCGCCACTGCTTACATTTTTTTTGTCCATCCTGATTTTTTCCGCAACCGATTCGTGCTGTGGAAGAGTTTTCAACGAGAGTTTCCCAGACATCCGTGTGACCAGCAGACGGCTCCGTCAGCATGCAGAGAAACCCGCGTCACCAGCATCTACTGCATAAAGAGAGAGGCAACCAGGGAAAAAGTGTGGGCACGGCCTTCCCAGAGGGATCTGTCTGTCCGTGACCAGGAATCTTGTTGCAATTGTCTATGAGCGAGACCTCATGCCAAAGTGTACATGACCACCTATTCCCTTCATTAATGAATCCTAGATGAGTTTAGCTTGTTTTATCATCTTCATGAACTCCCGTAGTTAATTTACACAATGTTTGATTTATCTTAGACCAAAGATACGAGTTAAGACGTTTACCTATGATGCTCAGTGCAGTGACGTTCTCCAGGCACATTTAGGTTGAGTGCAGACTAACGTTAGGCTCCGATAGTCCAGTCTCTTCATCTCTAACCATGTGAAAGTTCTAGTCTTTGAAGGTCTTTATGGGGATGTGTTGATTGACGGCCAGCCTCCCCCACCCTTTCTCCTGCTGTGTGCCATCCTCTCCAGCTCATCTGTCATCTCCATTCATTCCTACAGGACAATCTCAACGAATTCAAGGACTCAGCTTCAAAGGTTTGGACCTTTTTCAATCCTTAACTCTGAATGTGTCTCCAAACCTAGTGAACTGCCTACCCAGATCATTCAAACGAATGGGCTCTAGGTAAGCAGTATTGGTTCAAAACTTCCAACCAATGCCTAAAAATGTCTATGTAGGCAGTGTTTGTCCCAAATGTATCTAAAATGGCCAAAAATGCAATATTGTTGTACATCTCAAGTTTGAACGTTTCAAACTGTAATTTGAGGGCCACAAATGCAATCTAGATAGGCTGCATTTGTTTGAACTCTCCAAACACCCTTGTGGTGCACTAATTGGGCCCTATGACTTCTGCCATGTAGAAAATGCAGATATAATTGTGGAATCCAGTCATGAATTTGGCAAACTCTGAAAAGCTGTGCAGTTAATCAGATCGGGATATGGACTAGTGTCTGTGAATGTTAAAGCACAAAAAGACTGCTATTGAAATAAGAAGTCTGCTTGTTCTTGCGTGCCTCTGTGTGCTTGAGTGGCGCAGTTTTGTCTACTACATACAAACTCAAGCACACATGAAGCTCATGGTGTCATCACTATATGAGGATATAAACTTCATCTCTAGAGCTTTTCTGAGAATCAGTTCTCCAGCATTTCATTTGATAAAACCATCAGATATACACAGAAACGCAAAAGTCTTCGCTGCATCCCGCCTAAAAGTTTGGTTTAACTTGTAATTATAACAGAGGTATATTACTATTGAACATTAGATTGTACTTCTCAAAGTATTAACATAACAAATGTTTAAATAAATGAAGTAATATCACACAATTTTTCATTCAAATGTAAGTTGTAAATATCTATTGTGGTGCACTGTTTGCCAAAAATGAAAGTTATTTGTCAAATTTAATTTATTTACATTTTTAACAGATTAAGCTTTTTTTGAAAAAAGAAAATGTGCATTTATTTTGATTAAACGTTTAATGCATTCATTTGATTAGCACGGTTTTTTTGAGGATTTGTTTTGTATTAAAACACAATTTACCAAAAAAATTAAAAAAAACACAGTGCACTCTTATAATATAAAAATAATATATATAATTGTGTATCAAATGTAACTGAACCATTATTAGGGAACTCATAATTAAGGAAAAATGTATATTTTGGGGGAAAATAAAACTGATTTACTAAGTTTTTGTCTTAGTAGGCAGTATACATTCTTACATTCCAAGTAATAGCAGAAACACCATCTAGGTAGGCAGCGATTGCTTGGGCGTTCCAAACCCGCTTGTGATGCCCAAGAATACTGTCTATGTAGGCAGCATTCCTTCAAACGCATGCCCAGAAATGCTGTGTGGGTAGGCAGCTCACTAGCCTTTGAGACACTCCCAATATTTATCTCGTCTCGCTGCAGAAACTTTCTTCACGCTGTATGTCATGAATGCATCTGTAGATTAAAGCACATTTTGCGCCACATGCCAGGTGTGGAATTTTACAGTGCTATATGGGTCTTTAAAAAGTCCCTTTTCCCTTCAAAAGATGTCAGAATATCCCTGAAGCAGGCGTAGCGCTCTTGTGCTCGCACATCGCTCTCCTCCTCTGCCAGGACATTTTATATTCTACTAATGTAATTTCAGCCCAACAATATCCTCCATTCTTCCCGTGGCTACGCTCTCCTGGGCTCCTCTCTCAGTCCTCGCTGTCTGATTGGACTCTGGTCTTCTTTTTGCCACTCCAGTCTCTTTTGAACAGCTCCTGTCAACTGGCAGGGAGATAAGTGTTTTTGCAGTTTGGTCACTGAAGGATGTTTGAAAATATGCTGATGGCGCCACCTGAAAAAGCAATACAGCTGAATTTTGAGCAGCCTGTTATTTTATTCTCTCCGTCTCTCTCTGAAAGCCTGCTGTCAGAGTATTCCTTCACATTAACTGCAGGATCATCCAGAGGCCTCACAGCCCCTCGGTGTAGATGTATTTAGCATCAGCGGCAAGATCTTTTGTTTTTCTGACGCAGCAGTGTTGGTCTTGCTGGAGTCGGTTGTGTCTTGTAGGATATCGTGTCAGCTGTTGCGGTCTTGTAATTCAGTTGTCAGTTTTGATTCTGTTTGGGCATGCGATTAATTGTGCTGTCATTCACTCTCAGGGAGTTTGTGTTATTAATCTGTTGTTGAAATACATGCATGATTCCCTGACGCACACATTTGAAACAGGTGCTTTATGAGGTTGGGTGTCTTCAACATATCAGGAACATGCAGGGTTGGCACCAAAACCTGTAGTCAATCGCAATAAATTATTCATGCCAGTTTTGGCTGTTAAACATAATACTTGGTCATTTATTGACTGATTGTGAAGTAATTGTAATCAGTCAATACATTAAAGAAGGGGGGGTGGGGGTGGAACAAATAATTAATAACAGAACCAAATACAGATGGCATAAATGTTGCTGGAAGTTTCAAGTCAAGTAATCTTTCAGAAATTGAAAATAAAGTGCTTTTATTATTTGGTTCACAAAACCAATTTATTCACAACTCGGACTGAATCCGTAAGATCAGAGAAATCTTTGAAGGAGGCTTCAGTAAACTGGTGAAGAACAGCTGAGCAGACTCTGCTCCGTTTCAGAAAGACTCATTTTTCCCCAGTATCTCTTGCTCTGTTGGATCTCATTTGGTTTCTGTCCTCCACATTTATCAGCAGAGCATCGTTGGATCAGTAGGAGAGTCTGAAATGGCAGTTTTCCAAACAACACCAACCACATGCCATTCTGCTGTTATACACCAAACACGAATCATTTATTCTTGTGTTCTTTATATATATATTGTGTGCTTTTATGCACGTATTGACGCTTCATATACAGCCCTATTTTATTCACATTTGTTAAGTTACTTTATTCTGTATGTGTCAGTTCCAGCTGGAACATGAATATGTGGCTAATGATCAAACGGGTGCTATTTCTTATTTTTTTTTTTTTTTTAACGAACCTCTTTTGTGAGCATGAGTCGCGCAGTGCTGAACATGATGTGGGCAGTTCATTTACTGTGTCCCATGTGTCTCGCAGCTTGTCGTCTTAAAGATAAAATTAGACTTAAATACCTGGTTCCACCTGAAAATACATCTTCATTAATTTGCACACATTCTTTTTGACAGGCAGGTTTTTCTGGATTTTGTTGCTGCTGTCACCGAACAACAGTCTGGTTTACGTTGAAGATGGTCTTATCCCATGAAGCATTTTTGGGCTTGGCACACAATGCTATGTAAGCCTATAAGTAACTATTATTTTGATAATTCACTAATCTATTGATTATTACAACCGACATTTATTATTTGTTAAATACATAACACATACTTTATTTCATATAATTTAAATAAAAATAGTTTTTAAAAGGCAATATGATTGTAGCATATTAATTTGAAATATCATTTTAATGTATTACTTTTTGTGAAGTTGCCCCCTCTTTTTGAAGATGGCTGAGAATGAGAGCCTGCTCTGGTTCTCTGTAGCTAATATTCGATCTTGTCATTTTCTTTGTGGGATATTGATGTTAAGGTTGAATGAATGTCAACAACACAGTTTATCTTGCTCGCTCATGCTTTATTCTCTTATTATTTAAACACTTTCCACATGTTGTTCTCCAAAAGAATGTCTTTGCTTTGCAAAAGAAAGGTTTCATCCATTTTCTGAGGATTTTCCATTCTTGAGAGGCGTTGTATCGCTCAGTGCTTGTTTGAAGAGGTCAACTATTTGTCGTTGATTTGTGAATCACAAAGGGCTTTTCATATGAATCGTATCAATGTTTCCCAAAGCACTGAAGCATCAAGCTGCAGCATTACTCTGACGCCACATTACATGCATAGGAGCTGCACAATGAATCGTATTTGAATCATGATGACGATTTCTGCATCTCTCGATTTATTAAGCATAATCACTGATTATATGCAATATTTGGCATTTGTGTTTTCTTACATTGGTAAAAAGCTAGATGCTTGCAGTTGCCAGATTTCAAGAGTTTAAATTCCCCTGTCAGAGCTTTTTTCATAAATTGATACATTTTCTGCCCAGTGGTTTACTTAATCTTCACAACCTGGCAACCATCTGCACCGCTCTCTCTACATTAAGAAAAAAAGCACCGATGAGGTGAAAACACTGGCAAACATGTAGGAGATGGAGTTTAGGGATCTCTATTGAGAGATTCTTCTCAAATAAAAGTATAAAGCAGGGTAGTCTTTCATTCGTGTGGCTTTTTGCACTGTTTGCTGCGACTAAATCAGTAAGCTAACCATTATGCGCTCTTGAATTGTGCTTATACTTCTATAGAAATGTAAAAACAAAGTCAATGAGCATTATTAGATTTTTGAGCACAATAATCATCGTTTAACCAGTATCGAGCAGCCCTAATGTACAGGTCAAGTACCAATTTCACCTTTCACCCCTTTGACCTCTGACCTTTTGAACGGTAGCCTCTACTAAACAGTTGCCTTGTCCAGATAGTACACTTGTGGTCTTGGCCACTTGAGAGCGTGTCTGCGTGACAGGAAGTAAGTGTGCAAGACAGTCACAGGTCTTAAAAACGCTAAAGCGCAGTGCCCATAACACACTAAATCTCCAATATCGCTCCGGTGCTGTATTCAGAGCTCAGCATATCCCATCATGCATCATGTTCTGGAAATAAATAGTGAGACTTTTTGCTGAGATCTCACGAGAGATCATTGAAACCTTTCCAGTGCATGTTAAATGTTAATATAATAATTGTTATAATAATAATAATAATTAGATATTACATATAATTTGGTAGAAAAACAAAGTCTTGCACGTTTTATTGGTGCAAAGGGTAGTGGTGAGATTTATTTTGGACAACATTTGCAACTGCTTTTCATCACTTTTTAGAAGCACCACAAATTCAATTGTCATGTTATAGGGACTACTGAACAGACATTTAGAAGTGGATTTTAAAATGCTAAATATTTCAAATAAAACTAAAGCTATGTAGAATTACATTAGCATTTTTACGACACTATAAGTGTGTCCCATCAGGTAATGAAAAGTTCAACACATCCTTATTCATCCTCATGTGGACACTTGGGCCAAATACAGGAAATACATTATAAGTGGTTAAGTGCAAAGACTGCAAGTGTGGGTATCTGGACAAGGCAAGTGTCAAGGCATGGTGTATCGATAAGTTGTCGGCGTGTAAAATCAAAAGTTGGGCAGATCCTTCCCTATATCTTGCTGCTGAGCAACCTAGTAAAATGGCCCTTTTGTAACACTAATCACATGGAGGTTTGACGCTTGTTTCGAGGTGTGTTGAAGCCCTGGTGCGAGGCACGTGAAGGGCTGCATATACGAGTTCAGCAGGAGCCTTGAGCTTTTAATAGAGTGCTTGGACTTCCTGTGGGTGTGTCTGATGGCATCGTGAGGTGTGAAGGCTCATGGGAAGGCGAGTGCGATTCTAATGGTGCATGCTAATGAAGTGGCAGCAGGCCGCTGCGAGTGCTGGGCTCTCATCCTGTGAGGTGTTAACCCTCTCTTATCTCTCCATCCAACCCTCAGCACCATCCTAACCACAGCACAGTCCTGCCCAAGAGCAAAGAAAAGGACGACGAGAAGAAAGAGTCTGACAAATCCAGGGACCGCTCCAAAGAGAGGGAGAAGAAAGAAGACCGGAAGGACCGAAAACGAGTAAGTGGCTGCGTCCCTGACGCTTTCTCTTTAGAATAGGATTTGGGCATGGGGTAAAACACTTTTTTTTTTTGTCACAACATTTATTGAATGCCTGGTGAAAGGTGAAAAGTCAAGCCAACGAGCGTCATGTTGATTTGTGGCGTTTCCCCTCTGTGCTAGGACTACTCTAACAACGAACGCGAGATGAGCCAGGAAGCCAAGCGCCGCAAAGATGAAAATGGAATGAGTGAGTCGATAATGCCTATCTTTTAAATTTGTTTTGCCCGCTGCCGAGAGTGGGCGAGGTGAGCTAGCGAACCAGAAAGCTGTCTTTCTCGGCGGCGGAGGCAATCAGAAAGCCCTCCCCGCGGCTCTCGTGTTATCTGCCTCACATGGCTGCGCTCTCTCTTAGGCTCCTCCAAACACAGCAAGAGCGCCAGCCCCTCCGAATCGCCACACTCCAACGACAAGGACAACGGCAAACGCTCCAAGTCCACCAGCAAGGACAAGAGCGATCTGGCCAAACCGGAGAAGACCTCTGGAGGCAAAAAGGTCTGTGACCTGTGTCCTGTTACACCTCCACAACTTATACGCCGTCACTCATACCTTGGGTTAAGATGACAGACAAACCCTTAACCTAAAGTGCTCAACTTGACTTGTGTTAGACATGAATCTAAAATGCTAATGTCTAGTCTAATATGTGACTCTGGAGCACAAAAGCAGTCATGAGTAGCACGGTTATATTTGTGGCAATAGCCAACAATACATTGTGTGTCAAAATGAGTGATTTTTCTTTTATGCCAGAAATCATTAGGATATTAAGTAAAGATCATGTTCCATGAAGATATTTAGTAAATTTCTTAAAGTAAATATATCAAAACTTAATTTTTGATTAGTAATATGCATTGCTAAGAACTTCATTTGGACAACTTTAAAGGAGATTTTCTCAATATTTAGATTTTTTTTGCACCCTCAGATTCCAGATAAAATATTTTCAAATAGTTGTATCTGAGCCAAATATTGTCCTATCATAACAAACCATACATCAATGGAAAGATTATTTATTAATTGACCCTTATGTGGTCCAGGGTCACATGTTGAGAACAATGTATCAGAGTCTCCATTAGAGATCTGAAGGCAGTATTAATTTCATCAGATGAAGGGTTTGAGGTGTAAAATGATGCATCACGATGCACCAAGTCTATTAGTGCACCAAGTGCTATCAGACAAAGTTTAGAAATAATAGATTGAGAAAATCCATTCATAGTGTTTTGTGATCGATCTGAAGCACTTCACTGGATGGTTGATCAGTTAGTTAACGCAAACTTGTGCAGACCTGTTCACAACAAGAATAACTAGGGCTGCATGATTCATCAAAATAAAGCAATTGTGATATGGCTTAGTGGTTGCGATTTTAATTAATAGATATAAGCACAGTCCCACTTTATAGTGTATTAGGTGGCCTTAATTACTATGTACATGCATAAAAAAAAAATAGGTACAATGTACTTATTTTGTTCATATTGTATTGCAAAACACTTTTGCCTCTATTGAGGTGGGGTAAGGTTAAGGTTGGGGACAGGTTTGGTGGTATTGGGTGGGTTAAGGTGTAAGAGATGGGTCAACAATGAAGCTATAAATGTCAATACAGATATGAATTGCATGCAGGTGTTTTTTAAGATATAAATACAATGTAAAAACATGTATATACACAATAAGTGCATTGTATCAAATGATTAATTTAAATGTAGGTACATAGTAGTTAAGGCCACCTAATATGAAGTAGGACTAAAAAATCATTGTCAATGTTGCTCAAGTTTGTCATTTTGCACATCAATTAAAATGTACTACACAGAAACCAAACTAAACACTTAAAACACCCAACCAACGCACCAATTAAACCGTAACTGTAGATCCAGCGTGATACCAAAGCATTTCCTGCACACGTTCACCAATGCTCTTGTGTTTCCTCTGTGCATGTGCTACAGGAATCCAGGCACGACAAAGAGAAATCCGAAAAGAAGAGAGACAGCACTGGCGCTAAAGAAGAGAAGAAACAATATCCTTTGAATCCATAAACACCAACGGCAGTGTGTAGAGATGGAAAGAAGTCTGGCTGTTTGTATAGAAATCAGCTTTACACAAACTCAGCTCAGCACTGGAGCAAATCAGCAGTTTTTCCTTAACATTCATCACCCATAAATCAGAAAAACACCGATAGTGCATGCTGACACTCAAGGTGAGCGTTAATGCGGAGGAAGTGCTTTAAGAGCGTTTGAGGACACATTTCTTTTTATTACTCGTTTCTTAAGACTGGAGAATATGAAAAAGAGCATTTAATTGGAGGTAATTGATTTGCAATGTGCTTTTGGATAATGCAGAGGTTTTTGCGGACCCGACGTGTTCCTGGGTGGCACCGGCTGCGGTCGCACCTCTTCTGCTGCGGGCGGGTGCAAGACTCTTCATCCCAGCTTTCTCAGCGTCTTAGTTCCCTTCTATCAGCGTCTGGAAGGACGAGGATTCCCTCGCACTCTTAGGAATTTTGCCTGCATCCAAACTTCTGTTGTTTTGCCTAGAAATGTTGTCGCCCGTATTTTAATCTGCCATTTTTATTGTGATATTTTCAGTACTTCACTGAAAGTTTGTTTCCTTTAAATATTTAGCACAATGTGCTTCTTGCATCAACAGATTCAGGTTGAATTGGTGTCGCTCTCCAATGCTTGCGTTTTTATGACCTTGCTTATTACCTTCCGTTTTCTTTTGTTTTTCTTTACTTTTTTTTTTTTTTTTTTTTACATAAGAAAACTGGTTTCCTGAATACTACCTTTCTTTTTCCGTTTTAATTCACACGTGATATTTAGTCTAGATGTTTGAAGCAGTACAAATGCTCTAATTTGTATATTATGTATACAGAAATAAAATGGTTCCGTGTAATAAGACATTTTTCTGTTACTTTCATTTCAAATGTACGCCTCTGGATTTCTTTTGTGTGTTCAATCACGTTTTTAAAAGATTTGTATAAAGAATGGCAAGCTGGATTTCTCCGTAAATAAGTGGACTAAAAAGGAAACAATTCATGACTTTACAAATTACTTCATGGAGTTTTTATCTGGCAGAATCTACAAAGTGTATGCTTTTTTCTAAATAAAATAGTTTTCTTAGTGTATCACGTGTGTCTTGTTGAATCTTTGGGATTTTGCATAGCACCAGATACCAGCATTTATTGCACCACTTTGCAAAAGTTCCTCTTAAGTTAACCCTGATGAAGATAGATATCAGTGCTTCTCTGAGCACTTCATGATGATCGTGGATATATTTTATCAAATGCATAAGACAAATTTATCAGTTTGACATGCATGGAAAACGTGAAAAGTATATGGACACAAGTCATACTTCAAAATATAAAGCTGGTTGCACCTGCAACAAATGATGCTAGAGCTTTTGGAGCATTTAAACCTCGATTTAAGTCACAAACAAGCCATTTGATGACATTTATTCAGTTCAACTTTACAATGAATGATACTGACATTTATGTAGAGTAGTTGTATGTAATCTGCTGATGAGAATAGTTCAATTTTTACATACAAATATCGGGTGGATCTGCAGTAGTCTATTATGCATGATTATGACCAATGTTGAGGAAAGTTACGGTAAGACTTTATTTTAAGGTGTCCTTGTTACGTGTTACATGTACTAATTATTATAATAATAAATTGCTTAATTACATGCAAGTAACCTTAAGCCAAACCCTAACCATATAGTAAGTACATTAATGAATTACACTGGTTACACTTTATTTTAAGGTGTCCTTGTTACAAAGTTAAATTTGAAAGTAATGCATTACAATATTGCGTTAGTAAAGTATTTATGTAATTTTTTACCTTTGATCCACCACAAAGTCCTGAGCGCGTTCACAACAGCCGACACAGAAGCGATCTGTTACGTGGATACATCACTCATTTTTTACACAGTGCAGAGAGATTGTGGGTATGATGGTTACTCAAAATGGTAATTACTTATGCTTAACCTGATTGTTGCAACCGATTAAAAACTAAAAGATTACGTTTGCTTGTGCAAACTCATCGGGGAGTGTTGACTTTTCACCGACTCCCAACTTTTGAGCCTGATTGACTGAAGTTATGGTTGCTGTTGTGAACGTGCTCAGGACAATTGGACATTGCGGTGGATCAAAGGTAAACAATTATATAAATACTTTTCAGTTTCTTGCACAGACCGATTGTTTTGTGTCTTAAGACCTCAGGTATCGTCACGAGCCGCAGGGTTTAATTTGGTTTTGTCTTGTGTATGTTTTTTTTACTCTCAAAGCCGTGGGTCCCATTGACTGCCATTATGTGACTGAGAGACTGCAACGGTTTGAGTTCAAAATCTTTGTTTGTGTTCTACTGAAGAAACAAAGTCACCTAGATCTCGGATGCCCTGGGGGTAAGCATGATAAACATCCAATTTTCATTTTTTGGGTGAACTATCCCTTTAAATGATTATGCTGAAAATTAGTGTGGCTTAATTGTCTAAATATTTTCAAGAGATCAGGTCACTTTTGTTCAAATGTATTTATACATTTCATAGTGAATATACTCACAGTTCACAATTTTGAATAGCAAAAAAAAATTTTATTTAAAGAAACAAAGGCGAGGCTGTGCTGTTCTGAGTGCAGTCTCTGCTAAAGGCCATTGGATTTAATAGAGTTAAATCACAGTTCAAACTCTATTCCAGGTCGATTACAAAGATTGTCATTAAGCTCTATTATCTAAACTGTTGGCTAAACTATTGCCCAACATGAAATTAGCTTGTTTTAACACATCAGAGGTGGCAAAGACCGTTTCTTCTTGTTGACTTTGATCTGATTGGAATTTTTAATCAATTCCAGAAAAAAAAACTGGGTTTAATTCAATAACCAAAAGGCATTTTCTTGTAACAACACATTTACTTCATGGAAAAAAACAGTAAATCTTGTTCTGTTTTCTGAGGTATGTGGTGTTGACTCCACTTGTCAATATATTACAACATTTTCCTAAAGGTGAAGCTCCTTTTTTGACTTTAAGAATGGCTTGTTCTTAAAATGTTGTGTAGGTACAAAGTGTCATTCTTTAAAAAGCTGATGCTTTCTTTGTGTTCCACCTCGTCTCAGCACTTATAACCTGCTCTGGTGTTTTGAGGATCACAGATTGATTGTGTGCATAAAAAAGCCCCCACGCATGCTTCAATACAGTTTTGTTTTTTTATTTACAAAATGTATTAAAATTCTTTGTACAAGGCCTCACTATCAGGGCTCGGGGAACGCCAGCCACGCATGCACGTCTTACATCAGCCTGCCGCCCGGTCACGTCCTCTGCAGTTTTACAGGTTAGGAACAGGTCAAGATACGAAAGCTGAAACCCACTTTCTACCGACCCGCTAGAATCTAACAGAAGTCGCAGGGCTTTACTTGGCAATCACAAGTTTTCGCATGCAGATAGAAAATTTGGGAATTCAGTCACTCGCTTGTGAATCCTTCACTAGAAATGTACAGATTTGTTTTCCACGTTTGTAGTCTTTTAAAAGCGTTTCGTTATAAAACTATCTGTCCATGGTCATGGGACGGGCCAGACCCTCAGTCCCATGGAGTCACAGTTTGTTTTCCTTCTCTCCAACACAAAAATGTCACAGCAAAATGTAAATGTGCTAGCTTCCCGTTAGCTCCTTTTATAAATCTATTGTAAATGTTATTAATCCTAGTCTCGTTTGCTAAATAATTCACCAAACACCAATAATGCTCGTCAAATAAAACTAAATCTCAAAGCTCGATTTCATGTGCGATTTATATTCGGAAAACCATGAGGTACTCAAATACTACGTCGTAAAAGCCATGTCCTTTTGTGAATTGCGGTTTATCTACATTAATGTGATCCGTTTTATAGCTTCAGTTTCTTGTACAGTATGCTGTGATAACTACAAAATCTTGGAAGTTCATGTCTGTAAGTACATGTGTGTTGTGTGTGAGAATGAATGCAATCGTGTGGCGATTTTTGGTTTTTTGAAGCTCATGTGAAAACACTATTAGTGAAGGTCAAATGGGGTTTATAGCTTCTGAACTTCTGAGAAATATAGATCAGACAAAAGAAAAGCACATGATATACTGCAACCTGTCCGACCGACTCACAAAGATCCTGATCTGGAATTGAAACGATCCGTAATCTGATAAATGAATAAACCGATTGAACGAGTGTGAAAGCAAATTTACAGAATTACAAGCGTTTGCTCGACCCAAAGTTCCACAAAGTCCAGAGAAGACGTCTCGAGTCAGATCGGCTCATTCGGTGTGCAAGTGATGGCTTTATTTCGCGCTGTCCATGGAGGTTTTATTTCACAGATATGATGATGATGGTGGTGGTGGTGATGATGGCATTCCGTGGGTTTGAGTGATTGGAGCGATGCGATGCTTCTGCCGTGAGTTTGCATCAGTGTGATACTCTGAATATTCCATAAGGCACTGAAGAAATCGATTCCAATTCTTGCGCCGGTCCAGGCGGGCCGTGGTCTTGTGTGAGCGTGCTGTGTCGGCTGGAGATGATGTGTATGGAGAGAGTGGGCGAGAGGGGCGGCAAACCCTCCTGAAGATCCAGCCGTCTCTGTAAGGTGTCACACCACGCTGCCAGACTGCCGCTCTGCAAACACACACACACACACATCAGAGAGTATCGCGCCGTGGGAAAATAGTGTTTGTTTCTACCTCGTGTTATCATCTATCCTCTGATCTCTTCAGCTGCTGTGAAATGTCACGCTAAATCGTTAAATATTTTAAATGCAACATGTTTAGAGGAACATTCAGCAATAGTGTAAGTGAAAAATCTATAATGTATTTATTTGATATATTACAACAGAATTCTGCCAAGAATGCATCCTGATCATATTTCACGCCAAAATCTAAAGAAAGACATGTGCATAGAAGAAATGCTTTATTTATTTTATTGTTTTCTCTCAGATTAGCACCTCACCCAATTCTCATTACTTTGAGGTCAAAATATTCAAGTATACAATGCTGTATACATTTTGAGATCAGTTAGTTTTTTTTAAATAAATACTTTTATTTAGCAAAAACACACTCAATTAAAACATGACAATAAAGACTTCTACATTACTGCAAAAACCTCCATAAATGCTGTTCTTTTGAACTTCCAGTTCATCAAAGTGATAATAATAAAGTGTTTATTAAGCACCAAATTGGAAATACGAAGGAGTAATGGCTGCTGAAAAATTCAGCTTTGCTTCACAGGACTTTTAAAAAACAGTCCATTGTAATATTGCGAAATGTTATTACCTTTTTTTTTCTTCTGTATTTTTGATCAAATAAATGTAGCCTTTGTCAGCATAAGAGACATCGACTAGTATGGTGTACATATTTATTTTAAGCTTTTTTTATGAATAAATCAAAACCAATAATTTTGTCTGGACAGGATGAATTGCATTACTTCAGTGCTTCTGAAAATAATGCAAAACATATTAGTAGCTCTGAAATGAGCTTTGTGTTCCGGATACAATTTCCTCTTGGCTTCAGAATGAAATATGACCAAGATTTGTTTCACAGAGATTCACAGATGAATGTGAAGAAAAAAGTGTCCAAATATGTTCGAATTTGATATAATTAAATCATTTAGATAACAGGTCTGTTCCTGTCCCATTTCTGCTGTATTGGTTTGGTTTTTCTCAGGGCCACATGATACACATGTAGTACTTGGATATCCCAGACTATTCTCCATCGCATGCCGTAGCGCAGTCTGACTGATGCAACCATTTGAAAACAAGCCAGCGTTTGGAAAGAATCAGCCGGAACGCTGCTGCACTTCTCCATTGATTTGATTATCTGGAATTAATGACAAGAACAATCTCCGGCTTTGACACACACACACACACACACCCACAGAGTCACTGTAGAGGCATTACCGTTAGATCTTAACGCTCTCTGTTCCGTACACGTTGTAGCCTTCTCGGTACGTGGCAAAGTTTTGGGTGTTGGCTGGCGGGGCTGGCTTATAGGTTTGGGTGTTCTTTTCGAGTTTCAATCGTTTGGCTTCTGCACGTGACTTGTAACAGAACTCTATCAAAGCCACCATCATGGCCAGCCCTAGTCCACCAACCAGAATATAGAAGACACCAGCAACATTGCTCAGGCTCAGTGCACTTGTCTTGTCCTAAGAGAAGCGAGGGACATAGTTACTTCATCTTGCAGTGGCAATCCTGACACAAAACACACTATCCTATACAACTCCTCTCATGTTCTATCAAGCAGGACTATTGGCTATAAATTACATTTCTACTGCTACCAGAGGAATCTAGATTCCAATGGAGAGAAATTATCCATCTATGTCTAAAGTTCTAGCTCAATGTCATTTAAAGACAAATGAGCCAATTAGGACCATAACTGGTGAATGTAGATGGTTTCTCTAACCTGATCTTCTCATTGGCTTCTTCATGTATCTGAGGAAGCTGGTCAGTTACGTACAGGTCAGACCTCTGACTTAATAACCTTACTTTAAACAACTGCCTTTCCATCCTTTCAAATTCATATTTTGACATATTTTCTACCCCAGAGTACTTAAATTAAGAACCAGTCTGAACCATTCTGCTGCAGTTTACCCCCCAAACTTGTCCATTAAAAATTTGTCCATTAGTATTACACTATTTGCCGCTTATGGAGCTAATTTTACACAGCTGATGTCTAACTGCTGCATTTTTACTCTTCAGCTCTGTCTGTTGCTACAAATTAACCATCACCTTTGCGTTATAAACAAGATTAGTCAACCTTTGCTCGTCTAATCAAACTTGCGTTGAAACTATTTGTCACAAAGAGAAATGACGTTCCCGGTTAACGCCACAGGAGGTTCGATAAATGAACGGGCCTTTTTCTTGCGTAAAAGACAAATAAGTAACAACACTAATACATCAAATTTTAAATTCGAAGTTTGGTGAGTAAGAACTGCAGCATAATGGTTATCGAGTCAAGTGAAAATAAGCAAGAAAGACAATTGCTATACAAAAATGAATCTAATCTCTTGATCAATTTGCACTTTTAACTAATTCCCCATTCAATTTATCATTACGGCTTTATTTGGGGGCTTTCATTGGAAGAACTACTAAAATAAACAACAACAGAAAGATATGTCTCATAGGTACCCCTTAGCTGAGCATTGGAAATGATGGGGAATCGTGCAAAACTCTAGGCCACGTGTCCTTATTGTTTCCTTATGTGTGGCCGCAAGTCATTAATTCTACTATTATAATACATGAGTTAAATCAAGATATTGACTATTGGTTTGTTCCTTGCATATGAACAATATGTCAAAATGCACTTTTTGGAATCAGTACAAAAGACCTGCAGCGACTGACCTTACTTCCCGAGTCCTTGGTTCCACATTCACCCTTATCGTACCACCATTTGTTTTTCAGCTTGGCTAAGATGCCTTGTTCACTGAGTTTCAATACTGCAAGGTTTACAGGAGTTCTTCACGTGGGAAATAACATAAATAACATTATATTATGTTATTTTATGTTATTCAAGTCTTAACTACTTCATACTTTACAAAGCGATAAAGCAGGGCTCCTGGCCATTATCAACACACATGTGGCAGGCATTCTGACTAGTACCTTCCATTCACCAGGGCTAAGCTAGTGTGCCAGGACCTACCCGTATCGCTTTGAGTAATCGGCATACACTGTTAAGAGAAGAACGGGCAGGTTTCTGAAGAGATCGCCTGCGTGGCTATAAAAGCAGAGAAGCGTCTTGGTTAATTTGAGCATCTGAGAATGTGGATCTCCACTGGAACCCTCGACTGACTGACAGACCAATGAAAATTACCAGTAGTATTTTGCTCAGGCTGAGGAGAGCTGGCGTTAGGACTCTGTGAACGGATTACAGGCGGAGAGTACAAAGCAACCAAACAGGCAAACACACATACAAAAGTAAACAAGACCGTACACAGATAATCAAAGCATTTGCAAAGTAAAACACTGTGTTTTTTACATGATATGCAATCAGGTCTTGTTAACTGAAATAAAGTCCCACTTTTTTTCTTGAAGAATATCACATTTAATTGCAAGCCAAATGAGTTGCGATTATCATTTCATGTTGACTTTAAGTCTGTTGCTAGAGAACGCCATTTTTCTAAAATGTAATGTAAACCTCTAAAATTTAATTTTGTTTTGTTTTTACTATAATAGAAAGCCGTGCCATCACTCGTCTAGACATAATTAGTCACTTAAATGTTCTTTACATTTCTCATGGCTGCTGCTGATTTAGCTATGTGGTCCTAACATTTCTTTTAGCTTGGAGAGAGACATTGATTAACAATGCAATTATCCTCGGAGCGTTTGGAGCGACTGGAGTGGGAAACCTATCAGCAGCGAGGATGGCAGCGGGCTGCCAGGGGCCGAGAGGAGAACGGGTTGTGTGACTCATGATGTCTGTTTGTCACAGGTGGCTTAATGTGGATTTCTCTCCTGTTTTTCTCTCTTTTTGTTGTGTTTTTCCACAGCTGGCTGTGCGGCTGGGTCCAGACGCGCCACTGCAGCCTCGCTGCATTAGATCATTAGAGCTAGCCCATCCACTGCGTGTCGACTAATGGGGGCTTCAAATCACTGCAAACTGCAAAAACAGAGAGCTGGAACAAAGAAGGTGATTATGAAAGCTCACATAACCTTTCACCTTCATCCACAGGCAGGGGGCACAATGCTTTTGTTTGTACTGAAAAACTTGCTCCCTAACAACTAGTACAGATGTTATTAGAGAGGCCCCATTTTCAGGAAATAGGAAACTATGGAAAGAAATGACAATTAAAGTCAACATGAAATCAAAACTGGCCTTATGTTCTGGCTGAATACACATTTCTGGTTCATTAGTGCATGGTATTCTAAAAAATAAAAAGGTAATTATGATCAAAATATAATGACTTGCTCCTCCTCAGAAACAGTTTTTGCTTTTGATTGATGTTGTCAAGGCTATGCTAGCTATGTAGGCATTTTTATGCCTTTTTCCAACCCAGGCTCACTGGAAAAATATACTTATGGCAACCTTTTGATTGCATTGCTTCTTGCAGTTTCGTGACACTTTAAAACATCCAAAAACCTAACCAATACTGATACTGAATTAGTTTGACTTGTTTACTTTTTTTCAATGTCATAACTTTGTATTGTACATGAAAACAATAATCATAATTTGTGTGAAAATGAATAAAAGTTGGTGTTGTATTGCTATTGTTCATTTCAGCTGGAAACTGCAGTGAATTGGGTATATAGGTACATTTTTGGAGGCATGTTTTTTCAATAAACCTGGGTTGTCTTTTTCTGTTCTGGGTTATGTAGAATTTCTAAAATCCTAGTACGCAGTAGTCAGTGCAGTAATCTAATGCTAGTTCATTAATAAAAATGTTTTCTTATCAATGTTTCCATCAATGTTTTCTTATGGAACATCCAACAACAATCCTAAAACAATTTCTCCCAGAAATGTCACATTACAGAATGCCAATTCATGTTGACTTTAAATCAAATGAAAAATCTTCCCCAAATCCTCCAAAAATGAGTTTAAACAACCTATTCTAGCACTAACAAAATCGAGTATATGTTAAGTGGAGAAAAGGCTAGCATTTACAATCCTAAATGTTATGCAAATGTAGACTGAAGTTTTATGGTGGAGTGCAAGAAATTTCAGTTAAATTGAAATGCTTTTAGTGGTTTCATAAATCCTTTCACATGTCGAGAAAATTCATGCTCTATATTGCATTTATTATACAAACTACATCCTTGCTCTACTTTGGCCAATTTTAAGGTCCTGAAAATGAGGCTTTTAATGCTGTACACTTTTAAGTCTGAGACACACATGAAAAAGCACTGTTAGCCCTCATCATGTGTGTCCCCATTTTGACTATTATTCTCCAAACAAACAACAAGAACAGTTCCATATAAAAGTGATTTTGCCCTTCTGTATGATGTGAATTGAAGGGTAGCACGTCAGTTAATCTTCACCTCCACATGTGTACAAAATAAGGGCTGGACTGGGCCCAACACGTCCCACATGTATACCCTGCTGTGTGGGTTAACATCGGTCTCATGGAGGGAGGACAAATAGCCAGGATCAAATGAAGTGATGGATTTCTGATCCTGTGCGCAGATTGGTGTGGAGACGGGAATGCTCATGTATGTGCGCTATTCTTAGCCACTCAAGCCTCAGATCACACTGTTTGTGTCAGTGTTTTAACAGTCCTGATCTATGCTGTCTATTAGTCCTGTCAGACATTAAAGTTTTAAGATGTTACATTGATTTGTCCTCTCATACTTCTCCTAATAAAGTGTAACACTGCTCTGGTTGGCGGGACTTCACACGCTTCCCTTTTGATTTCTGGAATAATTGGTGAAATGTTATTGCTATTCTACCTGAGAAAAAGAAAACTAACTAAGAAGACTAGGTCACCGTCCGTGGACAGCTGCCTAGCAGAAGCAAAGCGAGAAGGCAATCTCAAGTCTCTCTTTACTGTCTGCCAGGCGGATGTTTTCTCCGATTCCTAAAACACGAACAGTTCACCAGTCTCAGCGCTAATATCGCTAATGAACTAGCGCAGCTCCAGCTGCTAACCAAACAGCATCGCTAACATCTGTGTGTGAATGCTACACTAAGGTGAAGTTTGTAAAAAAACAAAGTGACTTCTCCTCAGTAGGACAAAATCATACTGGTCATTTTCTCTCCTCCGTTAGCCAAGTCAGGGTTCTGGATTAGCTCTCAGATAATGTGGGGTCACTGAAAGGATGCATGTTTTTTTTTGTTGGTTGTTTTTTTTTTTGGCTCGGTTCAGGAATAACAGGCTTGCCGATTACTCTGTACTATGGTACCCGATTTCGGTGACATTGAGGCTGACCTTGGAGTCACCTCCCCCGCTGCCGCACTCTCCCTTGTCGTACCACCATTTGTTTTTCAATTTGTCCAACAGGCCTTGCTCATTCAGTTTTAAAACTGCCAGGTTAACAGCATTTCTTGAAACAATAAAACATAACTTGTAAGAAAATGCACAGGTCTGTGAGCAATCTACTGCATTAGCATAGTAGTAGTAATGGTAACGTTACTGAATACGGTGAGCTACTACTACTGAGAGTCAATTATAGCAGTAATCAGAATGGTTGAAAGAGCACAATTTGGTTAAGAATTTCACGAATATGAAGGTAAGAGACGCTCAGAGCAAAGAAAGTGTTAAATATTCAAGGTGGCATGGAGGGTTACGCTGTTTCAAACTGAAGTGTGCGGGATGGGGACATTGTCATTGAGAAGAAAAGTAACAACAACAAACATCATGCAATTAACATTCGTCACAAGTGACAGCGCAGCTTTTACAAGCTAAATTGAAAAACCGTTGAACTGTTAAATTAAAAGTGACAACACGACAGTCAGGAAGGACAGCCACACGAGACAGCGAGAGAAAGATCGAAGGACAAAAAAGACAGCAGAGAGACGGGAAGGGACGCAGACGCACACTCACACACACACAAATGTGAAATGATTTCTTAAATTAGCCACTGATGAGTCTCGAAATGATAAAAAATCTGGTTGGAAAACTGGAAAAGAAGACAAACATTTAAAGAAGAGAGAACTGATCAGAAGCATCATTGTGAATCAAATAACATTCATAATGCATTATACCGTTACCTCTTTGGCATAATAGGGATTGGGGGAGGGAGGGGAGGGGGGAGGGGAAGAGGAAATGACAACACAGGACATCAGGGTAGGTGGAATACTATAACAACATGGAGAATATTGTTATATTATTCCACCCACCTTAATGCTGAGCCTTTGGGGGTCGCCACACCATAGCCCTTAGAGTCCAGATTGCCGCCCACTTTCATGGTGTCGCAGGGCTTCCTCTGCTCAATGTATTCGTTCATGGTGGATTCGAGAAGAAAGGCGAATTTGCCCTTCGACTTTCGTACCCGTGCCACCCCATCGGGTGTGGTCTTGGCGAAGACGGAGGGCTCGGCCGATTTCATGTACGACCACATTTTTTCGTACACTGCTATTTTTGAACGCTGTGCAAAGGAGACAAGAAAAACAGACATACGGCCGTATATCGTTATTCATGAAGTGCACAACGATTGCATTTACACATCATGTCTTATAATAGATAATAAACCCCAAAATGATACAGAATCCCAGGAGAAAAACAAGTACACTTCCATAATGCACTTAAAGTGCTCTATTTTCGCGCACTAATTTTGTACTTAATATACTAAAAATTATCCTTTAGTACTTCTTAAGATAAACTTAAGATCATCTAAGTGTACTCAACTGTGCTATTTTGAGACACCATGAATATGAACTAAAATGCACTTTTAGCATACTATCTTTGTATTTAAAAAATGTATTTAGCTACCACTTGTAGTACACTTGAGTGTACTAGTGAATGAAAGATGGGTTCAAGTGTACTACAAGTGGTAGCTAAATACATTTTTTAAATACAAAGATAGTATGCTAAAAGTGCATTTTAGTTCATATTCATGGTGTCTCAAAATAGCACAGTTGAGTACACTTAGATGATCTTAAGTTTATCTTAAGAAGTACTAAAGGATCATTTTTAGTGTATTAAGTACAAAATTAGTGCGCGAAAATAGAGCACTTTAAGTGCATTATGGAAGTGTACTTGTTTTTCACCTGGGATTACATACATCATGTATTTAGTTCACAATAAGATTGCAGAGCATGTGATAGACCGAATAGTAGATTAGTTCTACCACTGTTCAATGCTTTAATCTCCAGGGTTTGGGAAAACTCAATTTAAAAGTAATGGATTACAATATTGCACCACTTAATAAGAAAAAGGTAATTAATTGTGTTCCTTTTTGTTACTTTTTATGGAAAGTAATGCATTATGTTACTTTTTTGACACCTGGGCTGGGCTTGCTCATTTATTTTTTAATAACAAAAAAATTCAAAGTTATAATTTTGGCAACCTTAAAGGCCCTTTCACACCAAAAGTGAAATTATTACATGTGGGGACAGGACACCTCTCACTGACACCTCTCAGTGATTAAATGGGAAAACACAGTAACTTGTTACTTATTTGAAAAAGTAACAATTTTCTTGTAAATTTAAAAGTAATGTGTTACTTAAGTTACTTGAAAAAAACAATCTGATTATGTAACTCTTGTTACTTGTTACCGTCTTTCGGATGAGACATTAAATCGAGGTCCTGTCTCTCTGTGGTCATTAAAAATCCCATGGCACTTCTCGTAAAGAGTAGGGGTGTAACCCCGGTGTCTTGGCCAAATTCCCTCTAATGGCCCTTGTCTATCATGGCCTCCTAATAATCCCCATACACTTGATTGGCTCTATGACTCTCTCTCCTCTCCACCTGTATCTGGTGTGTGGTGAGCGCACTGGCGCCGTTGTCCTGTGGCTGCCGTCGCATCATCCAAGAGGTGTGGTGGTTGAGGAGAGACCCCCCCCCCCCCACATGATTGTAAAGCGCTTTGGGTGTATAGCAATACACAATAAAGCGCTATATAAATGCATCATTCATTCATTCATTCATTCATTGTAATGTGTTACCCACAACATTGTTGATCACATTCAGTTGTTTCTGTCTGCTCTACAGGAAGATGTTTCGTAGGTCCATAAACTGCAAACCAGTGTATGTGCTTGTCATTAATCTTGTATGCTAACCTATAACAAATTAAATTTGTGATTGTGTGAATGTGAAAAAGCAAAACCAATTTGCTTTCACAATGCATGCTATTCACCCTTCCTGAACGCCGAAGGCATCTGACTCATACCAGAATACTGTTTTATATTTCCAGTCTTTGGCGTTTCTAGTCAAATTACCGTATTTTTCTAGTTGTTAATGTTAAACCTATTAAAATGGCTGGCGTCGTAATGACTGTCTTTTTAATTTTTCAAGTTTAACGAGTGGGGATTTGACAGCAGCACTACAGATTTACCCTGATTTTTATTCTTCTATTAAAAGTTGTAAAGAGTAGTAAAGGTTTTAGGAATTAATTCAGTAACTTTTTTTATCCAGTATTAACATGGGTTCCTAAGCAGACCAGAATTAGACAAGTTAGAATCTGTTGTGGCAGTGTTCATTGGTGGAGAAGCAGATCGGCAGAGCTGACTTGATCTGGGCTGGTTTGCAGTGTTCACATACAGTATAAAAAAAAAAAAAAAATTGCGAACAACTTCAAGGAATCTAAAAGTGTCTCCCTGAGGCTGACAGAAACATGTTTGCTTTATATTTGATTTCTACTTACTAACACTCTCTGCCAGCCATAACTGATTATGCGCACTTACTAGTCCATTCCTTTTTCTGAAACAAACTGTCAATTAAATTTAAATAAGTAGTTTAAGTTTGAGCCAAAAACCTTCGTGAGCAGCGCTCTGATATGTAATACAGCTGCCGATCCCGTTCCCCTCTCTCCACCCTACGCTTTCCTGATCTCAGTGCTCTCCCATCCAATAAAGAGTCAAAAATATAACTTAAAAAAGTAGTTTAGTAGCAATTATACAGAGTAGTAGAGTTTCAAATAGTCACTGCAAGAATTATTTAATGCATCAAGGGGAACATAAATAATGACAGCATATGCCAACATAGACAACTGCATCAGCAAAAATGTCAAAGCGGTTTGCTTCCAGAACACCAAGAGGAACAGATGGACATTTTATAGGATTGTTGCTAAATGACACAATAATAGAGCCTTAAAAATCACCAAAGAACCAAATAAGTTTATGGCAGGGCTGTTATTCAGAAAGCACTTGTGTTCAGTGCCAAGACATGAGAAAACACACATCTGGTGAATGGAGAATTAAACCTGGCAGCTGAAAGAAAATTGTCCAGTGGCATTTCTTACATCTGGGCTGGTTTATGTTTGAATAAAGTCAAAGGAGGCTTTCAGCCTGTTGGATCTGATGGTAACTGTCAAATGTGATTGGGGATGTGTACCGTTACGGGCTATTTTATCATGGGAGTCATTGTATCAAATCATTGTTTTGTGTGATTATATACCAGCTGAAGAATATGAGGCTGTTTTTACTGCTGCACTGTGTATTGCATGCCTATTCCCTCATGATATCCCCATATTCGCCCAAACATACATCTACACTATATAATAAAGACTAAGATGGCCTTCTTCATCATTAGGTATAACCACTGAACTCTTATGGGATGTTCTGGGGCTAAAGTAGAAACATTTTTTGTGGGGAGAAAATGCAGTGTACACTAGAATTAGAATATATATCCAATATCAACTCGTGTAACATGATTACATGGCTGACGAAGGCATTCAACACTACAATTTGTAAAAAATGGTAGAAAACATCCAAATTATGACTTATCTTGGGTGTCACACTTATGGGACAGACATTTTGGCAAACTTTCATGCTATTTTTTTCATATACCGTATAGGACACTCATTTGTAAACAAGCATCTTCTGTAATTTGTATTCGTTCTGTACAAAACAGATTATTTTGGTGGGGGATCTAAAGAATTCAGAAGAAACATGAGTCAAATTCAGGTCAAGCCGGAAACGTTTTGTCTTTACAAGTGCTGTTAACTGTGACTCAAGATGACAACTAAACACAAAGCCCACAGCGTCCACATTACTGTTTCTACTAATAATAGATACATCACTATCCGTAATTAAAATGCTATCAAGTGAAACTGCATGAATAGCGGTTTTACTGCATCAAGGTCGATAAACAACTCCATTAACATTAGCATACGTCAAAAAGTGAATAGCTGACCACTCAATATTTAGATCCAGATCCTATCAATAATAACACATATTGTATGAGTAGGATATCAATAGTGGTCATTTATGAATCATTTACAAAGACCATACTTCACTCATTGCAAGTTCAAAGTTAAAGATTAAAGAAGTTAAAGACGTTAAAAATCCGATTTTCACATTAATGCATGACAAAAATACTGCTGCATCCCAACCATCTATTCTAATAGTATTCAAGATGATAATTAGTGCTCCTTAAATCTTAGTACATTGAAAATAGTGTGTCAAAGGTGTCGGGATGTCTTCCTACTCAGAAGTATATACTGTCCCATGATAAAATGCTTCACAGGATACAACCTTGCATCATGTGGTCAAACTCAAACCCTACTACCTCAACTATAATGGGAAGCGTTTAAACCTTCTTTCGAGGCGAGACAATCTTACAATACCAATTTAGGTCAAAAGAGAGTTGTTGCTCTGAAACTGTCTTCATTCTACTTCAATGTCACTTCAACTACTGAAGATGTGTGAATAACAACTGAGATAGAGGACTAGAGACAGGGCGACTGCTCCTGGCCGACTGCGAGAGTGACGTGAAGTGGAAAGCTCAACCATTCTCTCCTCCCTTCAGTTTTGTCAAGCATTACCGGAGCCTACATTGTGCCGAGTTAGGGGTCATATCATTCAGCTCGCAAAATGAAAGTGTCACCGCACCGTAGACGTGAAGCCTGGCATATAAACTTCACATCAGAGTCGCTTCGAATGGAAAAGAAAGTGTTTACTGCTTCTCTTGCTCTACGGGGCCATGAGAGGTTGAGGAGCAGTGCTTCTGAAGACTGTTAGCTCACGTTCGGGAAGACAGGTAGTTTTTAGAGAGCAGAATTAAACAGGTCTCAGCGTGACGACACAAGCTGCAGCGCTGTCTCTGTGCTTGACTGTTGTACGCGGGACAAATCTGCTGCTAAAGCCTGTTGTCACACATGCCACTGATGTGAGAAAATGCTCAACAGTTTGAGAATCTTTTTTAGTATCATCGCATTCATCAAGAACCACAAACCCTTTTGGCTCTATAAGGTTCTTGAGTTGGTTATAAAGCATATGTCTAAAGCATGTTAAGCGATTAATCGTGATTAATCGCATCTAAAATGAAAGTTTTTGTTTACAAAATATATGTGTGTACTGTGCATATATATATATATATATATATATATATATATATATATATATATATATATATATATTGTATATATAAAGACACACATACAGTATGTATTTTGAAAATATTTACGTGTTTATATTAATATTCATATAATTTATATTATACATAAATATATTTAATTTATAAATACAACATATTTTTCTTAAATATATACATGCATGTGTGTGTATTTATATATAAATATATATTTTTACACAGTATACACACATTATGTAAACAGAAACGTTTATTTTGGAAGCGATTAATCGCGAGTAATCATTTGACAGCACTAGTATGAAGTGAATAAACCTTGTTTTCATCAGATCACCTTTTAACATAATGAGAAACCATAAAAAAACGTTCATTTCAACCCTTCATTCAAGCTCTCGGTCCACACATGCTTATATCACCGGCTCATCGGCTTTTAGTCCAAGTCAAACTGTTTCCTCGGGTCAGGGACTGTTTGAGGAACTGGAGCGCTGAACCAGTTCATTAATCATGGGATCAGATACATTTACTTTTAGTCATTAGGCTTACAGTTGGGTAATGCACAAAGCGATTCATCTCAAAGAGGCAGACAAGAGGAAGTGCTTGTAATACCAAGTCTCAGGCATTGTTCAAATAAGTACAAGCTAGCAAGGGAAGATAAATACATAGAAAAGACAAAGTTTAGGATGAAGTCAAGTAGTGTCGAAAGAGATGAGTTTTCAGTTGTTGCTTGAAGGTTGACAGGGATCCGGCGTTCCGGATAGGGGTGGGAAGATCATTCCACCAGCCAGGAACGGTGAACGAGAATGTTCTGGAGAGTGATTTTGAGCCTCTCTGTGATGGTACCACACGGCATCGCTCACTAGATACGATGGTATTTGGGCTCATTTTGAGTAGGAGTGACTTTCAGGCGTCTGAAAGTGAGTTTTGATTGAGTAATTTGTAGATCTGTGCTGCTCGAGCGGCAAACTGTTTCAGATGATTAAGTTTGATTTGGTGAACCACACATCACTCTGGACCATTTGCCTGAGGCTCTGGATTACAGGTAATAATGTTCAGTTTCCTGCGCAGACTGATCGTTTCGCTTCATAAGACCACAATATATAATCAGGAGCCACTGGTATTCATTTAGTGTTCCCTGTATATGCTTTTTTGACACTCAAAGCGACGGCCTCTGCTGACTTGCATTTTGTGAATCTACAAGGACCACAGTTTCGGCAAAAATCTTAACTGTTGCTCAAGAAAACAGTCACCTGCATCTTGGATGGCCTGAGGGTGAGTAAATTAACAGCAAATTTTCATTTTGAGGTGAACTATCCTTTTAATCTGAGCAAGATATTTTGAACAACACGTTTTAGCTCCCTCTTCAACTATTAAGGAAACCTGAAGGAAACAGATAATTAGAGTATGTTAAATTTGGGAATCATTACAATCTGTCCTCCCCTGGCTCTAATACTGCTCTTTGATCGGTGCATTAATCGATATACAGTAGCTGTATATGTCCTGAGTAAACATATTCCACACGTTGCAGGCTGCTTTCATCATACCCGTCTCTCAGCCTCTCCTCATATCTCTGTCCTCGCCACAGAGCTTATTATGGTGCTGTTCACATCCACCTCATATCAGCCGCACCATCTAACTCTCCACTAAATCTTTACTTCTGAATCATTCGCTTTCCAGATGGAACATATTTCTCCTCACTGCCCGTTGCTTTTCTGCAGTATACTCACTGTTACTCAACTTTACTCAGTGTACAGCGCTTCCAAAAAGCATGTGTGAATGTCATTGCATTAGATAACAATCTATCAAAAAAGCATCTGCTAGGAGTAATTTTATTCATTAACTCACAACTGTCAGAAATATCAGCCTGTGCCTCCCTAGAGTTTTTGCTCGGAGGTCCTGAAAGTTCAATCCGTGAGGTGCTTTTAATTTCACGGCCAGGCATACTGTTCTGTATAATGTATAAGGTCTAGTGCCCCTGTCCCATAATTCCTCAGCTGTGAAAGTGTTTTCATGCTTTGGGGAAACATGCTGGATGCAGCATGCATGGTATATAGGTTTGGATTAGAAATAATATATGTGTTGTGAGACTTTCAACTATCCACATTCCTTTAGCATTCAATTGTTGTAACAAGTATAAAAGTATATGAAAGGAAACACTGCATGACTAACTGTGCACTGGACTGGACAGACCACACAGAAAGGTCAGGCTACAGACTGCTTTATTTTTTTAATGTGCTCAGCGGGCAGCTAGAGCGGTTTTAGACTTTCACCAGCTCAGGCAAACACATGAACAAATCTGAACAAGCCAGCTCTGACCAGACTCAGCCTGATAATAACTCATGCCCGATGAAAAAGTAGAGGCGGAGGTGAAAATGAAAAATATAAGCAGAGGCAGATGCAGAGATAGAGGTGGTGTTGACATAACTCCATTATATTCAGTATTGCACATCCTAAAGGAAGCTCTTGGATCTCTGGAGCACCTTCATTGTGTTACAGGGAATCTGCCTGCTGCCATCCGACCGAAATGAGCTTTTTTGAGGTTTTGGTAACACCTTATTTTTTAGATACAGTATAAATAATGTACTTATAAATAATTAGCAAATTGCAAACTATTAGTTTATAAATCACAGCTTATACATTGTTAATACATTAATAAGCTACTTCATAATTCTTCATAAATTATTATTGTTCAGAAATTCAGTAATCATCATCACTATTATTATTGTTCATCCTTTATTATTATCCTTTGTTTATTTCCTTGTATCCTAGCTGATGTATTTTAACAACGTGATCTCATGAGTATTTGTATGTATTTTACATAAAGAGTGGTGTGACCACATGTACATTTACTTATGTTGGCATAGACATGAAAACATACAATACTAATGCATTGACAGCATCTAAAGCATAAATCATTTATGTATGAACAATGTATTTGTTAATATATAAAAAAACACTTACTGTTTGTACAGTTAATGTTTAAAGCACTTAATGACAATATAGTACTCTTCGTGACCTAATCTAAAGTGACAACTAGTTATTCCTAAAAATGATTAGCAACTCCTTTACTAATGGCACTAATTAGGTAACTTAATTTAAAGCATCTACCTAACTCTTTACATATGAGCTAATTAAACAACAATAATATATTAATTACAGATAATCAATGAAGAGCCCACTATTTGTATATAGTCTATTAAAGGAGTAGTCTACTTTCAGAATAACATTTCTTGATAATGTCATCCAAGATGTTCATGACTTTCTTCAATCGAAAACAAATCAAGTTTTTGGAGGAAAACATTGCTGGATTTTCTCCATATAGCCTAGTGGACTTCAATGGTGGCTAAAGGGCCAAATTGCAGTTATACATATACAATAGTCAACATTTGAAGTGGATCAAAACCGTTCATCGAAGTTGCACTAAAACATAAAACCAAAATGCGTTCTTGTCTTAGAACAACTTTGATGAACTTTTTTGATCCACTTCAAATGTTGACTACTAATAGTATAAATAGTATAAACATATATACTTTTTAACCATCTTGCACTAGCACTGCGATGCACATACACGTCTTCACGCATTGTGTATCATGTTGGAAATGTCACGTGTGGTTAGTTCTTCATCTGTGCATTTCGGTTCGAAAAGATAGGATAGGGTGAAAAACTCCATCTCCTCCAACTTCAAAATCGCCTGACATCGTTGTTTTACCTTTTCTTGTAAAGAGTGTTTGACTTTCTTTGCTCGTACGCTTTGTAAACACTGGATTGATATTTCTGACTACGTCACATTATGTATTGCGTGAGGTCGAGCTTGTGCAAGACGAGCATTTGTGGTTAAAAAGTATTTGTATTTTTCTTAGAAAATGACTGATCGTTTGGCTAGATAAGACATTTATTCCTCGGCTGGGAACGTGTTGAGCACCATTGAAGTCCACTACATGGAGGAAAATCCTGGGATGTTTTCTTCAAAAACCGTATTTTCTTTTCGACCGAAGAAAGAAAGACATGAACATCTTGGATGACATGGGGGTGAGTAAATCATCAGGAACCTTTCATTCTGCAAGTGAACTACTTTAATATGTTAACAACTACAACTGATAAACTACTGTATACTTATTATAAAGTGCTACCAAGTTTTTGTTTCTCTCAACAGTAATGCCATGGACGATACTTCTTCGTCGGTGTGCCCTTGGGAAATCAATGATCTAAATACCTAAATGAATAGCGTGTCATCTCTATCACACAGTTTTCTCAACAGAAGAAACCAGAGTGGAACAGTAGTAGTATTACAACACAAGCTGGAGTTGTGTGCATATGAACGCCTGCAGTGTTTAATGCGGTGAACCGCAGGCACCGAGTGAGTGAGAGAATCAGCTGCTGTTCTTTATGTGAGAAACAGATGTGAGCACCTTGAGAAGGTATTGATCAAGGATTACATGTTATCCACCATCACATAACACTGCCTGCACTCTTTCAATACAACTGTTTGAGTTTCAGAGGAGAACAAATATATATGAATGTCAGACAAATCATCTCCATTGTCAGTAGGACAAACTGAATGAAACTTCGCTGTTTGAGATTTTAACAAACTCTCCTTTGCTCTAAGATCTGTCAGTGAAGAATAGCATGTTAATAGTATCACCCAGCTGATTGCTCAGTGCAGGAATAACCTGAACCGACTCGCTCAATCATTACAGATTCCTCAGGGCCAGAGGCACAGTGATAGTTTTAAATATTAAAAAAGATTTCATGCACCATATCTCCTTTTTAATAAATGCAATATTTCATCTCTTCAGGGAGACAGTTCTCTGTTAAATCTGACTGGACTGTCCTTTTTCCATAAGATAAACCTGTTAAAGGTAACAAACACATCATTTCATAGATTCAAATGTACTAGGAAAGATAATATATCACATGAACGTATCAAATTATACATATTATCATAGGTGTAAATATTAAAAATATATATTTGTATAAATATATATGGTGTATAAATATACATTATTTTGTAGATGGTAGCAGTTTATTTTAAGGACTATTTTTCACTATTAACTGACTATTTTGCCTCAAACTAATTTGGTAAGTTAATAAGTTAGTTGTTTGGTTTAGGTATGGGGTAGGATTAAGGAATCTGAAATATGGTCATGCAGAATAAGGCATTAATATGTGCTGTAGAAGTACTAATAAACAGTTAATATGCTAGTAATATGTATTTTAATAAGAAACTAGTTAATAGTGAGAATTGCTCCTTAAAGTAAAGTGTTACCGAAATGATGTGCAGTGCATATCATAATAAATCTAATTCCACAAACAATTCAAAATATTGTCCGAATTATGCACTGCATTGCATCAAGAGATTTTACATCCCTAGCATTGATAATATATTTCAGTACGTTTGTTAATACTGACACAAAACACAAAGACATTATACACCAACAACTTTGAAATATTTATTCCTAATGTTAAATAAACCAAGCAAATAAATTAAGCAAATATATGCATATTTGGGAAGGAAATAATCAACTTGGGGGTTGTGTCAAAGATGATGACATATGTCTCGCTCCAAATGTCGTGGATGATTTGAAACATCCTGCTGTTCTCTGCCGTATGGCTCTAATTAAACTGGAATGTGTTTCCTGAAAACAGATCGAAAATAGAGCTTGAATCTCCATTAATCAGGATTTTTTTCCGCTGTCAAACCTCTGTGCTTTTAATTAAATGTCCCTTGAAATAGCAGTTCACATGTCATTGGAAATCTGAAAGCTGTAGAGTGTAACTAGGACACTCATTATATGGAATATCTGAGATCCCCAAACCCCTCGGTTGTCGACTTGCAAAACTTTAATGACATCAAACGAATGCCGCCATGCAAACCTGCAGCTGACAGGGCAGTGAACATACCTCCTAATGGATGTGTGTGTAAAGCAGGCACTTTTAAGTATTACAGAAACATGCAGATAGCTCATTTCAGCCCTAATTACAATGTCAGTCTCGATGTGCTCATGAATGTATTGCTTACTTTATTCTAAATATCTTTCAAGTGCACTATTTGACCCTCTGGGCCGTTTTTCATTACGCACAAATTGCAAACCAAGGTAAAGCAACTAATTATGGTTTTGGAGCTGACCTCTATGGCCATATGCAGGATTTGATTAGGCTATAGAGACGCCTGTCTGCCTTTGCCTCCCTTCACTCTGACAGCTCAGGCTAACTCGAGCTTGTTCACAGCACCTACAGCAATCATCTCCATTGACTTAATGACTGCTTCATCAAAAAGGGCTGTATGGCGTAGACCTGACTGACTGTTTCAGCTAAAAGAGAGGAATTTCGCTAACAAGCAGGTGTGGAAAAGGAGCGATTGCAGCTCTTGGCAGAGCAAATGTTTCTTATTGTTTGTTCTCCAACAACAAGCTCCAAGTGGCCTCCCTGCTGTAATGAATTGCTGATCCAGGCTTAACTGGTGAAGGTGGTTGGCTAAAGAAGTACTGCAAGCTACACTAGTAAAGAAACTTAGAAATCAAAGCACCAGCATCCAAAATGGAACATGGATGAACGTCAAATAATCAAATAACAAATGGCATGCACTGTTTTTCTGAGCATTTTACAGTTATCGAGGTGATTTTACAAACCAGATTCACTGGAAAAACATACCTGTGGTGACATTTCTGCAAAATGTTTCTTGCACATTTCGCAACACTTTCAAGTCAAGTCACCTTTATTTATATAGCAAACACTGTACAGATGGTTTCAAAACAGCTTTACTTGAATAGACAGGGAAAACATATTCAAAGATGCAAGCAAAGGTCATTTCTGCTCTAAAAAAACAAGAGTTTCATTGTTCAACTGAGGTCAGTTCAGTGTTAATTCTGTTCAGTTCCTTTCACAAGAAAATGTTCAGTATGTGGTAGTAAAATTGCTTTCACTTTCATCCAAAACAGAACAATTTTAATGTTGAATTTTAAAGTGCATTTTGCACACGCGTAAACTGAGTTTTGTGGAGAAAATGTTTGTCTCGCAAAGTACTTTGAGCACACGAAAATCAATTTTGCATTTAAAATAAGTTTTTGGATGTGTGCAGACCAAGTGCAGCGTTTCACTAGCTTGCTCCCCTGATGCCCGCCCTCAGTTGCTCAACACAACTCAGCGTTACAATATGCCGTAATTCCAGCCAATCAGAGACGAGGCTGCTAAATTCTGATTGGCTGCTTTGATAACCAATCACAACATTCCCTGCATTACGGACAACAGTGGAAGAGGGAAAATACAGTGCATGCATAATTATTATACAAGTTGATTTTCTGATCATACTTTTTCCAAGTACAATTTACCAATTCCAAATGACATCAATCTTAATAACTACTATTAATCTTGTATTTAATAATTTATAACTGATATATAATTGTTCATGAAGGCTGGAAGTGAATAACACCTTATATTCAGGTGTGCAGAATTATTAAGCAGGTTTTCTTTTACAGCTAAAATGAGCCAAAAAAGAGATTTAACTCAGACTGAAAGTCAAAAATGATTAAATACCCATGAGAAATATTCAAAACTAATGCAATACTAGAAATTGAAAAGTTAAGACATGACCATTGGACAGCAAAATGCTCAGTGGGTCAGCAGGGTCAGACAAAAACACCACGAGGAGAAGAAAAGATGCATGTTAACTGCAAAAGAATTAGGAATTAAGGTGAAGAATTAGGTGTGAAATCACCAGGAACCATTTAGCCTCCAGCGCCACCATTTTCCAAAACTGCAACCAACTGGAGTCTCCAGACGTACAGTGTGTCAGGTTCTCAGAGACTTAGGTTAAGTAAAGAATCCTAAAAAAATGACCCCTACTTAATAAGTATCACATACTTAAGTATAGTAAAATACTTGAAGACTGATTTTTGTATAGGCTTTATAGACAGATAAGTTGAGAGTGACTCTTGAAGGACCAGCACCACATCCTCTTATACCACTGTTTGAAGAATTTATCTTCCAGAATCTGGCAGTAAGTCAGTATTATCTCGAGATTGTATCTGCAAAAGAAAACCTGGTTAATAATTCTGCACACCTGAACATAAGACGTTTTTCACTTCCAGCCTTCATGAACAATTATATATCAGTTATAAATGATTATAATATAGTAGTTATTAAGATTGATGTCGTTTGGAATTGGTAAATTGTACTTGGAAAAAGTATGATCAGAATATCAACTTAATTATGCATGCACTGTATTTTTCCTCTTCCACTGTTGTCGGGAATGCTGTGATTGGTTGTCAAAAACACAACTCAGCGTTACAATATGCCGTAATTCCAGCCAATCAGAGACGAGGCTGCTAAATTCTGATTGGCTGGAATTACGACATATTGTAACGCTGAGTTGTGTTGAGCAAGCGAGCCGTCTGCGTTTAGAGAGCACTGAGGGCGGGCATCAGGGGAGCAAGCTAGTGAAACGTTGCACGCGCAAAAGAGAAGGTCTGCACACATCCAAAAACTTGATTTTCATGCACTCAAAGTACTTTGTTCTTTGCGAGACGAACATTGCTCCACAAAACTCAGTTCGCGCGCGTGCAAAATGCACATCTGATATGATGATATGGCAGAAATGCCATACATTCTGTATGAAACAGATTACGCAATGCAAAAGTTAAGATGTATTATTTTACAAATCATGCAATATGGTAAAATTCTTTAACATTCTATTGTGCAAGGAACCATGCAAAAATGAGGCTTTATCAATCTGCTTCTGTAATTGTAATTTTTGTTGTTAAAAAGTTTAAGTTGTTATTTTACTACTGCTCATGCAGCTTTTCCAAAAGTTCATCTCCTTTGCAATTATCATAAAAACTTCAAATATTTAATGAATTAATATTATACTAAGAAGTGTAAATAGTGAGTTTTTGAGAGCTCTTAAAAGTGTGATAATGGCTTGTACTTTCCCTGTCTGCTGCTGTTGAGGCGGTCACAGCTAGCTGAGCAGCTGCACTGAGATAAACAGCAGTGTTGAGCTGTAGCATTGCTACAATCATGTTGCTTTTTTAGTAATAATTCATTTGGAAAGTACAACTGGCAATCACTACATTTCTCTGGCAATATTTCAACAATTATGTTTTATGTAGAAATTTTTCTGTCAGCTGTTCAGAATCATAAACCAGGATGTCCATGTCATGAATGAATCACTCAGTTCCTTGCAATCAACAGAACGGGTTGGCAAAAGCCTGAATAAGTTTGTGAATCAGTGTGAATAATTCAGACAGCTAAATCTTGCTGATTTGTTTGAAGTGGTTTCTCACAGCATAAAACAGTAACAAGATCCAAAGGGGTGTTGGATGAAGTAGATACTGACCCGCAATCAACTAAAAACAAAGCCAGCAAATCTACCCAGTTGTCTCCCAGTAATGAAGAAGGTTCAACACCTGCATGTTCAACGTGTTTATGACTCTTCAAATGAACTCTTGACCTTGTGAATCATATTTTCAAAAAGATACAGTATCAAAACACTAATAGTACATCTAAGCACATCAAGTCCCCTTTAAATCTTTTTTTTTTGGTTATTAGTATGAATGTTAGTCTTAAAGTAAGCTAGTGTGCACCAAAACAATGACAAAATTCACATTTGGAAGATATACTGTATGCATTCAAAATGTACAGTCTCTCTACCACCAATGAGGATCAACAATGTTGATGACATCATTCTGCACATCAGCTTCTCATCAGATGCTCTGACCAATCAAATGCTCTCTAGAATCTGAAGCATCCCGCCCTTTACACTGCCAAAGCTGCAGCTGAAATTATTTACATAGTTCTTATGTTCTATATGGCAAATGGCACATAGTGTACTATAAAAGGGATAGGGAGCGATTTGGGCAATTTAAAGTGCCCCTATTATGGATTTTTGAAAACGACCTTTCACACAGCGTGTAACACAGATCTAAGTGAATGAAAACATCCTGCAAAGCCCCCTCCCCTCCTTCTGTGGTAACGCTGTACACAAAGCAGCACTGAGCGCATAAACACCGCTTTAAATGAAATCGACCAATCACCGCAGATTAGCATCATGCTAAGGAGGGGTTTGGAAAAATGAATCTTTGAGTGAATCATTTGGGAGTCGTTGAGCAAGTAAAGTAAAAACAAATGCATATTATAAGACAATGAAAGTGTTTTTTGACCTTGCATGCATATCAACCTGTTGTTTGGTACTCCCAAAACCAAAATATGAACCTTTCATAACCCATAATAGGGACACTTTAAACATGCTTTCCTTGGGGGTGAATGAAGTCTGATTTCACAGTGCACTGCACTGAATAATTAGCCACCTCGGTGGGACTTTTAAGCACTACAAAGACATTTATGAGGGCACCACTGTCATGTTAACACACACAAACACAGTTTGGTAAACATTTTGTTAGTAAGTTGTACTTATGCTGCGTCTCTGAATAATAGTCACTTGGTTTGATATTTCATTGAATGCTATGACATTTAGAAATGTTAAATGTGGGCTAAGTGTCCAAATAGTTTTTAGGGCCACTGTACTGCAAAACAAACACATAATTAAATGAAATAAATGTTGATAAAGACTGAGGCACTACAAACAGCTGTGGGAACCTTTCTTCTATGAGTTATTTGTGATTACTGTGATTGTGAACACAACAGCAACAAGTCTAACTAAAGGACAGATTCTGACTTGAAAGCTCGCACAGCCATTGAAGCTTGATGCATTTTAATTCAGCTGATTTCACCTGAAGATCAATGCAGGAATGTTACTCTCTCAAGCGGTAGGAGACTCACCCTAAAGAACTCTTTGGTTGACCCTGAGTCCAAGGTCCCGTATGCGATCTCTGTTTGTTTGGCTAGATCTTCAGCGCTCTCTATGGGAGAGACCATCCTCTCCACTGTGAGGAAAGCAGCCAGGTTAGCCGTGTAGGACGAGATTATGATGAGGGTGAAGAACCACCAGACGCCTCCTACTATTCTGCCCGATAAGGACCTGATGCACAAACACACACATACAGGCATTCAGGCTTGAATACGTTCCTGATGTTTCACACAATTGGATTCAATAAATTAACTCCACAAACATTTCTGTATGTTGATTGAAAAACTCATTGAACTAATGAGCAATTCATGGATTTGAATGAAAAAACCCTCATGTTTTTCCAAACTTGTATGAGTTTCTTTCTTCTGTTGAATACAAACGAATATAGTTTGAAGACTGGTAACCAAAAAATTGACTTCCAAAGTATTTTTTTTCCTCAAAAAAAGCTTTGATGTAATTACTACCATCAACTGTTTGGTTTCACATTCTACAGAATATCTTCTTTTGTGTTCAACAGAAGAAAGAAAGTCATACAGGGTTGGGATGAAATGAGAGTTTTTTGAGTGAACTATTGAACTCTATCCTTTAATGTCTACAAATTTACATCTCAACAAGTTTACTCCCAGGTTAGACCTAAAAAGAAGAATAGATTAGAAATTGATAAAAAAAAATAGCTATATATCAGTTTAAATATTTGTTCAAAGTGGTTATCATAGAGGAAGTGACTGCAGTGTCTCGTTCTTTGTACTAAGCCATAGTAGCTGATCATCTGCTGTATCAAATCATCTTGACGTTTTATTTACTGTGATCTGGCACTGCTGCTGTTTTTTTTGTTCACCCACTTAAATACATGACTTGCATCCTGAGCTTCCATTTAGCCACATAGAAAAGCAATCTTCACCAATACAATATATTCACACACACATATATTTTGAGTTAGTGTCTCATTTCTGATCTCGCAGAAGTTTGAGTCACATTAGTTCAAAGCTTATTTTCCAGCTGTGCATTTATTGACTGTTGCCTAGACAATACATTAGCATAATCAAATAACATATGGGATCAATGATTTTATTATTTCCTCTAAAGTGTTTTTGCCTTGGGCTGATGGTAAGGCAGTTTGCTCTTCTGTAGACTACGTGCTCTTTCAACACGCAGGTTTGTGAAATATATGTACAGAGTGCAAATAACAAGTAGAAACTCTTATGGATTTAAGTAATATAATTATTGAATTTTACATTAACATAGGTTTTTAATTACATGGAGCCATCTGAAAACTATTCTGCAGCGACACAATCATGTAAGATGTAATGTAAGGAACCTTATAATGCATTGTATGATCTCATGAACAATTGTAATATATTATAATACTTCATTGTTACACCTTTAGACAGTATAATGCATTAAAACACATGACAAACAAACCTTCAAATATTGTAATGCATATTAATTAAGGTTACAATTGTTTACGGAAATATATAATACATTACAAATTACATTATGAATAACACTTTATTTTAGGGTCTCTTAACTAGTTGTTTATTAGCATGCATATTACTAGAATATTAGCCATTTATTAGTAGTAATTAAGCACATATTAATGCCTTATTCTACATGACCTTATTCTACCCAATACCTAAACTTAACAACTACCTTACTAACTATTAATAAGCAGCAAATTAGGAATTTCTTGAGGGAAAAGTCGTAGTTAATAGTGAATAAGTGTTCCCTATTCTAAAGTGCTACCTGAATACCTTTATAATGCATTATAAATAAAGGCTTTAAGTAAAATGTTACCAAATTATTTATTGATATGATAAATTGATATATGATATAATGTGATAAATTGACATATGATACTTTCATTTTATTGTATTATTATTATTTGGTGCTGCTGAGTCATTTTTATTGAATACACAATTGACAGCCAGCACAGGGGAATATGATATATGACAGCGAGCCGCACAATGGAGTCATTATTAATCAACTTCCTGCTGTTAAATGGAGGAACAATGTGCATAATCATACATCTCCGTCACAGATGCCTACAAAGTGCTGCAGCAGGACTTCTCAAACAATAAATGAATCAGGTAAATGAGAAATTCATAAAAAGAGCGAAATGAGAATATGTTGCTCAGCTAATCCTTTACAAAAGAACTAATTAAAACTAGAGCTGTGTCTGCATCACCTTTCAAACGTGAGAAACTGGAATTACCATCAAAACTAGAGCTGTAAGGTATTTAATGTGCTTGTCAGCAGTGCTAGGTAGATTACTTACACATTTTAGCCCGTTACTGATTCCAGATTACATGACAGAAATTGTAGTTAAATGCGTAAAATGAATGACTAATAAATTCCCATAATTTTTTTTGCTAAGACTTTAGAATAGGGAACACTCATTCACTATTTACTACGACTTTTCCCTCAATAATTTCCTAATTTGCTGCTTATTAATAGTTAGTAAGGTAGTTGTTAAATTTAGGTATTGGTAGGATTAGGGATGTAGAGTAAGGTTTTGTAGAATAAGGCATTGATATGTGCTTAATTAGTACTAATAAATGGCCAATATTCTAGTAATGTGCATGCTAATAAGTGCATGCTAATAATATAACCTAAAATAAAGTGTTAGCTTTTTTTCCGTAACTTTTACAGTCCTTTTTATTGATGAATGAGAAAATCACAGATTATAATCTGGTTTGAGGCCATGTTGAAAATCTGAAATGAATTCCATTTATATCTGCTCTAAGGTGTACCAAAACCAGTGATAAATTGTCATCTATGCATGCAAACCCACATATGGACTCCATTTCTACGGCCATAAAGTGACCCAGCGATGAGGCACCAACCTTGGTGAGATATCACAGCCCTGCTGCATGAAGGCTCCTAGAGAGAACCACAGGCTGTTAAAAATCCCAAAGTCATTAGGCGGGTCTGGAGGGGTCTGGGGGTCTTTGGCTTCATCAGTCTCATCCAGGTGCCACTCGTAAGGACTGAAGCGGCTCACGAGGAACAGCACCACACTGACGCCGATGTAGGCGAAAACGATACACATCCAGATCTCATACGCCAGAGGGTCCAGGAAGGAGAACACACCCGGCTTGGACTTCTGAGGTTTCTTGATCATAATGGAGATGCCCAAACTCATGAAGGGCTTAGAAAAGTCAATGACTTCCTCTCGCACTAGCGTGATTGTTAACGGTGCGACAGCTATATCTGCTCTCTGGAAACGGGGACATGAACAAAACGTGTTAGTGCTGAACATGCACCAGAACAATAAACATGCACTGCTATATACATTAACAGATGATTGATGACAGATGCTATATACAATAACAGACAATTTCTCCATGTTTTTGAAACTTAAACACTGTATTAAAATTATTTAATATTTTGTAAATAATATATCATAACAGTACATTTTAAATGATATAATTTATAAGATTTATATAACATTTCTGTTCTAATATTGTACTGTTTTATATAGAAATCAACTATCCAGTACAATGGACATTTTCACAGCTCTTTTTTTCCCCCAGTGTAGGCAGATACATGTCTGGTTATGCATTAATGACAGCAATTTGCATAGGTAGGGCCATAAAGATAAGTTATGTCACTAGTCTCATGCTAACTCATTGGTATGCATTTTATGGGTATACTTTTAATACAGTGCATTACAGAAAGCACAGTTTGTACAAATGATTTCAATTCAATTCTGAATTATTTTCTGTATTTAATCAGATGCTGTCCATGAAGCATTTTTGTACCTGGAACATTCTGTTACCATTTGGACGAATCAATCAGATCAATTTGTCACAGAAAATGACATCTAGAGCTCAAAGGGGGTCATTTAGTGTTTTCTCAGGCCTCGTTGTGGGGGAAGGAAGCCAGAAAAAGGACATTCACAGAGACAGGCCTTTCTCCGCCTCAGAGAAGCACATGCGTGGCATAACAGAAAAGGCTTTTTGACTGTGTAGCGCAGAAGTGACAGCTGAGCGTTCACTTGACTAGATAGCAAGAGTCTTGCTAATTTCTGTGACCCCTACGCCACTGTATCAGGAGACAAACAGAGCGTAATCGCAACAAGCAGGAGACTTTGTAGGAAAATCTTTTTTGAATGCTTCCCCCTCATGCTTCACATAATGTTGCTGTGGGAACAGCAGATACGAGGCACAGCCACTTCCCACTTCCCATAATCCTCAGAGGCACTCTAGCATGAGCGTATAATAAAAAGGCAGTGAAAGATTTTATCTCGCATGTGTCCTCAGCCAGGAGGACATTAGTTATGCAATCAGGAAGTATAAGGTCATGGTAACTATGCAGGTGAAAGCTGGTTATAAAAGCCTCTACAAATATTAATATCCTTTTATCTTGTGGTTGTAGTGAATGGAACTCCGGTGTCCTGTCTCAATAAATCATATAATAATTTGCATATAAATAGCTAATTAAGAGTCTACCAGAAGTGATTTATCAGCGAGGAAGAAATACGTCTCAAAACTCCCAGCGTCTCCTGCACGCTAGATACATAATTGCATTTGATCTTTTTAGCTTTGAAACTAGCTATGTATTGCACAAATGTGCAAAGGTAAAATCCAATTGATAACAAATGCTGTTGATAAACTGTGAAAGGGAAAAAAAGTGAGACAACACTTCCACTTAGATGTCATTTAGAAGAATCCCAGAGGAATCCAATTCATGTTTTTATCTGCTTATGGCTAGTAACGAAAAACAAATCCACGAAAACAAAATTAGTAATAAAACATGCTAAATAACGAAGAACAGCATTTAACTAAATATTAGACTATAAACAAGGCAACTTACAATGTTGTAATGACATTTTAGACAGACAATAAAATAAATATATATATGTGTATATTTATATATATATATATATATATATATATATATATATATATATATATATATATATATATATATATATATATATATATATATATATATATATATATATATATATACACACACTGTATATATCAGAAGGTCAATTGTGGCTCCGAAATGTTTGTCCTTACTGTCTGATCTGAAATGTTCTATGATGGTGAAATTTTTTTTTCCCATTTTGAGAATAATTTGAGTATAATTTCCAACGTTAGCACATCAAAACCAGGCAATCTCTCTGGCTGATGGTAAGGAAATTGAACAGATGAGGTAGCCTAACCCTCATGCATTTTGTATATGGTATTCCTTCTTGAATGTCGGCTCGGGGAATTGGAAGTGATTTCACTGGGTTTTCCTCCATTTATAGCAGGGGAGCGCTTTGACAATTGCAAAAATGGCGGGTTGCCTGGGCACACTGTGAAAAGAGCCTTTGAGATCCAACAGCATAGAGATGAATCAAAGCAGTGCATACTGGGAAGGAGCATGTTTAAAACACAGTCTCGCCACCAGCACTGTCTGGCTGCAGTTATAGTTGAACGACACCCAGACATTTCCAGTCAATTTCCCCACGCTCTTTCCCATGAACAAAAGACATAAAGGCAATTCACGTCTTCCAAACCCTTATTTGACAGCAATTTCTAGCAATTTCTCTTTATATCGTTTATGCAAGGTTCATGAATAAAAAGACTACTGCAAAAGGAAAGGTTTGTGGTTCTCTGGAAGAGTTGGTAACAAATCCAATACTCACCCCATAGACTAGTTCACCCACCATCCCGTTCCAAGTCTTGGTTTCAGGGTCACGGGCACCATATTTTCCGTCCATGACTATGGACAATCTGTACTTAATCCCAACATGTTTGGCAATCTCAGAAGCTAAATCGACACAGTAGCCTTCATACTTGTCATTGCCATCCAGATGCATGTGGTTTTTCTTGTACATCACATATGGTGCTTCCTGTAAATCAAACACATGCTCATTTATTACCATCTTTGCTTGTTGCTTTCATTGTCCGGTGTCACAGGCACCAGAGCCCACCGACAGCTTATCAGTCACAGGCATGCAGGCATGCTGAGATATCATGACTGTGCATTCATACCCACCCATTCTCTCACACACATAATCCACCAAACTGGAACACATACAAGAGGAACGACTGAAGAAGCAGACGGGGGACTGCGGGACATTGATCCACATGTGGCCACAGTCAGACCAAACTGGTAATTTCTAAGGCCCTCTTTGCACCTGGTATTAACATCCATCTCAGGTGATCCAATCACAGGTTGCCAACTGAGACTAATTGTTGTCTACACCTGAAGTAAAGTCTGAGAGTTAAAGTCTGGATCTCATGCTCTTAGTCTTGAGCCCTCAAGAAATCACATGAATGTTTCCATGTCTTAAGCCCGAGACACATGATTTTTGGCTGTCCCAGATGAAAGATTGACATTGTGAAACAATCGTGGCGATTTCTATGATCGAGGCTCCTAAACGGTCATCCTGTGTCATACAGTGAGAGAGGTTTAAAGACGGCCGTTGTCACGGTCTTGCGACCAAAGATAGCCTGCGATCATTTTCTGACAGTGTCAGAAATACATCATGATCATTGCACAGTGTGTTTGCTGCTACGACCCACGTTTACTGACCAGCCAATAAAAATGTGGCATGAAATCAACACGACATGGCGCTATACCATAAAACTGCTTACCTCAAGCTCTTATGCAGTCCTCTTTTGCTGCTTTCACCTTTTTCAATATACATAAAAACTACAACTGCCAAAGCGTCATTTTATTCTTGTATAATAACATGTGCCGTAGCCTACGAGTGAATAGGTGTCATCATCGTACAGTGTACACACGTCATGCCCAAGTTTATTAGATCCATGTCACACAGTGTGCTTTGTTGTAGTGATCTTATATATGATTGCTAAAATTGTGTGTCTCGGGCTTTACTCTGGGATTTGGTTTATGGTCTCAAAAAAAGGAGTTTGAGTTCAAACACACTTATTACAGGTGATAATCAACTTAATCTCCAGTTGCCACAGTATCTTTTAAACTACAGAGAATTTGCAAGAAACTCATGGCTTTGAGTGGCTGCCTAGTTACTATATACAGTGGCACAGTGTTTTGAAATGAATGCTGCAATATATTCATTCTTGGTTCTTGGTTTGGGTTTGGGCCATTGTCCTGCAGAGCTGTATCCCTAATCAAAAATGCAACTGAAAAATCTAACCCAGGGGTCTCCAATTCTGTTCCTAGAGATCTACCTTCCTGCAGAGCTCATTTCCGGCCCTGCTCCAGCATACATGTCATAATTATCAAGTATTCCTGAAGATCTTAATTAGCTGGTTCAAGTGTGTTTGATCAGGATTGATCTCCAGGAACAGGAGTGGGCACCTTTGATCTAACCTATGTCTTCAGGATTGCCTGAAAATTACAGCCAGGTGGGTTTGATTAGGGATGGAACTAAACTCTGCAGGATAGTGAGCATCCAGGGTTGTGTTTCCCTGGTTGCAAGTTCCGTCGTTACCATTATCTAATGATGGATTTGGGAAATACCCCATAGGAATAGAGTTGCCCATGCCTGCTCTAAAATTATTGTTCTGGGTCTGGGTCTTGGATCTTGATCTATTAGTCTGGATCTAAGTTTGGAAGGGCATTGGAATTAACATGCATCTCCAGTAACAACTTGTGATTTGTCACAAACATATGCATCCCTGACCACCTCTAATGATTGGGTCACAATGCACCCCTGGATTCTTTTTACCTATATTTAGCACTGTCCACTTGGGATCAAAACACTGGAGATGGATGATATCAGGTGTAAACAGGTTCTGAGACCATTAGGCAACACTGCAGACAAATCAAAGTAGGTTTAAATCTGCTTCTCTCGCTTTCTCACACACTCACACACACACACGGCCGTGGTGCAATATCCCAGGGGTCTGAAATGCATTGGCAGTTGATAGTGAGAGGTGAGGTAGGCAAGAACGTATGAAGTGAGAAGGAATCCGATTCATGAAGTAAATGGCAGTGACTGCAGAGGAATCATAGTGTTGATTCTGTTCAGACACATTCAAGCATGTTGCACCTATATGCGACAGAAGCCTTCATCATTCCAACAGAAAGAACATTGAACATAGCCCTGCTAAAAAGACCAGCTTATACTAGCATACATTTCTGGCTGGTTCATGCCGGGTATTGATGGTTAGGTGTCTAACGCTGTTTCGGTCTAGCTGTTGGACCAGCACAGGTCAACTAGCAGGACCATTTTAGTGATATTGGCTGATTTACAGGTTTAGCTATATAAACAGCCTGGTGGGAACACCAGCAGCATACCTGGCCATGCCATGCTGGGGACCAGCATCCAAAAACACAATATATGGTCTTTTCAGTAGGGAAACAAACTAAAGCAAAAACAAAGCCATTGTTAGGATCCAAACTCAAAAGCACTCTGTCGACAAACAGAATTGAACAAAGAAAATTGCGCAAGCTGGTTTTATCCTCTCTTTCGCCCCCCATTTCAAACATTGCGGTAGCGGCTTGCTTTTTTAAGCACATCATTATTACCAAACAATATGGCTTCTCGCAGAGAGAACGCATCCCATTAGAGTCAGAGACAATTAGGGTGCCAGTGGTTTAGCAATGGTTTGTTTGTTCTGTGCTGAATGTATCCTCTCACCTCATCCTTTGTGCGATTGTTTTCCTCCTGAATCCCTCTGATGGAATAACCGACAGCTGCTGGTTTAATTGCTCACATTCAAGTCATTTGAAACACTGACCTTGGTTTTTGGTGAAACAAAACAATTACGAGCGATTGTTGTTTTACACGGGATGATGTCGTGAGCATTGATTTGAATTCCTCAGAGGTGCGTGTTTGCCTTGCCAATTGGAGGCTGATGCTAAAGCTAATGTCATTAACAGCAGGAGATGAAGTGATACGTCAGCACCGAACAGTCCTCCGGTCAATGTAAAGTGGATCTGTGCATGGGCCTCATACCTGGCCTCGCACAAATACGCTTTAACTTTGCCGGGGGCAAACCATCGAACCCTTTCTTGTTCCAGTAAGCGCTAGCTTGCTGTTGTAGCTCATGTGTCATTGACCATTTACTTGATGAGTGGAAACAAGTCTTACCTACATATGCATTGTATGTCTACTTTGATGATGTCAATGTAAAACCATCATACCTAATGCCGTTATTGTGATGTCACTGCTACGACAGGCCACTGATATATGGAAAATCAAAATGCTTTGACACCCACACGGATACAGTTGAAACACTCATGCGTCGCGTTTCCTCGCGTTCGACTGTTTCAACGTGTAATGAGTGGATGGAAAGCAACACAAAAGAAATGTGCTTCTACCCGCCCAGGACAGAATGTATCAATCTAGGAGTCAACACCATGACCCTGATGGGCAGAATATGCGACACGTTTAAAACGTCATGGAGCGTGTACCATAATAGTAGTGACCACAATTGTTCGGTTTTCCACTGAGGAATCGTTGGTGTACTGCTGATCCATTATATTAACAAAGCGCTCAAACTCGTTCCAGTATCCGATCTGCAAAGGGAAAACATTCACGTTATTATCAAACAGCAGACATTTTTACTGCATTAACGCTAACTAGCTAACCCCCCCCAGCCCTTCTGTTCGGCTAAGGAGGCTGTTGTGGATGTGTACTCTCATAAGACTGTGTTCATTAAAAAAGTATTAGGTCTCTGTGTTGCGGCTGTTATTGCCTGGAGTTAAACAAAAAAGGCAAATTCTTGGCTGACATTTGTTAAATAGAAAAAAAAATGCTTATGGTGGAATTTTCAGGGATGCAGAAGCTGGAAGTTACTCTTGGATGTAATTCTGCTCCACAAAAACTAAACTTGGTTAGGTTTTAATGATTTACGCATTCTGTTATCACAAGAGCATTCTGTATGTTTCCTCTTCGCTATATGCTGGAGTTGTTTAGCGGTTGAGTGGCATGTGTCAGAACTGTTAGCATAGCTCTAGCCACTAGGACATCACTGAGGTGACATTGCAGAGGGGTCCAACACAGTCTTGTACATCACTTCTGACAGCCACTGTCAATGCACTTCTCCTTACCGACACTGACCCCATCTAACCTTAGGCTAAACTACTCTCATCTGTGGCGACTGTTGCTGGAATTCTGTGTTATAAAGGGCAATTTCTATTAGCTCACAAGAAAGCTGATGAATACTGGTTGTGTCAATTCAAGCTGCTGTAGAAGGTAGGTAGTAAAGTTTTAAATGGGGATAGTGGCTTTAAAGATGAGCACAATTTTATTTTCTGTGATGCATTTCTTATTGAAGTTAGAAGTTAAAGGGATAGAAAAAATTTAAATTGTGTCATCATTTGCTCACCCTCAAGTAGTTCCAAACCTGTATGAATTTCTTTGTTCTGCCAAACACAAAGGAAGATATTTTGAAGAAAGTTTGTAATCAGGCTGTTTTTGGGGCATCATTGACTTCCATAGCAGGAAAAAAAAAAATACTCAAGTCAATAGTGCCCCAGAACTGCTCTGTTTCCCACATTCTTCAGAATATCTTCCTTTGTGTTCAGCAGAACAAAGACTTTCATGCAGGGTTGGAACTACTTGAGGGTGAGTAAATGATGACACAATTTTAATTTTTGGGTGAACTATCCCTTTAAGACATATTGAAGGGCTTGTCCAGCTACTCCAGCTACAATATTGTTTTCATGCACTATTGTGAATTGTATTTTTCTTTCTTTCTTTCTTTCTTTCTTTCTTTCTTTCTTTCTTTCTTTCTTTCTTTCTTTCTTTCTTTCTTTCTTTCTTTCTTTCTTTCTTTCTTTCTTTCTTTCTTTCTTTCTTTCCAGCACTGAGCTAGAAATATCCACTTCAGTAACACTTACACACACCAGACTTCACAGTTTTCTTTCTATCTATAATCTTAAGATTTTTACAGATGGTTTGCTCATATATCATTTGCTTGATTTATATAAAATTTTATTGCTTTGGTGAAAATGTATTTATTTTTCTGGCTGTTGACAGTATTTTCTGATTTATGGAGTGATAAAAAGAGATCCAAAATCCTCTCTTTAAAAAACATTATCTCTTACACAGTAAGTCAACAAAATGAAACAACAATTTTGAATCATGCTCATTTTGAACAATGTTCAGATTTCTGTTCTGCAAATGTATGCATATTAGTGCATTTTTAAGTAGATAATACTTCATTTACATATTTAAACATAACATTTCAGAAGATTTGTAATACAAAATGTAACAATGTACTTTTATTAATTAACTGGGGAGGTTTTATTCAATTCACCTGTGATGTCTTGACTTATTTGTTGCTAAGTCAAGTGTAAGATGAGTGCAAGATGAGTCACCAGTATTTTGGGTCTATTTTCTCTATTGAGAATAACTATACATTTTAAATATGTATTTCTGATTTATTTTAATTTTTTTTCCTCAGACTTTAAGTAAACTAGTATATACATATTGAAATGGATCCCGGTTTGAGTTCTCACACTGACTTTACAAAGCTTACCTAGCAAATGGACAGATTTATGGATGACTTACTTTTCTTGGGCCCCCTGTTTTCATTTCATAAACATCAATAGTGTAGTTTGATCTGCGACCAAAGCTGTCAAACTGGATATTGCCAGTCATCCCTTGCGCCTGGACCTGCCAGAAACAACAACACAAAGAAACCAGAAAAATAACAATGGTCCTTTGAAACTTAAGAATACATTAAGATGTGTCGGAATAACGCATATAAATCATACGGAGGCACAATTCATTTCAAAGTACTCACTCTGACAATCTGAATTACTCATTGAGAGATTACAAATGGTTATTGTCATTTTCATAAAAGCTTAAGCACTCAGAATCTTGCATGAGAAAAAGAAAAGATAGACGTTTTACCATTTTGAGAGCTCGTTCAATGTCGATGCCTTGGCTCCAAGGGACCGCAGGGTTAGCTAGGCAATCGCCCGCACTGCCTCGTCTGGATACGTCTACTCGCTGGCGTCGCAGGTATCGGAACGCCTCCGCAATGACCAGGATAGCATCATAAGACAGCGCTGAAGTGTACTGTACACAACAACCGTTAAGCACCTCACATTAACAGTTATTTGTTAGAGCAGTTTAAAATAAGCAAACACATTATCTGTAAGTAAACACTTCGAAGAGGGTTAAAATAATCTGCCCTCTTCCAGGTCTACAAGCGCATGTTGATGCACATAATGAAGGATAATTGCGATGCTATACTACATGTAATCATAGCTGGCAAATGCAACAAAAGACGACACACTTCAGGGATGTAGCTTGTGCATTGTTTCTTGCTATGTAAAGCGTGTTAACCAGGTTTCTAATTACAGAGATATGTAAAATGTTTAGTTTATGTGAGACTCTACAGGGTTTTGCTGCTATTGTTGTTCATGGGTGTAACCTGTAATTACATCCCATTTCAACCAAGAAAAGAGAACGAGCTGGCATCTGCTAATTTGCCGTGAGCTACGCTATTGTATTGTTTTGTATTTCTGCAAAGCGACTGTAGTGAGGAATTTAGCGACTAAAATAAACGTAATATAACAAAGGTAACATTGTCAATTTACATTCTCAATTCAAAAGGCCTTTTGATGCCTTCATTAAAATACTGTCCTGGAAAAGACTTAGAATATCTTTATGACTTTTTTCCACAGTGAGAAATTAATGAAAAAGAAAATGTGTTTAAAAATAAAAATAACGTCACAGTGCAAAATATGTACTGGGCCCCTAAAAGCCTTTTTTTTTCTTGTTTTTTGGGGTGACTTGGACATTTTTATAACATTCAGGTGTTTTTAAACCTGCTTGCCAGTTCAATGAGAGCATGGTCATTTCTTACCCACCCATCCACAATAAAACCTTAATTAAAACAGCATTAAGAATCTATTTATCTCATGATCGTTGTTTAATTAGATGTAAATTGAGCCCTAGTTTAATAGCACCTTGGACTGAATATCAATATATCGACTGTTGCAAGGAAGGAAAATAAAGAAAATGGGCAAAGAAAGAAAAAGTCAAAGATCAGAAGAAGAGACAACAACAATGGTTGTTGTTGTTGTTATTAAGCAGTAGTTTCAGACCTTCAGAGGTGTGTTTCTAGCTTCAGGAAACTCTCTTTCATCTAGACGGTCCCATCTCTGGAGAAACTGTTGAACAACTGTGTTTTCAGGATTGATTATTTGGAAGCCACTAATGTTTGCTCCACCGAGAAAGACCTTGTCCAGGCTGATGTTGGTAAAGCCCTGAGCAAAGAGATGATGGAAAAGAAGCAAGTTTAGGATCCATGAGATGATGGCAATATAACAATCATCCTGTGAAAATGGATTCAACTCAATGTTTCTGGTTCAAAACCCAAAAGAAGAGTTCTTTATTGGGTTCCTTGTAGTATATTGAATATACATTAGTATTATATTATATAGGGTTGTTAAATTGGTAAAACCTTAAGAAAACCAATATTTATGATTCAAATATATCACTTCAGGAGAAAAAAAATAAAAATCACACCCACACTGTAAAAAGTGAAAAGTTGACTTAACTTAAAAAAATTGAGGAAACCCCTTGCCTTAAAATTATCAAGTAAATAATAATAATTTCAGAGGTGCTGAAACTCACCAGATTGGCAATAACATAATGGTAGCCCCGACTGTTCTTTCCGAGTGCCACAACCTACAGGAAAGAGAATCAATAACAGTTTACAATCCATGTAAGAAGAGTGCAGGGGCCTTATATCGTCCCTCAGGTGAACTCCTCTCTCCATTTACACTGTCTTAAGTGACAAAGGCGCTCAGCATTGATGGATGTTTCCACATGCAGCGGCTGACAGTCTTTGATGTGGCTTGCTACTGTACGCTGGCCAACTGGAATACACATGGACAAAACCGACATGTCTCTGACTTCCTACACATGAACAAAGGGCGTCACTGCTGGGCCGGGTGTGCCGATGACTGACCCGAACTGACCCTGTAACCTTCCCCTCAGACCCCTTTCAATAGTGGCCATTAGTGAAGTGTACACACAATGATCACTTCAAGGTCATAATTGAGCTATTTATGATCTTGGGTGATGTGTCCTCATTATTCATATTGAACCCCAAGGTAAGATCTCACATGGGACACATGGGAACTAGATGAGTCCTCTGCACAATCTGACTGTTGCAACCTAGAATTAAACTGCTGGTTTTGTATGGCTAGAGGAGAACTGCACACTATTTTGACACACTATTTCCTTGTTTAATACTGTAAAGCTACTTTGACACAATCTGCATTCTAAAAAGTATAAATAAATAAAAAAAATTGAAATAATGGTGACTTGACTTTTGAAAGCAGTTGGTTGTGACACATGCTTTGTGAATACACTCACCTAAAGGATTATTAGGAACACCTGTTCAATTTCTCATTAATGCAATTATCTAATCAACCAATCACATGGAAGTTGCTTCAATGCATTTAGGGGTGTGGTCCTGGTCAAGACAATCTCCTGAACTCCAAACTGAATGTCAGAATGGGAAAGAAAGGTGATTTAAGCTATTTTGAGCGTGGCATGGTTGTTGGTGCCAGACGGGCCGGTCTGAGTATTTCACAATCTGCTCAGTTACTGGGATTTTCACGCACAACCATTTCTAGGGTTTACAAAGAATGGTGTGAAAAGGGAAAAACATCCAGTATGCGGCAGTCCTGTGATGCCTTGAAAATGCCTTGTTGATGCTAGAGGTCAGAGGAGAATGGGCCGACTGATTCAAGCTGATAGAAGAGCAACTTTGACTGAAATAACCACTCGTTACAACCGAGGTATGCAGCAAAGCATTTGTGAAGCCACAACACGCACAACCTTGAGGCGGATGGGCTACAACAGCAGAAGACCCCACCGGGTACCACTCATCTCCACTACAAATAGGAAAAAGAGGCCACAATTTGCACGAGCTCACCAAAATTGGACGGTTGAAGACTGGAAAAATGTTGCCTGGTCTGATGAGTCTCAATTTCTGTTGAGACATTCAGATGGTAGAGTCAGAATTTGGCGTAAACAGAATGAGAACATGGATCCATCATGCCTTGTTACCACTGTGCAGGCTGGTGGTGGTGGTGTAATGGTGTGGGGGATGTTTTCTTGGCACACTTTAGGCCCCTTAGTGCCAATTGGGCATCGTTTAAATGCCACGGCCTACCTGAGCATTGTTTCTGACCATGTCCATCCCTTTATGACCACCATGTACCCATCCTCTGATGGCTACTTCCAGCAGGATAATGCACCATGTCACAAAGCTCGAATCATTTCAAATTGGTTTCTTGAACATGACAATGAGTTCACTGTACTAAAATGGCCCCCACAGTCACCAGATCTCAACCCAATAGAGCATCTTTGGGATGTGGTGGAATGGGAGCTTCGTGCCCTGGATGTGCATCCCACAAATCTCCATCAACTGCAAGATGCTATCCTATCAATATGGGCCAACATTTCTAAAGAATGCTTTCAGCACCTTGTTGAATCAATGCCACGTAGAATTAAGGCAGTTCTGAAGGCGAAAGGGGGTCAAACACAGTATTAGTATGGTGTTCCTAATAATCCTTTAGGTGAGTGTACATATGCACTTAAAATACAGCAAATATTTTTTTTTCAAGTGATCTAGTAATGCTCCAAATGGAATTCATTCTATGTCAACATCTATGAATTATCATTAAAGTATTAGTTGAGTATTAGTAGATTGTTGGGTTAGGGTAAATTGACATGTATTGGCAAATTTAGTTATAATCAGTACAGAGGAGCATCAAAATAATGTGTTAGCAAATATTAAGCAGACAGTCTACTAATACTGCAATGGCTGCTAGTTGTTGCAAAGTTGGAGTTGCAAAGTTACTTATACTGTAGTTAGTATAATGTCCATGGGTACCATGAAAATAATGTTGCCAAAATGCCCATTATACAAATGTTTCTTGTTTGTTCCACTCATTCATTCTGTATTAGTGAGCTGTGGCTACTTTGTACAAATTAAAAAATAATAAAAACCTTTTTTCCATCTAATAAAAATGCAGCTCAGAGGAAGAACTGCTTGTGAATGCTGGTCAATTTTGACAGCAGCAAAACTGCAAATTCATATCATACTATGAAATGGTTATAATATCATAGTGTTACTGAGCTGAAGAACATGAAGGGAAGTACATGGAGAAAGCAGTAATGAGCATTGAGCTATAACTTGAGCGATTGCACCATTCTAGACAGAACAACATGTTCACCCAAAAATTGACCTCTTGTCACACAATTTACTAAAATCTCTTTAGTAAAGGAGTAGACAGTGACTAGGCACTGTTAAGTCCAAAAGAGAACAAAAAGCACCATAAACAGTTTAAATGACTCTTGCACCACATTTTTTTTTTCCACCCATAAATTTCACCCATTACAAAAATCTACACGTATCTATAAAACCTGTGCATTAAGAGAGAACCAATGTCATTTGGCTTCACTGAATGTCAAACTACACAAATATTTTTTAATACAATTTAGGGTAACACTTTATTTTGATAGTTCACTTTAGACATTCTACTAACTATAAGTAACTGCAACTACATGTCAGCAAGCAGTCATTGGAGTATTAAGTATTAGTGGACTGTAGAGCTGGAGTCAAGTCCAGCTTTGTCGAGTCCAAGACAAGTCCAAGACCAGGACTAGTCGAGACCGAGTCCAAAGAGGGTCAAGTCCAAGTCGAAAAATTTCGAGTCCAAGTCAAGACCGAGTCCAAATGAGAGAAAAAAAGGATCCTCTTCAAGACCACATACTCAATTATTGATAATGTATGTGATGCGAGAGACATCATATCTTCTATTCTAAGAAAATAATTTGTAATGATCAAAATTATTTGTAATGATCAAAAATCATGTGCAAAGTAACAACTCTGTAGGACAGGGGTCTTCAAACTAGATCCTGGAGGGCCAATGCCCTGCAGACTTTAGCTCCAACTGGCTTAACACACCTATCTGGAAGTTTCTAGTGTGTCTAGTAAGAGCTTGATTAGCTGCTTCAAGTGTCACTTTAGACATTCTACTAACTATAAGTAACTTTGTAACTACATGTCAGCAAGCAGTCATTGGAGTATTAAGTATTAGTGGACTGTCTGCTTAATATCTGCTACTATTTTATTTAGATGCTCCACCAACACACATTCAACTGACAAAGAAACTCTGCAAACTTATTCTACTAACCCTAACCCTAACTGTCTACTGATACTCTAATGAGAGTTGCAAATTAATTACAGTCCATTACATGTCTAAGTGCACTAGTTGATAATGACAGAATTTTCATATTTTGGCTTTAATGCTTCCCCAAAACATAAAAGTCTGAGATATAATGATGCAGCCGTATCTTTTCTGATGCTCTTTTGCCATAATGCCCTTGACTTTTGGCTCCATTGAAGGCTTTTGGAGCCAGTGAGTTTATCAGTCCTGTCCCACAAACATATACTGCTGCAGGCTCCTCACACCTGAGCGAGAGCTGGCGAAAGAACAGAGATCACAACTGAACTTCACAGCCTGCAGGCCAGCAGGACCACTCTACAACCTTGATGTGGACACAGCCAGGGCCTAATGACACGAGTCCATTCAAAGGGTCCAGACCGAGACCTGACGCGCACACGACACAGAACACTAACAGAAGACATGACAGAATTTTCATTTGGAGTGAACCAGTCCTTGAAATAACCAGTGATCTTTAATGCTAGGTGATTATGCATTTTTTTTTTTTTTTTACCTTTCCGTTCCCTGTTGAAAAAAAAAAAAAACGGCATAAGCTGGTTAGGTATGTTTTGAAGCATGACAGCTGGTTTGAGCTGGTTAGGACCAGCACATGACCAGCATATGACCAACTAAGGACCAGCTTAAACCAGTTCAAACTAGCTGCCATTCTTTAAAACATAGGCTACCTAACCAGATTATGCCGGATTTTTTTTTTTTTCAAGAGGGTTAATGTGTAATATATAGTAGTTGCTTGTGCATGTAAACAATCTGCAAAGTTACAAACCACAAAGTCCACACCAAAGAAACTTCCAAAAAAAGAAAACAGTTGCCTGAAACGCCTCATTGGTAGTCCTCCCATTATTTCTGGGACTTGGGTATGTCATCATGTTACACATTTACATAATGCCCACCTACTGGCTGCTTTTGTCTGCCCCCAAACAACAGTTGGGTATGTGATTTCGATATGTCGAGAAGAAGCTGTTTTTTTGTTTTTTCACTGCAAGGACAAAAACCATTGTATAGACTTACTATAGAGATGCCATAGTTATTGTTTACAGCTGCTCATGAAGCCTCAGGAGCTAAAACCTGATTTTGGTAATTGCCGTAACATTTCAAATACACACTTTAAACATTTGACCAATCACAAAAGACTGGGCTGGAGCAGACAGAGTTGGATTTAAAGAGACAGGAGCTAAAACAGAGTGCTTCAGGCAGTGGGCAAGAAGCTATGCTGCTGCAGTGTATAGAATTACAAAAATAATGTGATTTCTGATTTTGAAAATATCCAGATGTATTCTAGCATAGCCCAAAAATAAAATTATGAACTTGTAACTGAACATAATATGGCCACCTTAAATGACAATATTCAACAACTATAATATTTCACAGCAGCAGATTACTGAAATCCCAGCATGTAACATAGACGGGTGAAGGTGGGCTGATTTCTGAGAGGCATTATGAGGCTGGATTACAGTTGTGCTCTGAGTTAATGTGAAGTAAATACCCGAAGAGTCCTGCTCTCACTTTGTAATCTTCCTCCCCCCGCTGGCACATTGATCCCACCTCTAGCACTGTCACCTTTGTGTTGGCCAGCCAGAAAGAGATTTGTGTCCTTGAGGGTAGTTTTCACCCCATCGTGACGGGCAAAGACAAACCAGAGTGACCCTGTGCTCGCCCACAGACAGAACCTATTCACACGGGTCTGACAGAGAGAGCCCAAGCATGAGCCCAAATAAAAGCAATTGCAAAGCATTCAGTCCAGAGATTCACTAAACCAGACGTCAAACCGCTGGGTCATTACAGCTCCAGCGTGACCTTTAGCTAAAACATGCAGAGCTGGGATTAGGACTCGAGTGCAATAACTGCAAAAACAGTTTGATTGTTTTAGGAAAATGATGTTAAATGGCATAGCAGGGACTCTATAATTGCTCTTCCCTGCAGTGAGCGGTTAGGGTTTCATTTCTTGGGGGCTGATGAAGAAAATGATATTGGATAGTACCATAGAAGAAAACAAAAATGAATAATAAATAAAAAATAACTAGATTTGCATTTCCTAGAGGAAATATCTGTGCTTGCAAGGCAGCAAAAGAGTGTTCAAATTTGAGGCAAAATATCACTTTAGAGAGGGAAATGGGGAGAATCTGAGAGTAACATGCTAAATTAATGAATAAAGAATGTAAGAAAGAAAAGATCAATCACAATAATTCAGTATGTAAATTAATTTAAAATGGAAAACCAATACCAATATTGCATGCAAATATTGCTATGACATCATCAGTGTTGATTAGAATTTGAATGCTACACATTCTATACATGATGTAATGTAATTTAGAGAGATTTTCAAACCTTAGAGGAGACAATTGAAATATTATTTTGTATTGAACTTATAATTTAGTAGCAATATTTTGCAGTTCTTTAGCATATCAGAAATAGTGGCAAAAAATTATTTAGTGCAATGAACATGAACTTGATGATTTCTCTCCGAATGGTTTATGATACCAAACTTTGACTGAAAAAAAACTAAAATTAAATATATATTTATTTGCTATCTGTTTGACATCACTCAGAACAAGTCATTTTTACAGCTCATGTTTATTGCTGCTCTTTGTGGACTGGGAAGATAGTTTTGGGTTTTGAAAGTTACAGTATGTTTTCACAGTGCAAGCTCCTTTATCTCAAAAGATGATTCCTCTTAATGCTATATCTGAAAGAAAGAAAAAAACTAACAAAAAAAACAGATCACATACCTAAGGCTTCAAAACAAAGTTTGGATGAAGTCGGTATATTATGCAGTTGAAGCTGAATTAATTATGGAACATTGTGGAGAAGAATGAAAAATATATATACGTTGCACTGTAACTAAACAAATAACAAAGCATAGGAATAAAACAATGTTTAAGAACCATTCAAAAAATATTATTCCAAATGCAAAAATAGAAGTGGGTCTAAACCATCATGTGCAAGCCTTGTCTTATCTCACTCACACCATGAGTGCAGCTCAGGTAACAAAAAAGCTGCAGCATCATCAATTCCTCCTCCAACACTTACCTCATGGCATGACCAATCAATAAGCGTTCTTCAAAACTCATTGAGGGCCGAGGCTGGGGGAGGACAAATGGCCCCAAACGCTTTCCAAAAGCTCTCTAGAACACTCAGTTATCTTCATTTTTGCTCCCTCAGGCTAGCTTTTATGTGGGCAGGCCAGAAGCTGAAGTGATCCCGGGGGGGATACATTCTAATTAACTGGCAGGAGCATCTGTACCTCTCCTGTCCTCTCAGCTGCTTTGGATTTAAACCTCTGTGAGCTGAGCATGTCTGGCTCTTTTCCAAAAGACAAACTAAATACACTAGCCTATGCAAATAGCTTTGAATCCATGTATAACTTGTCTGAAACATTAGACACATTTAATATTGGTTTTTACTCAAATCACCATTGCAACATCGGGCTGATCCAGTGCAAAGCATAATCCAACGTACATTTAAGTGGTTTACTAAAAAAAGCAACATGTAAAACCTTCCAAACCATAATCCTCTATATCCGTTATACCATCAATAAAATGAATATGCATACGCTAGCGTCCCAGTAAATATCAGTAAGCATTCCAGTGGAAATCAATGACTGCATAGAGTCTGAACCTCACAGAAATGTATGAAGTTTGAATGATCAGACATTTCAGTATTTTTTATTTTTTTTTGCAAAATAAAAATGTTAATTTTGCCATAATAAGACATTAGTTTGAGGATGAGTCCATCGAACATCGCTGCAGCCCTACATAGGATGGATAGATGGATAGACATTTTTATGAGCTCTGCAGAACAAAGTATTTGATAGGAGCAAAAAAGAAGTAATTGACATAAAGAGAGGCAGAACTATTGATAGAGGTTACCAACCTCTACTGTTTTCATAGTGGAGAGTCCTCTGAGGTAATAGTTGTCGATAGTTTTAAAAAATATATATATTAAGAAGAACATGGTCATCTTCAAAGGAGGATCAAGTGGACCAATGGCACTAATGGCTGCCTTTTCCACACCAATATGGCTTTTCATGCTTCAAAATTGCCCCAAAAGAGCTGTGACCAATCTAAAATCATTAAACCAATCAATCCCGTAGCTTATTTTCTAAAGTCTCCATTTTAAGAATCTCCCCATGTGTTAAAGGTTGTAGAGTGAGATCTTGAGCTGAAAAATCAATCCTGCTCTGGGGTCTGTGATCATTTCCCACCCCCGGTTGACCTGAAAGATGACCCAGCCAATGGAGTCTGGTCCCTGTTAAACTCAGCAACATCACTATGGTGGCCATCTGTCTGATTTTAGGTCAGGCACAATCCGGTTTTGAAATACCATGTTCACCTACTAGCACAACCTTGAGCCAGATGATCATTTGTCCTGTCACTCTTTTATATTTGAACCAAAGTTATATAATTAATAAATAAATACATTTTAAAATATGCAATGTTTAAAGTTATATTAAGTGACCTACATTCTGACACATTGTCAGTATTGATTGTTTAGAAAAATGTTGTCTCATATCAAGAGAGTGGTGTTTTGTTCCTGAATGATTCAGTGTTTTTGAACAAATCAGTTGAGTCAATGACTCAATGACCCATTCATTATGTTTTTCCTACAATTTACAATTACAATTCCTACATAGAGATTTTTGGTCTTGGATGTTTTCGATGAGATATATGAGCTCATATTGAAATAACTGACATTTGATTGCAGATTTTGCTGAACTTTGAGGCATTGTTGAGCTCTCTTCTGAAACTCTAGAGAAGTCATGTGAGAATACTGGAATTCTTTTCTTGATAGGAAATGTGAGAAGCAGGAGACCTGAGCAAAAGTCAACCCAGGCTCATGGAAAATAACTTGCTTTGTGGCGACATTTCTGCAACACTGAAATTACATACAGCACCTTATTGCATGTTTCCTGGCAGTTTCAAAGTGAAACGTCCAGTGAGTGGTGCTAAAACGCGCATTCAGTACATGTCCGTGGCCACGTTTTTATAGGATTAGGGATGTAGAATAAGGCATTAATATGTGCTTAATTAGTACTAATAAATGGCCAATATTCTAGTAATAGTAAATAAAACTCTTGAATCTTGAATCTTAATATGCATGCTAATAAGCCACTATTAAGAGACCCAAATTTCTATCTTAGATCGGTCGTGGGCCCTGTGCCTCACCTAGTTGCCCACTGACGACAACACTAACCAAAGTTGCCAGGCAATATTGCTCAAAAAGCAATCAGCCTCAACCTGTAAATCATAATTCGTCTGAAAAGGAATAAAAAGCTGTGGAAATTTTTGAAATTTTAGAAGTCTCTAGTGTCCATTTCAACTGCCTATTTATTTATTTATTAACTTTTTTGCATTTTGCAGAAATGTCGCAACAAGCATGTTTTTTTCAATGAGCCTGGGGAGGCAAAAGTCTAAAAATATTGACAGCTAAAGAAAATAGTTATATGAATAGATTTAATGTGTTCTTTTACTTTACTTTTGCAGCAACTGCCAAGGTGCTACAAGGTCATTCCTATCTTAATGTTTATACAGTTGTCCTTTGTTTCAGTCATGTCTAAGCTCAACGTACATGATGCTCTATGTTTGTTCTTCCCATATTCATGTCTCTGTGGTTATAAATTCAGCAGCTGCAACTTGAGCATATTTGTCTATCAAAACTAGAAACACGAGTGTGTGGATTACTCTTAGTGTATTTTTAATTAAGATTTCGGATTACCCTCTTTACTATGTTTGACTATTGCCTGTTCCTGAATCCTGTTTCATTCCGTCTCACTCTGTTTGCCTCCTGCAGTACAACTCTAACCCCCTAATCCCATTAGATTGTTAAAGTGACACGTTAAACACTCTCCAGAGCCTGTGAGCTTTTAAGAGATTTTAAGGCCCCAGTCTTTAGGATTTACCTCAGATGACTCGAGCATTGTTTTATTTTGAGTCTTACTTTTTCAGCTTGCTTCTGTTTGCAGGGCTAAACGAATCCCTGTCTCAAAAATGAATTCTGTCATGACATGAGGGTGAGAAAATTATTTTGTGTGAACTATCCCTTTAAGTTTTTTATTAGCCATTTATACACTGACCTTCATGCAACATTCAACCCTGAAACATTTCTTTGTGAAACAAGGTTGGAGCAAAACCAGTTCTGTCATGTTATGTATGATGATGATTTTTTTTGTACATTTTAATGTGCGATTTATTACAAGTCAGACCAAAACTGCATAGTAAAAGTTATTTTTCAATGTTGTAAATAAATAAAATAATATTGGAGTACATTTTACAAGAAAATACCTCAGTTTTTCCAAACAGTTTTACCTCAGTTTTTCTTCTAAAATTTATTTATTTTTTCTTCTAAATTTCATGTTTAATTATCTGTTATAAAACAATTTCGCATATAATTATAAAAGAAATAGCAAGTAGCACAATTAAAGCTTTTCATTTGAAATTTGTTTCATTGACTGGATCAATGATTATCTTCACAAAAAAAATAATAATATTTTTATACATATACATATATATATATATATATATATATATATATACAGTATATATAAATGAGGTCAATAAGTGGGAATAAGTGACAGACTGATGTATTTACTAAACCAATTACTTGACTGTTGATGATAACCGTTCCCCATTGTTCAAATATCAGAAGTGTTAGCATTTGTGACCGCTGGGCTACAACATCCACCATCAAACTTTGCCTACAGATAATGCATAGGTATTTAATTTCAACAATTTTGTTGAAATACAAATTAACCTATTATATAAATGTAGAAATATATTTGTATTTTATCAAATAAATACATATTCAGATGTACTTTAAGCATTATTCTGTTATATTTTATTTTGATTTTGTATATTTATTTCCCCTTTTAGCTTTCGGCGGTATATTGATTATTTGCCAGGCATATCACCTCAAAATGCACAGACTGAATGAATTCAAAGATACATCTCCATCCTTTGAAGATACTGCTTCATGGTGGCAGATCTAGCAAGGCTTCAGTGAAGCATAGGCTATCAATACATTTTAATATTTTTCCTCCCACACTCTTGACATATCCCGGCTCTCTAGTTAGTGCTGCACATTGTATCTCAAAGTTAGTCCCAGATGTAATTTATTCATCCCACCATATCCCCTAAATTAAGATGGACAAGTTGATGTCTTTACATCGTCAGCATAGAAAGCCCAGGTGGAGCCAATGCCCCAACAAAAATGCTCTGAGACTCATCAAACAATGTGCACGTTCATATTCAGTCATTACAGAGACACATCCAAATCCTCCGATTGCATCAAATCCTTCACAAAGCAGATATTGGCATTTTGTACCATTTTGCAGCGCTATTTACCATATTCACACATACAGTAGAATGACACATGAAATGTCACTCTGCTTATGACAGGCCATCATTTTCAGCCTCATACAGAGTAAAATGACACATCTTGAGTGTAAACCCCAGATCACAAGCTAGTTTTCCTCTTGAAAAGGCACAAGCCCCTCCGTGCTCCCACTGCAAGGGCACTGCTTATAAATTATTGCGATGGGTTGACATACTCAGTATAGCAGGGTAGTAAAAGCTGTCACCATTGCTCTTCGCGAAGCTTAACTCAGCTGTTGAAACCCTCTCGAGGCTGGCTCCCATTTGCAGTCTGTGCTGGAGATCACGAAATGCAGATGGATTACGGTGAGCAGAACTCTATAGCGCGGTTCTCCTGTCTCGCTGCAGGTCTCTGAAGGACCGCAGTCCAGACACTTATCTCGGCTATCAGTGTCAGCAGGGCCAGGGAGATTAGTTCAATTAGATCCAGTTTAGCCAATACATGCTGAGGTCGGAAAAGGGATTAAAAACATGTGTCCCGGGGGGCAATAACATAAAATTCCTGCTGTAATTTCCCTAATTCCTCTCCTGCCTGCTCGTTTTCACCCTTAAACTGCTGCAACGTTTAGGAACGGTACAGCCAGAGGCAAAGACGAGGTGCAATTATTTCACTGACTTATTGAAAAGACACAGATTAAGTTTTAGGGGACAAATTGTGAATAAATGCATATTTAGAGGGCTGCAGGGATTTTTGTAGGCCAAAATCTAGCAATGAGCATTTTAGCACTTCTACTTTCATCATCCTGAAATCGATAGGTTTTTGAATGTGTTAAATGCCTGAAATAAGGTCTGTAGTGGACACAAGATCAAGATATTTTCATGTTTTAATCAACATGGCAATTTGTGTAAGAATGTTTGGTCACACTTTAGTTTGGGGACCAGTTCTTACTATTAACTAACTATTGACTACTACATTTGGCTGAATAAATTCCTAATTTGCTGCTTATTAATACTTAGTAAGGTAGTTCTTAAGATTAGGTATGGGATAGAGTTAAGGGATCTAAAATATGGTCATGCAGAGTAAGACATTAATGTGTGCTTTATAAGCAGTCAAGGTAAATTAATGCTAGCTATATATTATGGATCAAAATTAGACGCTGAACAGATTCATAAAAGCAACGAAAAAAAAAATTAAATGAGGAGGTATTGTGCTACTGGAGCTAATACATTTAAATTAGCGCTAACGAGGACATTCCAATTCAGGGGCTGATTACCCTTCACAGACAGACATCTAAGAGCCGTGCCGATCTATTAGAGACCAAAGAGAAGAGGACAGTTGTGCTCAAATATCTGCTCACCCATTCAGTTTAATTGTACGCTCAGAGAACCCATCTACAGCTCTGTCAGGTCATCCATGTGGAAACGACACGGTAGACTGATGGACTTCAGGAATATTAATAAATCAGGGACTGGATTCTTGCTAAATGAACAAGTCTTCAGATGCAGGGCATTATGGGTAGGGAAGAGACGTCAAACCAGCCAGACTGCCAGAAAAGTGAAGAAACAGGCAGGGGGGGGAGAAGCAGACTTTACCTGCTCCAAGATGACATTGATTCTGTCCACTTCACAGTCGATGAGGTAGCGCTTCTCCTGTCTCCTGTCCATTTCCTCAATGATGCGCCGGAACTCCTGGGGGTCCGTGATGCTGCCCACCGACCGCGCTGTAACTTGCCAGTTGTTTGCCACCGCAGCCTCCATAATGGCTTGAAGAATGGAAAATCCTGGCAGGAAAACAATCATTTTTGCATTAGCTCACACTCCAGAGCTTCATAGGTGTTGACATGCTGTCACATAAAATATATTCAGACTGCATGTTCGATTTTCCACAAATGAAGTTTTATGTATATACACAAAGAAAATTAATGTGACTTTGTCATTTTGGATTAGATCTCTAGGTTGTCCTACGGCAGTTCAAAAACAACTGTGCCAAGTAAAAAACATCTGCAATGCAACTTGAGTTGAATATAAAACAAACAGATAGCATCATACCGGATGCTGATTGGTCGATACAGCATTCCAGACATGTTACAAATGCATGCAGTAACGTGAAAACAGCTATGACATGAAAACTAAGAATCAAAAACTAGGAAAACTTATCTTATCTTATAATTTATCTAAATTATTTGGTTGAAAACATAAATAATTGTATAATTTAATAAATAAATAAATAAATGAATAAATAATGCTGAAGTAAACATACATTAATTAATACAGTAATAAGTAAAACATTAATTTATACGAACAAAACAAATCTTTATAAGTTAGATTTGGTAGAAATAGCCCATTAAGGTAACATATGCATTATAAAAATCATGTGTATAGAGGAAATTACTGATTAATAAAACAAAAACTTAAAAAAATGTGTCCTTAAATAACAAATAGATAAAATAGCTGTATTAAATGTTATTGGTATTTTTAATATGCATAATTATTAAAATTTAAGAACATAATTCGGATATTAAAGGTCATGTAGAATAGCTCCCCTAGATTTTTTTAATAAACCAAATTCACATTTCCTCCATAATAACAGTTGATAGACTGAAAGGTCTAAATTGGTTTGTATGTGGTTTGCTAAAAGGATTAGCTTAGTCCCCTATAACGACCAGGAAACAATATTAATTAAATATACCTTAATAGTGTCATTATACGAGAGACAAAATCATAATTTGTAAATGCATTTGTATGCTGTAATTAACTTTCAAAATACTTTTTTGTGTGTGTGTGTGTGTGTCATGGTTGCTGAAAAGACCCACTGTACTTTTTAGCAGAACATTCTGACAGAGTTTTTTAAAGATTTTTAAAGGTGATAGCCAGAGTAATTCACTGCGGATTATGCAAATGCATTCATTCAGGGCCGAGATCACGTGCCTCCGCCCCTCGGAAGCCTTATCGCAGGCGCTGAACACAGGCACCAATGCAACAAAGTCAACATTTTTTGGCAACTCCTCTGTATTGCAGATTGCTTGAACTTCTCTTTGCACTTCCTCTATTCAGGCTTTGCACGGCTCAGTTGCTCTGCCCGGCCCAGGTGGCGTGAAAAGCCCTGTGTCTGCTCTCCCAGCATGCAGCTGCCATCGCACCGCTCCCCACCCCATTAAATGATTTTCAGAAAAACGCTAAGCAAATGACAAAAAAACAAACAAAAAAACTGCACCATACAACCTGTCTACAACAGAAGAGCGGGACGTGTCAGCCGTCACAGGACGCTCCGATTTAATGGATGTGATGCTCAGCACGTCTGACATCTTCATCCGCACAATGTGTCCAGTTCATAATATATGAGGCGCTGCATGTGTGTTTGCTCAGAGCAATCTCCGGGAAGCACTGCTTTTTCTGTGACTTGATATTGACTTAAAAATTAAGAATTATGATTTGTGATGCACAACATTTACATTCACTCCGTAGTAGTCTGATGGGAGAATGAACTTGAGAAATGGGTTCTCAGCATTTTTATTTTTTACCTGTACGCTACAGTAGGGAGTACTCAGTTCAGTTTAATTCATTTACAGTCAACATGATGTCTATGGAAGAGGCTTTAATATAAACTAAAATGGTTTTACGGCTGTGTATCATCCTGATTTTTGTTTTCTCAATCTGAAAGCCATGAGCATGTCTGTGAAGATTCTGCTATCCAGAATGTTCTAGTACAGGGATTTCAAGCCATAGACCATGAAACATAAAGCCCAAATATATATGTTAGCATTATCATTTAAAAAATGTATTGACATCATTTACTGTAATTTACTTATTTATATTATTTACTGGTAAAAACTATGGCAGTCAATGGGATAAAATAATTGTGATTAATATCCAGTCATCAGGTCAATGTTTCCAGTAAAATGAAACAGTCATAATATTAATAATGTGTTAAAAACAATTTATATATTGTATAAAAAATTGAATGGCAATATTTCCATCAGCTGAATGTAAACTTTTCCATATTCCATATGCCTGCGCAAGTCATGAAAGTATGACAATTCTGATAGTAAATCTAGGAATTATTGGACTTCAAATAAGCAGTGAAGTGACATACATACGGCCAAGTATGGTGACCCATACTCGGAATTCGTGCTCTGCATTTTAACCCATCCAAAGCGCACACACACACACACACACACACCGTGAACACACACCCGGAGCAGTGGGCAGCCATTTATGCTGCGGCAGTTCAAAATAAGACGACAAAAATAAGCAGAATAAACAAAACAACACCTCATTTCCTAGATTACTTGATGACTTGAGAAACTATACAGGACATTCAACAAACACAACATACACTTCAAACAGGCTAAACAGAGGACAAACACAGGGTCCCATCATCCATGCATTTCTGTGATGAGGAACGTCCAAAGCTGTACATCAGCAAACCAAACCACCACAGTGTGAGTGCATGTCTCAACACAGAGGGGCAGAGCCCTCCGGACAAAACACAGCAGTGCATCTGCATCTAAAGGACAAGGAGCACACGCTCAAGGACAGTCAGATGAAGATTTTAGACAGAGAGCACAGAGCGTCTCAGAGAGAAGTTAAGGAGGCCATCGATATGACAGTGGAACTGCATTTCACTGTATCTACAAACATGATCATATCCTTTGTTTCTCAGTTGATCTCATAAATCCAGCACTACACTCTTAAAAATAATGGTGCTTCAAAAGGTTCTTCAAGCGATTCCATAGAAGAACCATTTTTGGTTCCTCAAAAAAATATTCAGTCAAAGGTTCTTTAAAGAACCATCTCTTCCTTACCTTTTTATAATCTAAAGAACCTTCTTTCACCACAAATAACCTTATGTGAAACAGAAAGTTTCTTCAGATGTTAAAGGTTCTTTATGGAACCGTTTAGACAAAAGGGTTCTTCTATGGCATCATGAAGCACCTTTATTTTTAAGAGTGTAATGAGCTGTTATTTATGATCTTCATGCGGCTTTTGCTAGATGAGGTCCCTGAATATGAAGAGATCACATCATCAGATCACAGCTGAGTGGTGAAGCATCTTGAGCTACAGAAAGAACATGGGAATATGAATCTGTGTCGAAGGATGTTATGAACAGCTTTTACAGCTACAGTCTGTGTCAGGGCTTTGACCAAATCTGCACAGCTGGGCAGAGGTTAACCAAAGGTGAAGGGATTCAGTAGAGAACATCTGTCTCAGTGTCATGTGTCAGTGACATGATGAGGATGTTTGTAAAAAATATATATTTATGATCTATCTTGGTTTATCACATGACAACAAAATAGGTTCCTGCATGTAGGCAACACCACACTCACTCTATTAAATAATGATTACAACTCAAATATTATTTGTGAAATATTATATTATATACATTGCTTATTTTATTAATTATTATTGTATTGTGTTATTATGCTTATTTAACTTATTCAGCATCGTTACTCCAGTCTTCAGTGTCACATGATCCTTACAAATCATACTAATATGCTGATTTGCTGCTCAAGAAACATATCTGATTATTATTATTTTTGGTTGAAAATGATTGTGTTGCTTAGTAAAGTGTGGAAGTGTTTTCTTTTCCTTATGATTCTTTGATAAACTGAGTTGAAGAACAGCATTTATTTGGAATAGCAAACTTTATATGAGTACAAAACTTTTTAAATGGCTGTACTGTCACTTTTGATCAGTTTAATGTTCTTGATGAATAAAAGTGGTAGTAAAGTAAAAAAAATAAAAACCTAAATGAATCTTACTGTCCCCAAACTTTTGAGCGCTATTGTATATAAAGAAGTCTGCTTTACTGCTTGTTATTCATTTAAAATATACAATAAATGTTTGTAAAGATGAAGCTCAGAGAAGAAGGCATGGAGTTTACCTGACCTGCTAAACACCTGGTCACCTGTTCTTCACGATGTATTTCTATTCAAGTGCAATATGGGCAGATCAAGTGAGATTTCAGAGGACTCCTGAAGAGTTGTTAAAGCTCACTAGACTGCAAAGAGTTACAAGAGGATTTCAAGAGACGGTCCGATTACAAGGGAATGAAATTCTACTGTAATTCCCCTGAGGAGATCTCCAAAGATCAGAGCTGGAATACCATCAAGTCCTCAAAGAAACAACAAAGGACCCTTGGGAAACCGCTAAGGATCCGCAAAGCCTTTTTTTTTTGGATTGATAATGTCTTTGTTCATGCGTCACTACGAGTGCCGTTCATAGGTTTGGACTAAAAAGGTTTTATATATATATATATATATATATAAAAAAATCAACCCTCTGGTTTTTGCACAGCATTAACCGTACAATGTTTGGAAGCACACTGTTTAAGCTAGACATTACAAAAATATAGGTGAACAGATATTCTTTTATTTCAAGGATTGGGCCAAATATGGATTAAATGTCCTGCAATGCTTAGCTCCAACTCCAACCAAACATTTATTTCACAAAAAAAAACAAAAAAAAACCCATCAATGTCAATGCATGTCAATTAACCTGCATGTCCACTTCCAAAAACTTAAAACTACAATAGTATTTTATTATTAAATTACATTAAATGTTAGATGTATTTCAGCTTTTTACAGTATAAAGGAAACATACTGTTGATCATTAACTGTTAACTAATCTTAACCCTATACACCAGGGGTTTTCAAACTTTTTTGTCAGCCGAACCCCTTTGACCTAAATTATTTACTTGAAGTACCCCCCATTTTTTATGTAAATATTTCAATGATTTAATGGCACATTTGCATGTTTAACTTTAAAAACATTTATTTTTTATCAGTTTTAAAGTTGCAGTAGTATTTTCATAGCTATTATTATTATTACACTCAACAAATGATTAAAATTCATATTACTATAATTTATGCAATAATTTTTTTTATACAGGGTTTCCATAAAGATAATTATTTTTGTAAATTTAAGATTTTACATTTAGCCTACATCACATTTGTATAAACCTGTAACATTTATTTGCAAAAACTTTTAATTTAATTTAAAATTGTATTTGTATTAATTTGTTAATGGTATACACTCTTAGGCATGCCGTGTACCAACTCACAAAGACCCTGCAATTCCCTCGCAGACCACTTTGGGAAACCCTGCTATACACTGTAAGAAAAAAAATAAAACTAGAAAAATTAAAAAAGCACATTGCATGTTAACTTTATGGATTCTTTTAATCCTAAAACACAACAGAACACAAATCAATACAGACAATGCTTTAATATGTATACAGTACATTGGCCCATCTCTACATTTTAGTGTACATGTGACATATGTTTGGTGTTTGCTGAACAGGACTTCCTTACTACTTTGACAGTCAAATGAAAATCAGATGTTAGGTACTGTAGCATTCCTACTGAAAACCAGACAACTGTCACACCATTATGCATCATTTATTGTGAACAACATGATTAATAGAGGTGCTATCTCTCATTGGCCGCCAGACAGAATCTGAATGGGTGCAATAGAATTAATTGAAGATTCATCAAAATATCCCATGCCCGTCTGGAGCCGCATTTGTATGGAAATTAAGATTTGAAATCTGACTAAACATTCTCTAAAGAATTAGACGAGTTCTACTTTCACTTGTTCAAAGTCAGAACAAAAGTTTTCCGCAGACATCAAAACCCAAGATGGGACAAACTGTGGAAGAAGCGCAGAACTCAGACAGGCCTGACAAAGCTGTCTGCACCTATAAACAGACACCCGGCTGAGTGGCCCGTACCACTTATCAATAAGCATTATGGTTCTCTCGCTCTTTTAGATAGTTAATTAGAGTGGCAAAGTTTGAGACTGAATTGGAATGATTCTATGACTCGCCTGCTGCATTTGCATATGCATCCTGTAGTGAGTCACTGCCAAAAAAAAAGAAAAAAAAAAGGAAAAAAAGCCCTGTCCCTGCCAATGATAATTTACAGCAGACGGGCCCTCTACCCTTGCCAATCGCCATCTAGGACATTAGCGGACCAGAAAAACCCTACATCTGCTTAAGCGTAACAGGCTGCACTGATATCGTTGGCACGACTGTTGTGTTTTAGTGATATCTCTGTGACCCCTGTGTGGACCCCCATAAATTGCATTCGCTTCTTTAGGTAAATAAGCCACAGCTGGGTGGGATTGCAGCAAAAGTAATACTGGCTGGAACATAAATTCTGACGACGAGATTTCCGTACCATGATTATACATTTTTGCCTGGTGAAATGTGGGCGGTGTGGGTAGTTTCTGATTGCACTGCTAAGTGCTAATCATCGCTTTGAGCCTGCTTCATTTTAATACGCTGTAAAACCCTGAGCATTGCGGCACTGGTGAGCGTACGGTCCTACAGATGCCTGCTGGGTGATTTGCAGGCTGTGAGGACTGAAATGTCTCTATCTGAGGCACTCTGTCAGCGGCTCGTCGGCTTTCTCTCCAAACATTCACTCAGAGGTTGGCATCACTCTGTTGTTTTTGATAATGTGTTCCCCTCATTCATATATTTAACTCAAAACTGCTCTGACACTCGTGTCCAACAAGCATGAGCAGGTTTCTAATGAGGTAAAAAGATTAAATAAGAACAATCTATGAGGTCTGTCTCATCGGTGTCTCCTGATGGACTTTCAAGATCTCAAGGATGTGTCAAACTGTCCTCAGATTTTTCAAGATACCAAATCATTTCAATGTGAAATCATTTCTTATTATTTACTTCCAAGACCAAAGAAAACATGAACTATGACATTCATTTTTACAAAGCAATAAGTCCTGTATGATTAAATATATTTAAAAAGATCTTTACAGAATCCCCCCAAAATAAATAGACAGATGGACAGATGAATGAATGAATGAATGAATAAATGCAGATTTTTCCTCCTGGTACATTTGCTCTTATAGAACACATATTTTCTATAAAGGGATTCTAAAAGGGTACAAAGCTTTTATACATGCTTATTATTATTATTATTAATTACAACCCTGCTACTGTCTTTCTAATGTTTTCGATTGTTATTTTCAAGAAATAAACATTGAATACATATTTAAAATAATACAATTACATGGGTAACAAGGTGGAATTTATATAAAAAGCTGCAGTTTGTTTTAAGCTGTCACTTTGGGGCTTACAAGCTTGGGGCCAAATAATGCTTTGATAATCTTGGTTGATAAACTTATTATGAGTTTAGGAAAAATAGTAACAGGGTTGAACAGGGAATCACAGATAGATAGATAGACAGACAGACAGACAGACAGGCAGATAGATCGATAGATAGATCATAGTTAAAAGTAGCAATTAATGGTTTGTTAATAGCGAGAATTGGACCTTAAAATAAAGTGACCAAAAAAATTAATAAAAAAGAAGCTTCTTCAGCGGTTCTTCAGCACTGATTAAAAACATCTTTTGCCATCGCAGTAAACTCTCATTCATAGCAAACATATGAAAGTGGAGTAACATATCTAAAATCTAAGGAGGAGAATGGGGTTCTTCTTATGGTTCTACATAGCACCATTTGACAAAGGTGCTGTATAACACTTTTAAAGACAGGTGCCATATAGCACTTAAAGTGTTCCCCTATGATTGCAAGCCAGTGAACCATTTTGAGTGCTATTTAGCAAAATTTATTTTATTGTGGTGAGTTTCCACAGTCAAATGTAGCAGTTTCTAGTCATGTTACTGTTCAATTTAAAAATTAAATTAACTTTAAAAGCACTTTGCAATGTCACAATTCAGTTCAGTCCATGTACAAATAATCTACATTCATTTTTTTTTATTATTATGTTATGAGCACAAGTCATGAATAAAGCTTGCCTGAGCAAGCAACTGTAACCAAAGGGAGCAGATCTTAGCGAAGGGTTAATTGTCTAATTTTTAATTTCTCCTCGAGAAACATCTGAGACAAAGTTGCAACTTAAACCACCGCTCCCTTGTGTCTCGTGAGCTGTGAAAGCTGTGAGTTTTCCTCTGGGGAAGAGGATTCAAACTGAGCTTGTGTGTTTGTTTGTTTGTTTGTTTGTAGTTTTCTGTGCTTATTGACTGGAATCTCTGGCTGTGTAATGTTGTCTCACTATAGGACGGATGCAGTTCACTCAGACGCAGAAATCCGAGTGCAGGAATCCAGCAGTAAGTAAGAGTCCTTTCCGCTGTACTCTTAACTAGATCTTAACAAGATGAAGTTTGAAGCATTACCCATGGAGGCTTAGCTGTAATTGAATTTAGTTGCTTCTAATCTCCTCTCTGCTCCTGTACTCCTCGCGGTGGCTAATTGAAACGCCACGGCCAGTATGGACTGCATTTGTGATGCGAGCCGTGACGGCTGTGACACCTCCGGAGCCCCATTTGAGCGGGGTTGCTTAGCATCCACTCTGTGATGGGGTTAGAGCTCCGAGACAACTGAGAGATGTGCGATATGACTGAACTCATCCGCTATGGTGCTGAAAGTGCTAGTTTTAATGATGTCATTTCCTGTTTGCTCAAACTTGCTTAGTATAGATTTTTAAAATTTTGAATAAAACAAATGAAAGAAGTCCCTTAGACTTAAGGCCCATTCACATAAATAATGTACATTTAAAAAATGAAATGACAGCATCATTTATTTAAAGTGCATTTTTTATATTTTTCTTGGTCCAGTCAAAAATCATGGTTAATGCACTCCCCACAGAACAAAAATAAACATACAAATAAACAATTTTAAGTAGTTTTATTTTCAATAATATATGAAAAAAATATTTCACTATATATATATATATATATATATATATATATGTGTATGTGTATATATATATATGTATATATATATATATATATATATATATATATATATATATATATATATATATATATATATATATATATATATATATATATATATATATATATATATATATATATATATATATATATATACAGGGCATGACATTCCTGACAAGTACATTTGTCATTTACTTGTCCGAGTATAAATGTTACTTGCCCGGAGAGAGATTTTTTTTTTTTTTTAAATTGAGTTATAAATATAATTATTTATTGTAGTTATACAAAACACATTTAATTTATTTAGTTAGATTTTTCTTTTTAGATAAATTGAAAAAAAGTGTGATAATACTATTATATTTTTTAATAAAAAGGGATTATTAATTACACATTCAATTATTTTATATTAAATTTTTAAATAAAATGCTAATATTTACTTCTTTTTTTTATATATGAATTTTCAAACTTAAATTTTAATTTTTTTAAATAGAGTTCAATTTAATCAGACAATTAGTATAATAAGAAATTTAGACAGTTACCAAACAAATTAAATCAGTATTAACAAAATTAATCTTTGCAATGTAGCGGAAATACAGAAGCTGAATCTGAAGTGGAATATATATATTTATCCACTGTTAATGCAGCTCTGAGGGACATGGAATGCTTAAATCTGCAGTTACATAAAACGTTGAATACTGATATTTGAAATTATAAAAAAAAAAAAATACTGTAAATGTGAAATTAGTGAAGTGAGTCATTGCGATTGAACTGATTTAAACTGTTGATTCATTCAGGAACGAAACACCGTCATGTTGCTCAGAGATGCAAAACAGTGCTGTGGCTGTTTGGAGTTATTTTTGTTGGTGAAACAGAGCAAAAACAGGAAATATGGTGTCATTAACGTAAGTCTCTTAATGCTAACTTCTTGTTTATTGAACTGTTATAAAATCACATTTGTAATCTCGATGGTTTTTGGATAAAAAAAATGGCGCTCGATCTTCGTGTGATTGTATTGTTTAACTATATGAAATTATATAATTTTCTGCCCCCATATCTTGAAATTTTTTATCATTCTTCATGCATTGTAATACTGAATCATGCAGTGAAAGAACGCACATGAGCTAGTCTAACCTAGACTTATATAAGTAATGTATGAGTGCACTCTGTAGGTGTGTTTTGTTTGATTCTTGCAATATACTCGTTAAAACAACAATTACGAAATTATCGCAAAGGATATATATCGCACACCCCTATAACAAAGGCTATATCATAAATAAAGGCAGTTATTATTGTTTTTGGTATTGACTTTTTCAAGTTACTTGTCTGATTGGGCAAGTAAATTTCTCTTTCACTTGCCCATCCAAAACATTCACAAGCGGACAAGCGTTAATGTCGAGCCCTGATATATATATATATATATATATATATATATTTAATTTGGGCTGTTTTGATTAAGTAATAATAACTTAAACAAACACAGGTCATTTACAAAATTCAAGTTAATTGAAAATGTTTTTTTACATATTAAAAGTTTGTTTTATAGCAAAAGCAGATAACTCCAACAGTCGTTTTTTGGCAAAAGTATATAACGTACTCGATTACTATCGTAAGATACAGAACGAGTACTGCGTTTTGTCTAAAGACGCTATAGGAAAAGCCTTTTTTCCTTCTGACTGAAGCCTTATTCAATCACGCAATGAAACTGCATGGCCATTGGTTCGTGCAATGTGTTAAAAACGAACCAATGGCTCGGCAGCGGAGCTGCACAAACCCATGGCGACGGAGCCCGCCAGAATGGGCGGAGCCATCTGGCTATATAAGAGGCCGTTTTGCCATAGCAACTTAGGTTTCTTTGTCTGAAGCGACAACTGAGTCATGCAGCTATCTAGCACGGCAAGTAAACAGTACTCATTCTGTATCTCAGGGAACCGAGGTTACAACAGTAACCGAGTACGTTCCTTGTCGATACTCCACTTTGTACTGCGTCTTGTCTACAGACGCTATGGGAACCCAGTTCAATCATGCCGTGCTGGTAGAGGAACGACTCAATTTATACCTCCTCAAGCATTCAATGCTCAAGGAAAGCATAACCATGACTCCAAGGCTAAAGCGGGCTAAACTCAAAGAGGTCACGCCCGGCCTGGATAATCGTTCCAGAACTTCTTGCATTCCGACCCCCTGGCCGAAACATACAAGTAACCAATCAGAGAGCTTGAGTGCCGTGCGGTCAAGGGTTCTCCGTCAGAAAAGTTCCCATGCATAAAAGTGCCCTTAAGCAGAGAGAACCCTGGCCTGTAAGGCCGGTACGTCCAGGTTATAAAACCTAACAAATGTGGACGGTGAGGCCCAGCCGGCCGCCACACAGATCTCTGTAATAGACACACCACTAGACCACGCCCACGATGATCTAGCGGATGCCTCTTGTTGAATGGGCTTGTACTCCAATGGGGAATTGCAGGCCCAAGGACAAGTACACTAGCGTAACGGCATCCGCTATCCATCTGGAGAGCCTCTGCTTCGTAACCAGATGCCCTCTAGTGCAGTTACCGAAGCTAACAAAGAGTTGTTCCAACCTGTTAAAGGGGGCGGAATGCTCAAAGTAGATGCTCAAGGCTCTGACAGGGCAGAGCAAGGATAACTCTCGGTCCTCATCAGAGGTAGGAAGCGCGGAGAGCGTGATGACCTGAGCTCTGAATGGAATGGAAAGCACTTTGGGCACATAAACCTGCCTAGGTTTCAGGACGACCTTGGAGTTGTTAGGTCCGAATTCCAGGCAAGCAGGGCTAATGGAGAGCGCCTAAAGGTCTCCTACTCGCTTGACCGACGCTAGTGCCAAGAGCAGAGCAGTCTTTAGCGACAGTGACCGAAGGGTAGTGGACTGTAGTGGCTCAAAGGGAGGGCCCTACAGGGCCCTCAACACCGTGGGCAAGTCCCATGTAGGGACTGTGAGGGGCCGAGGCAGATTCAGCCTCTTGGCACCCCTCAAGAAGCAGACAACCGGAGTGTTCCTGCCCAACGATTGGCCTGCTATGGGCATGTGAGGCTGCTATAGCTGCTACGTAGACCTTGATTGTGGATGGAGAACGTCCTTTATCCAGCAATTCTTGCAGGAGGGACAGGACCACCGATAAGTCAGAGGTAGACGGGTTTTCACCACGGTCTAGGCACCACGTGGAGAACACAGACCATTTAAGAGCATAGAGGCGCCTCGTAGACGGTGTTCTAGCCTCAGAAATGGTATTTAGCACGCTCTCTGAGAACCTCGTTTTATTATCCCCATAACCCATGCCGACACCTCGGCCCACGTGGCGAGGGGTTGGAAAAACTCGAGTGGCCGGCTGCGCGGGGGCATGGCACCCGTGAGACATGGAAGAGGAAGTTTGCACTCCTTTTGAGAATGTTTGTGTTTTATTTTTCCCACTATAACAGCGGACGGTTGCTTGGGCGCTTGTACGGGCTCTATATTCACAACAAACACATCTCCCTCCGCACCCGGTGCTGAACGGGGTGATAAGAGGCTCCAGAGAGGCTGTTTGGGGGGGTGGTCCGGCCGTGGTGGAACTTGGCCCCCTCCTCTTCCTGTTCTGCAGATCAGGAAGACGCCGGAGGCGCTGGGTCCAACGCTATCCTAGGTTGGGGGCCCTGGTGCTTAGGAAAGGGGTGGCGTCTGGCTGAATGGGAGCGCCCTCGAGTCTGTTGCGTCTTGGTATGCTGAGCGGCAGGGGCGGCAGGCTTTGCTGGCTGCTGAGTCGACATAGGCTTAGGGCGACTGGAAGCAGCTACGGAGCTGGAGCGCTTGTGCAGGAAGTGTCGCATGGCCTGGGACAACTTCTGTGCCTCAGTGAAGCGTTCAGCAAACTCTTTGACCACCGGTCCAAAGAGGCCGCTGGGGGAAATCGGGGCATTAAGGAAGGGAACCTTGTCTGCGTCCTTGATCTCTGTCAGCGTGAACCATAGGTGGCGCTCGAGCATCACTAGGCGCCATCGACCTCCCGATCGCCTGGGCGGTGGTCTTGGTGGCGCGCAGTGCCAGGTCTGTAGCAAACCGAACGCTGCAGTGGTCCTGCATGGCTTAGACGGGTGGGCGGCCTTTGCCTTCCAGCCGATAGCAGAGGGCAGGCAGAGATGCGTGGCCACTGATTCATCTAGAGGAGGCATCTTCTCGTACCCCTTTTCTTCAGCGTCATCGACCGTGAAAAGGGCGGAAGAAACGGAAGTATGGAGGCGAGCGGAGTAGGGGGAGTGCCATGATCTCGTGAGCTTGTCGTGAACTTCAGGGAAGAACGGCGAGGATCGCTGATGAGAGGCCTGATGGCGCCCCGGCAGGAACCACTCATCCAGACGGCTGCGAGATGGCTCTTCCGGTGGAGACTACTCCAGACCCAGCACTTCCACCGATTTCGAGAGGATGCGGAGGAGTTCGCCATCCATCCCGGTCTTGGCAGGAGGCAGGCTACCGAGCCCGACAGCTCCTCGGTGTCCGAAGCTGCTAATGACATGCTGTCATCATTCAGCTCTTCGTCACTATAGATAGCTTGCGCTAGCAGAGGGACACTGGTAAGGCTGAGAAAAGAGGATGGGAGAAACCTCTCTGTGTGGCGAGAGCAAGGCAAGCGGGGTCTGAGCCAACATGAGCTCGCTCTCAGCCATGCATTGAGATCCTCTGCCCCGCTGTTTTTTCCTCACAGGTCCCTGCGAGGAAGAAAACAGGAGGTCGCGAGGGGCAGAGTCGCTCTCTGAAAAGAAAGCAATCCACGAGTGCAGAGAGGCGAGACTGATGTTCTCGTTGCTTCAGAACATTCCAATTGAACCACTGATGTCACATGGACTACTTTGACAATATTTTTGGTACCTTTCTGGGCCTTGATCGTGTTATGACCCTTGCTGTCTATGGCAGGATAAGAAAGCTCTTGGATTAAATCCAAAACATCTTAATTTGTGTTCCGAAGATGAACAAAGGTCTTATGGGTTTGGAACGACATGAGGGTGAGTAATTAATGACAGAATTTTCATTTTTGGGTGAACCATCCCTTTAATGTCTACCATTGCCTGCAGCTGAATCCTCTCTGAAATGAACAGAACCCAGAATCCACCATGATGAGAGCACTGCAGATGAGTGCTGGACTTTAAATTGCAAACAAAATGGAAAGTTCCTGAATTTACCCCAGAAATCTCATCGGACTCGTGAGAGAGATCTTTGGACACATCAAAGCGAGTTTCGTTTCTGTTCAACTGCACCACGCAAACACCGGAGGAACAGGAAAAGACAATGTCATTGACTTTCAGTTAGTTTACTCATACTTCATGTTTCATTAGGCAGATATTGCTTTTTCCCAAGAACAGCCGCTCCCTGGGTTGTAGCTGTGAATGAGCACACATTAATGAGCAACGTTTTCTTGGATACTTAATCTTCATAGTCCTCTGCCACTGCCAAAATAAATACCATCTTATTGTTTGATGAGTGTTTGCTTCTGCTCACCAGTGGCGGCTCCAGGATTTTTTTGTTGGGGATGCTAAGGGAGGAGGGAGGGAGGGAGGGAGGAGGGAGGGAGGGAGGGAGGGAGGGGGGGGGGGGGGGGGCTTAACAATTCAAAGCTTGTGCTAAAAAAAACTAATTAAATTGAGAGAAAGTAATGAACGCTTTAACTTTAGCTATCAGTATTTTATATACAGCAGCTTCTAAAAAGGCATATTTTACTTTTGTCCTGTGGTATTAAACTTCTCATTTGCCAAATATGACACTTACAAAGTAATGTAATTTATGAACGGAAATAGAAAAGAGAAAAAGTTGATTTTATTTATTTATTTTTTCAATTCAATAAAAACTACTTTTTTTTTTATATACAGTTCATACAACTATTTCCACATGGACACACATTGCAGGTGATAACCTCCCCGTGCTGATTTGCATGATATCATGTATCGATGATAGCCAGAGATAAGCATCAAAAATTGGCAATATTAAGAGGATTTAGCATTTCCAATTAATGTAGGCCTTTTACATTCTTCTTATTATTAGGCCTATTATTATTATTACTTTTATTAATAAATTACATGAAATTATTGCCCCACAATAATTTTATAGCGCATCACCGCATGATGTGCTGTGAGGATAATAAAATAGGCTGGTGGTGGACGAGGAGATACCCCCTTACTATGTAAAGCGCTTTGAGTGCCTAGAAAAGCGCTATATAAATGTAATGAATTATTATTATTATTATAGGTCTCATGAATCTAGTCTATGAACTTCCATTCACTCACCACCACAGGTCACTCGCTCACCACATGGACTCTTGCACCACACTAACTGTTGCACGCCACCTCAGACTACAATTCCCATCATCCATTGCACTGACGACACACAGCTGATTGCACTGATCACACACCCTACATAAACCATGGACTTCCTCTTCCTCTCTGCCAAGTATTGTATCGATGTATAACTTACATCAATAAGTTATTCATAATTTTTCCTACCTCGTATTGCTGCTATGTAAATACCCTGTACAACTTTTTTGCACATTCTTTTGCACATTCCTTCTTATACTACTATTTAAGTCAACAACATACTGACATGCATATTTATTTTATTTTATTCTTTTATTTTTTCTACTTTTATTTTTCTTAATATTTATGTACATTTGGTGTTTTGTATTCTATATAATTGCACTGTCCTTGGAGCGTCCCTGACTTACATTTCACTGCTGGTTATACTCTGTATAATTGTGTATGTGACAAATAAAATCTTGAATCTTGAATTGCGTTTATCACTCCCCTAGTGTTAGCTGCCTTACCGAGCCATTCTGTGTTTGTCTGTTTAGTTCCAGTATTTTTCTGCATTTATAACTCTCCTAGTTTTAGCTGCGATACGGAACCCACTTTGTTGTCATAGTCTGGCCTTGTGTGTTTTTGATTCTTGCCTGCGTTTCCTGGATTTACCCCTTTGCCTTGCCGTTTGGACTCTGTTTGCACCTCTCTTGGACTACTGCTTGTATACCTGGATTATCTCTCTGCCTTGCCCTGTTGGATATTGTTTGCCGATCGTCGACTCTCTCTAGCCCTAGGATTGCTCTGTGTCTTGCCCGTACCATATCTGTTTGCAGTTGTTTGACCCTGCCTGTTTATTGACTATGTTTATAAATAAAAGCTTGCACTTGGATCCGCACATCTCACATCTCGTTCGCCCCGTTACAATAGGTTACTATTTTTTTTAAAACAGGTCTATTAATTTATTCAATGAATTATAGGCCTATAATTATTATTATTAACCGTGCTGTCATCAAATTCAGAGCAGATTTATTTCAGGATTTTCAAAAACAACCTATATTACGTGCCGGGGCTAAGCAAGTTTCTGATGGGGCTATAGCCCCGTCAAGCCCCGTCCTAGCGCTGCCACTTCTGCTCACCTCATGCTAAGAGCGGACAAGCACATCTTTATAATAATGCACAGCTACCGGCACGCACGGTTCGACCAAATTCCCCACCTATCTGTGCACGCGCTTGTTGTATTGTGTAATAAAGAATATAGACTGGAAGTATCCTAAATTTGTTTTGCAGAAGCGGTTGAGGAGGGAGAGAATCTTTGATGTTTTGTGTTTATTCTAATTAAAACCATCTCGAGCCAAGTACATTTCTAATCGGCCAGACAGCCGATGCGAAAATCAAAATGCAAAGCAGCATGTCAAGCATATCTATAAAAGAGCATGCATGCAGCGGGGTGTAGGGGCTCTCAGCAATGTTTTTCATTTGCACAGCCTACAGACTGCTGGAGCCAGTGGGTACACACACACACACACACACATGCACACGACAGTAAACACCTCCGCAAAAACACATAGCCCACACTTGTGGATGGATGCTATTCAATTATCTGTTACATCAGCCATATGACTCATAAAATGATGTGAGCACACTTTTATTCTGGACAAGAAAAATATCAAGTCAATTTCAATATCTAATCTACCTTAGTATACCTTTCACTCCCCCAAAAAGCATTAAATCAAAGGTTTACAAATACAACGGACGAGGGAGTTTCATGCTCCTTCACAGCAACTGGAGCAAGATAATGCTTTTAATTTTTGATTTACATGACTCCTGGAGTGTAATGTTTCAAAAGGGTAATGGTGAAATATTCCATTAGGAAGGGACAAACATGACAAAATACACAAAACCAGCCTGAGCTCAACAAAAATGTTAATATCATGCTGGGTTGTCATTACCATCACAGTTCAGTACGAAAAACCCATTAAGGAAGAATAACTTACAAATGATGGTCTTATTTCCATTTATCCAAGGCTTAGCTGATCTAGCTTCACTTCAAACAGAGATCAGCACACGTCTGCTAGTGTAGACATAAACAGCATGTATGAAGACAGGTGTCTAGGCAAAATAAGCAAGTTCATCTCATTATCTACAGACGTCTGTTTGCTTTGAAATAAATGTCACTTGCTTCAGTATTTTGTGGTCTAATACCATGACATTCATACTTGTTAAGTGTGACTTTTTTGGGCCTGCTGATATCTGAAAATCCTGGAGCTATTATTAACCAATCAGAGCCTTAAGATGTTATCAACCTTCATCTAATTCCCTAAAAACAAACAAATTATTGACTTAATATTTATTGATTGATTGATTTTTTTTTCTTATTACTTTTTCTGTTTTATGTTGTATGCATACTGTAAGTGTACAAAGTTCGGTATTTGCATTCAAACGAAAGTACATTTATAGTGTTTACTTACATTTTTATTAATTATTTAATTCCGTTTGAATATAAACAAAGAATTATGAAAGTTTCCATAGTTATAAACGAGACTCAATACATAAATAAATTAACATATTTGCTTATTTAATTAAACTAACTATGCTGCAAATGAATTGTGCAATAATTACATATGCAAATAAATTTCACCTTTGTGAGGGTTTTGGGAGCTGCAAGGCTAAATAAAATCTAATTTAATATTGTTTGCCCAGTGTGTGTTGTGAGCAAATGTCAACACTATTTTAACCCATGTGTTTGTTTAGTCTCATTAATCTGTTATTTTCATGTTAATTATGCAGATTGATACATGTCTCCTCATACTGATGTCATATTAAGGTCCTCATAATTTCATTTCTTTATAATGTTTTCTCGGCATGTTGCATGTTTGCTAACACACATTACATGTTTGCTTGATATAGACAGCAACATCACAGTAATCAGCTGTGCTAGCTGGCTGTTTAAAGCAAAGAGCAGGTCATTTTGTCTTGTATAACATCTCTAATGAAAAAAAAAAAAAATGCTCCCAGCAGTAATTTCATGGTTGCCGGAGCTGTTGGTGGCTAGGTGAGCGAACGGCCTTATTCCAGGTTCAGTTAGCAGCGGACATTACAAAGCTATCTGCCTCGTTTTGTATAGTTACCACTATACGTCTCTAAACATGCTTCTGACAAAAGACACGTGCTCAGCTTGGAATAGCTCTGAGCTGCTTTTCCACCTGGAAAGTAGAAAATTAGCTATTTGTCCTTAGGTCTTGTCTCAAGTGTCCTGAGCTGTCATTGTGTCACAGCTGATTAATTCCACCTCGTGCATAATTTAGCCTCGGTAACTGGAGATGCTTGTGTGAAAGATCTACTGTACATCTGATAAGTTTTGGATTGTCACATCAGTGGACTTGAAAATCAATAATAGTCTGGGTCTTTAAACACATCCATTTGGTGAGTCAAAGAACCCTCAGTGCTGTACATGTCACTGTTCAACCCTGTTATCATTTTCAACTTTATGGTAAAATTATACATTCACTAAAAAACATAATTTGGCCCCAAACTAGCAAATATACTAAATATAGATAACTTAATTTGCAACCCATTTATGTATTTACTGTATGTATGCATGTATGTATGTGTGTATGTATCTATGTGTATTAATTAATTTATTTTTGTCTTTTTTTTTAAATGTTATGTTTATTTAGTGTTTCTTTCTAGAAAATAACATAATCATACAAATTATGTAAATTTAAACTGTATTTAGACATTAATGTAACGGCTGCAAATAATATTTATTTATTTATTTACTTATTTGCTTATTTATTTAGGTCTAAATTAGGTAAGCAACTGTCTACATCAAAATGGTACATTGTTTTTATTTTTAAATCTGTTATTCACTGTTCAAACCTGTTATCCTGTTAATAACTGCAGACTGTCATTTGGCATCAAACCAGTAAGCCCAACCAGTAAGTGACAACTTTATAACTATAACTTTAAAACTAAATCTGCAACCTTGTTACCCATTCTGGTATTTATATATGTATTTAATTGTATTAATTTAAATATTATCTTTATTCCATTTTTCTTATTATAAAAAACAAATCAAAAACATGCAAATCAGTGTTTGACCTTTGCAAACTGTTTTCGGACATTACATTAACAGGGTTGAAAATAGTCATTTATTTTCAAGTCCAAGAGGTTTCAAAGTCCTATTTTGTACTCTTTTATTTGGACAGAATCCAGCATATATTATTGTCTACATCAAAATTGTCCATTATTTTAATTTGCTTAAATGTATTCAACCCTGTTACCATTTTTATAACTTTATGATAAAATTTATCAGCAACTACAAACCATCATTTGGTCTCAAACCACTAATTGACAGCTTTGTACAAACTAAATTTGCAACCCTGTTACCCATTCCTTTTTTTTGTTTTTTGTTTAATAAAAAAATCTTGATTTTAATATGATTCACTGTTCAACCCTGTTACTAGTTTTCCTAAGATTACCAATAGCTACAAAGAATTATTTGGCTTGTAAGCCCCTAAGTAACAGCATAACACTAATCGTAACCTTTTATACAAATTCCAACCCTATTCAATGTTTCTTGCTAGAAAATAACAATCACAAATTAGAAAGACAGCAGCAGGGTTGCAAATAATAATAATAATAATAATACACATGTATAAAGGTTTCAACCCTTATTTTGTACCCTTTTAGAATCCCTTATTTGAATATTTGTTATATTAGAGCAAAGGAACAGGAAGAAAAATCTCAATTAATTCAGTGGAGTACACTCCAGAGAAGCGCATATATGAACAGTGATGTTAAAAATAGATGGAAGGGCAAAGGTTAAAAAGGGCCGTTCCATTCAAAGTTGTTCATTGATGCGTGTGAACAAGATACGGCCATTTCCTCTTCCTGAGGTTGACTAATGAAATAGAGCGATGATCTAACAAAGTGTGGTCATCTAATCATCCCATTCACAGGCGCCTTGGCCCCTGCTCCGCCCATCTCTGCCAACTGTGCCAGGCGGCATTCATCCTCTGCATTAAACTGAAAGCCATTAAACAGGCTCATTATTGTGAATTATGGGAGTTTAATGCAGAGCCAAAGGCCTTTCATTTAGAGCATCCTCTTGAGATTCTTCAATGAGCTGCAGGGAAGGTCTCTGTGTCTCAACATAAACCCATTCAAGGGCTTCCTTCCATTCACAGCATTCACAGGCACGTTCATCACTCTGCATTGTGCCTTTCCATTGATTTTGTCCAACACTTGCCACACTATGAAGTGCATGAAATGACTCAAGGGTAACGCGCCAGCATAACTTTCATTAATGGAGGCCATAAAATATGTATTTTTATATGTAGTTCATGTTGGGGATGTCTGACCTATCTCCACGGCAGGGCGCTAAACTTAGCAGACCTCAGGAATAATTAATTCAGAAGCATCAGAAACTGTCAGTACAAACGCAAAGGAACAATGTTACAGTTACAATTGCTGACAATCATTTACTACAATGGCATCTGGCGTTTAAACAGAGGACATGGGAGCGTGCGCTACATCAGATGTGTGTGAATGAGTAATCAGGAAGTGTGCAAAAAAAAGCACTTCTAAAAATGGAGAATGGGGAATTGCAGTGCATAGATATCAGCTAACCAGGGATGTTATTATCAACTAAAACAATCAAAAACTGTTGTTAATTGGAATTAAGCTAAAAATGGAGCATAGCGGTTGTTCTGGCAGGCCATGTTAGTCAAGCTCACATCAGCTGATCCACGTCTACCTATAGGATCACGCCACCAATCATTGTTCCCTTCATAAGGTCCCTTCAGTCATTATTCAGCAGCTATCACTTCGCTCAGGAACTAATCACCCACCTCCATCCCCAGCTCCTCCTCTCGTTCAGTCAGAAATTGGCAGTGAATATATCGAGTCAGACCACTGAATCATGTTGATAAAATAATCACGTAGAACATTAATGGTATCTGCTACATTGATTATTGATGTTGGTTCTGTTCTGTTACCCCGGTAAGCTTGTTACTTACGTAACTTATGATTAGCATAAAATGTATGCTAATCGTAAGTTATATTGACGATAGTGGTCCTGACAAAACTATATATATATATATATATATATATATATGATACAAATTATGCTATATGAGCAATATCTCATGAGTAGCCATGCGATATCGTTATCGTTCTATCTGGCCTGTTTTTGGGTGGGTTCAGGAGTGTTGAATGACCACTGATACCCTGGAGCTCACAGGATTCATTTATAAAAATTGCGTAGAAACCATACACGATCTTACGCTCATTTCTCAAATTTGTGTACCTGTGATTCTGAGAACGAACTTATGCACAAAAAAAACCAAAAAAAAAACCTGTACGCCTCTTTTTCAGATGAGAAATTTATAAATTGCAAATGATCTTGAAATTGTACCGAATGGTTTCAGATCTCTGCCTTGTAAACGCCCCCTCATTAATGTCATTAGCATAAAAAGAACAACACATTCTCACTCCATACGCTTGGTCAGGACACTTTTGGCGTCACTTTTTGATGCACAGGGTACCCCTTTAGCATAATTTTTCGACGTGCAGGGTCCTCCATTGCTTTAAATAAGAAATATGCCAACACCAAAGGCATTTGGGAATTTTATCGTTTTGATTAAATTATATATTGGGTAATAATATTGCCATTATTGCATATATGTTGGGGTGTGATTTTTCAATGTAAATATCCACAACAATTTTATTTAAATTACACTATTTACACATTTATGAGCACTTAACCCAACCCCTGCCCCTAAACCTATCATTTGTCCGATTGCATCATGCAAAAGTATGGTAGTATCCGTTTGAATGAGATGTGAGCGCGTTAACAGAGCGGGATCATTTTCAATGATTAAAACCTAATGTATTACTCTCTTCCTCGCATAAAGACATCGTATGGCATCAGAAGACTTGGAATGCAACATGGCTTGTTTGTAATACTTTTATACTGCTTTTTATGGTCAGTTTTTGCAATAAATACCTGTGACTGTATTTTTATTTGCCTGTTATGTGTTTTATATTGTTCAGAAGTGGGTAGCTTTAGGGTAGGGGTAGGGGTGTGGTTAGGTGCTCCAATGAAAGCATACATTTATATAAAATGATTTCTATTTTTACAAATGCATGCAAACCATTAAATTAAGGCAAACAACTGTAAGCAATGGATGACCCTCCAAGTTGAAAATTGACGCTAAAAGGGTACCTTGAGCGTCAAAAAGACCTGACCAAGCATCAATATGTGTTGAGAGTGAGAACGTGTTAAAAAGAACACCAGGCCAAATCCTTGAGAATGGTGAGAATTGCTTAAATTTCCAAATACCTACAGTACTGCGACTCTCTGACACAAGAAAGAGTGCATACGTCTGCATAGACCCTGACATGGCGCTAAGCACTTTTCCACATCAAAGGCCATTTTTGTACATATACTGTAAATGTTGGTGTGGATTTTAGCAGAGCAAACCAGATCAGTCCATGCATACACACGTTTTATAAATGAGGCAAAAATTGTGTCCCGTAAGAGTTAGGTCACAAACCCACCCCCCAAAATCTCTTAAAAATACCCACTGCAGGTCAGCGCTGACACTGTTGTTGTTCCTCATGTGAATGAATAAAGCTCTGCTATTGTTAGGTCATTGATTACACACAGACACAGGGATCGCATGCATATTGATTTGTGGCATGTTGAAATGTTCACGGGTGGTTGGGTCATTTGAAGGACACTCACCAATTTGGGTTTTAATTACTATGCACATATAAAATGCATCATATGCTGTTATATTGCTCGTACCATGAGAGTACGAGAGTATCATGCCCCAGTAATAACAAAAATGAATTCAAGAATCCTGCCAGTGGGACAAAACCAAAGAAAAATTGTCTCCTTGATGTATTTCTCCTCTGTGCATCCTAAATGTTTTGTTTTTTTTAAATTCAAAATAATTATTTGTTGTTCAACATTTGTGATGTTTTTCTTCACCAACTGTGAAATATGGATTTTAATTGTGCTGCAGTGGGAGGAAAAAGCTCTCAGGGTGGGAGGACTTGGCTTCTCTGTTTTATTTACCCTAATGAAAAGCTTTTAGTCAATAAAGGAAGAATATTGCTGGATTTAGCCTTACACACATCACAAACCATCTTAACTTACAAGTCCTGCCATGCAATATTGAGTGCTGTTGTCTTGGGCTTGGTAATGGTTCATCGCACAAGGCTTCTGAGAAAAATGCTGGCCATATTCTTTCTGCCTGACCAGAATTTATATTTAAATAGTAGTGTTAAAGGGATAGTTCAAAAAAAGAAGTAATTACCATCATGTCGTTCCAAAACAAAACAGCTGAATTTTGGCAAAAGCTGAACATCCTGGCCACTTTTGACTGTACAAATACATAACAAATCTGTAAGAAACGTGGACCATAAGACTTCCACACATGATAGCTATAAAGTTGTTCTGTTCTGCCTGCAGTAGTTAACAGCCAATTGGAGTGGCAAAGACTTCATTTTTAGTTTGTGCACTAGTCATTCAGACTACTATTAAGATATTTCTATCTTGCATTTGCATTTTTTTAAGCTTGAAAGCTCCAGTCTACATTCATTGGAACTGCATGAGTAGAAGAGATGTTATCCAAAATTTCCGGTCAAACTATTCCTTTAAACAAATAGAATATTACGCTCTGTGCTACATCCATTCATTTCTGAACACATACTGTGTATGTTCTAGAATATTTAGTATGTAAACATTCTAATTAATTCCCTTCCAAGCAAACAAAGATCCTGATCCCAGCTCAGTGAATGATCTGTTTATCAGGACATTTCACATTTGGTTCTGGCTGTATCAGTCATTTGTTAAACAGTTAATCGGTGTGGGCACGCTTTAGCACGGGCCAATTAAATCTTATTTCTCCATAGCTGCTGCAAATGAAAAATGATAAATTTGTTTTTTCATTGAACAAGCCTTGTATTGACAGTTGAGGCGTGCTCAGTATTTGTGTATGTGTGTATTATGCAGATTCGTGCCCCCCCACCCCCACCCCCCACATACACACACATTTAGTAATGGATTGCAGTCATTACACTGAAGATGTTCTCATGCCAGCTATATCGCTCGCAAACACCACACAGGCTCATAACACAGACATTACAGGAGTTGTTTATGCGAGGGGTAGTGTAAATTCATTACAAGTTAGAAAACAATCACATGAAATAATGATGGATGTTACGTATCACCCAAATCTAGATTTTAAATGTATGCATATCTTTCACATTTACTGTAACCAAGGGCGCAGCTACTCATTTATTGAGGGGTGTGAAACGACACTACAGACGAAAGATGCATCAAACCCATTTAAAATATATTATATTACACTGCAGTTTGATTTTTTTTTTTTATGTTTTTGAAAGAATGCTCAAAAAGGCTGTATTTGATCAAAATCACATTCTTAAAAATAAAGATTCTTTATTGGCACCAGTGTTTCTGTGAGGAACCTTAAACATTCACAGAATCTTTCCATTGCACAAAAGTTCTTTAAGGTGGAAAAAGGTTCTTCAGAGTATTCAAATATTCTCAGTAAGAAAAAATAAATAAATTATAAAATAAGAATTGTTGACTTAAAGTGTTTTTGGAGAACTAAACATGGTTCTTTAATGATTATATCGCATGGAATTGATCTTACGGATATAGATATCGTACCTCAAAGTGATGATGTTCCTGATCATTTCCTTGTATCCTGCATGCTGTGTATTACTGATATATTAATTATATGGCTCCGCGTTATCGTCCGGGCAGAACTATTGTTCCAGCCACCAAAGACAGATTCACAAATAACCTGCCCGATTTATCTCAACTGCTCTGTGTACCCATAAATACACATGAACTAGAAGAAATAACTAGCAACATGGGCACTATCTTATATACTCACTATTCTAATACATTAGAAGCTGTTGCCCCCCTCAAATTGAAAAAGGTTAGAGAAAAATGTACTGCGCCATGGTACAGCAGTTATACCCATTCTCTCAAGAAAGAAACTCGTAATCTTGAGCGCAAATGGAGAAAAAGTAACTTAGAAGTTTTTAGAACTGCGTGGAAAAACAGTATGTCCAGCTATAGACAGGCTCTAAAAGCTGCCAGGGTAGAGCATATCCACAAACTCATAGATAATAACCAAAACAATCCAAGGTTCTTATTTAGCACAGTGGCTAGATTAACAAATAAACAGACACCACCCGATCTAAATAAGTAATGACTTTATGAATTTCTTTACTGATAAAATAGATAACATCAGAAATACAATATCAAATGTAGATTCTACTGCGTCTAGTATTTCAGCTTCATTCATCGCACCCAAAGAAAAACTGCAGTGCTTTACAACTATAGGACAGGAAGAGCTAAATAAACTTATCAGTGCATCTAAACCAACAACATGTTTATTAGATCCTGTACCCACTAAACTACTGAAAGAGTTGTTACCTGTAGCAGAAGAACCGCTTCCCAATATTATTAACTTAATATATTATTATATCATCGTTATCTTTAGGTCACGTCCCAAAACCATTCAAGCTGGCGGTTATTAAGCCTCTTATTAAGAAACCACAACTAGATTCTAATGAACTGACAAATTACAGATCCATTTCAAATCTTCCGTTTATGTCTAAAATTTTATGTCGTGTCTGCTCAATTGTGCTCCTTCTTGCAAAAAAAATAATCTCTATGAAGAATTTCAGTCAGGTTTCAGGCCTCACCATAGTACAGAAACTGCACTTGTTAAAATTACAAATGACTTACTTCTTGCTTCAGACCAAGGCTGTATCTCATTGCTAGTATTACTTGGTCTTAGTGCTGCGTTCAACACTATAGACCATGATATACTCATAGATCGATTACAAAACTTTACTGGTATTCAAGGGCAGGCTTTAAGATGGTTTAAATCCTACCTGTCCGATCGCTACCACTTTGTTCATTTAAATGGAGAGTCATCACAATTACCACCACTTCAGGCGGACTAGGAGTCATGCACACACACCCATCTACATCAACGGAGCTGTAGTGGAGCGTGTGTCGAGTTTCAAGTTCCTTGGCATCCACATCTCTGATGACCTCACCTGGTCCCATAACACCTCCACTCTGGTCAAAAAGGCACAGCAGCGCCTTTACTTCTTAAGGAGCCTTAAGAAAGTTCACCTGAATTCCTTGTGGAATTCTACTGCTGTACGATTGAGAGCATACTCACGAACTGCATCTCAGTATGGTACAGCAATTGCTCCGCATCTGACCGCAAAGCACTCCAGCGGGTGGTGAAAACTGCTCAACGGATCACCGGCACCCAGTTAACTTCCATTGAGAACATTTATTATAAGCGCTGTCTGGGCAGGGCAAGAAACATCATCAAGGATGCCTCTCACCCTAACCATGGACTTTTCACCCTCCTTCCATCCGGCAGGCGTTACAGGTGCCTACGCTCTCGCACTAGTAGGCTCAGGAAGAGCTTCTTCCCCGAGGCTGTGACACTTCTGAACGCCACACCACCAATCTAACCTGCACCTGCTTATTATTACTGCACTGGTCACAGTACTTTACACACATGCATTTGCACTATTCATATTTTGCACAGACTGCACATTGTTAAAGTTATTACACTATAAACTGTCTAAAGTTGTTACTGTACAAGCACAGTAAACTATTTCTATAAAATATTGCACTACTGCTATTTTGCATAGAATACATTGTTCTATCAATACTTTGCACACTCATCCAGCTGTATTTATTTATTACCACTGTTCTCACGTTTCTGCTGTTCATAATGTGTATATATAATCTGTAATCTATATAATCTACATTGCTCTGTTCATAATGTACATACAAACCCTACATTGCATTCCTATTTATATTCTGTATATACTCTGCTCAATACTGTATATAGCAATTCCACTGTATATTCTGTAAATCATATCTTCTCTTACTCTGCACTTATATGTATATAAAACACTATATTCTTGCACTTCTGGTTAGATGCTAACTGCATTTCATTAGCTCTGTACTTGTACTCTGCATAAATGACAATAAAGTTGAATCTAATCTAATCTAATCTAAAGTATGGAGTACCACAAGGATCTGTCCTAGGTCCTCTGCTATTTTCAATATACATGTTGCTTCTTGGTAATATTATTATAAAATACGGGATTAGTTTTCATTGTTGTGCTGATGATACTCAACTATATATCTCAACAAGACCAGATGAAACTTCTAAACTATCTAAGCTAACAGATTGTGTAAAAAATGTAAAAGATTGACTGACCAATAATTTCCTCCTATTAAATTCAGATAAGACAGAGATATTACTTATTGGACCAAAAAACAGTACACAGAATCTCTTGGATTACAATTACAACTAGACGGATGCACTGTCACGTCCTCTAAAGTCAAAAATCTGGGTGTTATATTAGACAGCAACTTTTCCTTTGAAAATCATATTTCCCATGTTACAAAAACAGCATTCTTCCATCTAAGAGACATTGCCAAGCTTCGAAACATGCTACCTGTTTCTGATGCAGAAAAGCTAGTTCATGCATTCATGACCTCTAGACTGGACTTTTGTAATGCACTGCTAGCTGGTTGTCCTGCATCTTCAATAAACAAGCTACAGATAGTACAAAATGCAGCGGCTAGCGTTCTTACCAGGTCAAGAAAATATGATCATATTACCCCAATTTTACAGTCTCTGTACTGGCTACCTATTCAGTTCCGTATCATTTACAAAATAGTATTACTTGCCTATAAGGCCCTAAATGGTTTAGCTCCTGCGTACCTAACTTGTCTTCTACCACGCTACAATCCAACCCGCTCCCTAAGGTCGCAAAACTCTGGACTTTTGGTAGTACCTAGGATAGCAAAGTCTACTAAAGGAGGTAGAGCTTTTTCACATTTGGCTCCCAAACTCTGGAATAGCCTTCCTGATAACGTTCGGGGTTCAGACACAATCTGTTTAAATCTTAAAGACACATCTCTTTAGCCAAGCATTCACATAATGCATCTTATAATCTTGTACTGCAGTTATATCTGATCAGACGTACATTATTATTATTCTTTAGCTTGGGTTGAAAAAATAATTTTTGCTTAGATGGAACAGCAGCTACGCTAATTATGCCTCTATTTGTTTCTCTGTTTCTGCCTAGGAATTACAGAAGCTTTAGTCTGGATCCAACCCTTAAATGATCTGAGATGATCGAACACCTGAGAAACGATAATGCCAAGCCCTCAGAGGACCTCAGAGGATGCCAATGCTCAGACAACATACAGAATTACCAAATTTTGCCATAAATTAAATATATTAAAGTTCTGCAATATATAAATAGACAGCAGAAGCAGTAACTTAAATAACTATTTAAACGCATTTTTAAATGTAAAATAACATATGAGGATGTCAAAATTTCATCATTATTCCAGAAACATTTTGGATTATTATTAATGGCTATTATTAAAAAGTGAAATCTTTTTTTACATGATATTATATTATATTATGATGAGGCCCAGATTCAGAAAGGAAGAAAGAAAGAAAAAATCATTACTGTATATGTTTAGCTGCATTTTATTATTTGTCTTCATGTTTTTCCCTGCTTTTGACCCTGTAAGAACTTTCGATAAGGCTTGCAGCCCAAAAAACAAATTCATGTTGAATTGCATATGTTGCATACACCATTTTGCGTGTCCTTTTGGTTGAAATGATTGATTCAGTGTTTCAGGACTGAACCATAGTCATGCCCTGATTATCCTTGCCTGGACTGTATGATATGCAGGTATTGATCAGGGTGCAGAGGCTGATGAAGGTGGACTGCAGTCTTCTCTCTCACTCCACAGACACTAGTCATGCAGATGATGAGGTCAAGATAGCCAAGATCCTGCTATGATGCTGCTCTGTACCTAAATAGATGGCTGGTGGGTCTCTTCCACTGAATGCCAGTTTTCTTTATTTTCCAAAATTGCCAATCACAAATGTCAAATGAAAGAAAAAATGCTTTCATATTGTCAGAATGGCCCGCTGGGATGCTTTTCTCCTCTTCTGTTTCTAGAAGATAGTCTTTTCATAGGATTCACAGTTCATGAGATAGAATTGAATTTGAATTGAATTCACCATGCCTCACAGGGTAAAATGACAGGAAGAGGAATTTATAGAATTTAATGTAAAGAAATGCAACATATTTTGGAAGTGGAGGCATGGAACCCGTTTTCATGAGAATTCATAAGTATTGCACAAATTGTCGATTTGGTATGAATTTGTATGATTTATACAAATCACAACATAAAGAATCACGGAGCTGGCGAGAGAAAGGAAATACAGTACACACATGAGATGGAAACAAGGAAGAAAGCATATAAGAGAGAGAATTCAAGCAATATAGTGGCTATGATGAAGCCTGAGTGAGGGAGAGAGAGCCACCGAACCCCATAAATCAAGTGGCAGTGAGTGTGCTGAATCAGGGACATGAGGTAAGGTTGATTGTGCCTGCGAGAGACAATAAACCCTGTAATCATCCGTCTCTGCTGCACAAGCCCGGCAATTATCGGCCCATACCTGACCGCCACTTCAGAAAGGGCAAAATCCATCTCACTTCTTCCCAACTGCTCCCACACACACAGCTTCTTCTCTTTTACTTGCATGCATACGGGGGATAAATATATTCACACCTCAACTTATGTCAAGGAGAAACATAAAGTCTGCAGGATTAAAGAAGACATCTAGTGTCGTTTGATTTGTTTCATCTGAAGGCCAAAAGTATGCACAAGTATGCGTATGCAGGCGAGAATGTTTACCCAAACACAATCTTGCCATAAAGGCCTATTATATATCATCCAAAATCTGGCAACTTAGACAGAAAGAGAGTGTCTGAATGACATGCAAAGCAACCTGCCAGTTTGTTTTGGTTTTATGAGCTTTTAGAGATTAGTTTATAGGAAATAGAGTACATAGACCTGAAATTAAGAAAGAAAGAAAGAAAGAAAGAAAGAAAGAAAGAAAGAAAAAAGAAAAAAGAAAAAAAGAAAAAGGTAGTGCAGTTTTGCAAAAACATAAAAAAAAAAAAATATATATATAATAAAATAAAATAATAATAATAAAAATGCTCCTCTGAAGCGATATTATTTCATAAGTACAGAAATTATTTCAGAGTCATAATTCAAACAAAGGGGTATATACTGTTCTGCTCATAGGTAACTAGTTTACCAACTACTAAGTGACTGAAACAAAACTTTAAATCTTTCAAACATTGTATCGCTCTCATCTGGCAAATAGTAATCAGTTGCACTCACTGTAGCAGTAACACAGCTTTATTCCTAGTACATTTACTGCACAAATTGTGTGTGTGTGTGTGTGTGTGTGTGTGAAACCAAATGCTTTGGAAAAGGCACTCAAATTTTCATTATGAATACCTTTTTTTTTTAATAATCATAATATTCTTGTTTGTTTATGTTACCATACCATTAATCCAATATATGTACTATTAAACATACTATTTACTGTAACATACTATTTAACATACTATTAAAACAAAGTAATATAAAAACATTATTGAGTTTGTGTTATCTGCATTGTCTTTTCATTGCAAAAATAAATACACTAATTTATATAATATAAGCATTATTCTGTTGTTTGGATACAATTATTAATAGTCACCATAGTTTTGGATCAAATTCTCTGTAAATGCTGCAGGTGTTATGATGATCACTGGCACAAAAGTTCAGCTTTAATTTAACTTGGTTAATTAGCTAAAAACAGCTCACTTACAGATTATTATTTCAAGTCATTTTAAGTTTAGTTTGAGTGAAAGCGGTGATATCTGAGTGGGTGAGTTGTTTACTTTGTAATTAGTCTTTTAATTTCCATGAGTTTGACCCATTCAGAATGATTTGCAGACCAAGTGTGAGCCACAGTGACAGGGCCAATGAACCAATATTCCAGAGCCTAATGCGCCAAACATAGGCACTGTCTCCTGTCACATGACTTTTCACTTGTATCATGTTGTTCGCACTCATATTCACTTCACACTGCAAGCACTCATTCTATCTAATCCTACTTTGTAAATACGTGCCTCTACCTACATTTCTGCAAAACTCAAAACACGTACCTTTATGCTGCAGTTTCCAGTTGAAATGGACACTAGAGGCAGAAAAACTCAGACAACTTTGAATCTTTTCACTCAAATTTTGATTTACAGGGTCAGAGTTTTGATTGGGAAAGCTTAATTTTCTCCCAACATTATGTTATGACTTTCAGAACAATTTTAACATGCAGTAAGTATTTTTGAACATTAGCCTCACATATACAGCTTCATATGAATGGGTTTTCCAACACAGGTTTGCTCGGTAGCTCACACAATGTTGCAGTTGTCAGGTTTTGCTTTTGTAAACAGTAATATCAGTGTTGCAGAAATGTCACCACAAGCACATATTTCCAATAAGCCTGAGTTGATTTAATCTCATATTTTGCACTATAAATGTTTTTTTTTTTTGTACAGCTGATTCTTTTCTTTTTAGGAAGCACTGCCTTCCTGCCTCTTCAAAGAAAACATCTCAGGATGTATTCCTGGACCAACATCTTTTGTTATGTTCCTGTCAAACAAACAGAGTACTAAATCTATCCAACTTTCTGTCCCAATCCCAAACTAACACAGACAGTCAGAGGAATATGACAGGCCCCAGCCTTAACCTTACCCTACTGATCCAGAAACATTTCTTACTTGGCTGTTAGTTGATCTCAGAACTAAAAAAACGGTACTTAAAACAGCTAATGAAAAAATAATCCCTTAGATGGAATTAGATAGTGACCCATGCATGCCAAAAACATCTTTGGCCAGCATCTCAGTGGCGTACCCATCCATGTCACATCAGGGTCATGTCATTTGATGTACGTGTCCATGTGACGTGCCAAGTGTCAACTTGACTGGAGGTTCCTGATGAAGTGCTTTAATAAACTCTGTTAATCCTCTCCTGGGGTTGCAGTAATACGGATTACATTTCACTGCTGCCTTTAAGGGAGGGATGCTGGCTGGGCATGAGGCTTAGCTTAAATCTAAACCAATAATCTGAGCGAGAAGCTATAGAGTTTTAATGCTACATAATTGCTATGTTATGAGTTTGGCTGTCTTGCATTAGATGCAGGTGCCTGCTGTAATTAGTAATAATTTAGGCTGTCATTATGACACATTCATTTAGTTTTCATTATTAAGTTCATTATTTAAAACACGCTTTAAATCACGCCTCTTAACCCTATACAAATTCATTCTTAAGCCATTGGATAAATCCAACCCTGAAATCCAACCCTAAATTTGACAGATGCTGATCTATCAAATCAAAACTTTACTAGTTTCCCATAATAATGTAATGTCTTGTAATCTTCATTTTGGGTCTTTTTTTAAAGGTGCCATAGAATGGAAAACTGTCTTTACCTTGGCATAGTTGAATAATAAGAGTTCTGTACATGGAAATGACATACAGTGAGCCTCAGACACCATTGTTTCCTCCTTCTTATGTAAATCTCGTGAATGAAAAAAAAAACACTGAAAATAGGCGAATCAGAACATAACACCGACTGTTACGTAACAGTCGGGATCACTAATAGTTACGGCCCCAACATTTGCATATACCCGCCCATGTTCTAGGCCAGCCGCCAGCCGAACCATCAGAAGTTCTGCAGGTGTTGTGAAGAAATACGAGCGAGGACAACAGTGAAAATGGCAGATCATGGAAATAAATTTAATGTTCCAGGCTGTGCAGGGGATGTGAAGTGCAGGGATGGGTTGGTGTCTGCATTCAGAAAGGCACGGAAAGTAATGTGTTCTAATAAAATAACGCGAGCCACTAAAGGGACATGGTTAGCTCCTTGCTAGCTGTAGCCTGTTACAGTACATAAGATTTCACTTACCACATAAACAGAGTAAGGAGAGATGCCTGAGGATGATGGCGAATGATTTACAGATCCTGAGCACCACTGACAAGCATCTGATCTTGTAAAATGTGTGGTAAGTACTGCCGCTCTATAGTATAAACAGAGTACATGCGATCGCGAAACTGAAAGTAAAACGCAATCGTGCATTCCAAAGTAGTTTCAATGCCCAGCATATTAATAGTGGCTCCCTGATGCCCGCATTTTATTTACAATATAATTACCCAACGATATAACTGTGCAAGAAAGTATTGAAATATATATTTCCTCCCTGTGTTTTCTTCCTGTGAGCTACCAATGAGCCGCCAATGAGAGCAGAGCTCAACATTGAGCCGCACTGTGAAACAGCCAATCAGTGCAAAGCTCAACATTATTATTCATGACCCTTCCAAATAAGCCAATAACAGACCGTTTCATTCTGGGGAGAAATTTTTGGGTTGTAAATCGACATATAAAACTGTTTCTGGAGATTTTTTTTCCCTTATCTAAGCCACATACCTTCTATGTAGATATAAGAGAACAATTTAAAATATTGTATCAATGCATTCTATGGCACCTTTAAGCAAATAATGTTATGTGATTCATTTCAATTACTATTAAAAATTATACATCACTATATCGTAAATAATCAAGGTCTTTCTCCTGCAAACATTGTTATGTGATTAATTGTTATTGTCTGCAGCAGTAATTGTAGTATCTGGTTGACACTCCAACACAGTAGGAGGCGGTATCACACCTCAATGCTGTTTGCCACACATCAGAATAAATGAAGAAGATGCAGTGTGTATCTACTATTGCGGCTCCCCTGTGTGGGAGTTTTATGTATTCTGTAAAAAGACGGGGTGTTAGATACCCCATTCTGCAGGAAGTGCCGATCAACAGTAGTTTGTTTTATGCACCATTTTATATGCCTACACTGTAGGTATGATTGGGCTGTTGGAAAAAGTACCGTATTGACCCGAATATAAGATGACCCCACTCTTTTCTAGATGTACCTTTTGGAAAAATACTTTTTGAAAACCAAATCTTGTTTTATTTTTCTCTGTAAAACACATTATTTTCATATTGCATATTTTTCCCATTTTAATTCTTGTTTTGAAAGCATGGTAAATACTAGTAAAATACCAACTTGTAAAATAGTAGTACCAACATGACATTTAAAAATATACACTTTTTGATATACCATAAAAATAACAGGTAGCCCATCTGAATTATATAATATTTAGGCTATCCATCTCATACAGTAGTAGCCTACCAAAATTGTATTAACAGTAGAAGTGAAATCTTATTGTAGTCTTCAAATCTGGATACTGTTTTATGTTTTAAAATCACTTACAGAGGAAGTTTGGACCCATCAGGCTAACATGACAGTCACGACTCATGCTGCTATTTTTATTTTGTTTTCACTCACGATATTTACAACACACATTTCATTATATATTTCATGGCACACTCGTTTTATGCATGTTTGGCACCGCCTTATTGTGGGTGTATTATTGACATATCAAAGTCTAGACCCTGATTATAAGACGACCGCATTTTTTCAGATGTATTTCCAAGAAAAAAACATTCGGGTCAATACGGTATATTAAAAATAAATAAATAAACAAATAAAATATTAATACAATAAACTATGACTGTGTAATAAACAGTCAGCATAAGGTAGCAATTGTGCGGTTAAATCTCAAAATCTCTAATAATATCATGCAGTAGAGTTGTGTGGGGTGGTGGTATATTAAACATGATCTGCTGTTGCACTGTAGTATATTGAGCTGCTGAAATGTACATATAAAGTAGATGCTCCCAAAATCGAGGGGTTGAGGGTCTGTCCATATAAGCTTCTCTCATCCACTTCACAGTCGAACGCACTTGGAAATAGCAGGAATTCCCTTGAAGGAAAGTTAACGAGTGTATGTCTAAAAGTGCAGTGGAACAAACCCTTAGTTTGAATATGATTAATTGAGCAAAAAAGATGGAATTTGTATATACACCACAATAATGGCATCATTGCAGATTCTTTGGTGACAATAATTGTGTATAGAAATTCTGGTATTGCGACAGCCTTACGACATCTCATGTATGTTAATGCAATTTGATTAAAATGCCAATCAATTTACATAATGTCCTTGGTTACATGTCCTGGAGTTTGAGAGATATGCTAAAACTGCTCTTTGTATTGTCTTTTACTGAACTGAGAAGCTCCTTGGCAACTTACAGGAAATGACCTTTAAATCGCAGTGAAACAAATCCAGGCGGAAGCTGCTATGAAGCACACATTGGGATGGGAAGGAGGGGGGGGTTCATTGAGCTCTCTGAGCTAGCTCTGTGTCTCATCTAATTAGCGATGAGTTTTGCGAGAAAAACCATTGTGAACTCAACCGCAGGATGCTAGCGGGCTTTAATGGGACCCGAAATGCCAGTGTCACCGCCTCAAGCTTGTGTGCCGCCATGAGACGCTTTGACTCATCGCAGATTTCCTCAACAGAAAGTACTTGAGTTTAATTAATTGCTCAATCCGACTGAGATGAGTGATGGGGAATGATGATTTCCTTGCGAGTGAATGAATAGTTAAATAGCACACGGTGCAGAAAGGCAAATGGTGGAATGACGGTGCGGCGTCGAAACCACAGCACAGATGTTGTGACTGCCGCAGAGGAGATGACTGCACTGCCATCTATAAAGTACGGGAAGAGCAGAATCATTGGCCAGGTGTCTTCTGGGTCAAACGGAGATTGTGACCTCTTCATGATTAGTAAACACAAACCATGGCCCATGAACAGGTGCGCTCGGGGGAGGGGGGTGATGAGGCATCGGCGCTGTTATGGCCCTGAATTTTAATTTGGTAACAAAGACATTTTAGGATCCTATTGTTTTACTGCCAATCCTCATATTGTCCATTTACTTGCATGAAATTCAAACGATGTCATTATTTACTCACCCCAGCGCTGTTTCAAACACGCATGCATTTCTTTCTTCAGTGCAATACAAAAGGAGATGTTTGGTGGGATATTCACACTGCTTTGTTTTATACAGTTCAAATGAATGGATGTCAGATGCTGGAAACCTCAAGAACGACAATACAATCATACCAAAGCAATATAATAGTATTGCCATATGACTCTGTGTTCTAACACTGTGTCCTAACCAGATGTGATGCAGCATTGTGACAAGAGTGTTTGCTTTAACCAGTCATGTGAGCGATACGTGACGAGCAACAAAAGATGGTTTCTATTTCAGCGATGTTGTGGCTGACAGGTCAGGAAATTATTGTTTTGTATGATATTAAAATTGCTTAATTTGAGTTTGTATGTAATTGTGCAAGATTTATTATTATTTTTTTAATCCATGATAGATAGTTTACCTCAGATCTTGAAAACAACTTTGAATGGTCAAACTGTGAACTCTAATCAAACAAATAAGTATATTTAATGCCAAAGACTGTATCAGTCACTGAATAAGTATTTTGAAAAATATTAAAATGGTTTAATTTTTATTAATTTATGTAAATTTCCATTTCACAAGTGAGTGTGAGAAAGCAGTGTGCTTGCAGAGAAAGCCCACCGACACACTGTTCTGATTGGCTGTCATTTGTGATTCACTGGAATCACATTGTGTCTGATTAGCACATAGTGTTGGCAAAATGATATTTAACTCATTAGTCACTGAGATTCTAGCTGTTTCTCTCAATTCTCTGTTGCGTTTCCAAACTGGTGCAACACGAATTCATTTTTAATGAATAATCTGTTTGTTTTTGTCTGCTACTGACATAAACTAATTGCATGCCTTCAGAAATCTTTGACTATACAGGGTGCGAGTTGTTATTTTATTTTATTATTATTTATTTTATATATTTTTTTTGTAACTTGAACACAATTTCATGGTAATCTGTACGTAATTTATTTTTTTGGTGAATTGGTGTCCAATTAGCATCAATTCAAACAAATCTCATTTGCTTACACCCAGTGATGGTTATGTTTAGGGGTGGGGATAGGGGTGCATGCTTTCTTTTTTTTTCTGAAAATCATGTGTTTTTGTACAATTCACATTGTATGAATTCATACAAAATTGCCACCTTGTAATATCTCATGAGACACAGGTCATTTTCTACTTTTATTGTATGGGAAAGAGCAATGTGAACCTTCTTCCGAACATGTCTTTTTTGTCTTCCATGAAGGAAAGATTGACTTGTGGGTGAGTAAATGAAGACACGGTTTTCATATTTGGGTGAGCCATTCGTTTAAAATAGATGCATGTGTTTTTATGAACTGTTTGAAATCAATATCCCTGTTCAGTTCTAATGCAGATAAACTATATTAGGAAAGTAAAGTGAGTTATTTAATAAGTAAAGTATTTTAGGGCCCCAAATTCGTCTATGCCGCTCAGAACTGGGGCACATCAGTTCTAAATTCATCATGCATCCAGAGATATCTGGACCTTTGTACCAGTACTGCAGGCGCTCTATCCAGACCCCAAGGACTCAAATGGGGCATCCATCCTCCATCATGCCCTGCTCCTTATGTGCTACAAACCCAGCAAACACAATTCAAATGAGCAATAACTCATTTAGGCTGACCACTTCGCTTGGTGTTCCACAGGTAACTAAGAGGACTTACCTCTGTCTGTGTCATAGAGGTAGACAAACTTGTCCCACTTGTAGTGAGACAGGAGACTCAGGACGGCACCCTTCAATGGAGGGCGCATCTGGATGACAAACTGCACGTCTGAGTCGATGGGGTAGCTGGGTGTGACGAAGGAGGTGTGGAGGGCCCCGCAGAAGGAGGTCAGCGTGTTCATGGACTTCTTGTCATAGAAGCCGAAGATGGCGTACACCCCTCTGGAGAACTGCGAACAAACTGGAATCAGAGCAAGATGAGTAGGCTTAGTTTGTTTGTGACACAGTAAACAGTAAAAAGTGTCCAAAAACAACTGCACAATTCTGAACCAATGCTACCAAATGCAATCCAATGATGTTGGCATGTGAATGATTGCAATAATAGGAAAATCTGTACAAACATTGAAATTGGTTTTGACTGCATGAATATAAGCGGAGAAATAATTGCATTATTTCCAGCAGATGAAAGTGCTGTGTAGCGTCTGACAGTGAGACGCCATCAACACATTCTTGCCTTAAACAAAACTCAAAACTTCACGTCTGATTGGCTGTTCTCCCAAAACACTTGAAGCAAATGAAGCATAATTATGCACATCTCTATGAACTGATAACATCCAATTACTGACACAGAAATGTAACGGTTTGCAGAGAACCGTCATCTGAGTTATTACGGTATTTAACCAGCAACGACATGGTTAGTTTTGTATGCAAGAAGTAATAAGAATTTGTATATTACTAGATGCAAACTCTTAAAAGATATTTAAAAATGATCATTATAACATCAGTTTTCACAAACAAATCATGCAATCTGTGGCTAGATAAACAGAATGTGAGAAGAAGCTGGTTGACCAGCATTTTTTTTCAGCATTTCTATGTTCAAAATTCACTACCAGCTGATGAAATTCTGTGAAAAAAAATCCTAGTTACCACCACATGTAGACATAAGTGGACTCCTACAAAACATTAACACCTCTGCCCTGCTTTACTTCAACAATAGTATAATTGGTAATGTTACAAAAGTACCTCTAAAAAGCCCATTAAAATAATTCTAAATATAGGTGTTTTAAACAATTGCAGTCATTTTGCTGACTCCCACCAGACTGAACCTCTAAATTAGACCACTCATCCCTTCAACCACAATCTTTCTCTAAAGTCCCGCCCTTCACAGACATGTCAGCCAACCACAATGTGCAAAATTATTCAGAGGCAGAATTTTTTTTCTCTCAATATTTGCTTTACTTTAGAGGGCCTGCTAATATAGAAGAGACACTGCATTGATGACGTTTCAGAAAAATGAAAGAGTACTCATTAGGAAAATCCTGACCCACAGTATATGTGCCACATTGGAAGTAGACATCATAAAAAAAACCATGAAAAGTATGTACATAGATGACTGATGTTAAACAGGAAAATCATATAAATCTTATAACCTTATCATCAAAGGTTCTTTGTTGGAATAAACTACTAAGTGGACCAGATTTTATGGCTATAATCAAAAGTCTAACCAGGGTGGTGATTCCAAAATCCTTGTCTTCTCTATTGCTCAACAGCTGGTCATCTTTACAGCTGCATTACTCTGGCACATATGTGCGATAACAGGCCTGCAGTGGTGTGACAATTATACTGTGCAGGGGCTAGTTAAGCTGCCCGTCTCCTCATCGGCTCTGTTGGTCTTCAACATTTCCCACAGTTTACTCTTAATTTGGTCCAGTTCTGACACAGCATTTCTCCTGAGGGATAGGAGCTGGCTGCTTCGCTTCCATCAGTTGTCCCGGACTTATTAGGACAGGCTTTGAACAAACTCAAACCAAATACATAAATTATGTCAGATGCCTCTGCATGCAGTCATCTCCAACTAAAGCCTGTTTGTGTTGGCCTGTCTACCCCAACCATCTGGATGTTTCCCTAAGCTTACTTGCTTTAGGCCTGGCACCTTTCTCTTCCTGAATATCTCCCTTCTCAAATCATAACTCTCAGTATCACTTGATAAACAGACTAAGTTTGATTTTTCCAAAGCACAAAGTGCACACAAATAGTGCTGCTTTTCCAAAAGCATCATTATACAAGTATTACATAAATTATGCTACTTAAATGAGTAGTCTTGAATTACTCTTAAGACCATTCATTCCAATTTAAATGGTGTAAAAGGACAAAATAACAAGTTGGACAATATTGAACAATATGTTTTTGAAAAAGGGCAACATTAAACTGGTTTACTGCAATTCTACACTATAAATCAAGAATAATAATAATAATTAAAAAAGGTTTCATATGCATGCCTCGTTTCTTAATTTACTTGACAAATGACTGATTATGACTATGAATCTTATCTCTTTCCCCTCCAAATATGGAGTTTTCCATTACTCATGAGACAATGCTTCCCTGCCAAACAGAATTTTCCGGGTTTCCGTGTTCAGGTGTGGAAGACGCAGAAACGAGTGATCTCATATGCATATGACAAATTATGCGATCATCACCAAACCGCATTTAAATGAAAACTGCATAATGTTACCAGAGGTGGGTAGTAACGAGTTACATTTACTTCATAACATTTACTTGAGTAATTTTTTTTGGGTAACTAATACTTTTAGAGTATATTTAAAGATGGGTACTGTAACATTTGGACCAATCAGACACACAAATATTTGTTATATTTAACAAATAATCTCTTATGACCCCTCACCTAACCAAAAGGCTATGAGGGTCCGTGGACCCTTCCCCCCGAAATGCATCTAACACCTAAGAAGGCAGAACAGGTCTCTGGTTCCATGGCAACCCATCTGATAACTCTGGTTTTATTGCTCAAAGGAATGCGGGAACTCACTTCTTTGCCCCTTAGGAAAGAGAAATGGAATCGTCTCTAATTAATTAATTAGAAAAACCTTTCTTTGAATGAACACACATATCTTCAGGTCAGTGTGTATATTATTACTGTTCTTGTATATGTTTTTGTGTATTGTACACCATTTTATGCATGCTTATAATAGACCACTATTTCACTAGTTAATATCACTCTAGCTGTATCATGTTTAGTCTCTATCAATTTGTCTTCGGATGATCTAATTGAGAGTGGATATTACATGTTGATACCTGTACAACATATTAGTGTCTTAAGAATCTTTAGAAGTTTGTGCATTAACCCAGCTGAATTACCTTTGCAAATTACCATGTTCAGAGACATTTCCTTTATTTAGACCATAATTAATCAGTTACAAAGGTATCTGGTATAGGCACGTGTTGTTTGTATGTTTCCTTATTATATTAGCCTAGTGACCACTCGTTATTTGTATTAGTAAGCTCTAAATACTCATATTCAGGTGTATGAATGTATCTCTGGTTTAATATCTGATAGATGTCTCTTTCTTGATATCAAAATGATCTGTTCTTTATTTCTCAAACAATGATGTACACTGTGACCTCGTGAAATGAATAATACTATTCTTACGGTACTGTGGGAAGAATTACACCAGTCGAGCAGAACAGTCATAAAACATGCAAATGAGGTGTCAAGTGAGACAAAGAAACACTTTCCCGCTGAATCTTTGTGCCTTGTTATTGGTCAAACTGACCAGAAATGGGTGTAACAGGGTCAGATAAAAGTTCTCCCACACCCAAAAGACTTGTTCTTCTCTTTTACCTTCGGTGCCCAAGAGACACACATCACCGTGGAAACCTCGCGACTCCCCTTTCAGGGGGAGTCTGAGCTTCTGGCAGTTTTGAGTTCAGTAACTTTGGCGATTTAACTTCGGACCAGTCAACCCATGGCTGGAATGAAGAAGCTTTCACTTCTAAAGGAATTCATCAAGAATCTGCGCATTATACATGCAGCAAGACACTTTACTCAGCATCAACAAACCAGTGCAAGTAACCGCTTGTTAACTATTTAGATGTGCTTCTAGGCTTCGGCCACTTTTGATTAAGGTGATGCAATTCTTTGATAGTTCTAAAAGGTTGTGTTTAGCTGATGTGCAAATCCTGCCATTATGCTCTTTCTCTTGCTCTCTCTCTCTCTCTCTCTCTCTCCATACCTTCCTTCCGTTTAGTGTAGTTTAATAAACATCCATATGTATGTTCACACTTGGTTATCTGTGTCTGCTGCTCACAGAAACGAGGTCACTTTAACGTTCCGGTTTTGTTACATGCTAATGAGCGATGTATTAATAAGGAAATTATTTTTCGTGACCAGAGAAATAATTTTCCTTAGAGTCAATAGATGATTGAAACTGTCCGTACTGCAGACGAACAAATAATTTTATTGTACTATTAATGCTACAGTTAATTCCTGAAGATGAATATATAATGGGTAACAACCCGTTATGATAAATTATGTTCATCTCACTTTGAGGTAATTTGCTACAGTACTTTTACTCTTACTCAAGTACATTTATAGTGAAAAAAACAGTACTTTTGCTTCGTTACTGTGGGCGATGCTCCTCTCGTTACTTTATCTTAATGCAATACAAATTAAAAAGGTTTAAATTTATTCCAAATGTGCTGTCCACTTTTCTCTGGGCAATGAGCGATGCCCATTCCTGAATGATTCATTCTTTTGAGTCAATTCTGTTCAAAGGCTTGATCAAACCAGTTGGCAAACCAGTGAATTGGTTCGCGAATCAGTTTGAATGATTCGTTCAGTTCCCTGTCGCACGCGCTGAGTCGTCTGAAGTGGTTCTCACTCAAGAGTTGTAACAGAAAGTTTAAGAACATCAAGAGCGTTGAAGACGTGGTTTTGGATCTACAGTCAATTGAAAGCAAATCTGCAAATGCTATTGTTTGCTAGAGCTATATGAAGATCTTTATTAGATGAGCACCGCGTGTGCTGTCTACGGTTCCACAGGTATAGATAGGCTACATTCGATTACAGTACATGATACCACTATGATATTACCAGTTTGTTGTACATGCACCTTATACATTAAATACAATGTAGAATTTATATATTAAATAATCAGTTACAGAGTATGAAATGAACACCCGCCAAACCCACGTTAGCTCTGCACAGTGGCTCGCAACCTGTTCCAGGATAATTAATATTGATATTTTCACAATATTTACGCTTACAGAAATATATAGGCTACATTTGTTTACATTCTGTAGAACAGAAGGAAGAATATCCGTCAATGTGCATTTGTTTCATTATGCTCAGATGTTCGGTTGTGGTCATGTGAGGAGTTTTCACTCTTCTCTGTTTTAGAGGTTATATACATATATAATACATAATTAATATACTTTAAAATATAATTTAATTCAGTGATGAAAATTAGAATTTTCAGAGTCACATGATCCTTCAGAAATCATTGTAATATACTGATTTATTACCAGTGTTGCTGCTTAATATTTTTTGCTACCTGTGACATTTGTTCATTTTGCTGATGGAAGCCATCCACTGCATTTTTGCTTTGATTATTGTACTGAATATGATCCAGATATAGAATTTGATAAAAATGTGATTTTCTCAGCTTTTTGCTCAAAATGTTGCTTTTTTATTAAACTTACTTACATTCAAGTGTTCATAAAAAAAAGAATGCTGGAAACTAGAAAAAAAAGATAAAAAAAAAATGTTTTACGTAGAAGCTCTCTTCTTTATTTTGATATATTGCATGTTCAGATATTCATACAACAAAATATTCTGGGGGCGATGAAAGTTTTGTGAAAATCATCAAAAATCATGGCGGTGGCTGGCAACTGTTTTTCAAAAACTCTGGCGGGGAAAGAGTTAAGAAACATAAGACCCTGCAATATTACATTTATGATGTCTTTATGAACTTTTTGAAATGTCAAAGTTTTGGGTGAATTAACTTTCAATCGAAGAAATTTCTTGGGTTTTATTAAAAATCCTAATTTGTGGTTTGTAATTGAGCAAAAGTCTTACGGGTTTGAGCAGTTGAATGAAGCAATTTTATTTTTAAGTTAACTAACTCTTTAATATAATCCATAGGGCATGGTTTGCAACATTATTGGGACACCCGGCATGAGTAAATACCCCAAGGCGTTTCTTGAACATTTCTGAACATTTTTTATTTATTTTTTATCAGTGTGAAGTAGTGTTTGTACTCTGGTCTTGCTTCATTCCTTAAAGTAATTTCACGAGATTGAGACAAATCTCACTGCTTGGAGTCACTACGAGCCCTGTTTTGAAGCACAAGCATTGCCTCATTGCTTTTCATTACGCAGAGAGTCCTAGCATGTCACGTCACATCTTAATAATGTGTTTACTCCGGTGGGCGCGGGGCATGCAGCTGGGCTCATTGCAGCTCAGGGAACAGTGCTAAGCAATGTTAACAGCTCTCTGAATGGCTGAAGGATCCTTCCTCAGCCCCTCTATCTTTACGTTCTCGCCCCCGAGCAGCTAGCGCTCTCATTACCGCACACTCGTCAAAACACGCAGCGCCTTCATTCTGCTAATCAGGGCGCTCTCTGCACTGCAGCAGGAACAATGCATTTCCACATGCCTGACTGCTCCAAATGACCGGGAGGCCACTGGTGTTGAAATGATAAGGACCATTAGAAAAGGCTCCATCGCAATGGCTGCGTTTGGGACTGAAATAATGTAATCGCAGTGTCATGAACTTGAAGCCATCTTTCGCCACCATGATTGTACATGGCCCAGAGACCTAAAGCACATCACTGCAAATGTCAGAGTCGATCATCCAGCTTTCGGTATTCACTGTCCTCTCCTGTCCTTATTCTCTTCTCTTCTCTTCTCTTCTCTTCTCTTCTCTTCTCTTCTCTTCTCTTCTCTTCTCTTCTCTTCTCTTCTCTTCTCTTCTCTTCTCTTCTCTTCTCTTCTCTTCTCTTCTCTTCTCACTCTACCGCTTCTGCTATTCCACCCACCCCTACAAACACCCCCTCCAAACACAACACTCTTACAGGAAAATAGTCCTCTGGGGGTTTGAGCAAGTAATTGTATCTGCTCTTGTGGGGAGACATGTGAAGTCCTTCAAACTACTTATTCAAAATGCCAGCAGAAAACAAGAATCCCTGTCCTTCTAATGAAGCGTACAGTCGGGATGTGTCTTTGAAAAGCAAATGCTTTCAGATTCTGCATCCTCTTGCATGCACACACGTATTTTTCCACTGCATTTATTGCACTGACCACAAAACTATTGTCCATATTTCATTATGTATATTTTTGCGGTTTTGCTGTTTATGGTTATAAACTGCCTCAATACAACAGATGAATTTGCATTGCATTGTCTTTGCACTGCATATTGTACAAAGGCAGCATTCTGAGGAAAGTGGAGCTCAATACTTGACTTATTTTGAATGGACACTCACACACAGCCCCTGAGTATTTTCAGCTTACAGCTGAATCCAAGTTTATTGTTAACACATATTGCAATACATAATTTACAAAAACAAATGGTCTCACTGAATTTGATTTATCCAAAAAGAATACATGTCTTAGAATAAAAAGAATAAATAAAACTAAATATATGTCTTGCGTGTCTTGCTCTCCTGTCCAAGGGTCATGACTCACTGCACCAATAACACCCCCCCCCCCCCTCCACCCCCCATGACTAATCAGTTAGTCAATATCATGGTTATGTGTCCTGCTCTTTGTAAAGCATCTCACACTGGCACCTATGAAAATGTTAATGGGCAGCATAGTATTAAAAGATTCACAATTCAATTTTCATAACCCTAAGCAATGCACAGAAAACAGAGCACAATGCTCTTATTTATATAACTTTTGATACTGTAATCATATCTCTGTTGTGCATTCCCAAAAATAATGTGCTTTTTAAAAAGTTAGCATGCCAATGAACGATGTAATATTTACCACCATATATAGGTATGTAAGATTTTGCGATTGCAGAATTTAACACAAAATCAAGCAAAATCTGCATTATTTGTGGCAGCTTGCATTTTTGTCTTATTTCAGCAATATTAGCAAAACAAAATCCATAATTCAAAGCCCAAGCTAAATTATTCAATACATGTTTGTCTGTATGTTGCCACTGTATTGCTGTATAGAGATCTCTCCAAATCACTCATACATGACCTACATTTAAACCTGTTCATTTTCAAAAGGATATATATAATCTTAATCACTGCCTGAAGAAAAAAAGCATTTGCCTGAGGCTAATGCATTCATTTATTAGACTCCATTGATTTGTATCTTGTTTCAGAATGTTCTGGGAATCATGGCTTTGTAATCATTAGAAATATCTAGATATGTTCAGCCTCTGTATGCCTCAGAGAAAGAGAAAGGTAATTTTTACCAGAATATTAGCATTACAACAAACTGTTATTTTTTTTCTTATTCCCTTTTGTGGTGAAGTCATTACAAGCACTATTTCAGCAGGATAGCAGGTGTTGGAGAATTTTACAAGGCCAGTGTGACCAACTACACTGTATATTACACAAAGTAGCAGGGTAGATATGAAGTATACAAAAATACTTCTTCCACAATGTCTGTCATTGTGTATTTATGTCAGTCCAAACTCAAATGATATTTCTTCCTTCTGTGAAACACAAAAAGAGACATTTTAAGGAACCGCACTGTTATTGTTTTATTCACTGAAAGTGAATGGATATGTGGGGGCTATCAAGCATCATAAAAGTACCAAACTGGTTTTCAACAAGTGACAGCTAATGCATCTAGGTAAGAAATCTAAATCCAATTATTAAAGGTGAAGTGTCAAGTGTCACCCCAAACTCATTGCATTGGTTAACCAAGCCACTCCAGCAAATTGTTCTAACATACATAGACTGTACACATAACCTTTAAATGTTATCTTTCCTTGTTAAAGGTAAAACAGTCTATGCACAGAAGTAATGATCACCAATTCCAACAAATAAGGAATGTGAACATGCTGTTAATTCACTTTAGCATTTGCTGCATTCCAAGTTGTAGAATTTTGCCGTTTCTTCTAGAATATCCAACACATCATGCATTCTCCACAGAGGAAATTTATTACAAGGGCAATGGTTGCAACAATCACCTTCTAATTATTTTCCCCCTTGGGGGTTTATGACTGGGGTTGATGCATTGTACAGCTTATGATATTCTGTAATTGGATTTTCAGAAACCTGTTGACAAAGTCTCCCACAACTGCCTAATCCCCAATCAGCAGTGCAGTGCTGAGCATGTTCTTATAGCTGGGTAGACAGCAACGGAAGCATGCAGCCCAGAGATGCCATTGTAATATCAAATGGCATGAGGGGGTGCTGTGGATTTACTGTAGCATTTGACAAACACAGCACATTTTACAGGGTATGCAATAGAGACAGTTAATCTCAAGGAAGCCCTAGGGAGAACATGCTATAATCTAACTCATATCTACTAGACAGTGTATCCGGTAATGAAGACAGTGATAGTCCACTGACATTGAAACCAATTACTCTTTCCCAGAGACTGATGATAGTTATCAGTGTAAAACTTACAAAAGTAGTACCATGGTGTTAGATGGTAATACCATGATGATGAATGCTTATTTTCATATCCCATGGTATTTACATGGCAATCCAAAGTACTTGGGTGGTACTAAAAGTACCCTAATTCTCCAAAAAGCATGGTATTGTCACTTTACAGTTTCAAAAACATGGTAGTAGCATGGTAACATGTCCAAAACCCACCTGTAATGCCACAGCACATTTTGTTACTATCTTTTTAGTGTAAACATTAGCTTTCCACATTTTTATCTTATAATATTTTATAATCAAGATACAGTTAAGCTACCCTTTTGTTACAGCTGGTTATGCTATAAGTTGCCTATATTATCTATGTTTAGCTGTTCTTACTATAAGTAGCTATATTATATAACAAACAATGTGCTAATTTATTCAGCAGAATCAAAAAACGTTATAAACAGCTGTATTTTTTTTCTCGCTTCAAAAAAGTGTAAAATCCTGTGTGACATTTACATTTCAGTAAGCAAGTGCTTCCTTAATGATCAGAAGCTGTCTGAAATCACCGAATGAAACTATTCACACTTGCAAGATTTCAGGGTGGTTTGTTGTAAGGAAAACTTTAATGCAATTTCTGTCACGTACACCAAAAGCAGAGACCTTGGACTGAGTGTTTCTTGCAACTAACTTCAGCATATCATGTTAGTCGCCCCCGTAGCAGGAGCTGGAGTGGGCAGCGAGCCTCGTTGAGGAGAGAGCTCAGGGGAAGTAGTCAAGGAGGCCATTTGCAAATCGCTTTTTCCTCTGGGTAACTTAGCTGCAGTTTCCAAGAGAGGCCATTTTCAAAGGGGAGAGACGAGAACTGTGGGTGGTGTGTGTTTCAACTGGGTTTCTTGTAAAGCGGGATGAAAAAATGGCAGCTCAGATGCACCATTCAGTCTCTCTCATTCTGTGTTTTTCTCTTTTCACTCAGCCTCTCTGAATTCTTAGAGTCAACTCACTCATATCACCCACATATCTATCCATCGCGTCCTCCTCCACATCACCGATGCTAACCTGTGAACCACTTACCGGCTCTTGTAATATAGCTTTCACCATAGAGGTGTTGTCAAACTATATGTAGGAATTCATGACAAGCAGCGCCTGATAAAAACCCAATCCTGGCAAGAAAGGGATTTGCATTGTTTGCTTGATTACGGCATGAATTTAAAGCAAGTCTCCCAAGGCGCTCTCTTTTCAGCTCTGGTGTTACTGTCCAGAATAACTAAACAGGCCACGGGTGGGAGGGGAGAGGACTCTTTAACCTTGAAGCTATCATGTAAAGAATGCTCTCGGCTCCCCTCCACCTTGCTCTCGAGCCTACTTTCGGTCTTTAAGAGCAAAGAGTCCACTTCTCTATCTAGGCTTTCAGGAGTCCTTGCTGAGGTTGTAATGCTAGAGCAAAGAGGGACTCCTGGCCCTACTTCATTACAGGCCCAGCCTCAGAATCCCTTTATTTCAGAGCTTGGCAGTATGAATACATCTTGGCATTTCTTATGCCTCGCCTGCAGGCAGCCCGCAGATGTGTTTTCTAGGAGTAGCTCAGTGATGTGAGGTTAAAAAAAAAAGTACCTAAGACCATGAAAGGGATGTGGGCTGCTTCCTAGTTTGCATGCCTCTACCACACACACCAGTGTACTTTTCTGATGATGGGAAAGTCCCTACCCACTAACTACCCTTAAAATCAGAGACCCAACTCCAGCCCAAAACCAACCCCCTAACGACGAGGATATCCTACTTGTTAAAAACCACTCCAAGGACAGTGGTAAAGACATTCCCCTATCCGATCCCCTCTCTCTCCTCCAAATCTATCTCAATGCTATATAGCACAGATAGTATGTAAATTGGGTAGCAACCAAAGTCATCGTGGGGTGAGGATGTAGTGGGTGGTGCTCAGAATCATCTCATCACTGACACTGGCCTTCATTAACAGCATCCTTATTTGGCCCACACATCCAGCAGATCCTCAAGTCTGTGATACCGCTGGGCTGCACAGGGAGGATGAGAGCAAACAAAAGACAGTAATAGAGATAGAGGAGGCAGTGTGTTCACAAGAAGCTGCAGTCCAGCGTGAACAGCATTGGAGATGTGAGGGATGAGGAAAGAAAGACACACTGCCTATGAGAGGCCCGACTATTACCCAAGAGGCCCTCAGGTTAACGCAGAGCCCAGGTCATGGCCACAAAAGGGAACACACAGGTGATGGAAGTGGCAGCCACTCGAGCGCTGAGACAGCCAGAGTTTCAGAGCCGCTGACTTGAACAGAAGGGAAAGACTGGCTGCCATGCAAGTTTGTGCTGCTTATTTTGCACAACCAAGTTCCCAGGTCACCCAAGCCAGCATAAAAACACAATGACAGGCTTAGGAGCCATTGTCCCTTTTCAGATGTCTTTAAACATTGCTTCACTTCTGACAGATCACATTTTTCCCCCTTTCTTTTGCTTTTCCAAAAAGAGGACATCTGAGCCAAGCGCACCATTGGGAGGTTCAAGCATGGACTCGCTCCAGATTGTCTTTTCAGTCTGCAGTCTGGATGGGATTAGGGATCATATCCGCCTGGGGTGAACTTTCTGATCCACATACAAGCCTAACAAGAAAACAATCCAGCTGAGGAACTTTGGGGGAAAGCAGCGAGAGCCCACACAAAGAAAGAGGGAGAGAGTTATAAATAGGAGCCATGTGTCAGGCCTTGCATTTGCAGATTGACTTGAGAGTGACTTAACATTTCATTGCCTGTCACACAAACAGCCACGGACACATAACGCCAAGCTAAAAAGACTTCCTACAGAATCTACCCACAGTTTTTGCGTGCTGATACATGAAGTGTAAGGCGAGAACAACTGCCTGAATGAACCATTTCCAAAGGAACATGGATGAGAGGGCAGACATGATTCTTTAACTCAAGGTGCTTTCACACTTGGTTCACTAGCCTGGTCCACTACCCGAGTTCGATTGCTCCCCCCTCCCCCTGCCCCCGCTGGACTGCGTTCATATTATTTTATTTGGGTCCGAACCGCGGTTCGTTTGCATCATCAAGCCAGCAGCTGTTTACCCTGTTGCTTAGTAACGATGGCGCGGGAGAAGGCGGCAAAATGCATAAGATTGCTTTCTGCACTTTTATATTTGCGTTTTTGAACCGTTCGTTTTGTTTACAAAGCTTCAGTGCATAAAGCATTTAAGTCTGTCTTACGAATGTATTGCAAATATGCTAAAGAACGCTGAAGGCGAACAGAAATGAAACATACAGCTCTCTGCTTGCAGCACGTCAGTCACGCTCGTCAGGAAAGTGAGTGAAACACACACAAACACACATTTTTTTACAAATAATGCAGTTCAGTTCTGTGATTTAGTACGATTGCGTTCACATTAGCAGCGAACCGTACCAGTGTTCACTTGAACTGAACCCCAGACCACCCTTTTTAAGCAGACTCAGGTACGGTTCGCGGGTGCGCACCTGAGGTCGGAAGACAGCGTTCACATCATCCAAACAAACCAAACTCTGATGTCAATCGTAAAAAGTGCTAGTGTGAAAGTGCTAGTGTGCCCTCAATGACTTGGTTAGGGTCAGTGCAATGCTAAAATTTCAGTAAACCACAAACTCTTACAAGCAGTAAGAAAAGGACTGTGTACAGTCAGCCAGACACTATCACAAACTAAACTTATTGAAGTAGCACCCGTTTCAGTGACCTGGATGAGCATCTGATATAGTGTTGCAAGCTTTGACAATATGACTATTAAGAAAAAAATGACCACTGAAAGCCACAACTCACCAATCAGAATCAAACATTCCCCTGATTTTATCATACATGTTCTCAAACACAGACCTACAATACTAACAACACTACATGTTTGTCTTTCCTTGGATTCAGCTAAACAAATGCCTACATTGCAACACAGTTGCAAGCAGTATTATTCCACTCCATTCTGTCAACTGACACTGAGGAATCAATAGAAATTGTATAAAAATTACAACACAGTTGGGTTGGGGGTTCTATAATTGTGAAAATGTCAATAAAAAGCAAGAATATCAAAAATGCTGGATGTTATTGATGTGCACAGTGGTTCTGCATTCTTTTCTTGTGAAAGCAGATTTTAGCTTGCGAATCTGGATCAATTTGACCAGTCTATTTGACATGTCAGTTAAAGATCAATGGTAAATGATGATACCCCAACACTTGAATAACACTGATCTGTCTTAGCCTTACTTTGAGTCAAGCTCATGCCAGCTGCATTAACTTGTGGTATTGTGCTTTCTGGTATCTTAAACCAATTAAACATTTTATGGTTTGCTGCTTGCACTGTAACAGAGAACAGAGGGGGCACTGGGTCTTAAAGCAAGACTTTATAGCATGTTGGGTATCTTTAGCATCAAAATTAGAATTACAGCACATTTCTTTGCATAAACCAGAGTTATTTTAGCATTGACAGGGCTCTGAAGGTACATCAAAAGCTTGGGATGATAAAATATATATTAAATGTTCTATTTGCAGCTAGCAGATGGAAGACTGCATTCTATGCATAGGACATGAATTATCGTACATCATATTAAATATTCACATATTTTGCTATTTCTGGCCTATATATGTACAATCTTGGCAGGTGTCGCTGCAGACACAGAAAATGTGCTAATCGTGTCCGTTTCAGCACATTATATCCTTGGAAAGCTAGTAGATTTATATGGCTAAGCTAGATCAAATGTTCACTTCCTCCCTAATGATGTCATCTTTCCTGCAGGGCAATGGTTTAATAGCTCTCAGTGGCCCTGGGATCAGTAGGATCAGCTCTCAATCCGGGGATCTTCATTAATCTTGACTGGGTCTGGAGACTTATGTGTGACTTATATTTCTTACTTAATTCTCTAAACAGTGGCTACTGAGAGCTTGCCAAAATCATATTCCATAATAAACTTGGGATGGGAACCATCTAAAAGCCTGTGCACCCTCTATTCAAATGGGATTTTTGTCATCTTTTTTGCCTTTCCTATGCCTCCTAAATAAATGTTTCACAAAGCCAGAGCGAGGAACAATAGATGGGTCCTGGTGCACCAGAGTAGATTATAGAAAAAATATGCACAATGTTAACAGTTTTCTATTATTCCCTGAGAAAGGCTGAAGCCCACGGAGTGACCTTCAGAAGCACAACAGAGCTGAAACACAGACCTAACATTCTGGTGTGAGAGAAAAATACAGAACAGGCTGAGAATAAATCAGAAAAAGCGCAGGCTCTACAGTACAGAGATCACCTGTTCTATAATTACTGATATTATGAAGCATGGAAACATCTCAGGACTAATTGTATAACAATACAAGTCAGTTTGGTAACACGTTAGTTTGATGGCCCCTTTTGAGCATTCTGTTGACAATGAGTAGCATTGCACCTACATGTGAAAAAAATCTCATTAGACTGTCTGCTTAATATCTTCTTACTCTTTATTGTGATGGTTGCCCAATAGTAGGTGCAACATTACTTATAGTCAACAGAATGTGTTAAAAGGACCATCAAAAAAAAGTGAAACCATCAATTTGATGTTTTTCAAGCAGGATAAAAATAGTAAAATGTGTTTCAAAAAAGTCTTTCTATACCACACATCCCAAATATTAAAGCAGTTTTGAAATATGTAATTTATCCCTAAATTGTGTAAATTAGCAGCGAGTACAAAGAGTGCATTTATTACAACTGAACAACAACAGGATGTGTTATAACATCAAAACATGGACATTTCAAATATGGCGCATTAATTTACTTAATACTTACTGTTGTGCCAACAGCCATCACCCCATTTAAATAGTGTACATGTAATAAACATTTAATTCAAAAGCAAATAAAATGGAAATTGCCAGACTGGGCTACTCAGAAATGAGAGCGAGAGGATCCAACTGCTGTAAAATTGCAGCTTGTGTGAGTACATAATACTCAAAGAGAATCTGCTGATTCACTTCTTTCATTTAATATTCATTAAAGCAACTGGAAATAAAATTACATACCAGATTTTTAATATTATACCTCAAAATTGGTTTTGTCCTTTAAATCCATTAAATGTTAATAGATTTTACAACTTGAACAGTCACCTCAGGAGCATTGTGCTCATGTATGATAATGATTTTGCCCCTGCAGCTCATTTTGAAATGGTTAAACTGATGGATTGGTTGAACACTCCCTGGTCTCTCTTTTTGTTCACACTTTCTGAACTATTCTGTGAATCTCTGAAAGAATGGTGCGTCCTGTTTTCCCAACCCTGTTTTCCCTAACCCCACAGCTGGTTTGTCATAATCGCAAAGCCCCTTTTTTTTTCTTCCACAGCTGTGACGCATGAGTGATAAACAGTCCATAATAACAAGTAATTTTCATTTGTGTGATTGTGCAAACCAGTAGCGTGTCATAAGGTTCGCCATAAACCATCTGCAGCTTTGTACTGCAGATAAACATTTTCAAAGCATAAATGAGATTTTATGAGGCTGTGGAAATATTTACTCTTATACTTATTTCCCCCTTCTGTTTACTGGTGATTTTTATGGTCAGCTGTGCATTCTTGTCATATCATCATTCCGATATCATCTTCAATAACAGCAAGGGCAAGATCTGTCATCTGTTGATTTCTGCCTCAAAGTGATTTAGGAGAAAAGAACTTCTGGATACATGGTCCCATGAAAACAACAGGTAGATAAGAGCAGCGCTCCATCTAATAAGAGCTCACTGCCAGACCGACGCTACCGTTGCAACGCTGTCAAAACGTCCCCTTGGTTTTGAAAACGGTCATAGCGCTACTTGGGCTGGATGGATGGAGTACGCAGCACCTCAAACGACTAGAGACTTGAAAGCCGCTGTTATATCAAACAACATCTGCGAGCACTAGTGGTACCAGGATAAATAAGACACAGCTACTACACTCCTCAGGTTTCCTTTGATATTGGCATTAAAAATTCATTGTGTTTTATTTGCCTTCAAGTGAGTGAAGTGTTTGTTGCCCCTTGTCTTCCCAAAGCTATCTCTTAGGATCTCTAGAGCTCGATTCTGGGAACAGATAGCGGTGATGAGTTTTGTAATGCTCTTCGAAAAATAAAGTCTTAATTATACCGGATTTCATGACACTGCCCACCACCGCCTCACTCCACAGGATGATGTCATTGTTCTCATGTAATGGCAAGGCCTGTGAGATCATGCTCTTTGGCAAGAGCAGTCGTTCAGGACCAAGGACAGCAGCAACACAAACAATACAAAAATCTATTGGTGGAGGGACAGGGTATGGAGTTATGGAAGGCTTGACTGTTGTGCACTACGCTGTGCCCTTTACTGACAAAAATCATACCATGTGACTGCTTTGCTGCCGCTTTGGGACCTCAAATCCTAACCTGCCTGCATAGCATGGAAACGCCATGGAATCCCGCAACAAATTCACTGACGGATCACATCCCCTGATGACCGTGAACAATGACTGTCCCTATGGGACCTTTCCAGCATACTGCTCTGCATACATCTGCATATAATTCCTGCCACATGGTACCATCATATTGATTCATTTTATTTATTTATTAGACTTTTCTTTAAACATGAGGGAAATAAAATGAAAAAAAAAAAAAAAATGAAACTAGATATTTACGTTTTTTTCTTAGGAAACGTGACTGGTACCTGCCCATACACAACTTCTGAGTCATGTGAGCTGTTTTAGCGGGTTGCTAGGGTGTTGTAGATGGTTGTGAGTCAAAAAGGCTCAGAGTAATAAATAAATAAATAACAGTAGTGTGATAATATATAATTTTAATAGGGAATAGGTAATAGATAATATTTATAATTTAATATTATAAAAAAAATCTTTGTTTTCTAAAGACTATAGCTAGAAATCATTTAAATAACATTTTATTCTTTTGACAAGCATAGTTTTCAACAGTAAAACATTATTTTAAAAAGCTGAATTCAGAATTTAAAAAATCTTTTCTGTGAGAAAATAATACAGTAATGCTTTATTTTGATAGTCCACTTTAGACATTCTACTATGCATACTGTAAGTAACTTGTCAACTCCATGTCAACTAGTATTCATTAGAGTATTAGTAGACTGTCTGCTTAATATCTGCTTATACTTTATTTTGATGCTGCACCAACAGACATTTTACTGACTATAAGCAGTGTTGGGGGTAACGCATTACAAGTTACGCGAGTTACGTAATAATATTACTTTTTTCAAGTAACTAGTAAAGTAACGCATTACTTTTTAATTTACAAGAAAATATCTGAGTTACTTTTTTTCCCATTTATTGACTGACAGTGCGCTGTCGTGCTGTTACTGTAGTTCTAGACTAAATGTGAATGTGCATTAATTCATCCCAATTGCAAAAAACTGATTTAGTATTCATCAAAATGAATTAAAACTCAGAATATGACACAAACTGCAATAATTAAATATGTTAAACAAATGTATCTAATCCCATTTTATTAACCAATGTCTTTGCTGCTGACCTTTGATGATCCAGTTCAACCAAACTAATTAGCAAAAATGACTTTAGATAAACTAACAATTGTGCTTCATTGTTTTTTTTATTGCCGAAGAGTGTTAAACCTTTCTATCCTGCATTCTACTTTACAGACGTGAATTTACTTTTCCTTCAGTCTGAGGTTTATTCATGACACTTTTTGGTGTGAAAGGGCTTTTATATTTGCTATAAATAGAACTTCTTGTATTAAAAACAATCAAGCCCTGATCATATTTAAAAGTAACGCAAAAGTAACACTAAAATAACATAACGCATTACTTTCCATAAAAAAGTAGCTAAGTAACATAATTAGTTACTTTTTTAGGGAGTAACGCAATATTGCAATGCATTACTTTTAAAAGTAACTTTCCCCAACACTGACTATAAGTGACTTTGCAAGTCAATATATTATTATATCATATTATCGTATAATGATATGTCAGCATATCATTATACGTTCAACATGTCATTATAAAATCATACTGTTTTTAGATATATTTAAATTGGTCTTTATAATTAAACTTACCGCTGCCTTTATACTTGAGAAGGGGGTCCCTTGCAATGGGATCATAATATTTGGGGGCCCTTGGCATAAGAATTTCGAAAATCCCTGGTGTGAGATGTTATCCATGTTAATGTCACAAATGATTCTCGACAAGTTGAGTGTGGGAGTTTTGAGCTGAATACCAAGTCTGAGGAGTAGTAAGAGTAATGCAGTCATTTAATAATTAGTAGATAGATTAGTAGTAGTATTTTATTAAGCATTTTCATATTGTGCCTTGAGACGTCATATAGAGCTTTCAGGGAGTTTTATTTATTTATTGATCTATTTCTATTCTCTGTCTATATCCTCTTTTACATCCTCTTTCAGCACATTATTTGTACCCTTGACCGTTCTCTGTTGAAGATATCATTCCTCTTAAAGCATACAAATGAATTGCCAATCGTCCTGGGCCCTTGATCCTGCCTGGTTTCTTTCAGCAGAATATCAAATGCACTTGTCTGCATAGCCTGCTTTCAAATCTCTTCAAGCACATCTATGGAGAAGAGGACAGATGAAGGTCCTTCCTATCATCTCCTAATGGCCATGATTTGATCAGCACATGCAAGATTGAATGAAGCCTCCATACACAGGTAAGCAAGTGTGATGTGATTGTAGCGGACAAATGCTAAAAGGCTAATAACTCTGAATGGTACACTCACTTGCTATGCTTACTTTGCTTGTAGTACTGGAGATCTGAAAAGGTTAATTTATTGCCACAGTCAATTAGAAATTAGACAATGTTTGCATGCCTTCATAGAGGTCCTAATGCGCTTAAAACTGCGCATGCACATTAACTGTCTTAGCCTCAGGTTTCTATGGGAACCGGAGCTTATAATGGCTTCTGCAGTGACACAATGACGTTACCAAACAGCAATTGGCACTTTCATTTAGAAGACGGGACTATTCAGCCATATTGTGTGTTGCAGTGAACCAACTTTGTATTTCTATAGTTTTTGTCTTAGATTGTAGAGGTTTGCTACATCAGAAAAGCCATACATTTGAAGCTGGTTATGTGATGCAAAAGTCAAAATGTATTCGTTTACAAATCATGCACTAAGCTAAAATAGTTTTAACATAGTATAGTGCAAGGAACCATGCGGAAATAAATCTTTATTAACCGATAGTCTGCCAGGTAATCATGATTTGTGTGAAAAGGAATAAAAGTTATTAGTGGTTTACTGCCACTACTGTTCGTTATGAAATCACAGCAAATTACTGTATATGCTCAGGTATGTTTTTGGAGTTTTGCAAAAATATACTTTAATACTTTAATAAACTCCTAATTTGCTCCTTATTAATAGTTAGTAAGGTACAGTAGTTGTTAAGTATAGGTATGGGTTAGGACTAAGGGATCTAGAATATGGTTATGCAGAATAAGGCATTAATATGAGCTCAATAAGTACTAATAAACATACAATATGCTAGTAATAGAGATAAATGTTCCTTAAAATATAGTATTACTGTTTTTTTTTTTTTTTAAAAAGGCACATTCCCCCCAGTGTTGCAATATGTAGAGAAAATCACTAGATGGTCAGCTCATTTGTCTTGGGCCAGTAAGCATCTACCTAGCAACCATCGTAGAAACACCCTAGCAACAACCCAGAAAACCTTACTGTATAAACTGCTTTACAATGCCTTAACAACCACCCACAATGCTCTAGTGAGTACTCTGACAAGGTGCACTCATGTTTGCTTTTAGGAAATGCAAAAACTTATATTTCTAAGACGATCCAAGGGTTAAAGAAGAAGCCAGTAGATGAAAAGTATGTGTATATGTTTGTGAAGCCGTGTATTCATTCTCTGTCCATTCTCTGAGTCGCTGCCTGAACAGTTGATCCATGGTGGGACAGCAACTGTCCACTTGCCCTGAAGACATCCTCCCTCTCATTTGACAGATCTCCCCCGACTCCAGCAATGCTGGACACCACGATTCTGACTGGAGACCCGGGCATAAATTTCTTTTTTTGGCTTCAGATTGCGAGGGGGAGAATGACCTGACAAAACACCTCCGGTGGACCAACGCTCTGGTAAATGAGAACAGCACTGGGTCAAGATACCATAGTCTGTCAAGGGCATCTGTGAGAGAAAGTCATACATGACTTCACAATTTCATGTTAAAATAAAAGCGAGAGACAGTTAGGAAGAAAGAGACAGAACAAGTCAAGTCTTTCATCTTTCAACCTGTCATTACATATGCTCTTTGCAGCTGAGAGTTTGATCGTAGTACAAGCTGTGCTGTCCTGCTGACTGACAGTCAAGAGAAACCTTGCCACTCACGAGAGATTGAAAGTTTGTCAAACATTCTTAAAAACCACCCCTTTTGCACCACAAATAATGTGTGCTCCTGTAGTGCCATGACACTGCCAAAGTCGCACGTTTGAAGTCCAGATAAAACTAAACAGCAAAGCTATACCGTACAAAGTGGTCAAGGCTGGGCTTGCTTAGATTCGCTCCTGCTGCTACATACTGTAACTAGAATGTCTGGTTCAAAAAAGCAGATTTGTCTCATTCCAGGATGGTTTGGAGCGGATAATGGAAAGCCTGAAGTGAAGCTGGAACTGAGCAATTGCAGAATGTTACCAGTGAGGAGGGGACATGTCCGTCACTCTACTCCACTCACATACTCCGATCCAGACCGGCTTTCAGGTAGGGCTGCACAATAAATCGTATGCGATTGTCATGCACATCTCGTCAGTAAAGCCGGTTCTGTGATGAGTGGTAAATCTCCATCACATGGTTTCAGAAGGTGCGGCCTTTAATACACAGAGCCGTAGATCACTGACAAGCTACATAATATCGTGTTCATGATCGCAGATGAATCGCCTTCGATTATGAACGCGATATTGCGTAGCTTGTCAGTGAACTATGGCTCTGTGTATTAAATGCCGCATACGATTTATCGTGCAGTCCTACTTTCAAGCTACGATTACACTAGTGTGTTTTTCTATTAAAAGCCCATAACTTTTGTTACGGTTACGCCTGGCATCCAGACTACTCTAGAGTTTTGAACCCTCGGAAACAGGGACTTTTGGAAATGCAGAAGACGTTTTAGTTTGAAAACTCTTTGCATTTCATTGTAGACGGATTAAAATGGAGACTTTTGAAAACGAAGCTGTGGCTGTCCACATTCGTTCCCTAATTGGGTCGTCTAGATGAACAGTGTACATTTATACATTTACATTTACATTTATTCATTTAGCTGACGCTTTTATCCAAAGCGACTTACAATTGCTATATATGTCAGAGGTCGCACGCCTCTGGAGCAACTAGGGGTTAAGTGTCTTGCTCAGGGACACATTGGTGTCTCACAGTGGATTCGAACCCGGGTCTCTCACACCAAAGGCATGTGTCTTATCCACTACGCCATCACCACCCCCCCTAATTTATAGCATATTAGTCCAAATTTGTACACATTTGGAGAACTATTGATATCTTCACACAATTACTTTATATTTCTTCAGACAGAATCGTCATTTCTGTTCATTTCCTGATTTACACAATCTGATAAGTATTAGCGGCTTCCAGCAGTGTGTTTTCTCTTCCGCGATCACTGTTATGACTCAGAGGATGTACACAGTACAAACTTCCATGTTCTGTTCTGTACACAACAAACCCAAAGAAACATTACTATGCATGAAACATGAATCTAATAAACACATGAATATGGTAGCATGTATGTGATTTTCATGGGATTCTGCCTATTTTCATAACAATAAAGGTGTACAAATAACATATTTCAGCAATATCATATCACCAAACCCCCATTAGATCACAGTTGGAAGTTATTGCAAACACTCGTTGGTGGTTTAAATTACGTTTTTAGTAAAAGCGTAATATATTATGTAGCATGATGGTACATTTTGGTTCGAATAGTGTGGATGGAGATCTTTTTTGAAACACAGAGGAAACACCGGTGTGGATTTGCTAGTTGAAAACAACAAAATGTATGAAATATCCGGTTTACTTGATTTTAACCTCTTATTCATGTGGTTGTTGTATAAAAACAACATCTGCGATATTCAGTACAACTGCGCTCATGCTCATATTGCTCCATTAATTTCACAGTTCTGTTTGCTGCCACTAGTAGCATTCCCTACTAGTCAAGCAAATGTGAATAACATCAAATCAAGCTTTGTTGTAGCTCTTTTTCCGAAAAGTAAAACAGCAGACTGCAGAGCTACGTGTCCAAATAACCATCTGCTAACCGGGTGTGTAAGAAACTGGCGGGTCCCATAAAAAAGGGGGTAGGCACATGTAAAATCTTGGCAGAGGAGATGCACACCATTAGCCTAATGACAGAATGAAAGATGGGCGACTTTTGTGCAGACGGAGAGATGAGATTAAAGGGCCTAGGAATGCAAATTCTTTCTTTAACAAAAATCAAGAAAAGTAATCTCACGAAGAGAACAAAAAAGTGCAGCGGTCTCACTGTTCGTGCTGCTAGGAGGAGGACACACTCGGCTTTAATTCAGCTGCGGCCATCAGAAAAGAAACGCTGCACCCACAGTCTTTTCATGTTGCTTCTTTGGCTTTGAACTGCTCGTCTAAATGTACCTGCAACTTCAAGCCTTGAATGGCATAATGGGAAAACAGAAGTAATTAGGGAGCTACCGCCGTCCCTCCCCTTTCACCTCTTGTCAACCATACTTCAAAGTAGCACATCTGTCTTAGTCATAGGCAGGAAAATGTGTCGAACATTCAAAGCCTTGCCTGGAGGATTAGCACACTCAAATATTGTTTAGCTAGTGTCACTAATTAATTTAACACACGGCTTCAAAATCACTTTAACATGCAACGCTGTAAGTCACAGTAATGTTGGGAGAAGGAATAAACTTCCAAAGACGAATGTTCTGACATTAAAGTCACAGAGAACTGAAGCTGAATTGTTGTGCATCAATTAAATTCAAACTATTTTCAAAACTTTTTGTAACACTTTAGATTTATAGGGAGTGCTATTCACCATTGCTTGTTAGCATGCATGTTACTACCATATTGACTGTTTATAAGTACTTATAAAACACACATGAATGCCTTATTCTGCATGAATATATTCTAGATCCCATAATCCTAACCAATACCTAAATATAACCACTACAATAACTGATTGTCACACTTTATTTTAAGATTCAATTCTCTAATAAGCAACTCCTTTATAGTGAGAATTGGTCCCTATACTAAAGTGTTGCCTACAGTAACTGTCTAACTTACTAGCAATGAGCAGTAATTAGGAGTTTATTGAGGGAAAACAATAGTGCGTATGTGTTCCCTAAGCTAACGCATTACCAAGTTTTCAACCTAAACTATTTTCAGATAGGATGCTAAACACAACCTCATTCTGCGACTGGTTGCCCACACATATAGCCCTTCATCAAACTCATGGATGCACACACAGAATCACAGTGATTACAGTTTTACAGAAATACCTGTAGTTGCAACATGAAATGTAAGTTGCAAACACATTTATTGTTAAAATGTTAAATACTTCTGAGTGAAATGGCTTATCTAACCAGACAAAAGTAGGACATTATTATAATTTTTTAATTTTTTATTTTGTTAAATGGAATAAGTGTTGCATGCAGGAATAGAAGCAGATCTGAATGTGAATGACTGAACTCCGATATGGCTTTAAAAACATCAGCAGAATTATATGTGAAAATATATATGCATAGATGACTCATTCTATTGGGTCAGTTTTGATTTCATGCTGGCTTTAAGATGGTACAGAAGAATATTTTAACATCAAAAAAGATTATACACCACAGCTTTAAAAACTTTAACTTAAACAGAAAAGTAACAAAAATGCCTCCTTTTTCCTGCAAAATATCAGGCTAATTGACTAAACAAAATTCTAATGGACTTTGACACGGTCAAATGTACTTGAGGCTATTTGCTCTGTCTTATCAGAAGTAGTATGGCTCAAACGTGACAAGCAAAATCATTTTATTTTTTTGGTGAAACAGCAAATGCACATATCATAAACCTTCAATCTCACAGATCCTGTGCTTATTTGCTTAGAGAAGCACAAGGCAAAACAAGGCACAGCAGTTTGATTCCAATTTGTCTATATTGATACCATCTGATAATGACAATTTTATAAGCATTGGTAAGACAACTTGTTTCATATTCCAATCAAGAGAATGGATTCCACCTCACGATTTAGGTACATTTGTAATTCCAAGCTGAAAGAGATTTGCAGAAGCTATGCGAGGCAGTTCAGCTGTTAACAATGCCCTGGCACACAATAAGAAATTGAAATCTCATTGAAGTAGCATTCAGTTTGTTTTAAATTCTCACAAACATCACAGGCAATTTCCTAGTTTTTGGAGGGTAAATATCTCGTTTTATCTACTCTGTAAAAGCATTGTTTAAAAGCTTTGTGCTTAACACACTCCAGAGATTGGTTGAGAAAACCACAGTCGAAACCCAAAAGTGGCGCACAAAAACTACAATGAGCAACAGAAGCAAAACCACGTACCAAACACAAATCAGCACGCTTGGAGGACGATTCATGCGTCTTGGCAGATACATCCGCTGTGAGCAGCACAAAACAAAGCAAAGTGTTCAAAAGTTCATTTTTTCCAAAGTTCCACTTGCAAAACTGAGACTTGCTTAAGACTCGATTTGGCAGCAAACAAACGCAGGATTACATTCACCGTGACGAAACAAACACAGACTCGTGACTGGACAAAACATGAGAAGATAAAATCTTCTCCTGGAGACTGAGATAAAATGTAAATATTTGCAATCGCAACAGATAAATCGCACTTAATAGAGCACATATGTTAAAATCTCAAATATGCTGCGTTCTGCAAATATAAAGACGTCACGCTCTCCCAGAAATAATGTATGCTGTCTGGGAAGATTCATATCTCATTACAGTGAGGAGTGACAGAATGCAGAATGTACTTGGGTACTGAATTAATGTAAACAAAACATGCTTAAATGTGCTGTTTGCTTTGCCTTCGCAGTTGCCATATTGCGCATACTGCATTCACAGTACACATCACAGCTGATTCCCTATGGCAAATGCAGCCCTTATCTCAGGCTCTAGCAATCGCTGTACTTTGTTGTGCTCAACATACTTCAGTGACTCAGAAATCTCAGTCAATAGGCAGTAGAGGTGAAATGTCATTTTGAGTCTATTTATTCTATTATTTTGGTGAGCCCTGCATTTCTGCCAGAACATTTTGCAGCGGATGGCCGTTTCATTGTGCTTGTGTGGCAGACAGTTTTGACAGAGCTGTCTTTGGTGTACAAGCAGTTCTACATCAACATTACGTCGCTCGTTCAAACGTATATATTTGTCTGTTCTTCGTCAGCTTTTGATAGGAGCAAATTTGTTATTATAAAAGTGTGAAAATGAAAGACTAAATGAGATGCAAGAAAATGTTGAACGGTCACAATGGCTGCCGGTCTCTTTCCCTGGCGATCCGTTTCAGATGTCAGGGGGGAATCTCACAAAACCTGTCAAGAAATGTTCAGGTTTCACTACAAAATCCAATAAAACAGTATTGTGTGTGTGTGTTATTGTTTATGCTACATTTTGGGGACCAAATGTCCCCACAAGGATAGTAAAATCAGGTCTGCGGTCCTCACGACGAAAAACAATACATATTAAAAATAGTAAATGATGTTTATCTGAAAGTGCAACAATGCAAACAGGTTTTCTGTAAGGGGTAGGTTTAGGGTTAGGGTTGGGATAGGAGATAAAAAATATTGCTTGGCCAGTATAAGTAATAGAAATCTATGAAAAGGTCCCACAATTCACAGAAACAAACATGTGTGTGTGTGTCTGTGTATACACACACACACAGTAGTGCATTTGTATTTTTTTATACATTTACAACACTATGTAACTTCAACATTTATAAAGTTCTACATGCATAAAGTTATAAACATTATACTGAACATTAAACCACTAAATATGGTATATGATGTACTGTATGTATGCTGCTATACATAAATGAGAATCACCTTTGAGAATAATGAGAATTAGAAAGAAAAAAATAATGAATGATAAGGAAAAAATTATTATGCTAAATTGCATAGCAAATGCATTTATCTACCAAGAAAACCAAATTTCTTTTGGTTTTGGGGTGACACATGGCCCATCACTGAATGATATTTCTTACAAAATACAGAAACCTCATCAAAATGTCCCCAGACTATATAACTCCAGCATCATTAGAAATAAAAACAAAAATGTAATCTCGGAGTACAATCAACTAGAACAATTTGAGAAGCAGTCTCATTACTTTGCTCAGTCATTCATAAACATTGGTTTGCTTCATTGTCACATTGTAAACAACAATTACCTAAATTATTGATTGATAACCTGACAGCAAAACAGTTGAACTACAAAACCGTTTATGATTGGAAGAAGCAAAACACGTATCCGTTTTCTCAGCTTTTCAGTGCCAGTGTGGTACTCATATCAAATACAATTAAAAACAACTTGCCGAGGCACTTCTTCCCAAACATTCCTCTTCCATGTTGACTGTCCAGGTGAATTTACAGTAAACTGATGCTCTACGGGCTGACATCTGATCCACCAAATAGTCAAATCTTTGGAAGAAAGACACGGCCAGGATCTACAAGCTAGTAACTAGCAAAGAACAAATGATTTTGTTTGCGTTTCAGGCCTGCTGTGTGAATGTGGGCTGCTGGGCTCTGTTCTTAATGAAGGTTTACAGGGAGAGACATGTGATGCCGCCTCAGCCTTGAAGGAACATCGCTTCCCTTAAATAGATTCACCTTAAAAGACATCTACTCCCATGTGACAAAATTAAATTAATATGCACTGATTTTATATAGAGCAACTAGCACGAAAAGCAAGGTGAAAAATGAATCTTGAAACTTGAAAGAAATGTTACACAGATTCGCTATTCATAAAGCTTTAGATCTCACTTGGAATCTTTATTACGCATATTTCCAGTCCGGTAACACATTAAAGACAACTGAACCAAGAAATTATACAAGGAACCTATTATGCACGCTACTAGGTAAGGCAATTTTTGAGGAGAATATATTGTTGCTTATTCTGGAAAAGATGGTGAATACACTGTGTACTACAACTCTTCATGTTAAGGCATAAGCCAATGAATTTGCACTGATAATTACACTGCTCATTCTTACAAGGGCCTGAAAGTAACCGCTTAGAAGCCCCTTGCAACCAAACAGCAAGACATTTTCATTTGGAAAACGAATCTAGTTGTAATTGCACCAATCCAATATCCTTTCTGCAGTTTTGATTTGCTGTTAAACAAAACTCTGATTTTTATTGCCACACGGGTAAAAGGAAAACACTTAGAAACGACTGTGATGGCTTTAGCACATGCCATCATCTAAACACACTCGGCAGCACAACGATTTGAAGATTTTATCCAGCATGCTTCAGATGTTTTATGCCGCTTTTGAAATGCAAAATGAAAAGTGTAGCTGTCATATTTGAGGAGTAATGGAAAATACTTATTTACTGTAGTTTTTTGTAGTTTCTCAGTGGATGCAGGAACAACACAAAAAATCTATTATTCTAACATTATTCCATATGAAATGTTGTCATGGATACCTGTAATTAAGAGTGCTGGCATTTACAAGAATACAATTATTACAGCCACAGGGCGAGTGCTTTTGTATGAAGCTAATAATCATTTAATCAACAAAGTCAGTGATTATCCAACAGGTTGACCGTTCACAAGAACTTTCATAACATAGCCTACATAAAAAGTGATTTTTTTGGAAAGGTCTTTGAAAAATGTAAGATGTTGTGCTGCACCAATGGACACTTACACACAGAAAAACAATGTTAACCTAAAAAAACAGAAACAAATATTTGGTTTTTATTTTATTGGTTAAACAAGGTAAAAAAAGAGAATGCTTGTCATCATTTGGGATTGCTGACTGTCTTTGAAAATCTCTTCTGCTCACCAAGGATACATGTATTTGATCAAAAACACAGTAAAAATATGAAATATTATTACAATTTAAAATAACTATTTTCTATGGAAACATATTGTAAAATTTATTCCAGTGATGCATCGCTGAATTTTCAGCACCATGCTAATTTGCTGATCAATAAACATTTCCGATTATTATCATTGTTGAAAACATACATGCTGCTTCATATTTTTGTTGAAAACTGTGATACATTTAATTTTTTTAGGATTCTTTGATGAATGGAAATTTCAAAAGAACAGCATTTATTTGAATTAGATTTTTTTTTTATTGTTTATATTATAAGTGTCTTTACTGTCACATTTGAACAATTTAATACATCCTTGATTAATTTTTCATACTTACCCCAAGCCTTTGAATGGTGGAAAAAAAAAGAAGTGTTTTCACTTTCACAACTGTTTTCAACATTAATAACAGCCAGAAATTATTCTTGAGCAGCAAATCAGCATATTAGAATGATTTCTGAAGGATGAAGACTGGGATAATTCACATAGAAAACAGTGATTTTAAAATGTAGTAATATTTCACATTTTTAACTGTATTTTTGATCAAACAGATGCGTCCTTGGTGAGCAGAAGAGCCTTTCAGAAATCGTACCATTCCCAAACTTTTGACCGTGTAGTGTAGGCCTTTAAGGTAATAGTCACAGGCTACCACTTTCCAGAACTTAAAATGTGTAATCAAAAATAGGTTAATATTAATGTTAACAAATAAATAGTGTTAACAAATAGTCATAACCAGTTTAATAAGCATTATTTTAGCACATTCACACTGGCAATGGCTCCATTCTGGCACAAAACATGCATTAAATTCCAAATGGATAAAATGAAATCCCAACTTATTTTTTTATGTTTATTTTATTTTTATTATTTAATATTTTTTATTTTTTTTGTCAATACCCTGTTTAATGCAAGATCATCATGCCAGCTAACAGTTTGTGCCATGTTTAAAAATGACACTGGCATTAAAAAGTGATAATGAATCAGATGTTATAGACAGTCTTGAGTCATTTTCTCGATGCTTTGTAAGGAGGCTCTCAGGACTGCTGCGCCCCTTCATGTATTTGCATTGCAAAAATCCAGCTTCCTTCTCCCCCGGCCATGTGCTCCTCAATGCAGGGACGTACTATTGCTAGACAATGTTCTCTATTATTTATTCACTCATTTTCTTAACGCCTATGCTCTTATTAGTGCAGACACCTCATTAGTATGTGATCGCCGCTCAACATAACATGGAGATCCATGCCTCCTTCACCACAATCCCACCCCCACCTTGACACTTCCAGGTTGATTGGCTGCCTGTGTAGATGTTTTTTTTTTTTTTCAAGCAATATGAGGTCTGTTTGTTAATGAGATGACACGGGTGCTGAGGATCAGATCGGCACAAAAGTGTGAGTAAAGCAACTGGTGGAGAGCTTCACTGAATGTGCTAAATAAGTGAAAATATTCAGTTCTGTGGGCTTGCTGGATATCACGGTCAGATATTAGATAGCAAATGCAGTACTGAACATACTGAATATGCTTATACAGTAATAATACTGTGAAGTAATGACAAGTGTACTTTTGGTTTATCTGATATCTATAGGCCTTGCCTGTTAACAAAAGTCCTAGAAAATGGTTTGTGTATATATTGGCCAGCTTGATAAATCTTATAATGTACGGATATTTCTAAATTTAATGGAACCGAATTAATAGGAATAGACATTTTTTTCACCTTAAGGTGGCCTTTTAAAATCTTTGCTAATTTATACGTTATCCAATGGTACATAAGTACTAAAATAATTCATTTTAAGCACACACAAATATGCCAATATATCAATGATCTATTCGTAAAGTCACTTGCTTTGATCCTGAATGAATGAGCTGTTTTGAATGAATCAGTGACTCACTCATTTAGACAGTGACTTGCCACCACTTACTGGCATTTTACTTTCTTATGTATTTTCTCTTATATAGAAATATGCTTCATATTTCTATATACACCATCTGTTATATTTAAAATGATTTATACAATTGTAATCACAATGTAAATGCACTCAGGGCATCTCCGAGCTGCATTAAACAGTCTATGTAAATATATATAAATGCCACTTCATATACTGCTTCTGTGCTACTTCTGCTGTGCAAAGATACATTTTTTGAGCCCAGTGGTTTCTTATTATTCTCAATATTATCCTAAATGCATTTATTGAGTACTTTTAAGAATTTACATGAAAAAGTTTGCATACATATAAAAAAAAAGTATAAAAAACTGCCCTCAAAAATGCTACTGAAAATCAAAATAAGGTTGCAAACTTATTGGACGAGTTCATTTCTGTCGCTGCTACAGGTTTGGTTTGATAAAATTGGTCACATTGTCATTTCCAAACAATAATAAAAAAAATACCATCAGCCTTCCCATTGGATAATTATGTTTATATCTATTCACCATCCTACTCTCTAAATATCAATGTTGGCCAACCACTATTTAAGAAAAAAAAAAGACCTAAGGTGAACAGTGAGTGCACAAAGTCTAGTAGGTAATATTCAGTTCCCAAAAACTAAATATTTTGTTTGTGTTTCTCCAATAAATCCATGACAAACTCAGGTTGTGTAATCATTTATGCTATCTTTCTCACACCTATCTGCACCTCTACAGTGCTGGGGTTATTCTGCGTTGCCAAGGGAACTTGCTTTTGAATTCAAAGTGATTTTGACTCAGAAATACCGACAGACTGTGCCCACAAAGCTCTTCTATCACTGAATGCTCATCCTCTTATTGCAACACTTTCACTAGCAAATCAGACTGGACAAGCATGGGTGCCGCAAAAGAACTGTCATAATTACAAAGGGATTCAATCACAAAAACGTCAAAGCAGAAATACAAAACGACTTGTCATGTACTAAGCAAGTGTGATGCTAAAGCCAACCACAAAGAAAAAAAAGCAAGAATTCTGATAAATATCAGAAGCTTCTCAGAGAAAAAACAAAACAAAACATGATGCTTAGAAAAAAAGTAATATCAGGCCGAAACTATGAAATTCTCTCCTAGTCCCTCCATGACCTCTCCACCCTATCCGAATTCGAAACCCAGCTGAAAACACATTTCTTTGTGTTATGGTACTCTGGCCGTATCTGTTCTGTCCTTGTATTGTTTTTGCTCTTAGATTTTGTGTCACTGTATGGCTTGCTTTCATTATGATTTGTGCTACTGTAGTTATATTATTATCATTAATATTCAATTTCATCTGAAGTCCACAATGAGGCTTGGTGTTAATAGGTGCTGCACAACTGAAAGCAGTAACTGGATCATTACAAGATTATAGGATAATATATAGGGTAATAGAAACGCTTCACTGCAGAATAGCCCACTTCAGTGTTTCGCCACTTGTTATATTGCTGAATTAAGCTGAAATCTATCAAAGTAGTGACTGGTTTGTTACAGATGGACAAAGATGATTATTATCACAGTTCATAGAAAAGGTTTGCACAGATTTCCAGCAATTATTCCTCAGTCTCGTCCAGGCAGTGATATGAAGCAGCATCGAGGTAAAAGCTCACAGTACTCACATGCATGAGTGACAGAGAAACTGTTGGAGGACTCCAGGTTATCTACGTTGTAATTGAGATGGAAGGGTTTCTCAGTCGTGTTCTGATTGGTGTTGTAGAGCTGCACAGCGAATCTGAACGCGCTGTGTTCTTGCACGGTGGAACGCATGAAGAGCCCACCTTTATGAAGACCAAACAGCAATGAATCAGAGATGATGCACAGATTTCATGCTTATAAAGACTGTATGTATATAAAACACCTGGCTTAAGCGTCAGATCCATTTAGACACATTTATGGATGTGTTCCAACATTGTTATACACGGACTCGATTCGATTCGCCTCCATTCGTAGGAAGGAACTTTCTCTTAAGTTTATGAAAAGCGATTGATATCTGACATGAATGAAGAGCAGAAAACCTAGACATTTTTGCATAAAAAAATATAATCATAATCGTTTTATTATTTATAACAATTCTGTTTGGCATCATTGGCGATGATTCCTTAGATTGCATTAGTGCACTTAATCCCGCGGGCAATAATACCGACTTCATAGCCTAAACATGCACATGCATCGAAACCACACATCGACACACAAAGCCAAAGAAGTCGAGCATATCCGGACGGACTCACCGATATTTATTTGATTGGGGAAGCCAGCTAGAGATGTGCCGAATAGCCATGATAAAAAAAGCAGCGCGTTTTGAGCCATTTTCTCTCCTGCCTCAAAAATCAAGCCTTAGAAAACGAACTGTTTGAGGAGAATCATAAACGCAGAAATCCAGCCGTGAGTGAAGCGGAGCGACTCATGGAGAACAATTCTTCTGCATGTGAGGAGAGAGACAGACTGAGAGATAGATAGAGAGAGAGAGAGAGAGAGAGAGAGAGGGACTGATGCTGAAGATGGTCGAGGCGACTGAGAGCATCACATTCAGAGTGAGTGCGAGCGGCTCCTCCAATTGGACCAGCAGGGCGATATTGATCAAACTTGAGCTGACGTTGAAGAAGAAGGAGATTTGGTAACACTTTCTATGAAGCCTGTAGATTTAATGCATGCGTTCTAGACGTTTTTCATAATGCATAATAGTATAGTTGCTCACGAATTAACGGAGTCACATAATGCATTATAACACTTAAATATTCATGTAATAAAGGTAATGCGTTATAATAAACACTATAAACAGTTAAATCGCCCATAACACACAGTGTATTACAATATGTTTTAAGTAATAACAAATAAATATATTGTACATTGCAAGCAAATACAATTTCTCTGTTGCATTATAGGCCTAATATTTGCCTATTCATATCATAAACGTCATTCATAGTGCACATTGCAAGCAGACGTTTTTCATAAATGATTTTATGAAATCTATAGTCTAGGACTAAGACTTAGATATAGCAGATATAGTTTATTCATTGACGGATGTGTAAACTTTTAAAGAATATAATGCATTTTAACATGATGTAACGCATGCCTGGTCTTGTGTTGTAATGCCTGTCTAGACATAACTAGGTTATTAGCCCAATGCAGTACATTCTACCTGAGGATATATACACTATTCATGAGAACATGCATCTCAGACGCCATGAAAGAACCAAAATGCATTGAGAAGCAGTTCCAGTAAGTGGAAACCCACCGGCTAATATCATATTAAATGGCCTCGGCTGCACCATGTCAAGGCTTCGTGGAGTTTATTCACAGCATGTAATTATCTTAATTAAAACGCAACATTTGGTATGTGACAGGCAGCCTTTTGATGTGTTTAGGTGTGTGCACTGCATTTATTCATTAACACATCTACTAATCTACGTCGCGAGTGACCAAACCAAACGCTGTCATAATGATAGGCTACTGGAGCTGCTGGCATTGCATGCAGCGCTCGGTGCAGACGGGGTCACGTGGAAGGAAGACCGCATGATATTGTTTAGGAAGGCGCTGACGCGTAACCTGAAGCTCTTTAAACTGATGCACCATCGATCGCTTTGTTAGGAATCGTTCACCGTAGCGATTGGATTAACAACGGCGTGAAGTAAAGCAGTCATGTTACTGTTTTGGTTTAAAGAAAGTGTGTTGTAAAAAGTTGAGCCTTGAGCACGTCGTTTTTAAACGCGACACAAACGCGCAAACAACATAGAGACCAACTATACGTGTTTTGACGTGTGCACAGATCGCCAGTTATCACAAATCAGATTTGATGCAACACATGATGGAACACTGTCGATGTGTCTTTTCCGAAAGTTTGTAATGTGACACATCACATTAAAACGGAACACGTAACAGAAGAAAAAAAAAAACACCGAGAAGCGAGCGCCGCGATGACCAAAGACGTCCATCTGACGCATGTGTACATAGACCAACAATTAATAACATGGCAGACGGAATGCAAGAAATCGCACTGTGTCAACGCCACAAAACACAATACACTAGTCTCTCACACGGACTGCTGAATAGTGTTAATGAATTAAGTGAATAATGAATGTGGACTCAGCAAAGAGACCTAGTTGTGTTTCGTTACGACGACCCTTTTATATTGCAGCTATTATTGAGTCGGGCTGCTGTCCATGGTGCTGAACACATTCGACTCCAGATATTTAATTTCGTTTATTGTAGATTGATGATGTGGAAAGATTGCCCTGGAGTGTGCTTTATATTACAGTGTTCAATACTGTGTATTTACATAAGTGAGTAGTGTGTAAGTCTGTGTACTGTTTAACTGTGTAACTGCATGTAACTTTGCCCTGTCCCAACCAATCAATGCACAATATAAACGTATTATTCCGCATTAATATAGCACATTATTTCAATGTTGTTCAACATCTGTTATAACATTATTCGAGATTTTTTTAGATTTTGAACTAAGGCACACATAGCCTTGTATTGTCTACCCTCTGTGTGTTTTCACCATCCGGAGGAACAATTCAAGGATGACAGTTCCATTTATCGTGGGCTGCAAAGCTCTTCCAAAATTGAGTTTTTAATTGCATTGCAGACAGACAAGGCTTTAGCTATTGATACTAAAATTGGCTTGTGTCCCCAGTGCAGCATTGCAAAGGGAAACATCTTTGCAAGTTCCCTTCAACAGCAATCTTGCAATCTCTAGCAAATGTGCTCACCAAAATGAGTAATAAAGAAGATGTAGTAGTTAATTTCAAAGTGCTCTGTTTTTGGTCTTGGGAAATTTGAATTCCCCACCATCTCCTAAAACCAAGTACAGTGTTTCAAACTGGTTAATGAAAAACCGATAATAAACAAAATTACAAATATTACACACAGTGTGCAGAGATTCATTTACAGTTTTTCTTCTGCATTAAAAACGATTTGTAAAATCTCTGAAACGTCTTAAGTTCAGTTCATTTTTTCAGATTCTGTTGGTTATTTATTCAAAGTCATTCATATGACAGGTAAGATCAAATGCATCCCTGTAGTCTTCCATGGTTAGGCGACATGAAGCGTGTTTTGTGAAGGTGAGCGTCCACACAGCAATATACAATACTCTTCTCTACATTAATGTGTCAGATTTGACGAGCAAATCAGACCCCAGCATTGATTTTTCTGAGATTGTCATCATTGCCATTTACTTATGAGCACTTAGGTCATTCACCTTACCATCACCATCATATAAAAACTGATCCCATAATCATTAAAGGTTACAGTTTCTTTGCTACAATAAAGGTAATTGATTAGATTTGAATATATAAATAAACATGTTTTGTAAATGATTTACCGACTACGAAATGAAAGAAATGGAAATCATAAAACAAACAAACAAAACATTGTTCTGTCAATCAATGACAAACACCTGTAGTTCAGTCTTACAAGTGAGAAGTAAACATTAAACATTCAAACAGTGAACGATAAACACAACTGGAAGGTAGTCAACTTAATTTTATTTGCATAGTGCTTTTCACAATACAGATTATTTCAAAGCAGCCTCAGATAAATTGTGAAGTAAATAGTGAATAATGGATAGTTGAGATTTTCTAAAAGTCTTTATCACTTTATGTTCGTGTATGCTGGTAAAGTTGTATAACATGTGTGTGTTATATTGTCAATTGAAGTATTATGCCATTGCCCCCCCCCCCCCCCCCCCAAAAAAAAAGTAAATCAACCATCACAATGCAACATGAAACTACTATGAGAGAACATAGATATAGTGAGCACTTTTTGCTCTTGTACAGTATGCTTGATAAGACACTATACCATAACTCTAATGTTCAGAGTCCAATGCCGTGTGACAATAATAACAGTATGTGTGAAATTGCTATTATGTTCCTTGTTAACTCTTTTAATATGAAATTTATTTTTAAAAATTATAATAATAATGAAAACCTTTAGTAAACACAGAGAGCATTAAACACAGAATCTTTCAGTTTGAACAAATGGACCAAAATGTGATGCTGATAATAATAATTATAATATTAGTTTTGTTACCAAGTGACAAGAAAACCATAGAACAGGAAATGATGTCACAGAGGACCCCTGTAGACTCTGTAGACTATGTGACCAAAAAATAATAATAATGATAATAATAATAATTCAACTTTTTATGACATGGCAAGAAATGTTCCTGATTTCTATGATTCAATGATGATTTTAAACATTAGTGTTTAAAAACATTCATAAAACTTACATATCCTCAAGGTAAAAACTAAATATATTTATTTCTTAATGGTTATTCACTAGGGATTTTTAGAGTCATTAACCGTGCAATTTCTGCACCACTGAGTCAGGGTGGTCGGGTGGGGGTCGGGGCTTTAATGTAACATTTTTCAATAATGATGTGGACATTCAAAAGCTTGTATTACATTTCTAACAACTTGCCACATGCATTTTTAAACAACATCGTAGTTCCCTTATTTTGGGACCTCTTATTTTTTCCATGAACCCATTAACAATTCACTCCTATTTTACTGTGCATGTTTACGGTAGTTATATCTCATATCGATGTGGTGGGGTTTTATGAGACAAAATAACAGCGATGTTTATGTTTCCTGGATCCTCTGAAAAGGTCAGACTTTTTGATCTTTGCTTGTCGTGGTGATGGCCCAGATGTGCCACTACCATTCATTCAAATTACCCCACATCTTGACTTGAAAAACATCCTCTGGAAAACTGCAGGATGTAATGACAGGGGCAAAACGGCATCATTCAAAGAGATAGTTGGCTCAAGCTCCTCTAAATCAGCAGAGCCCGGTGACATTTAAACAGGGAAAGAGCCAATTACTCTTTTTTTTCCCTCCTCAGACCGATAAGGTTGATGTCAAGTGCTCAGTTCCTTATGTAAGAGTACGTTTCCTTGAGTTTATGTTTACCCGTGCCATCGAAAGCCATGCAACTGCACGCCATCAACTAAATTGCAACTTCCTGAAGAGAGTACTGAACTTCCTGCATGGTGTTGTGTCGTCTGCTGCATACAAAATGGCCTCATTGAGAAATACTGTGATTAAGATTATAGTTATTGAAATGTGTCACGACGCTAGAGTCAGCATGACACACTTACAGAAATAACCGCTTGGACAGTCTTTAAACGCCACACCGAGGGCTGTCACAACGTTCCTCATGCGATTTGGTTTCTTAGCAAACGCTCTTTGCAGAAGTGTGACAGAGGCTTCTGTGTTATCAGCTGAGCAGACTGACACACTTACAGGCCCCCAGGGCCGAAACAGGCATGGTCATGTGACCACACTCCTCAGCGTAACCGCATGGCTCTCCAGAACGGAGCAAAGAAACACGTGCAGAGCTCGGCGTAGAGGTAGAGACCGAAGTCCATTCATAACTCTTAAATCTGACATATGTCAAAGTGACATGGGATATTCAGCAGGAAAACATGTATGGTGATGCTTGATGTTATCCAGTGAACATGAATGGGATTGTGAAAAGCAGGTGTTGTGTATTAGAATAGAGCCAATGTGGGAAGAATTTATCAAGGACAAGGAAAGACTTTTCAAAGGTGGAGCGACTTATTATATTTTTATCAAAGAATACAAGCATTATAATTCCTTCAAAATAAGACCAGGAATGAGCATTTCGAAAGTAAATAGTCATTTTAATTTTCTATAAGTTTTACTCTATAGCTATTCAGATGGGATGTCTGGTCATTTCAAATGATGGGAACCACCTAAATACAGGTGAACATTTGTCTAAAATGTTTATATCCAGCAACATTTTACCCATGATTTGCAAGAATCAGTAAAGTGGTAAATGTCGGTATGTGACATTTGCTTTTGAGAAAATAAATAAATAAATAATAATAATCTTGATAGATGGATTGTTATATCTGGATGAATAAAACTAAGTGTAATATTACAAATTACTAACAGAAAAAAGTTGATAAATGTTATTTCAGGGAAAAATAAAATAAAATAATAATAAATAAATAAATATATTCTGGCTAATTAAGACCAACAATTTATAATAATAATACTAATAACAATTTTGTATATTATTTTTTAGTTACATTTTTTTTTTTTAACAACACCGTATAATTTCATAAATGTTGTAAAAATGAAACAGATGTGCTAAGGTCAGCTCTCCTTTTAAAGAAAATACAAATGGCTGATATCTGTCTCTCATCGCTCAACTTGACAAAATGCCCATGATATACCCAGTCAGATGGCAATTTCATTTGCATGGATTCAGCTTCACACAGGGGTCACAATTTGTCTGATCAGCTTGTTATTATTAAAAAATAAAAAAATAAAAACAAGGAAACAAACAAATACATACATACATACATACTGGATATTTCACCAGTGACCACTGAAATGAATGTTTTCCAGATTGAGTGTTTTCCTCTGTCCACTGTCATTGACGTCTCAGCTAATGCACTAGCCTGGAGCCCAGAGACCTTCTCCCTCAGTAGTGAAGGGTTCATCAGCCAATCAGCATTATCATGACATAATTTCCCTGCGACTCAAGAGAGATGAGTCACATGGCTTCGGCTCAAAACTGTTGAGTGCCAATCCATACTGCACACTTCCAGAGCTGAACGCACCAGCCAAACAACTACCTCTGAGACGAACAGAAACGCTAACAAATAACTTTCTTCAAGTTTCACAGATCTCCTTGATTTAGACTGCATGACATTTATCTTTGCAAAAGGCAAAATCTTGTGCCGAAACCCTTGGGCTAGCTCCTTGTAATTAAATCAACATGATTCATCAGACGCTTGTGCTCTCCCCCGTTTCACCATTGGAACGGACCCATCTGTGTAAAGCAGCAGCGCTCTGACCCGTCTCCTCTGTTCCCGACACTCTATTACAATCAATTATGCATCTGAGTCATCCCTTCAAAACAGATCAATCCAGCCGCCATGCTCTAAGATTAATATTATAAGCGTTACACCTCCGTCTGATCACCATGGATATCACACCCACAGCCGTGGGTAGAGTTGAGCGCCTGGCGAGGTGACAAGCACTCGTGTGCCCCTTGGCTCTGTCCGGCGAGGTGGGTATTGTTCGATACTGCATGGCTAATTGAGGGGAAGAAAGAGGTTGTCACGGCTAATGAAAGAGGTGAGGCGGTATGTCATTTAGACGGCGCTTCTTTTCAGTCATCACTCGTTCGCGTGTGTCGTCAGGGGATGTAATCACTGCACTACAAGTACAGACGTCAGGGGAGTCTTAAACTAAAGCGCCGCATTATGACCATTTGAAATGTTATTGAATATATGTGGAATAAATATGACTCTAGTGGCATAGCTGTTTGTAAAACATAACACAATGGCGTTATACTTAGCAATTATAAAGGCCTAAATATGTCAGATAGAGCGGTTTGCAGCTCAGCGCAAATGACAAATTGAATTGTCTGCCCCTGCAGTCTGATTGGACAAACAGCACAGCAGCACACATTTCCAATTCTAATAGTAAATCAGCTTTCCACAGACAGCCATAAAACAGCCGCGCACATCTTGCAGTGGTAGTTAATGATATTGGATTCTTACATAAATAGAGCTTATGTGTGGCAAAGGTTGATATAATGCTTCTCTGTTGTATTTAATGAAAAGAAAACACTAGCAACTACAGTACGGAAAAAACGTTTCTTGATGCTTGTCCATTAGGAGATAGAAGGAGATGAGATGTTATACACTGAAAAAGGTGAAAATGTGCAGAACTGGCTAGTTTTACTGACTGAAAAGATATTTACTTATTTACAGATTTTTTTTTTCTTCTTTTTTCTTTGTGAGTACATGAAAGAAAATGTATACACACACACACACACACACACACATATATATATTATATATAAATTTATAACAAATTAATATTCAATCAAAATTTAAGGTTTGAACCAAATCATAAATATGATTTGAGGACAAAAAAAAGAAGAAAAGTGTAACAAATTAGTTTTGTTGTTGTTGTTTTCCCCACTGTACTTGGATGAATAGAAATAATATGGATGAATATGAATAATAAAAATGAGTAAATAAATAAAAAAATAAACATTTGGATGACTGACTTATCAAGGCCAATAATTTATTTAATTATTTTTATTAATACCAAGACCTTGTCATTTCAGAAATGTTATGGAGATCCAATGGGTGTGTGAAGATCAGCCCTCCATTTTTTAAGAGAGCCCTCAGTAGTAAAGAATACATTGTATGAATGCAACCTCAGCTTGAGTGATTGAAACCATACATAAATCACTTTTTGCAAATAAACATGTCATGTGAGAAACAGCGGTTTGTATTGTGTGCACACTGTCAGCAGTAGGTGTGGTCACAACTGTCATCTCATAGCTTCTCCTAAAAGAATAAACAGAGTAATGCATCTGCCAACTGCTGTTTCTCTTCTGTGATGTAGCGACCCTGAGCGTGTGCAAACACTGATGGGAGTCAAACACTGGCTGCTGAATCTGTAAAAGGTTCTGGTAAACTCAAAGCATATATATATTATGCATTATGAGGGCATTCATAATTCCGTATAATGCATATTGTAATGTATTATATTTCTTTATAAATAACCACAGTAATAATGGTTACACCTTTAACGATTATAAGACACATAGTAGGATATAAAACATGAAATGAGGTGTTGATTATGCGTTTTATGCAATATACTTCTTAAAATGTGCAACCAATCACATGCACTAATCACATAAAGCTTCATGCAGGAAACCTTCACCCACACTATTGGATTCTTTTGTCGAGGCAGTAGGTGGTTCTCACACATAATGCAGGGAAGACAAATTTGCTGTTCTGTATGTCCTGACTCAATGTGAGGTATTGATGTTGATGTGTGCACACAGGCACTTCATGCACTGTGATTTTCACCCATGTGTCATCCATTTACCAGGGTTTAGTAATTTCTTAACCCATTTTTCACATGCAGGTTAGCTATAATGGAGAACTCTGTAGGTGTTTCTGCTGTAACACTTTTGATTAGGGAACACTATTCACTGTTAACTAGATGTTTATAAGCATTCATGTTACTTGCATATTGGCTGTTTATTAGTAAGGGCAGCAACAATATCCACCGCCCGCTGCCATCAGCTCCCGCGTCTCACACACACGAGCCATAACGGGTACATATTAACAAACCTAGCTACTTAAAAAAACAAAAACAAACAAAAAAACCTTATCATTCAGTTGGAAGATGTGGGGACCATAGTCAGGCCAGGGGAACTCATATTAATGTTACAAAACCTCATAAAATTAAATTTTCATGCCATGGGACCTTTAAAGCTGCAGTCCTTAAGTTCAGCCTCTTTGTCGCCATCTCTGTTTGAAAACCTGGAATTGCAGCTTTTTGCGGAATTATATTTATAGATTTATAGATTTACAGATAATCAACTAATTTGGCACTGGTGCAACTCGTTTAGCTAACCATCCTAACGAGCACAATACGTGTATATATGCAGCCTGCCTACCTCTATCCAATGACAGTTTTCCAGCATCCCTCCTCCACCCCAACTCCTCACCCCTAATCTATTTTTACCCCATATTAGGGATAGGGGGAGTTCTCTGGGTTCGGGCTATATTCCGGGATCGGAGCCCTCCCCCAGGACAGCACACCAAAATATACTTACTATTTGCTATCAGATCAGATATAAGGGTAAACTTGTGAATGTTTTGAGGTGAATGTGTTGTTAGTCACCGCACCAGTGTGGATATTTACTGTACTTCACAATCACAGATTTTAGCCTACGTCTTGGAACATATGACCCAAATAAGAATTTTCACCGTATATTGCCATCTGAACAAGTAACAATTCTGCAACGTTTGTTCTGACCAGCTGAGGAAAATAGCTAAAATTATTCATGTTAACAACATCAGCATTGCATAACTATGAGTCTAGTGTGTATTAGCATGTAGATTTCAATTTCTGTACAGTCTAATCTAATAGTCATGCCATTCGAATTTCATATTAAGAAATTCTTTTAACCCAAAAAGCAAACTATGCTCCCTTCGAACTGGTTTTCTTTAAAATACAAATCTTGTGCAATCCCAGGCTATCTGTAATCAGATGTACATTTAATTGAATATAACTTAATTTCATTCACATGTTTCATAAACACATAATCCTTTCTGGATCAAAATCCGCCATCAAAATAATACATTTAATTATTCTAGCTGCTGTGAGGAAAGGCTATACATGATCTGCCACCTGCAGGATCCTCATGTGCGATTTTTAATAGACTTTTTGGTAACATTTCAGTGACTACAAAAAATATATTCAGTGTTGGGAGTAACGCGTTACAAAAGTAATGCATTACAGTAACAGATTACTTTTTGCTGTAACGCAGTAGTGTAAGGCATTACTAATAAATTTTCAGTAATATTTTACTCGTTACATGTTCAGTAACGCTTGTGTTACAACACACTTTTAGCCCCAATTATTTTTTACAAATAATTTTATTATTTAAAAAAAAAAAAATAATAATTCCGGTCCTCAGACCTGTTTTAGGTTTCTCCTTATCTTTATATTTTAGACATCCGTCAATTATTTATGGGGAAAAATTGCCATGCTGGTGGAAACAACGAGTCTGTGCTGCCGTGACTGTCAAGAGCGGCTGGACGGTGTTTAGTGTCCTGCCGCAGCAGCGAGCCGTCAGCACAGCTGAAGAGTTCTGCATTCAAATACATGCAATAAAGCAAAAGCCCCAGCAAAAGTAATTACCATGAATGTGTCCAGGGGGAAATATTAAGGATTCGCCATATCCTCGTTAGACGTGCCTTTAGAGAGAAGTGCATCTTCACGGATAACGATTATATTAAATTGTTTTTGTTTTCGTTTTTATTTATTTCGTTAAGTAGTAATTTAAAGTTTTCTATAGATATATATCATGTCTGTGAGGCATGTATTCGCTGACTTTCGGTTCATTTTTGTGTAGCACTCCTGTTCAAGATAAAAGCACGACATTTTGTTGACATTGTGAGTGCACACAAATAAAAGTAGACCCTTTACAGTTATGAAAGATGTATTACTGTTACCTTAATGATAAAAAATTATGGCAATCCATTGAAAAAAAAATTGCAATTGATTGGTGCCTCCGTGTCCTGCGCTTTAGCTTCCACTCTCCGCACAAACTACTGGATGCAGCGCACATTTATCTAGGTTTAACATTTAAACATTGTTATATGCTTGAACTGTTTTAGTATATCTATAGATTTTATTTTAGGCAAGTCATGATGATTTGAGAAGGCTAAATTGATCAAACATGGCTATGATCAGCCTGCCGGTCTGCTGCTGGCCGCTTGGTCGTTACTTTAAAAAAGAAAAAACGTATTTAATGAACAAAAAATGCTCCAAACGTTTTTTCTAAATGAACTTAATAAAAAGCCGGAACGAAATATAAACACTTTGCCATTAGGGCAGGGCTCTAGTACATTTTGTCATTTTAGAATGTTAAGTTCTACTTCTGTAGATATTTTGGTGAAAGTAACTCAAACGTAATACAGGAGTCATGTAATGCATTCCAATTCTGACACAGTAATATTGTAAGGTAAGGAATTGCTTTTAAATAACAGTAACAAGTAATCTGTAATGTATTACAGTATGGAAGTAACTTGCACAATACTGAATATATTACACATGCAACTACTATACCATATACATTAAAGGTTTTAAATATACTTTTATATTGCAATAATTTCACATTAAATCTTCAAATTAATGTAGAAACAACATAAAGACAGTATATTTTTAATACTTGTTTAATGGCACTTTTTATGACTGATCGCGAGTATCAGTGATGCCAATACTACTGATGTCTCTAGGAAATTGTTCTGTCAATCTTAACATTCATTAGACTGAAAATGACTTACAATAGCATCTCGGTTACGTATGTAACCCTCGTTCCCTGAAGGAGGAAACGTCACGTCGGGTGACCGACGAATTGGAATCTCGCTTAGAGAGACCAATCCACTTTGAGTGTAACTAAACGAGCCAATGCACATTGGCATGTGATTATTTCATCCAGCAGCCGCTGATCACAGCATGGCTGCGTCCGAAACCGCCTACTCAATGAGTAGGTACTTATTTTCAAGAAGCATTTACTTAACGAGCGCTAAAAGAGTAAGTACTCTACAGCCAAATCTCGTTGAGTATGAATGAGATCCGCCATGTTTACGTTATCATGTGATCTATGACGTTATAACAAGTGCAAAAACATGATATGAGCGACAGGTTTAATTCATCTATCTATAAATATTTTGATGCTGATGAAATTTGCTCATTTTTGGTCTTGTTGAAGAAACAGCTGCCCTTATGATTGTAGTATAACCAACAAATTTTGTGTTGATTTAAGTTTTTATATTTTTAACAACTAATATAACCCTACAGTTTCATCCTTAAAGAAAATATTTTTATTACGAAAAACCAAAATCGGTCATCCACATGCAAAACTGTGTAACGTAATAAAAGTAATATTAATATGCAATTTAAAGAAATAGTTTAATTTAGCTCAAAGGGAATCATTTATGATTTTATAGGGATTTGAACAGAATCACTGTTATGGCGATTCACTGAACGAGCCGTATAACAAACTCTGCACTGGATATTAAAGTCCAAAATATAGTGAAAACATTATTAAATAGCACAGTAACAAAATCGGAAGATTAAGACATTAACTTGTGAGCAGAAAACACAAGATACATCTCTTTTCAATATAAATCAGATTTTATTTATATAAACCTAAGACATAAACTAATCCAACACATGAAAACAAGCATTCACACATTCACACGTTGCAGAAAGAGAGAAAGTAAGGAAAGGATGAGTTTAAGAGAATGAAAATGTGGAGCCAATTATAATAATTCTGATATCTCTTTTTTAGACTGACAGGATTGACAACGTACACCTTACAGTTTGACCGCTCACACAGGGAGGCCGAGAAGGCAATGGTTGCTCAAAACGTCTCTATTAAAATTGATCTCAGTGTTGCATGAGATGTTAAAATTTTGATTGCGTTTTTAATGTAGGGAGGTTAGGAAGAACGATTACAATCAAGTTCGTAAAGATGATTAGTCTTTTTGACAAGATTGTGTATCACATTCACTTAGAATTGATTGATGGTCCTTACAGGTCCCTGCAAATGTGAAAAGTGAAGAGGAATGAAAGCAGGAGAGAACAGGAGAGAAGAGAAAGAGACAGTAAATTGAGTGGATCGGTTCCACTAGCAAGCAGTTATGCCCGACTATGAGTTGTTGTCAGTTGCTCCACAACTAATCAACAAAAATAAATTTTGGGTGAAAGAGATTTGTCTCTTTAATTCATTTGAACTCGTAGTGAGGGATAACAATGTCTCCTATTAAGGCTCAGGTGAGACAAAGTAAAATTAAAAGCACTAAATGTCAAAATAAACAAAAAACATGAAATTAAATAAAGGAGAAAATCAGTAAATAAAAATAGTGTATAACCAAAACAGGAAGAATGAGGGGACAAAACGCAACAAACTAATGAGTGAGTATAAGTCTGAATAGAATTTATTAATATGGGCAATAAATCAATTAGATAGAATACGTTTACTTAAACTTTCATAGTTCAAGACTTATTTGTATCTAAAATGATTAGGCCCAGAAGAGAACACTAGAAGGAGATGATCTGAGGGGGAAATGTGAATGATTCCAAATAAATTTTATGTTTTAATTACATTTTAAATTTGGCACAATTAATAATTGTGAACTAGTATTTCCCTTTCTAGTAAAATTAAAATCCGTTTCGTTAGCTTAGCAATAGCATGAGTTTGTTTACATTAGCATTGATGCGCTGCACGTGCACAGTTCAAAGTTGCTCCGGAAGTAGGTTAAGACTTCCGTGTCACGATCGTAACTGTGGCAACCAAAACAAACTCTAGTGGACTAGCACATGAATTGTTGCATTGCCAGTACAGTTAAACATGTTACATTAAATGTCGGCGCATATCAACACTGTACAAATAAACAACACCGCTTTTAGTTGTTCTGCGATGTGGCGCTTAAACTCTCAGTTCGTTCAGAGTTAACTTTATTCAATCACAGCTTGGTGCAGTGGGGGAAACAGTGATGGTGTATCAGAAGCCCGTGCCAGTTTCTCTGGACACATAAACACAACAGGTTTTCTTCGCTGTTGGTTCAAGTTAAACTTTTGATTTTATAAATTTATGATTTTATAAGGATTTGAACAGAATCGCTGTTACAGCGATTTATGGTGTAGACAAACTCTAAAATCCAAAATATAGTGAAAACACTATTAAATAGCACAGTAACAAAATCGGCAGATTAAGACATTAACTTGTGAGCAGAAAACACAAGATGCTTCTCTTTTCAATATAAATCAGATTTTATTTACAGTCAGGTCCATAAATATTGGGACATCGACACAATTCTAACATTTTTGGCTCTATACACCAACACAATGGATTTCAAATGAAACGAACAAGATGTGCTTTAACTGCAGACTGTCAGCTTTAATTTGAGGGTATTTACATCCAAATCAGGTGAACGGTGCAGGAATTACAACAGTTTGCATATGTACCTCCCATTTGTTAAGGGACCAAAAGTAATGGGACAATTGGCTTCTCAGCTGTTCCATGGCCAGGTGTGTGTTATTCCTTCATTATCCCAATTACAATGAGCAGATAAAAGGTCCAGAGTTCATTTCAAGTGTGCTATTTGCATTTGGAATCTGTTGCTGTCAACTGTCAAGATGAGATCCAAAGAGCTGTCACTATCAGTGAAGCAAGCCATCATTAGGCTGAAAAAACAAAACAAACCCATCAGAGAGATAGCAAAAACATTAGGTGTGCCCAAAACAACTGTTTGGAACATTCTTAAAAAGAAGGAATGCACCGGTGAGCTCAGCAACACCAAAAGACCCAGAAGACCACGGAAAACAACTGTGGTGGATGACCGAAGAATTCTTTCCCTGGTGAAGAAAACACCCTTTACAACAGTTGGCCAGATCAAGAACACTCTCCAGGAGGTAGGTGTATGTGTGTCAAAGTCAACAATCAAGAGAATACTTCACCAGAGTGAATACAGAGGGTTCACCACAAGATGTAAACCATTGGTGAGCCTCAAAAACAGGAAGGCATCTAAAAAAACCTTCACAGTTCTGGAACAACATCCTATGGACAGATGAGACCAAGATCAACTTGTACCAGAGTGATGGGAAGAGAAGAGTATGGAGAAATAAAGGAACTGCTCATGATCCTAAGCATACCACCTCATCAGTGAAGCATGGTGGTGGTAGTGTCATGGCGTGGGCATGTATGGCTGCCAGTGGAACTGGTTCTCTTGTATTTATTGATGATGTGACTGCTGACAAAAGCAGCAGGATGAATTCTGAAGTGTTTCGGGCAATATTATCTGCTCATATTCAGTGGACTGTTATGCAATGGCCAAGTCAATCACCTGACCTGAATCCGATTGAGCATGCATTTCACTTGCTGAAGACAAAACTGAAGGGAAAATACCCCAAGAACAAGCAGGAACTGAAGACGGTTGCAATAGAGGCCTGGCAGAGCATCACCAGGGATGAAACCCAGCGTCTGGTGATGTCTATGCGTTCCAGACTTCAGGCTGTAATTGACTTCAAAGGATTTGCAACCAAGTATTAAAAAGTGAAAGTTTGATTTATGATTATTATTCTGTCCCATTACTTTTGGTCCCTTAACAAGTGGGAGACACATATGCAAACTGTTGTAATTCCTACACCGTTCACCTGATTTGGATGTAAATACCCTCAAATTAAAGCTGAGAGTCTGCAGTTAAAGCACATCTTGTTAATTTAATTTGAAATCCATTGTGGTGGTGTATAGAGCCAAAAATGAATTGTGTCGATGTCCCAATATTTATGGACCTGACTGTATATAAGCCTAAGACATAAACTAATCTAACACATGAAAACAAGCATTCACACATTCACACATTGCAGAAAGAGAGAAAGTAAGGAAAGGATGAGTTTAAGAGAATGGAAATGTGAAATCTTAAATTTATAGCAATATGTTCAATTGCATAGACCTGAACAACCATCACTTATTTAACCCTTGCTTTGAGTTTCTCAATGAGGCTAAAATTTATATTAAATGCACCTGATTCAGAACCTGGAGGTGTACTTGCTTGCTTTGCCTGTGTTAAGAGGTTTCCTTTGTGTCGCAGTTGCAGACAGGGGGTTCCCCGAAGTTGCTGATTGGCTGGAAGTTCAATAGTCTTTGACGTGAGGTCTTGGGCGTTGGCTGAGGATGCGGAGTTGGTCTGGTCGAAGTTTGAAGCGAGTGCAGTCGGAGCTGGACTTTGTAGCAAACTTACATTAGAACACGAAACACGAAAATTTCCTACATTTCACTGCTGGTTATACTCTGTATAATTGTGTATGTGACAAATAAAACTCTTGAATCTTGAATCTTGAAACTCCATGGAAAGAAAAGAAACTAAAGTAAAAGAATAAAAATAAAAGGATGTAACGAGAATGAGTTGTTTTCCTTCTGATTATGGTAGCAGCCGGCACGTGGGCCAGAGCACGCTCAAAGAGCAGCGTAAAAACGCGGTGGCAAAAGAGGAGTAGGGTGACCAAGAGAGTAAGAGATTAAGAGAGCAAGAGACCATTTTTAAGAAGAAGAGGGACTAAGAGAGAGTTTGATGGTGTCCTGAGTTTTTAAACTCGGCTTTCAGACCGTCCCATCTGGACGTCTTGACCAATTAGATATCGATTAGATTTTGCTCTGTGTCTGTTAGGGATCAAAACGGCGCGATCCTGGAATGTGCTAATAACACAAGGTCATAGGAAGGTCATTTTCGTGGAGATCTGGAGATTTTCTTAGTTGGACGTTGATCGTAAAAAGTCTTCTTCAGTGATACTTTTCTTGAATTACTGCAAACTTAATGGAGAGAGATTAGGGAGTGTTTCTGTGGAGTTTCTCCAAATGACAAGGGCTTTCCCCTTGTCCGACTTTATTTATGATAAAACGATCGCGAACAGTGAAGGTGCTCTTCTTTAATGACATCCAGATGTTCTTCTCCCCAATATATCCTGGTTTTTATGGTCCCAGGAGAAAAAGGGGGTTCGGAGCGAGCCATGGAATGCAAGCTTTTATTCTTGCTTCAGGCATGTGTTGAAAATAGGTTTGTGTGTGTTCTTGTTCTGACCAGATTCTACATTTCTATAACAAGACTATGATACATTTGACAAATAATTGATTGGAAGAAACATTTAAAGCATGATTTTTCCAACTCATACATACCAAACACGCATCTGAATCCTTCAGCTATTCAATAGTGATTAAAAAAAAACATACATAATATTTGATTAAAGCATGATAATCTAATGTGTAGTTTACAAACATAATATAGGTTATTGCTATGCAGAGAAATAACTCGTATGTCCTTTTAAGATGATTTTTAGTACATGTGAACAGATTGTCTCCATGAACAAAGGACTTTCAGTCTAGTTCTTTGTCTTCTGTGTGTGGAGACCCACCCAAGAGAGTCTGTAGCTCGTGATTTTCTATCACAGGTTTACATGTGACCATCAGTCTTGATTACTTGCAACAAATTTGACAGTCCCCTTCCTGAATTGGAATTATCAATAAGTGTTCTTTTGTCTCAAGGTTGTAAACTATTCTGTTAAAGAGGCTTGCTGGTTAGTTTGCTTGTTAGGAGCCAGGAATCCGATTTATGACATTGTCCTGTTACAGCTTTGAAGCCTCTCTGCATTCCAGCTCCTCAGGTTTCAATGTTCTGATGCATCTTAAATGCATTCCTTGAATGTCCCTCTCGTTTCATCCCTGAGGCTTATAAATAACAAAAACAAATGCAATTTTAACGCATTATGATTATATTAATTTTATGATTATTCAAAGATATTTAATCTTTTTGTCCCGGTGTATATAATCTCATACTATGATGTACGCAAACCAATTAGTTGTTTTCTTTTTCTTTTTTTTGTGTCATTATGATTGTTCATTGTTAAAGCTACTACCATCTTACCCTGAGCTTGTATATTCTGCAGTAATAATAAATAATAATAAAATAAAATAAGAGCGACAGGCGCACAAACATCTCAAAGCATCAATAAATCCACAACCCTACCTAATATGTTTTCCTCCATGTTTGTAATTTCTGCACAAAGGAGGTGTCAATCAGCTGCTCAAAGAGCTTACCTTTGGAGAGGATTGTTGACTTACACTCGAAAAATGTAAGTATTACTACTTTAAGATTCCTTCAGAATGCATTGGTTGCCCAACACTTATGAACAATAATAATGATAAATGCTGACCAATAATTAATTATATTTTTTAGTGAAACAAGCAAAATGTAATTTGCTTTTTCATATGCCATAGCTATGCATGACTGTATACTAGACAAATACAACCAGGGTGAATACATCTCAATTTTCAGTCAAGTAATGAATTAATGCATATGTTAATGAAACAATTATATTTTATTTACTGACAACAGGAAACATGAACAAATGAGTAAAATGTAAATAAAAGTAACCATGACAATAAATAAGTCAACAACACATGAAAAAGCTTTATTCAAACATAATTGTTCTAACAATCATGTATTTACAGGCAGTGAACCCACATCTCAACACAGCTGAGCCAGTTCTGCAGCTTTATTCTGATGAAGACCACCGTGTCCACATTCACCTGTCTCTGCTGTCCATCACGTCCCTCATTGCTGCAGTCAGACTTTATATTTTTGTTATTTTTTTGTCTTTTTTTCCCACAAATACCGCTGTCAACTGCTCCACCACAAAAGCTCTGCATAAAATGCACAGAAATCAAGAATCAGAAAAGCGCTGTAACAGCTTCGTTTGAAATTACAATAATTAAAATAAACGAAACCTTAAGATTTAAAATAATTTTTTATTGATTTCAGTAACTGAAAGGTTTTCAGCTCACTGAGAGCCTTTGAATATTCTTTTAGAATATTTGCCTGTCTCTTATTAAATAGACATTTAATCGTCTTTAAGATGTATAAGGTTTATGTAAATGCACTTTACTGGAGCTCCGCTGTTCACTATACAAATGTACTGTAACGTTACTGTCTAGCATCTACACCTTCAGCAAATCAACAATTTACTATACAGTAGCTCAAGAAAATTTTAACACATGTAACCGTGTTTTTGATCGATAATACTCACATTTGTAAACACCCGCATCGCTGATCTCCGTCACGTTCGATGATGACGTATCCTCTCGCGTGGGGCTTCTGGGATAGAAAAGTGTCCATCGGATGAACACTCAAAAATCTGGGCAGAAGCAGTAGGACATCCGGGAACTTCTCGACTACTCTTCTATGAATACTGAGGTTTCGGACATACTTATTCCTTTGCTTACTGCTTTTCCCCTACCATATAGTAGAGAAGTAGGCATATTCGGACACACTTTAAGTAGACGCATGTCCGAATCTCGCGAGAATTAGTATGTCACCCAGTTAATTCCTGCCTACTCTTTTATGAATCTGAAGGATTCGGACATACTTATTCGCTCGCCTACTGCATTTCCCCTACTATATAGTAGAGAAGTAGGCGGTTTCAGATGCAGCCCATGAGTATAAGTAGGCAGCAGGTGCAGTGCATATTCAGGTTTTCGCTGAGGAGCGGAGCTGGTGACCCGGCCGCTCAGCGGTGGTACAGCAGCCGTAGCGATGGGACGTGACATCTCCGTTCCCTCCTTCAGGGAACGAGGGCTACATACTTAACCGAGACGTTCCCTATCAGTCGGTCACTCTGAGTCACGTCGGGTGACCGACGAATTGGGATCCCTACCACCAGTGTCCTGTGGAAGCCTCCTGCGCCCTACTTTTTGGCACAGGTCAGGGCTTACTATAAGAAGCCCAGTTACTGTTGCTATGGAACTACCCACTCAGTAAGACTGGATAACATTGGGAAACGTGCCCATTCACTTGGAACCGGAACGCTGCGGAAGCCCACCCTTCCCAAAGGAGGTTCAGAAGCCGTTACGCATATGAACAATCGTTTAGGTGCATATGGAAGATTAGAGGTGATTGTAGCCTCTTGGATAGTGGCAGAATGTCTGCTGGGGAAACATGGGCTCTGAGGCTATAACGTGGACTTTACACATATGGAATCCACTTAGGTCTCCACATATGGACCCCAGCCCTCTACCGGTTCTCACGAATTCATTGAGTGAGGGCCTGGCGCCAGACGGGCTGCCATGTCTGGTGCCGAGGGGATGGAGGAGCTCAACAGGCTCTACAGTACGGACTCTCTGGAGCAGTTTTAGCAAGCCAACCCGAAACCGGAGCCTCTCAGTGCTTCTGCCCGTTTGAGGTGAGAACACAGGAGGAGACCGGTTCCACACGAAGGCTATAGAATCTAGTGAACGTGTTAGGGGTTGCCCAGTCCGCAGCTCTACAAATATCTGCCAGTGAGGCACCGCGAGCCAGTGCCCAGGTGAATGCAACACTTCTAGTAGAGTGAGCTCTCAACCGGAATGGGCAGGGCACACCCTGTGCTTGATAAGCCAGGGTGATGGCGTCCACTATCCAGTGGGCCATCCTCTGCTTGGAGACGGCATTCCCCTTCTGCCGGCCTCCATGACAGACAAAGAGCTGGTCTGAGGTCCTGCAGCTTCACGTCCTGTTCACGTAGCATCTCAATGCTCGGACGGGATAAAGTAAAGCTAGGTCTGGGTCTGCCTCCTCCGAGGGCAGCACTTACAGGTTCACCACCTGGTCCCTGAAGGGAGTAGTGGGAACCTTGGGCACGTAGCCGGGCCAGGGCCTCAGGATTACCTGGGCCGGCCAAAACTCTAGGCACGAATCGTCGACCGAAAATGCGTGCAGGTCCCCTACCCTCTTGATGGAGGCCAATGCAAGAAGGAGCAGAGTCTTAATTGAAAGAAACTTCAGCTCAGCTGTCTGCAAAGGCTCAAATGGGCCCTCCTGTAGTGCTCTGAGCACTCGAGACATCTCCCAAGAGGGTATAGAGGGGGGCTGTGGAGGATTTAGCCTTCTTGCCCCCTAAGGAACCTGATGACCAAGTCATGCTTCCCCACCTACTTCCCTTCCATGGGGTCGTGGTTGGTAGCAATCGCAGCCACATAGACTTTAAGGGTGGAGGGAGACAGCCTTCGCTCCAACCCCTGCTGCAAAAAGGACAGCATGACTCGGGCACTTCAGGGGGTCTTCTCGGTGAGAAGAACACCACTCGATGGAAAGGTTCCACTTCAAGACGTAAGAATGTCTCGTAGACGGCGCTCTCGCCGAAGTGATGGTGTCAACTACCTCTTAGGGTAGGTCACCTAGAACCTCTGCATCCCGTCCAGGGACCAGACATGATGTTTCTAGGGAAGCGCTAGCGAGGCTCCCAGAAACAGCACAAGTGGCACCAACGGAACCACCGACGTACCCGTGGTGGGGCAGTGAAGGGGAACCCAGGGATCCCGCTTGGGCATCTCGTTGCCGGTCCGAAGCGGGGTCGGCGTGTGTGCAACACCAACCTGTGTTCTGGCAGAGAGTGCGTGAGTAGTACTATTGATCGCACTCTCGAACCGCCCAGAGCTGCTCACTGGCGAGAAAGGAGGGTGAGTGTGAATCAAGGCTGGCTCGTCCACAGCTCCTCGTCCCCTCAGGAAACTGCTCTTTTGTTGAGGTTTTGGTACCACTGACCGTGAGGCCAGTGGCGGGGAAAAAAAGAAACAAAAGATTCCCCGACCGGCCCTCCTCCGGGGGAGGGACTGGTGTGTTCACCATCTCCTGAAGAGCATCCTCCTCCATCTCCAGGTCGCCCGTCTCAGGGCCTCTTGCTCTTCCGCTTGCCATCAGGTTTGGCGGGGGCCTGGACGGGCGTCGCGACTGCCCTGCGACCGGCTCCACGGCGGCCGGGTGGAGGCAGCAGCTGCACGCCGGGGCAGGATGTGCCTGATGGCCTCAGTCTGTTTCTGTGCAGCAGAGAACTGCTGGGCGAAGTTCTCCACTGCGTCGCCGAAAATGCCGGTCTGGGACACAGGGGCATTCAAGAACCGCATCTTGTCAGACTCCCTTATGCTGGCCAGACACAGCCAGAGATGGCGTTCCTGGACCATCATAGTGGACATCGCACAGCCCAGAGACCGCGCAGTGACCTTCGTCGCACGTAGCGCGAGGTCAGTAGCAGTACGAAGCTCTCTGAGAACTTCTGGGTCGTGCCCACCCTTGTGCAGGTCCTTCAGTGCCTTGGCCTGATGAACCTGCAACAACGCGTGTATGGCGGAAGCAGCTTCGCCACAGGCCACATAAGCACTGCCGGTCAGGCCCGACGAGTGCCTACAGGCCCGGGAGGGGAGCAACTGATATCCTCGCCAGGTGGCAGTGGTATTTGCACACAATTGCATGGCAACCAACCGCTCAGAAGGCGGCAGCGGTGCAGAATAATCATATCCAGAAAGGTCTGGCTCACCCTCCGATGCAGCGATCGGCATCCGATCGTCGGGGGGAGCACCAAAGGATACAAGTGGTACCCCACGAGACGGTCCAGCCTGTTCCCTGGCAGCTCCACAGGCTGTGAAGTGCCGGTGGAAGGATGCCCTAGGAAAAGGGCATCCTTCTTTGCAGGAAACGGAGTCTGGTCCGCAACTCCGCGATGGTCATTTTCCCGCTATGGGAGCATGACTCGTCCATGAAGGCAACCTCAGTGTGGTTAACATCACCTGTCGCCACGTAACGACCGCATCCAGAAACGCACGGGTGGAAAGGCATCTTTAAAAAGACGCGTCCTTAAAAAGACGTTCCACCTGTGAAATGCTCTTTCAGAGTTTGCTCTTTTAGTGTGCTGAAGCGCACAGGGGAGATGGCCGCCTGCAAAACAAACAGGGGGTAGTGCAGCCTGATGTGTGCAACCCACTCGACACGGAAGACCACCACCGCTGAAGCGCCGTACCGCCAGCATGAGAGCTTCTTTGTGAGAGTAGACTCAGGGGACTCAGGCACTCGTTGCAGAAGGTCAGGAGCAGAACGTTAGACCACTCTGCTCCGAAGTGAAAAAAAGCTGAATATGCGCTGCACCTGCTGCCTACTTATACTCACGCTATGATCAGCGGCAGCTGGATGCAATAATCGCATGCCAATGTGCATTGGCTCGTTTAGTTACACTCAAAGTGGATTGGTCTCTCTAAGTGAGATCCCAATTCGTTGGTCACCCGACGTGACTCGGAGTGACCGACTAATAGGGAACTTCTAATTTAAGTGAACTTAAAACAATCTTCACATAAATCCTTTATAATAAATGTCATATTTACCTGTGCCCTTCAGCAAGTAGGCGATATACAGAAAATTAATAAAGTTATCAAACACTAAAGTCTAAATTAAATATAGGATGAATCCTTAAAGCTATACAAAAGTTACTGATTTCCTCTTTTTTCCTCATGTTCTTTGATTAACAGACATTACAGCAGCTGGGTTATTAGGTTATTTGTCTGCTATTACTTTAAGAGCTGCCGCTGCTGAATGTGACGCAGATCTGACATGCATGCTTTAATATGAATAGATACAGGCTACAGCGCATGCTGCTGTATTTGTGTGTGCATTTGAGGAGCAGGTGCTACGAGCACAGTATAATGGATGACAGGACAGGAAAATTAGTTTTTACTGGCATATGGCCTGACAAGATCTCATCTGACCGCAGTTCACTGATGTTCTACTGAAGCTCCTCGTCTCCTGTACCGTTTCCGTGCTTGTTTGACTATTGCCTTTCGCTGAGGCGGAGTGGAGTGCACATCTGAAAAGTCTCTCATTTGATGTGGTCGTAAAGACGTTATGCGTCTAAATAAATGCAATTCTTGTCAAGAAAAGAGAGACAGAAGCAGCGGCTGTAAGTGGGGTGGCCAACACTAGCTCCGCCCCTGCGTTAACGGTGTTAAATATTTTTAATGCCGTTAAACTGGAAAAATTAATAGCCTACATTATCGTGCTAATTTTATATATATATATATTTATATATATATATTTATATATGTTTTTTGAATAATAATCTGAAACTCATCATGATAAAATGGACTCAGAAGTCATTTCTGAGCACACAGGAATTTATCAATACTGATGCCTTTCACCGTGGATCTCAGGTGCAGAGTATCAGAGCTGAGATTGAACTGTAGGTGGTCTCAGTTTGTTTTTGTGGTCTCCTTTTATTTCAATACTCTACAAATTTTGGCAACATTCAAACTGTTGCAAGGATCAAAGCAGCAACATTAAGGAGCTTTGAGTTGTAATCTCAGTATTCACACTATCCTAATGAAATTGGCGGTCAGAGATATCAGATTATTTTGACACACAGGTGCTTTGAGATTCCATCTGGCACTGCACACAGACCTCTACAGTCAGCAGGTTTGTTTTGAGGGCTGACTTGTGCATATTCAGCAATTATGACTGTGAGCATTTGACACAAGCCTGCCCATGATGGGAGGAACAGCAGGGGACGGGATCTGGGCCATGATGTTCCTAATGTCCCCAATACTTGTAAATTTTTACTCTCAGGTTAATGCAATGACTGGCAGGACCTGGAGAGATGTGAGGCTGGCCCACTGTTTAATAAAAGCATGCAGAGAAGATTCTCTGCATTGGGAAGTAGGACAAATGCTGTCTTAAAATGACTCTGTGGATGGATTGAGTTTCTGGACAGAACTCGAAATGAGGCCACCTGAATTTGAAAAAAAAAATACTATCGGAAGTTTACGATAATTTCTGTGATATTCAGAGCTCCCAAACCAGAAATGCCAAAGAAACAGGGTTTAACTTTTTTTTTTTTTTTTTTTGTACAATATGACCTTCTACTTTAATGGTGCCACTTATATTATTCTATATGATAAATAGCTTGGGTGTGACTGTGTATAAAAGTGTTGTTCTAAGAAAATGATGCCATTTGTGCCTTTTTATTTTAATTAATCAATATTTATTTTATTTCATTTTTTGAAATGTTACTGATTAACTTGAGAACTTGATCACACCAACAGTGTTGAACAGAAAGGGCAGAAAAACATACTTTTCTCAAAACAATAATTGTATATACTGTTAAAATATACTGATTATGGCTGTTTACAAGCATATTTGCTAATATTACAATAAAAATATATTTTGCATTACCCACTAATCGATCAAATAATAATAAAAAGTTCAGTATCATAACCTTATTATATCAGCAGTAAATTGTGCAGATACAATGAGATTACAATGCTCACTATTTTTAATCTCACTACCAGCTTCACTTTTCAGCAAACATTTTCATAATTAGAAATTACAATATAAAATTTTGGGCAACCCTTTTTCAAGTAGTATAATCCAATAAAAGTTCATATTGAAATTCTGCTGCTGTTGGTGCATTGAAAAAAAGAGCTGGGCTTTAGCATGTGCATCTATCATCCAGTCACCTCTGTGCTGGAGTTTGTGACTAATAAAATCACAAACAAGCCTTTGGCCAAATAACAAGGTTAATTTTTCAGCTTGTGTGCTGAGTTAAGTAGACTGTAATATGTGAGTGTATACAGAGAGGGAAAGGGACCACTGACAAATGTCTAGACATAACAGTCGGGAGAAGGAAAAGCAGACGGCACAGTGTCATTTTGAGAGGTGATATCTCACTGCCGACGCTGGATGAAGGGTCTTATTGACACTTGAGCAGGTGGCCTGACCCCAGTAACATTTGTAACAAAGTTGCAATATATCTCTCGGAATAACATCGATACATGTGCCAAGCCTATTCGGTCGTCGTCAGCTCGGCCAATTAGGTTGTGAGTGTGGTCCTGCACCTTTCATATCCCTGAGCAGTCACATATGAACAAAGGTTCAATTGTCGGGTGATCACGTACCTTGCATTCCTGTGCGGTGAAGATGCTGTGGATGAAAATGTCTGAAAGTGATGAAATGACAGAAATTCTCCACAAAAAGAAAAAAAAAAGCGTTCTGCAATAAAACAATGTGAATCTTTTTTTTTGCATACAATTAAGATTCTTTTGAATTCTTTTTTGAATCCCATCTCCCTCCTCCTGGGAGCCTTAAAATTTGCTGCATGGGGTGACATTGAAATAAAAATAAAGTCAAAAACTTGACTGAATTAACCTGGCTACAGTGATAATAAGTGCACTTTTTCTTTCTTTTCTTTTTTTCATTTTAACAACTTTATCTCAAGCATCTTGTTTGAATGTCATTTTGGAGTCTTCAATAACAGTGATACAATAAAAAAATAAAAAAATAATAATTAGTTGTCACTGCTTTTCTAGAAGAAAGACGTATCATACCTTTGTATTTAAACTCGTATTTATATACCAAGAAGGTCAAAATATCTGGAAGGAGATATGTATTTGCATTTGCATTCTCATTCATCTCAATGACAGCTGCTTGGCTGGAGCAGGACCCCTTGGAGGTATACAATCTGCTTGTTGCCATCTTTGCTTAGTTTCATGTACTTTTGCTTTTCAGCAATCACCTGCAACATAAATGCCATGTGACTACTCACTTTGGAGCACCAGAAAATTATAGCATGATGATGCTGATAGGCTGATGGTACAACAAGAACAACCACAGTCCCAAAATAAAACTAAAACTAATATAATTAAATAATAATAATAATAATAATAAAAATATAATAATTACATAAATCAGCTAGTTGCCAAGACAACATTTCTAGTTTTATTTCTAATTTCATTTTTATTTTGTTTATAATTATTAATTAAAATAAATTATTTTAATTTAATCACCACATTTTTTATTACATTTATTAAACACATTAATAAGTGTTCTTCTTTAAAGCATTACTGTGACTCATGAAAGGCCTACACATTTAACTTGGATTTGGTGTTTCAGGGACAACGCGGCTGAGTTTCTCCTGCTATATTTTCCTGTTCAATGTACTGTAAATCATTTATTTTATTGCATAAGAGAGTAGATTGTTTATTTTGAATGTTAGGATAAAATGTTTCTTCAAGACTTTATGTTTGTGGGAAAATGTTAAATGTTGAATGTGAACTTGTCCCTCCCCATGGGATAATGGTGCTGGCTGCTAGTATGAATGTGTTTGCCTTTGTTTAAAGTTGCAATTTCAAGTTTTCCTTTCTCTTTGGATTGTTACAAGCTGTTCGTGCATGGATGAGACCCCTGAAGTTGCAAAGACTAAAGTCTCAAAACCAAAGAAACGCCTCATTAAAACACGCCCTCATATGTCTACCTCACAATGTGGAAATATTTGCATAATGCTGCCCAAATGTTCACGCAAAGAAAGGCAGCGTGGTTTCAGTAATCGCAGTAGTGTTGATGTAGCCATGTCAGGGAGAAGCTGTGTGTTTCTGTGCGAATGCAAAAGCACTTTATTTGGCCTTCTGAAAGTACATGCAATTAGGAATCATTGGTTAAAATTTGTTTGCAACACAACAGCACAACCCAGATGTTCGAATTTGTGCAACACATTTTATGGACGACAGTTTCGTGAACCTATACAAGGCTGGCTATGCACGAAGGTTCTAAAAAAAAAAAAAAAAAAAGGGTCAATTCCAACTTTGCTATGACAATCTGGCACTGCTGAATCAGTGACAGTAAGTAAGTTTTGTTATTAGTTCAATTATTTGCTATTGACTGTTCAAATGCGGAGTTTTGTGCATAACGTGTCGTGTGTGTGTGTGTGTGTGAGGGGAACTGGGTCACATAACAGCGGAGTGTACAGCCCATCAGAAATCGTCTTAACCGCGGCTTGTGTACTGCAAATACTTACGAGCATCATCACTGTGTCTGTCGCGCGACTATGTTCCCCTTTCGGGCTTGAACTGATACTACTAACTTGAAAGCTGAAGCTCGCGATTATGGAAAGGGGCGTAACATTTCCGACACGTGCGTGTGGTGCTCGGCCAATCACAATGTACTGGGTCAGTTGGCCAATCAGAGAAGACTGCACTTGTTGGAAGGAGGGGCTTTGAAGAAAACGAAGCGTTTGAGAGAGGCGGGGCATAGAGGAACTACAATAATGTACAGTATTTGAAAAATAATGTGTTTTTTTGAACATTAAAGCATGTCAACATACTCTGTTAAATCAAATACGCAAAATAATTATCTTTAAAATAGCATCATATAACCCCTTTAATGGAGTCAGTCTGTGTTTAGTTACTGCAGTGAGGTGTGTGGCCTGATGGCTGCAGGTATTTTGTTGATTATTCTTTTTGTATAATTTTGAAGCTATTTTTTTGTATTCTGCATGTTTGCTAATTTTGGATGTTTTTGGCTGAGAATGTTTTTCCCTCTTGTGTAGTTTTTCATTAATGTTACATTTCATCAAGTCATCAAATATTCATGTTTTTCAAGTTTTGAATAAATATTCATTTATATGAAACTTTTAGTATTTGGTCATACATTTTTTGGGCGCCTATAACTGGGTTACCATTACAATTACAAACAACTGTTAAAACATGATTTAAAATGTACTTGAAACTTTTAATTTGGCATTATTACAAACATACTACTTACATTACTACAAAATGGCACAGACTAGTGCACAAGTATGCAAATTTGATATGTACAGACTAACCACTGAATCAGGGTCATTAGAGTTGAAATGTGTAATTTCTGCAGTACTAGTGGAACCAAACCGAATTACAAAAATAACACTGAAGAAAATGTGAGCGGTGCTTGCCAAACTCACCAACACGATGCTAGGATGTTGTGGGTGGTTGGCAAGACATTGCTTTGCAGCTGATAAGGTGTTCTGAGTGTTTTTAGAGCATTGCTGTGTGTTTTATGCTTAACACTATGCAATGGTCAAAAATTCTAAACCTAAGCATGATGAATGTTAACAGTGATCCTCGCCTTGGGACAAACAGGCAGTCCAGCAACACCATTTAGGCTCTAAATTATGTCTAAATAGTGTCCAATTCAGTTCATCCAAGCATACTGTCTAATGATTGACTTTAATCTACAGAAATCTAAAGAAAGATGCCATAGCTAATAAACAAACTCAGGTCTCAGTGAAGCCCTTTCTGTCCCAGAATACTCCAGTGCGATCACACAATTATCTTCCCGCGCCAGAGGAGGCACATTCATCGCCAACAGCAACCCTGTTATCTGCACGGCTTCGGCTCCGCCATGGCTCCCAATTAAAGTGAACATAGCATTAATAATGAGCTTTTAATCAATTCCTCACCCTTCATGCTGTGAATGCCCTGACTGGTGCAATCAAGATGGAGATTGTTCCAGCTGACACACAAGAATGTTTTCCAGAGATCTTCTGTCTCTTTTCTGCTTGATGCAGGCGGGGATTTTAGCAGCGCTTCGCATCTGCATCTTACAGGAGTTGAAAGCACCTCAGGATGTCGTGCCGAGGTCCACGCTGATGTTCTCGGCGAGATGTGTGGGTGGAGGTGGCGCATTTATTTGTGTTTTCTGAGGTACAGAGATGCCAGTGTTCGGGATGGAGTAGCCTAGATATTCAGCATGAGCGCTGGCCTTGAGGTGCAGGAGTGTATTGTAAATAAAAGAGCCCTTGTGTAGCTTGCAGACAGAAAGTGTGCACTCACTGGAGAAGAGTTGTTCTGAATAACCTTTTGATGCTGTCAAAAGAGAGGCAGGAGAGAGCTGTGTGCTCCAAGGCATGAGTGGGTGTTTCGATGAGGCAGTCAGAATACATTTCTGTCCTTTTTTCTCATTTTGAGCTGCACATATACCATTTGCGGATTTAGTGGTGTTTACTTACCCAGGGAGTAATAGTTGAATGCTAATGAGAATCTTACTTGAGGGAGTGCTTACTTAATGATAATAAGAAATATACACTACATATAGGAGAGAAAACACACAAAAATGAGGCTGTCAGTAGATTGTAATCAAATGCATGGCATAATTGTTTAATCAGTCATTCAGTCAAACTGAAAATGTTTGCTAGGAAAACCCACCATTTACACGCTTTAATTATTTTGGCAGATATTGTTCTGAATAACGACAACTTGGCTTATGAAGACATTTAACTGTAGTTTTACTTTCATATCATTGAACATCATTTGCCTGCAGCCCACAATTCATTTGGCGGTTGAGTTTGCCATCTGTCCAAGGTAGACTTTAAGGGTTAGTTTATATAACACAAAGGAAGATATTTTAAAGAATGCTTAAATGGTTTCTGTCCATGCAATTAAACTTAGTGGAGTCCAAAACATAAAATTTTTCAGATATTTTGATATGAGCAAAGGCGGCTATGAAAATAAATCTGCATTGTTCATCCTTTTGATCTTGAAAAAAAAAAAGAAAAATTCTAACCTACCATTGAAGTAATACAATTGAAAGTGGGGAGAAAATCTCTGATGAAATAAATGTTTTTCTCCAATGCATGTTGGCCACATTTATTGGCACCCCCAGAAATTCTTATGAGTAAAATATATCTGAAGTATATTCCGTCTTGGGGTCAGAAACATAAAAAAAAATAAAATGATAAATTATATATATCAAACATCCCCTACAATCACCACATGTTGTTTGGGAGGGTTTCAAGGAAAATTATCCTCACTCATCCAAAAACACATTAGACACGACTGGAAATTTAAATGGCACTGGCTTCTATGGTCAGATGAAACTGAAAAAAAGATCCAGATGAGTTTATTACGAACAGGCATTTAAAAAAATAAATTTAAAAAAGTACGAATTTTACCTGTGACATGTACCTGTCACAGACTGAACCAGAGACAAACAGGTAAGTGAAACACAGGCAGGTTTATTGACAGGCTTGTTGAAGCAGATTGTGATGAGCAATGGCAGGTGAGTATCAAACACTATGATCAGTTCAATGGTTCTTAGCTGTATGTTGACGAGTGGTTTCTTTGCAGGTTCGTAGGAGATCGGATACCAGGAATGAAGGAGTACTACGCTGGAGAATCGTCAGGAGATCTAGAGACAAGTTCACACTGGTAAGTCGTGCACATAGAGTCTAGGGACAGTACAGAGATGTGAACGTTCCGGGACCCATGGCGGGTCAGGGGACTCGGGAGGCCATGGTGGGTCAGGGAGCCTGGGTGGCCATGGTGGATCCAGGGACTCGGGAGGCCATGGTGGGTCAGGGGACTCGGGAGACCACGGCGGAACGAGGAGCTTAGGCGGCCATGGCGGAGCAGAGGATTCGGGAGGTCATGGCGGGACTGCCTCCGAGACCGTGGCCCCAGCCCCCGCCCCAGCCTCTACGGCAGGAGCCCCCCCTCACCAAAAAAAATTCCTTGGGGGAAGTAGGTGCTTGATCTGGCTGGCGTTCTGGAGGAGCGGGCAGTTGGGGGTGCTCTGGAGGAGCGGACTCCAGGGGAACGGGCCCTGGAGAGGCGGGCACTGGAGGAACTGGCCCTGGAGAGGCAGGCACTGGAGGGCGCTCAGGAGGCGCAGTCACAGCATAGCACTTTCGCAGGAAGGAGCAGCGACCGGTAGGCTTGCCATACTAACTGCCGGCAGGCTTGGGAGAGCCGCGGACGGCAGCGTAGCGTTCCCCCGCAGATGGTGGGCTTGGGAGATCCACGGACGGCAGCGGGCTTGCGTTGGCCATGGCGGCTGACTGGCGTTGGCCGCGGACAGCGGCGGGCTTGTTCTGGCTCGGGCCCGGACATTTCCCAGACACCCAACTTAGTCTCCAACTTAGTCAGTGGTGTCTGGGAGGTCCACGGGGTGATGGAAATTGGCCCCGAGCCAGAACAGATGATTGCCGTGGTAAGCTTGCAGAACTCCCCTGCAATTTCATAGAACGGGAACTCTCGACAGGCAAGGGTGATGATTTGTGCGGCGACTTCCATAGACGTATCGGTGTTGGGTCTGGTCTTCTGTCACAGATTGAGCCAGAGACAAACAGGTAAGTGAAACACAGGTAGGTTTATTGACAGGCTTGTGGAAGCAAATCGTGTTGAGCAATGGCAGGTGAGTATCAAACACTATGATCAGTTCAATGGTTCTTAGCTGTATGCTGATGAGTGGTTTCTTTGCAGGTTCGTACGAGATCGGAGACCAGGAACGAACAGAGTACTACGCTGGAGAATTGTCAGGAGATCTAGAGGTAAGTACACACTGGTAAGCCGTGCACATAGAGTCTGGGGACAGTACAGGGATATGAACAGTAGACCTGATGAGGAGGGAGTGTGGAGAGGTTCTGACAGGTGCTGGTGATCAGTAACGAAGAGATTGTGATCAGGTATGTGTCGTGACTGGGCTGATGACTGTGATGGATCCCTGACAGTACCCACAGTTAAATATACTACTGGATCTTTAATGTTGTGGGCCTGTTTTTCCACCAGGGGTGTATTCCAGAAAGCAGGTTATGTGACATACCCGGGTAAGTTTGAGGATAAGTGAGCTTTCGGTTCCAAAATCGGAGGTTAGTTTTAGGGTATGTAAGTAACCATAGTAACTTGCTCTCTGAAGATAACCTGCTCCGGAGCAGGTTATGTTCCAGGGTTATTTTCCTTCAGCGCACATGTGATCTACTGATGAGCTTTCAGTGGGCATGACAGATAGTGCACAACATTATATAATATTACAATATGTAATATAGCCTATTATATACATATATAGTTAAGTGATATGGTAATTATAAAGCGCTAATATAAGTAATAAATAAGGTAATATTCTAAAAGGGTTATTATATTTATTGTATTGACATAACATAACAGTTATCTGTCATGATCGGCTGAAGGGAAGAGGAAACAAGATGCAAGTGAAATGACAGGGTTTATTGATGAAATGAAGTGAGACACCGACAGGACTGTGGTACTGGAGTGACACAGGAACTGGATGGGCTACACGGTGGAGTGGAGGTGAAGACAGACCCAACGACGACAGGGGAACTCCAGACACGAGACGAGGACACGACGACACCAACACGAACTCCGATCCACGAACACCAGACGGGACACCAGATGACGAGATGACGACGAGAAGACTGGAACACTGTACGTGGGTAGACATCAAGAACAATCTGGCAGAGGAGAGGAATGAGAGAGAGGTATTTATGGTAGAGGAAATGGGCTACAGCTGGCTCAGTGATGAGACACAGCTGAAGGGAGTGAGTGGATGACGGCTCGGCCACGCCCCTGCACGTACAACACGCACGCACATGACAAACCACGGGACGAGGTGAGACCGTGGGTAAGTGAACCGTGACAGTACCCCTCCCCTAAGAACGCCTCCTGGCGTTCCCAGGTGCTCCTACCTGTCGATTATAGTCATCGATCAGAGAGTGATCCAGTATGTCTCTCGCAGGTACCCAACTTCTCTCCTCCGGACCGTAACCCTCCCAGTCCACCAAGTACTGGAATCCGCGTCCCCTCCGCCTAGAGTCCAGTATGCGGTTTACCGAATATGTGGGTTCCCCGTCTACGAGTCGCGGCGGGGGGGGAACCGGAGCAGGCGGGTTAATAGGGGAATGAAAAACGGGTTTAACTTTGGACACATGAAAGACGGGATGAATCCTCCTGTACACTGGAGGAAGGTTGAGGCGGACTGCCACCGGACTAATGATCTTGGTGACAGTGAACGGGCCAATGAATTTGGGCGCGAGCTTATTAGAGACGGAGCGGAGAGGAATGTTCTTAGTAGAAAGCCACACTTTTTGACCAACGACGTAAACGGGAGGCTTCGACCGGTGGCGATCGGCCTTGGCCTTGGTGCGCGCCCCCACTTGGAGTAGAGTCTCACGGGCTCTGGTCCAAGTGCGGTGACACCTCTGGACAAAGGCGTGAGCAGAGGGGACCGCGACTACGGATTCCAGACTAGGAAAAATAGGTGGCTGGTACCCTAAACTACATTCAAACGGAGACAGGCCCGTGGATGACACTGGTAATGCATTGTGGGCGTACTCCACCATAGAAAGCTGCTGGCTCCAAGAGGAAGGATTCTTGGAGACCAGACATCGCAACACTCTCTCCAAATCTTGGTTGGCTCTCTCGGTCTGGCCATTGCTCTGGGGATGAAACCCAGAGGACAGACTGACAGTCGCTCCCAGTAATCTACAGAACTCTTGCCAAAACTTAGACACAAACTGGGGACCCCTGTCGGAGACCACGTCTACCGGGAGGCCATGTAAGCGAAAGACGTGGTCTACGACAGTTACCGCTGTCTCCTTGGCTGAAGGTAATTTGGGCAAGGGAATGAAATGTGCTGCCTTCGAGAATCGGTCCACCACGGTCAAAACAACCGTGTTGCCCTGAGAGGGCGGGAGGGCGGTGACAAAATCTAGCGCGATGTGGGACCAGGGTCTCGAAGGCACAGGCAGCGGTTGGAGTAACCCATCTGGGGGCCGATTGGAAGTCTTACCAGTGGCACAAACCGAGCAAGCCAAAACAAAACTGTGAATGTCGCGAGCCATGCGCGGCCACCAGAATCGTTGCTTGACCAAAAACCCGGTGCGATTGACTCCTGGATGGCAAGCCACGTTGGAACAATGGCCCCACTGGATAACGTCAGACCTTAATTCCTCCGGCACAAATAATCGATTCGGTGGGCAACCGGGCGGAGGCATTACCCCTTCTAGAGCCGTCTTGACCCTCGATTCGACCTCCCATGTCAGAGCGGAGACGAAAAGCGTCTCGGGTAAAATGCACTCGGGAGTTGACGGGCGTTCGGAATTGTCAAAAATACGAGATAAAGAATCGGGTTTGATGTTCTTGGAACCCGGGCGGTACGAGAGAGAAAAATCAAAACGACCGAAAAAAAGTGCCCACCGCGCCTGCCTGGAATTCAATCTTTTAGCAGTTCTGATATATTCTAGGTTCTTATGATCGGTCCAGACGATGAAAGGTACCCCTGACCCTTCCAACCAGTGACGCCATTCCTCCAACGCTAGCTTGACGGCCAACAACTCTCTGTTACCAATGTCATAATTGCGTTCGGCTGGCGATAAACGATGGGATAAAAACGCGCAGGGATGCATCCTGCCGTCCGTGGAAGAGCGCTGGGAAAGAACTGCACCTACCCCCACCTCTGACGCATCGACCTCCACCACAAACTGACGTGAGGAATCAGGGGCTATGAGGATGGGAGCCGAAACAAAGCGGCTCTTGAGTTTAGTAAACGCAAGCTCGGCTGCGTTAGACCACCTGAACGTGGTTCTGGGGGAGGTCAAGGCAGTCAGAGGCGCGGCTAGTTGGCTGAAATTGCGAATAAAGCGCCGGTAGAAGTTGGCGAAACCCAGAAACCTCTGTAGGGCCTTACGGGAATCTGGGCTTGGCCAATCCACCACAGCCTTGACTTTGTCAGGATCCATGCGCACCGCCCCGGACGACACGATATATCCCAAAAATGGAACAGACTGTGCATGAAACGCGCATTTCTCCGCCTTGACAAAAAGCCCATTCTCTAGCAACCTCTGAAGCACTCGTCGGACGTGCTGCACATGCTCCTGGAGAGATGAAGAAAAAATCAATATGTCATCCAGGTAAACATATATGAATTGATCGACCATATCTCGCAGCACATCATTGACGAGTGCCTGGAAGACCGCTGGGGAGTTGGACAGCCCGAAGGGCATGACCAAATATTCAAAGTGCCCCCTAGGGGTGTTAAAAGCAGTCTTCCATTCATCCCCCTCCCTGATGCGGACCAAATGATAAGCGTTACGTAAATCCAATTTCGTGAAGATAGCCGCTCCCTGCAACCTCTCGAAGGCTGAAGACATCAACGGCAAAGGATAAGTATTCTTTACCGTGATGTTGTTCAACCCTCGGTAGTCGATGCAAGGACGCAGGGATCCGTCCTTCTTCCCCACAAAAAAGAACCCCGCCCCCGCTGGAGAAGAGGAAGGGCGGATGAACCCAGAAGCTAGAGAATCAGAAATATATTTCTCCATAGCCTCCCTTTCTGGAACAGAAAGCGAATATAATTTGCCCTTAGGCGGAGACGTACCTGGCAGTAAATCTATAGCACAGTCGTAGGGACGATGCGGAGGAAGAGAAGCTGCTCGAGACTTACTGAATACCTCCCTCAGGTCCTGGTACTCCGCGGGCACGTTTGACAGATCCACTGCCTCCTCCTGAAACATAGAAACAGAGACAGACGGACAAGCAGACACAAGACAGGACTTATGACACTGATTGCTCCAAGCGGTGATAGTTCTGTGATGCCAGTCAATTTTAGGGTTATGGGAAATGAGCCAGGGGTGGCCGAGCACGACGGGTGCTAGGGGTGAGTCCATGATAAGGAAGGGGATGGTTTCAGAATGATTGCCTGACGTGATGAGTGTGATGGGTTCAGTGATAAGGCCAATGGTGGGAAGCTCTTGGCCGTTGAGGGCGTAAACAGAAATCTTGTGAGTGAGGGGTTTGGTGGGAATGTTGAGTCTCTTGGCTAATGATGAGTCCAAAAAATTACCCTCGGCTCCCGAGTCCAGCAGGGCTTGACTGTAGTGAGAGTTAGTAGCCCATCTCAGTCTTACCGGAAGGAGGGTAGAAGATGTTGATGAGGTCTTTTTGGCGGAGATCCCGCCCGACAGTAGCCTCATGCTTACCGTCGGGCTTGGTCTTTTACCGGACATCTATCTCGAAGATGTCCCGCCCCTCCGCAGTATAGGCAAAGACCAAGGGATCTCCGTCTGTCCTTCTCCTCCCGGGAGAGCCGAGCCCGCCCCACCTGCATGGGTTCGAGATCGTAGTCGGGACTGGCCGCGTCCCCGTCGTTGGTGCGGCGACTCTCAAACCCACCAGGGACTCGACTGGCCAGGACGCGAGCCTCCGCTCTAGAGAGCCGTGCGTCCACCCGGATGGCTAGTTCGATGAGTTTGTCGAGTGTGGTGGGGAGGTCCAGGACGTAGATCTCCCTGTGGACGCGGTCAGCCAACCCATGCAGGAACATGTCCCACTGCGCCTCCTCGTTCCAGCGACACTCCGCCGCCAGGGTGCGGAACTCGATAGAATAGTCAGCGACTGACCTCGCACCCTGACGGAGATCAGCGAGCATTCTGGCCGCCTCCCTTCCGGCGGCGGCGCGGTCGAATACCCGCCTCATTTCCTCTGAAAGCGCTTGGAACGAGGTACAGCATGGGTCTTGATTTTCCCACACCGCCGTTCCCCAAAGTGCCGCTCTCCCAGTGAGCAGGGTGAGAGCAAACGCCACCTTACTTTGCTCCCCGCTGAAGGTCCGGGGCTGGAGGGCGAAGTGCATCGAACACCTTGTTAGGAACGCCCTGCAGTAGTTGGGTTCCCCGCCGTACGCTTCCGGGATAGGTAGGCGTGGCTCCAACTGGGAGAGGGGTTCCGATGGCGTGGGAGGAGTAGGCGGCGTGGGTGGCGCAGTGGTAGCTCGTAACTGTTGAAACTGTTGGGTGAGCTCGGATACCTGTGTCACAAGAGCCTGAATAGCACGACCCGTGTTACTCAGGCTCGCTTCCTGATTGTTCATCCTGTCGATGCTCTGGGCGATGAAGTCTTCCAGGGCTGAGGATGAACCACTCGCTGCTTCCATAGCATGGCCAGATTGTTCTGTCATGATCGGCTGAAGGGAAGAGGAAACAAGATGCAAGTGAAATGACAGGGTTTATTGATGAAATGAAGTGAGACACCGACAGGACTGTGGTACTGGAGTGACACAGGAACTGGATGGGCTACACGGTGGAGTGGAGGTGAAGACAGACCCAACGACGACAGGGGAACTCCAGACACGAGACGAGGACACGACGACACCAACACGAACTCCGATCCACGAACACCAGACGGGACACCAGATGACGAGATGACGACGAGAAGACTGGAACACTGTACGTGGGTAGACATCAAGAACAATCTGGCAGAGGAGAGGAATGAGAGAGAGGTATTTATGGTAGAGGAAATGGGCTACAGCTGGCTCAGTGATGAGACACAGCTGAAGGGAGTGAGTGGATGACGGCTCGGCCACGCCCCTGCACGTACAACACGCACGCACATGACAAACCACGGGACGAGGTGAGACCGTGGGTAAGTGAACCGTGACATTATCTGTATAAATTATAAAACTATTATATGACAAGGTAATGTTTAATTTATTATATTATAAATATTTATAACATTTTATATAATCATCTCACACATGGGTCGGCACTTTCTATAATGTATTTCTATAATAAAAATACATATCTGATATGACTTAATTTATAATTAGCATCAAATAAACAATATAATTCTTATTCTCAAGGATTAATGATTAAACGAAAAAAAAAGAAAATCATTGCACAACCATCAATTAGGTGGCGATATGCACCTAATAAGCCTGTAAACGACCATTGAAAAAAAGAAGAAGAAAGAAACAGCATGGCACGCTTTTTCTTAGCGTCCGTTTCCATAGTGACTCGTCGATTCGTCGCTCTGTTGAGAATGTCTCGAGTCTTAACCAGGAACATACTTTGAGTTGAATGAACTTACTCCCGGACGTGTTTTTGGAACCACATACCTCGAGTAAGAAAGGTTTGGGGTTAATCAACCAAACGTTCAGGGTTTAGTTGACGGTAAGTTAGCCGTGCGTTCTGGAATATACCCCAGGGGTGTATTCCAGAAAGCAGGTTATGTGACATACCCGGGTAAGTTTGAGGATAAGCGAGCGGATAACCTCAGCTTTCGGTTCCAAAATCGGAGGTTACTTTCAGAGTATGTAAGTAACCATAGTAACTTGCTTTCTGAAGATAACCTGCTCTGGAGCAGGTTATGTTTCAGGGTTAGTTCACTTCAGTGCTATCAGTGCAAGCGTGACATACTGACCAGCCTTCAGTGGGCCTGACAGATAGCGCACAGCATTATATAATATTCGATTATATAATATAGCCTTGTATATATATATATATATATATATATATATATATATATATATATATATATATAAAGCACTAATATAAGTAATATATAAGTAATATAAGTAATATAATATAAGTAAACTAATATAAGTAATATATAAGTAATATAAGTAATATAATATAATATAAGTAATCGGATACAGTTGGCATTTATATCGCGATGCATCGTTTGTAACATATTTGCATTGAATCAGAATCAGAATCAGCTTTATTCGCCAAGTGTGCGCAAACACACAAGGGATTTTTTGTGGTTTTTAAGAAGCTCTGGTACATACATATCTGACATGAGAACAGAAACATTTAAATAAGACTTAACAATAAATAATAATAATAATGATAATGTGTAAGAATCTGGAACAGGAGATTTATGTACATATTTGTGCCTCACTGTACTACAGAACCCAGATTTGAGTTCTGTAGTACAGTGATTTCCTTTCCGAATATAGTGTTCGGATTCGGGCACATCCCTGTGAATTGCACTGAATTGCATTTTTTTTTTCATTGCATCATATCGCATTGTGTTGAATTGAATTGAATTTAAATCAGATCATACTGCATCATAATAGGGGTGAATCTTATCTCATCGCATCGGTAGCTGCTTCATATGTATCTTGAATGTATCGTATTACTGGTTATGCATATGGCATCGGGCTCAACATTGGAGATGCTCATCTGCGTGTTCGTCTTGCTTTGCACATGGCCCGTGATTTGTTTTGCTGGCCATTTGCTTGTTTTTGTTTTGTGTAAGCACTTTTGTCTTGTTTCCATGTGCTCTCATGTCTATTGTCTTGACCCCGTCCATCTTGTTACCTCATTATTAGTTCAGTTGCCCCACCTGTTATCCCTCATTACCCTCCTCATTTACTCCCTATTTATTCTCCTTGTGTTTGTAGTCCTGTGCCAGTTTGTTGTCATATTTTCTCTGGTTGTATCCTGATCCTGCCCTGTCTTTTCCTGCCCAGCCTGTCAAATTGCCAGCTGAGTTTTTCTCCCACGGGGTAGTTTTCGTTGTTTGTTTTGTTTTTATTAATAAAATCCCATCTTCTGCACTACTCCTTGCCTCATTCAGCACTCCTGACGGTTATGAAAATGTTAGATTGGGATGTTTTTGTAATATTCACATAACAGAGAAAAAAAAAACATTAAAAAACCTGGACATTTCGAACATTTACATAGCATTAAAAATAACGTTGTCATAAGAGGTATAAAAGATCATAGGGAATGTTTGTCCTACGTTTGTATAATCGGTACAAAATGTTCTCATAACATACAATATGGGTGTTTCAAACATAGAGAGAACATTTAAATATAATGTTCTCATAATGTTATGACAATGGTAAATTAGAATGTTCCTCAAACATAAAAAAACTGGATGGTTTGAACGTGTACAAAACATTCCGCAATAACGTTTTCATAACGTTTTCAAAATGATATGATGGAATGTTCCTGTAGCGGTCAATCGCTACTGGCAGTTCTTTATGTAAGCTAGGAAACTTGGTATCACTAATGTACAGTTTTCAATAGACATGGTACAATTATGGAAAGTACACATACTCTGTTTTTTCTCTCTTTTCTTTTTTTTAACCCCACTTTATCATTCGTGTGAATTCAAAGTTATTCTGTTCTCTTATAATAGGGCCAATGGTGGTGTTCTAAAGAATGGTACTGGCTGTCATGTTAGTGTCACTGATTAAGACAGGGGAGGACTGCAGCCTGGGGTTTTTACCCCAGTCTGTAAAAGTTTTATGGGGTGGGTTTTCTTTATGTTAATGGGTTTTTAAAGGCAGACTTGAGTTTCATTTGCAGAGGTATAACTTTCTCTCATTTGTTCAGTTCACTTATTAGTTTGATAGTAATGACTGAAATTAATATTATAAGTTGTAATGTCAATGGTTTAAATGGCCCCCATAAGTTTACAAGTTTTTTACAACTACTGCAATGAAAAAAGTTTGACATTGCTTTGATCCAGAATGCTCATTTGTGGATGGATTATGTTCATGGATGCAATGATAAATATTATGAGGTGGTCTCTTTTGCTGCGACTGACAATAAAACTGTTTGAAGAAATTTAAATATTTCCATTTTAGACAGAAATGGTGATAATGCTGACAGAATTGCCTGTACATCCCATGTGAAAAGTAATTCTCCCTGATCCTAACTGATAATTCTGTTGTTTCTGCTTCAGTTGTTTGCTCTTTTCTCCTCGTACAATCATGGAGACCATTGTTGTTTTTGCATTTATTTATGCAATTTTTTTTGTTTCTTTTCATGTACAGTTTGCCTTTTAAATAAAAATTTAATTAAATTGTTCACAAAAAAATGAAATGAGTGAGGTGAACTGAAGAGAAGAAGTACTAACATGGAGCTGTGAATCTGAAGGATCTGGAGAGATTCTGTATGAAGAAAATGGTCTCTGATCTCTTATCAGGTGTTCTCCAAACTCTTCAGGCATTATAGGAGAAAACTCAGAGCTGTTACCCTGGAAAAAGGACGTTGCATTAATTTGGTGCCAATTATTGGGGCCAACATGAGAAAGCATTTATTTTACAATGAGATTTTCTCCCCACTTTCAATTGTTTTGCTTCAATGATAGGTTGGAAGTTTGTGAATTCTTTGAGTGAAAGATCAAAAGGATAAACAATGCAGATTTATTTTCACAGCTGCCTTTGCTCATAGGGTGCCAATATTAGTGGAGGGCACTGTATCTTCTTTTGTGTTCCACAGATGAAAGGAATGCAAACAGGTTTGGAAAGACATGAAGGTGAGTAAATGATTACAGACTTATTTCTTTTTTTGTATTCCCTTAAAGCTGGTGCTCTGGTCATTGTATTGCTCCTTACTTGTTTTTCAGCATCTCACACCAAGAGCAGTGTGTTTTTTTTTTGTTTTTTTTTACTCTCAGGAACTTCTTATGTTGAAAAATATCTAGGCTAGGCAAAACGGATGGAATTTTGTATTTGGATAAATAGGATGTTTGGCAAACTTAAGGCCTGTTCATACAAAGAACGATCCCTAACGACATCACCTATCACTCCTGTCATGTTATTCCTCTGTGTAATTTTCATTATAGTTTTAGTATGGACTAAATTTTCACAGAATAACAATTATCAAAATGTTTATAGCTATCATTCTTAGTGCAAGGACTTTACTGAGAACAGTTCCAACAAAATGCAAACATATGCAATGTGATTAAACAACCCAGTTTTTGTGTTATCCGGACAGAACTGTGACAAGCGACAAGCAACAGGATATTGTTTTAGTTGCTTCATTTCCAAATTCTGCAGAGTTTCACTGGCTATGTTGTGAGTGTGTTTTAAGTGTACTATAATGGAAACACTCTATGACTGCTGCACTTTCAGTAGTAATACTATGAGTTCCTTTAGCCGACTGTCACCTCAAATATGAACCAAGCTGTGCCTGTTTTTCATTTTCTCCCTCTCTTTTTTACCTTCAGACAATGCTCACCCAAAGCACAGAGCACATGTTGTTTTGTGTGCTGTAATGAGCTCTTTTTGCTCAGTGGATGTGAATATGCAGTTTTATATTTAGCAGCACACCCCCACCACAGCACTTTTCAAAGATGCTTGTGGCTAACCCTGAATCCCCTATCGAGCCTTAAAGATACATAAAGAGGCGAGATGCAGAGGCCTCAGCGCTGGAGAATGAAATTTCACGCATACAGCGGGAGATTTGTTGACTGTCCTTACAAAAACAGGAGGAATCATCGCAAAATCACAACAGAGAGTAGGATATGCTCCATTATCCAGCTGAGCACAGAAAAGCAGAGAGATGTTTGTTTGGTTTTGGCCAATATATTCTGGAAAGCACACATGGGAGTCAATTTTCATCATGCACTAAATTTTAGACAAAGTTTTTTTGTTTTTGTTTCCGCTGCTGTTTTAATGTTAGCCCACAGCATACATGCATTTCTGTTACGTAGTGTGTTAAGGATCATAATCAGTCTAAAGCTCATTTAAACAAATTATATAACAAACCAACAGTTTTGGGGAAAAAAAATTATGATGATGCTAAACAGTACATTAAATTTAGCATATTTTTCCTTCTAGCTCAAACAGAAAAGCATGGAGCAAATATGTTAATATCATGTGTAGCAACTGCTAATGTTATAACTGCTCATAATGTAATAAGTATTACATTATGAGAAAGTTATTACATTATAAACTCACCAAAAATATTGTCAAATTTCATAATTGTAATAGGCTTTTTAAAAATAAAAACATCAGTGCTTTCAAAATTACATTGTACTGTACGTTTCATAATCTTTTGCTCAATTTCCATGCCCTTTCAACATCGATAAACCAAATGGTAGAGCACAGTACCAACAACTGTACGGATGCTCTCATGGCTGTCATTGTTTTTATTCAAGTATCAAAATATTCTGGGTTCCAGAATTCTGATGTTGTTAGAACACATCAGAGAAAGGGGAAAAAACACCTAAAAATGTGAATATGATTTATAAATGAGTATAATCGGTGTAGGTATAATAAGAAGACTTCTTAAATATAATTATAATAAACAGCTACAGTAATAGTATTATAGTGAAGAATAAGCCAAAGTTTCTTTTTGTGTTATGTGAAGCAAGGGCATAGGTTTTTATTTTGACATTGGTGGGGAAATAAAGTATAAGCAGCTCAGTATAAGGGACAGTCAAAATATTTGTGCTGTACTTTGGCACAAATATAATGTGTATTATATATATATATATATATATATATATATATATATATATATATATATATGTGTGTGTGTGTGTGTGTGTCTGTGTGTGTGTGTGTGTGTGTGATATATATACTGTATATATATATATATATATAAGAGATATAGAGATAAATGTCTAAATGCATCTCAGACGTTAACATATTTGCTTTGCTTAATCTTTTCATGTACAAATTACTTCTAAAAATAAATATATATTTCCATTTAGAAATCATGTGTGTGTGTGTGTGTGTATGCAAACAAATTCATTTTAAAAGGACATATATATTTCTTTTAGAATTAATTTGTACATGAAAAGACTAAGCAAACATGTTCACTTCTGAGATTCATTTTAGCATTTATATAGAATAACTAAACTATAGCGACACTTTAGTGAGGGAACATTGTTCCTCTTAACATTGTGAAAAAAATAAAAAAATAAATTGAGTTTAGCTCCCTAAACTGGGTGTGACCCAATGCTTTCCGTATGGATTTAATATGGAATGTTACTTAAATGTGGGAGCAGTTGGCAATCATATTTGGGGCAGTCGTGGCCTAATGGTTAGAGAGTTGGACTTGTAATCCAAAGGTTCTGGGTTCGATTCTCGGGCCAGCAGGGATTGTAGGTGGGGGGAGTGAATGTCCAGCGCTCTCTCCACCCTCAATACCACGACTGAGGTGCCCTTGAGCAAGGCACCGAACCCCTAACTGCTCCCCGGGCGCCGCAGCATAAATGGCTGCCCACTGCTCCGGGTGTGTGTTCACGGTGTGTGTGTGTTCACTGCTGTGTGTGTGCACGTTGGATGGGTTAAATGCAGAGCACGAATTCCGAGTATGGGTCACCATACTTGGCAGTATGTCACTTCACTATATTTGCATGTTTTAAACACTTACAGTAGATTATGCTCTTTGGCAATGCAATGCACTCCCTTGAAAGAGTGCAGTTTGCTGACATATTTACTTCTAATGTCCGTGGTATGATGACAACGACAGTGGTTGCATATAAATATATTTTAATTGTTTGATCAAAATGAAGGCATTGAAGACATCTTCATCTTCACAGACCCCCCACCCCAGCATACAAGTGAAAACCCACTTTTCATACGCAGCTGTGGTAGTTTCACAACATTACACTGTGCATCATTCTATCCATCCCGCCCTCTTCAGCTGTTATCTGTCTGACCATAGAAACAAGATAAGCGTGAAGATATACAAGTTAAGCTGCAAATTAAATCTGCTAGACGCTGGGACAGGTGAAATTAGTCACACCACAAAATAAAATGAGTTCCATCTACTAAATGTAGACCTATCCACTGATAATAAAGCAGCGATTTTACTTGTATTGTCCAATACTCCAAGATAAGATCCAGGATTTTCACTGCTGTACCAACAAGCAATGTGATTTTTTTTTCAGCTTCACCCCCCCCCCACATGATTGTAAAGCGCTTTGGGTGTACAGCAATACACAAATCATTAATTCATTTATTTTTATTATTTTATTGTTTTATTAAACAGTTGTAGTCTATGTTATTTGAAATGAATAATTACCGTATGCAGTTTTGTGTATGTTTGTTTTGTGGTAGGTTGCAAAATAACTCTTTTTGTGAATTTAGTGGATTTCTCAGTAAAAAAAAAAAAAGTATCCTTCAATTATAACAGTGGATTAAATGAACTTTAGACTGAATGTTAATGCAGGCAGAATTGAACTGTCAGTATTATTTTAGACTTTCTTCCATTAAAAGACGACTTCTAATGTTCACTGGCGGTCTGATGTAGAACAAAGCCACACTTTGTTTTCCACATCAATGAGAAATATTGTTTCGTCAGTAAAGGTAATTCACTGCACACCTCGATAAGTATGTGCAAAAGAAAACACTACAAAAACATATATAGCTTTATAGTTTTATTGACATGCACAACGTGTATCTCAATCTCACTTTCAAAACAAGAGCAAAACGTTCCTTACTTCAATCCTAATGTAATTAGTGTGGTTAATATCTGTCCCTCTCTGAAGTCCATTGAGAGAAAACACTGTATTTCCCATGAACGCTTGCACTGAAGATCAGCGCTCTGGTAGTGTGGCTCAACCTGTGCTGTGTCCTCTGGAAGAATGTGTACGCTAATGATACATCCTTATCTTTAATCAACACAGCACCAGCACTGAACAACAACACCATCAGAGAAACATTAAATGTTACATAATACATTAAAGTTGTATTAAACCTTTACTGACAGTTCACCCCCAAAAATGAAAGCCATTTACTCAACCTCATGTTGCACCAAACTACATTACTACTTAGTTCAAGTCTTTAGAAGCCATATGGTAAGTCATTATTCATCCACCATAGCTCTCAAATATCATTCACACTTGTTCGCATTCAGTCGTGGTGCCTCAAAGCGCTATATTCACGTTAATCTGGATAGTAGCAGAATTGTGTCTTTTCACGGCATTAATAATAGGTTCGCTAGATGGTGTGTCTGATTTGTGACCCTTTTAAGATCATTGAGTTATGTACTGCCATAACAACCATCCCACTATTGTTTCATTTAATGATTGTACAGCTCTATTCAAACTGTAATCCCAGAGTGCGCATAGAAAGCATTGCGGCACATGATGAATTTGAGCGTTATGTATCACTAGAGCCCATTTAGGCTTACACATTACTGGAAAAGACAAGAATTAAAGGATTGCTGTTCTCGGTACAAGCTAATGACTGGATTGGACGGCTATAAATATTATATGAGTGATTATTTGGGAAGAAGAGCACTGACAGTTATTGTGACAAAGCTTTACTGTAAATTCATATTTACATGACAAGCAGTGCAGGATTTGAATATTTAGGCTGAAAATCCCTCAATTTGCAGCCAGTTATTTTGTTATCCTGTCCCACAGCTTTCAAATAATTTAGAGGACTTTGAGTGGCTACACAAAGATGGTCTCCTGCTTTAAACCTCTAACACGCCAATTGAAATTCAAAAGAGAAGGAATGAATTAGGCCTTTCCTCCCATCTCTGGGCAGGACAACATGATGATCGCAAAGTGTCTGTCTCGCAGAAGAGGATGCAGGATCTAAAATCCTCCAGGACACTGGACATCCATGTCTCAAGTATTTTGAGGATGTAGACGGCGGTTTATGATACATCTCTCATCTGACTGTCTGCTAGCGCCACTAAACTTCCTGTCTTTGCAAATGAGATTTTAATGTGTGGTTCCCCAGGGATGTGCTGAAGTACTTCCGCTCATGCTGTGGCTCCCAGCAGCACTCTTGTCTGTCACAGACAGATTGCACCGCTTGAAACAATTCTACACCTCAGAAGCACAGGGGTTCTATGCCTGATCTCCAGCAATAAGGTCTGCTGCGCAAGAAATACAGTGTCCTGAAATTTGTCCTGTTTGCAAAAGTAGGACAAAATTATGCTCTTTATGAACTTTTAGAAGGTTTAGATCAGGGCAATCAAGACTTGCTCCTGGAGAGCTATCGTCCTGCAGAGTTCAACTCCAACTCCAATCAAACACACCTGAACCAGCTAATCAAGGTGTTCAGGCAGGTGTGTAGGAGTAGGACTGGCACTGAAGTCTGCAGGACAGAAGCTCTCCAGGAGCACAACTGGAGGCCCCTGATCTAGACATAATCTGCAGATTTTTGGCTCTAAAATGTCTGTGCACATTAGCAAGCAGTTCACATTCAATCATAGGTCCTGTGCCAACCTATGCAATAAATGTAGCCTTAGAGATCTCCTTGAGCTCTATATTGGAGTCATTGTAGGAGCTGCAGACTTGTAAACACAACTCCCAGAGCTTTTGAGAAAACTCTAGCAATATTTGTGTGAGATATCCATTGAATGGGCTGAGACAAATGCCCCATCCCAGAACTGATGCTGGGTACTTCTTCTTGGGCATCTAACCAGAAGGTTAAACCTGTACAACAGCCAGTCTTCACAGCACCATCTGTCCTCCTGCTGTCAGGGGACAAAGTCTGAGAAGTTGCACTGCGGCATAAGCAACATAATCAGCATGAGACATTTTCCTTGACATAAACTGATTACCGGTTCCCCCTTTTCAATAGCCACAGGACGAACAAACATCTCTATGAACTTATCATCAAATGACTTGTAAGCATGTGTTCCTTTGGACCGCAAGAGGGAAATGTTCAATTCACCATTATGTCTGCTCTGGAACGGTACAAAATGATTCTTCATGCAGAGGTCACCCAATTTAATACTCTCCCAGCTGGAAAGAAAGTTAAACAGCACAAGCAGGGCTGCAGTACAAAATAAATAGAATAGTGCATTAAAAATCCTTTATCTGATTAAGGGAAACTTCATGCATCTCAGGTAGAACAATTGGAGCATATCGCTTTATCAGCACAACCGACCTAACTGTTGATTTAATGTAACTGGATGGACTTTAAAAGAAGAGCTTTGAACATAAACATCAAGATATCAAAGAAGTGAATTTCTTCAGTTGATGTATGGTTAGATCATGTGTGTTGATGGGCATACCATAGAGTATGCAGGTACAGCACAGTGGATATGACATTAACTAATCTAAATCCCATGGAGTTAATCAAAGAGGAAACTAGAATCAGGATTAGAAATTTATGAAAACCCACTCATAAAAAAATCACATTTCAATAACAATAAATGATGCTTTATTAACAAAGTTCGGGAGGAGCATGTTCAGATAATCAGAGTGGAGAACAATCAGTAATCAACCCAGTTAACAAGATAAGAAGAGTGTATATATTCACAGCAGACTTACCTCTGTTCATTGGCAGTTTTCCAGAATCCCTCCGCCACCCCTTCTCCACACTTACAACTATTCCTGTCCTAACCTGTAGGAGGGGGGAGGGGGGGTACTCTTGGTTCGAGCCAAAATTCTGAGCTCGGAGCCCTCCCCTCGGACAGCACGCCAAATACGTATATTTTTTTATTTAAATAATACAATTTATACTGTTTATTATATGTAAGTGTGAACTCGTGAAATTCTTAATTTAGACAGAGCAGAAATGTACAGCATTCTACAATTTAAGGCCAAAGAAGCAAAGATCAAATGATGAGAATTTAAAAACAAGTATAGCTAATGTAACAGATGATCAGTACTATTGTGACAAAGGCAAGTGGTCAACCAGGTAAGTTTAAGACAGAAACATCGATGAGACAGAAACGCTCTTACCTTTACCTTTCTAAAACCTTTCACCTTTGTGATTTCAGCTGCCACAGTTTCTGGAAAAATAAATCTTATTATTTTTTTAAATAAATAAATATTATTTTCCTGGAAAATATTAAGGGGGGTATCTAGGTTCTTTCATACGTTAAGGACCTAGATGTCAGAAGAGAAAAGGAGATTAGATGAGTCTACTGCATCATCATCGTCAGACCCTGTAAAAAAAAAAAACAAAGATACAGTGCTCCAAAATGAATAAGCAACCAATAAGTGAATCCTAGATCCTGTACAAAACAGTTTGCTTCTTTTTTGATTGTTCAGAATCAGTATAAAATATATCTATTCCTTGTTAAACTATAAAATCATACATGATGTTCAGTATGGCTATATAAATACAAAATCATAGTTGGGTTTTTCCCAAACTATAATAAAATGTTTGAAATCCAGTAAAACATTTTGAATATGATGGGCAATTCATTGTATTTAAATTCCTTACGGCGTGATGATGTTTTCATTTCATATATATATATATATATATATTTATACACACACAGATGCTCCTGATATAAATATGCTCACAAATGTTTTTTCTTTTCTTTTTCTTTTTTCTTTTTTTTTGGTTGTTTGTATTTTATTGAATCAGATACCTGCACCACAGATTAATCCTGCTGACTTTCAGTCTCTTCAAACTGTTTTCCACTGAGAGCGCTGTACCAACATCAAATGTTCAACTACACTGATATTCTATGGTAAAACAAAATCCTTGACTACTGATTGTTTTTTTCTTCTTGAATCCATGGAAAGTAGCAGAAACACTTAACACACGTATATATCAGGTATGATTTACTTGTTTCACTTGTTGAACAGAATCTGTTGCAGGAATGACTCAAAGTCTGTTCACATCTCTGTGGTTAGATCAGTGTGCACAATAATGTGTCTTTGACCTTCATTATGTATGTTTTGATTATACTGTGTTGTAAATAAAATACAAATAATTTTAAAAACCCATTTTTTCAATCTCCTCACATTCTCTCTTACCTGCCTCAAAGTTACAGTCACACTGATGGCTCATTATGGGGCCAATAGGGGAGGGCCCTTTGTCTCTCAGGTGAAAATCACTTAATATTCAAGGCCATTGCCACTCCTTTGCATATTGGCTTTCAATCACAAAACATGTCTTTAAAAATTTAAATCAATATATATTTTTTTCCGTGAGCAAATAAACAAGATGATTTTCACATAATTTAAGCAAAAACTCTAGGCTACAAGATCCAGTTCTCAAAAGTCTTGTGAACAATTGTTCTGTATGTGTTTTATGGCCTTATTTCAGTGACTTTAAAATTGTAGTTTTTCACTAACCACGCATAAATGTTGCTTTCTCAAAATCACAATCATGTACATAAATACTGCAAACATGTTATTGTAGCCCACTTTGTGCTGTTTACGGTGTTATTAGAATTTAGCCATTTATATTTTTATAAGCAACTGAAAAATCACAAATGTCAGGACATGTCAAAAGTTCTCCAGGCCCCCAAAACACCCTCAGACCCCAGGGGGATAGAATATATGATTCTGCAGTCATAGACTCACTCATGCTTTGTACTATAAAATAATGTACTTTGTACTATAAAAAAAGGATATTTTATATCTGAGAACTAATTGTTATCATTTAGCATGTTATAAAATATAGTAGTGAATAGATTATTAATAATAAACATGGTCATCTACATTCTTAGATGCGTAGCATTCATCATGTTGTAGTTTGGGAACAACCCAATGTGTTCAAGTTTATGTCACAATTACTTACTCATCAGATCGATTTTCTCTTCTGGATGAAATATTGTTCTTTTGAAGGAAATTCAGCCTTTATTCAGGGCGTCTTCTACAGTATAGCCGCGATGAACGACTCCTCACTCTTTGTTTATGTTGGGTGTCTCCACACACACGCGGCTCACGTGGTTATTTACATGTGAACTCGAGGGGGCGGGATCGCATTAGAGATAAAGAGTTAGACGGGAAAGACTGAACATTGTGTTGGTTTCATTACTTCATCACAGAATATTTGTTTTCGACATGACTTACTTCATTTAAAAGTGGACACTTCAAGCTTTCTATAGACATAACTCCCATGTATCTGTGTTGAGTATTTGCTGAGTTACAGTTCATTTTAGTGGCGCGTTTCTAAAAGCAGTACACGGAGACGGAGAAGGCAGAGAGTGCACCCTGTTTGTTTTCTTTATTCTTCAAAAGCACAAAGTTAGTTGTTATTATGAGTGTATACAAATAAAAGTAGACCCCTTACAGATTCGAATGGTGTATTGCTCTTATCTGAACGATCAAAAATGGCAGAGTAATTCAAGCTCAATTCTGCCTTATCAGGAACATCTGCCACAAAACGCGTAAACGCGTATTTGTCGACCCCAGGGGGTTAAAAGACTCAAAATGCATTTCTCAATGCAAACAACCCCTTCACTTAAAAGCCATCCTACGAGGTACAACTGGATTTTATAACTGATAGTCCAAATAAAATTAAAGAAAAACTTTGGAAGTCTTTCATGAACCTCAGTTCACAATGTTTTGCACTTCCTTTGGCTATCCCATCCTAATCCCACTATCTCCCAATGAGCTGGAGAATTTGTCCTGGGCTAAGCAGTGTTTTTTGACAATGTTGAATAATCCCTACCCGAGCTACTCAAATTGAAAATCCTTTTGATGTGTAATCAAAGAAAAATTTGTACTGGGTATAGCGATCTATCTACAACATGCAGTAAAGTTAAGGCCCCCTGTGTGCCTCAACATAGACCCTGGGACTGCGTGATTGATTATCTCCATGGTGTGACTTCCCCAGAGAATGGATCTAGCCAGTGTCTATCCCTGAGTCACAGACTGTGGAGGATTACATTACAAAGACATTAGAATAAGGCCTGCTTTTTATTGATCACCAAAGTTTTAAAGCAGCTGTAAAAATTGCTATCTTCCTCTATTTCATCTTGTTGTCTTGGAGTAAATAAAACGAGGGAATATATTGACTGATCTGGTCGTTTTTAGTGCTTACAACCAGTGGCCATTAAAAATACTCAGTGATGCTGTATGGACTCATGAATGTTACCACTTCTTGATAATGATTTATACTTTAGTCATTACCTTTGAAAAGCATTGCTTACTTTACTAATAGATTAGACAATTGAATCGTTTATTAAAACCATGACAAGTATTTTATAACTATATAATATCTGTATATATTTTATGTAAATGTCTCTTAACAGAAAGGACGGTTCACCTGCAGTCTCACTGTGCTTAATATTTTCTTCCTCATCTATCTCTGCACAGAAATGTTTTCCCCTTCTTTCCAACTGCCACCTCTGGCTCACTCACTAAGGGAACTTGTAGGGCACCATTTTATTTAAAGCTGTTTTCAAACAATACGTATTGTGGTAAGTGCTATACAAATAAAACTGATTTGACTCGACTACATCTAAGTGACGTTTGGGTATAGTACGCCTTTCTGAAAAGGTAAATATTGTGACAGAACTATGAATGGAATTGCTGAAGAAGTTTTATTAATACCATGCCTTTCACAAGATCAAGGTTTCAGTATTGCAAAAGTCATCTGAGTCATTACAAAAAAGAACAAGAGCACTAGTTTTGGGAAAACAACAACAAAACAACCTCATCGAGGACAAAGTTTGTTGATTTCACTTTCAATTCAAAATACTAACATATAAAATGTGTGGACTTTTGTATTTTAAAATAAGTATTTATAATTGAAAGTGTAATGAAACAGACATCTGGTGGGAATCCTAAGCTTTTTAAATTTGTGACCTAGTTTAGTAGGTTAACATGAAATTTTAATTATATGGCTTCTCCCCTCACATCTTTGCTAAAGTAGTCTTGCTGCAACTAAAACTGAAGAAACTGAACTTTCACCAAGTGTCAAAAACACTTGTCTAGTAATTAATGCAAGACATCCACCGTGCACTTGAGTACTGGAGTAATCATGTCAAACCCTGTTCTTAAACGTGTCACATGAAACTTGAACTTAAACTCAGATTTTGGAAACATAAGGCAGTATTAATAATCAAACTAGCATGCAAAATGCATCAGACAGTCACTAAACAGTCTTCTGAAATGAGTGAAGACAGGCTGATCGTGACTTGCATGAAGGTGGCCAAGTTAATGAAGATTACATTAAGAGGACAATAGAATAAGGCCTGCATTGCATTAGTCACTTAAAAATACAGATACATTCCTATTCATTTATTATTTTATTATTTTTTTATGTGTGAGACTGTGGTAATGTGACATTTGACACCTGTGCAAACCAAATGTCCTAAGGGATGAAATAAACTGTACTGAACTGAATGGGTGAATTTTACACCAAACCTTACCTGTTTCAGTTTTTGAACGTTAGAGGTGAGGGAATCCATCAGCCGTATCTTGTACAGATTGACACAGACACAGAATCCTAGAGTACATCCACTCACCCAGAGGCTGAACACATGGAAAGCCTATTGAATTTTTCTTCTCCATGTTTTGCTTCACTTTAAGATTCAGACCAGGTTTCTGAATAAGTTGACTGTTTATTTCAAACTGGACAGCATAGATCATTTTCAGCAAACTACTGTGTCACACCTGGCTAGTTTGGAGCACTTGTTTCAGAACCTGGCACATTTTCTCTCTTATTTTGGTTGTTTAGACATATATGAAAATGGCAATTGATCTGCACCAAAATAATCAGTCATAGATCACCTGTATGAGGTTGTCTCGACCCAACTAAAAAAAAAAAAACTCTGGCGTGGTTTGGGTGTGGTGAGAAAGCAATCTGACCCAACAGACAAACTAACCAAGATGTATCAGAATTCATAGTGGAAAATGTGTTATGTAAAAAGCAGTAGTGTCTGATTCTGTTGGTGAGCACATTAGTATCACAGTTGAAAACCAAAGAGCTCCTCTTCATCTTAAAATGTTTTATAATTGCTCAGGTGCAATGCAAGAATGCTGTCTCAACGAAACCTTGATTCTCGCTCAGAGAGGGAATAACGGCTACATTCGTGTAAGTGTGTGTTTGTGTGTGTGTGTGTGTGTCAACAACTACAGATAAAGCCCACAGAGCTTATTTGTCAATCCATCATGTTGGATGGTGTTATAAGCGCAATCCCAGAACATAAAGAGTTGCTCTCTGACCAATAAGAGGACAGTTTTACTCACGTGTGACTTACATAAACATTGGTACACCCTGAAATGTTGCCTTGTGAAAGCGAACCAAACCATAAAGAAAGTGCAACATTGTAACAATCTAATCCCAGTCTGAAAACGCCCTTAGAGACTGTTATTGTGCAGTGTGGTGTTACAGCACATAATGCACATATATGAGCTTCAATTCTAGATTTGTGTTGATATCACTGATTCAGCTTAAACAGATCAACCTCCACCTATAAGATTCAGCTGAATCAATTTAAATGCAGTTCGATTTCAAGGTATCTGTTCTGAAGATCCTGTTCAGTAGCAGTTCTTTCTGCATTCTACACTGCACTCACCTTCTTACAAAGTCATCAATTTTTAAAACACCTGGATCAGTCACAGGAATATCATCATTCTGGCATTCATGGACAGCATTTCCAAAATACATATGTTGTTGAGTCTTAGGAATCAGTTCATTCTGTTGATGGAGTATCAGCAGAATCAGTTTCCTCATTAGCTTTTCCATCATTCTTACAACCATCCTAGGCTATCAACACATGGTCAGAAGAATATCCGGATGTTCCAGCTTTTGAGGATGTGTCACAGCAAAGCGGTCTGGCAGGACGCCCATATCAGACATGCCATCTGCCACCAAAGCCCAAGCAGGCGTTCAATGTCTTCCAGTGACCAAGACAGGAGATCGTAGACAGCTAGACCTAGGCAGTACATTCTGGCCAGTATACCCATAATTTAAATTTTTGATTAATTACAGTCTATCTGATACCTAGACTATCTATCTATCTATCTATCTATCTATCTATCTATCTATCTATCTATCTTTTTTATCTATCGGAGAGGTTTGCGATTGTAGCTCCGTGTAGCTTCGCTTTTCTGTTGAATATCTATCTTACTTTCACTCTCTGTTGTTTAAAGTGATAATATATAACTTAATTCCCACCATATTTCTGGTATTATCTATCAAACTAATTTGATCGTTTGCTTTTTAAAACCATGAGTGCAGCTGGTTAGCTTGTCACTAGTGATGGGAAGTTCGGATCATTTTACCGACTCGGACCTTTTAGTCTCGTTCATCAAAATGAACGAATCTTTTTTCGAGTCATTTCGTTCATTTCGTTCATTTTAGCAAAATATAATTCAAATGTTATCTGTTACTTTCCAAACACATCTACTACTTATGCAAACGTTTATCACACTACAAACAATACAAAACTATGCTATAAGAAACAGAAAATATTACTTAATTGTTTACCTGGGTCTTTAGTCTATGATTAGCGCACCACCTCTTATCTGACAAGTGTTTGGGTTTGAGTTGTTCGTTCATCACGTGACAGCCCCATACGCTTAACCAATGCAGCGCGAGCCGGAAAGAGAATTGATTAGTTCTTGATCGAGTCTCGGGTTTGAGTCGTTCGTTCATCACGTGACAGCCCCATACGCTTAACCAATGCAGCCTGAGCCGGAAAGAGAATTGATTAGTTCTTGATCGAGTCTCGGGTTTGAGTCGTTCGTTCATCACGTGACAGCCCCATACGCTTAACCAATGCAGCGTGAGACGGAAAGAGAATTGATTAGTTCTTGATCGAGTCTCGGGTTTGAGTCGTTCGTTCATCACGTGACAGCCCCATACGCTTAACCAATGCAGCCTGAGCCGGAAAGAGAATTGATTAGTTCTTGATCGAGTCTCGGGTTTGAGTCGTTCGTTCTTTTGTCACGTGACCACTTGCCGGATCAGTACATATCAAATAGGCTACCATAAAGTAAAACTGTATTTTTTGTATGTTGGATCATATTTAAGAATTATCATAAAATTATCAAAATATGTGTAATAAGCATTTTCCTACAAATAAAAATGGTCTGTTCATTTTTTTGAATGCAAACATGCCTTAAAGCATGTTCTAAAATATAGCCAGTGTTATTTTAAAGCTTATTTATTTTTTATTTATTTAAAAAAGGCCTAGCTTGTTGTGCTAATATATATATATATATATATATATATATATATATATATATATATATATATAAATAAATAAAAAAAAAATTCTTTTTTTTTCATTGTTTAAATTCATTTGGGATTAGTTATTCTCTTAGCTAGAAAGCTTTTTTTGGCACAAAAGTGTTATTTATTTTAAAGTTTATTTATTTTATTTATCATTTAAAAAAAGCCTAGCTTGTTGTGCAGTATTTTGTTTGAGTTTTTTAAGGCTCTGTGGCTTTAGTATATTTTAATTTTCTTGTATTTTTTATTTAAATAGTTTAAATTCATTTTGGAATAGTTATCTTCTTTGCTATAGCTTTTTCTGGCACAAAAATAAACAATAAAAAACAATTCAGGAGTGTGTACAGAGTGTTAATGTCTAAAGTGTCATATGTTACAAAAGTATAGTAAGTAACACTATAGTCCAATCTAAAGGGTTAACTCAAAAGACATAAATACAACAAGGTATTGTATTTTATGAAGATTAGACAAAAAAAAATAAATAAAAACAAAGCATAACAAGTCAAGTCTGCTTTATTGTCAATTCTTCCACATGTACAGCACATACATACAGAGAACTGAAATTGCGTTACTCTCAGACCCTTGGTGCATACAGTTAAAGTTAAACACTGACAGTAGACGTTCAAATACAGATAAATACAGTTTAAACATATGTACATACAACTATACAGATATACAAATGAGGACGTTTGTAGAAAAATAAAAAAAGAGATAAAGTGGCATAAGGCACATGGCAGAATAGATGCGCAAACCAGTTAAATAAAACAAAACTGTGCAGATATATGTGTAGTGCAAGAAGAGGTTAACCAACTCATTATTATCTTTTTTTACCACATGGTGTTATGGAAAAGAACCATGTGACAGAAATTAAAAGCAATAATTTGAGACCAGAAAAGCATCACATAACTGTAAGAGTAAATAATAATACTAATAATTCTAATAATAATATTAATAATGACTATGCACCCGTTTGTAAGTAAGGTTGTAAATTAACTAATTTCTCTGTCCAAAACTGTCACGTCACGTGACAAAAGAACGAACGACTCAAACCCGAGACTCGATCAAGAACTAATCAATTCTCTTTCCGGCTCAGGCTGCATTGGTTAAGCGTATGGGGCTGTCACGTGATGAACGAACAACTCAAACCCGAGAATGCTGTGCAATGCGCATGCGCGACTGAACGAATCACTCCCAGAGACGACTCGTTCTTCCCGAGTCACATGAAAGATTCGTTCAAAATGAACGAATCGTTCAAGAACGACCCATCACTACTTGTCACTCGTGGTTTCATTCACGTTTCTATTCGCGCCTATTATTGCTTTATTTTTTTAAGGGATTCACATGTGATAAATGCAGGGAAAATTGTTAGGCTGATAGAGAAGATTTCAGAATTAGAGACACGCATCCAAACTTTAGTTGAGGACAGTAAGAATGTGAGGGCTGTAGATACTGCAGACTATGCTGCAGGATGTGACTAGCTCAGGGAGTCCTGTACATTGTTTGGTTCTGGTAGAGCCTGTGCAGCAGGGCAACTGGGTGACTGTGATGTGGCCTAGTCGTGGGTCAAAACACCACTCTTCCGTTCCGATCAAAACATCAAACATGTTCTCCCCACTCAGTGATGCACCCACTGAGAAACCTGATGAAAATGCTCTAGCTATTGTCAATTCTATTGTACCAGTCACCATAGTCCAATGTTTACAGGGAGCTAGAAACCTGGCTAAAACCAAATGACTACATAACTTTAAACAAGTCTACCCCCCAAGATTACTGTTACAAACATGAACAGCGTCCAAAAGGTAAAGGGGGAGGTGTTGCCACAATTTATAGCAATATTTTCAATATTTCTCAGAGGTCGGGTTTCAAGTATAATTCGTTTGAAGTAATGGTGCTTCATATAACGCTATCCAAAGAAACAAGTGTTAATGATAAATCGCCTGCGATGTTTGTACTGGCTACTGTATACAGGCCACCAGGGCACCATACAGACTTTATTAAATAATTTGCTGATTTTCTATCTGAGGTAGTGCTGGCTGCAGATAAATTCCTAATTGCTGGTGATTTCAATATCCATGTTGATAATGAAAGAGATTCGTTGGGATCAGCATTTATAGACATTATAAACTCCATTGGTGTTAAACAACAAGTTTCAGGACCTACTCATTGTCGAAATCATACTCTAGATTTAATACTGCCATATGGAATGGATGTCAGTGGTGTTGAAATATTGCAGCAAAGCGATGATATCTCAGATCATTATCTAGTTTTGTGTATATTCCATATAGCTAAAGCTGTAAAGCCAACTCCTTGTTACAAATATAGTAGAAACATCACTTCTACCACAGAAGACTACTTTATAAATAATCTTCCCGATTTATCTCAATTCCTCCGCATATCCAATATCTCAGAACAACTTGATGATGTAACAGAACCTATTGACTCTCACTTTTCTAGCACTTTAGATACGATTGCTCCTTTACGCTTAAGGAAGATTAAGGAAAAGAGTCCAACACCGTGGTATAATGAGCACACTCGGGCCCTAAAGAGAGCAGCCCGGAAAATGGAGAGCAGCTTGTGAAAAACACAATTAGAGGTATTTCGAATTGCTTGGCGGGAAAGTACCCTATCCTACAGAAAGGCGTTAAAAACTGCTAGATCTGCTTACTTTACGTCTCTTTTAGAAGAAAACAAACAAAACCTCAAGTATTTATTTAATAAAGTGGCTAAATGGTTACACTTTATTTCGATAGTCCACTTTAGACATTCTATTAACTATAAGTAACTTTGTAACTACCTGTCAACTACATGTCTACTAACTCTCAGTAGAGTAGGTTTAGGGTTAGTAGAATAAGTTGACATATACTTGCAAAGTTTCTCATACTCACTATGTTGTATGCTGTGGGCCCACCAAAATAAAGTGTTAGAAGAAATTAAGCAGACAGTCTACTAATACTCTAATGACTGCTAGTTGACATGTAGTTGCAAAGTTACTTACTGTTAGTAGACTGTCTAAAGTAGACTATCAAAATAAAGTGTTACCGGCTAAATTAACAAAAAATATAACATCAGCAGGTGCAGACATTACCCAGCCTGTACAGTAGTAATGAATTTAGTGGAGCTTATAGAAGCGTGTCCCGCGCTGCTCTCGGTTTTTCTGATCATGTCATGGTTCACCTCATCCCTGCATATAAACAACGGCTGAAGCTCTCAAAACCTACTGTGAGGACTTCTAAAAAGTGGACCAGCGAGGCTGTGAAGGAGCTTCGCACATGTTTGGACATGACTGACTGGGATGTGTTCAAAGGTACCACAGATAGTCTGGATGAGTATACGGACACCGTGACGTCATACATTCAATTCTGTGAGGACAGCATTATTCCATCTCGCACCAGGGTGACTTTTAATAACGATAAACCCTGGTTCACACCCAGACTGAGGCAGCTAAGGAAGGAGAAAGAAATAGCGCACAGAAGTAAAGACCCTCACTCGTACAGACAGAGTAAGTACACATTTAGCAAGGAAGTGGAGAAGGCTAAGTTGAAGTACAATACACGTCTGAAGGAACAATTTTGGTCCAATGACTCTGTCTCTGTCTGGAGAGGTTTGAGGGAGATCACAAACTACAGGCCCAAAGCCCCCCCTGCTGTGGACGACCGACAATTAGCAGAAAGGCTCAACACCTTTTATGCAAGGTTTGAGGTCTCACACCACTCCCCCACCCCACTGTTTACAATGGGCATTGCAGCTAAGCTCACCCCGGACCCCTCTTCCTCCCCCACTACTCTCACACTCTCCATGCAGGATGTGACTAAAACTTTTAAAATGCAAAACCCTCGAAAAGCCCCAGGCCCGGACGGTGTCTCTCCTTCCACCCTGAGACACTGTGCTAACGAACTGGCTCCTGTCTTCACAGACATCTTTAACACCTCCCTGGAGTTATGCCATGTCCCAGCCTGTTTCAAGCTGTCTACTATCGTTCCCGTACCCAAGAAGCCCAGGATTACTGGACTAAATGACTACAGGCCTGTGGCGCTCACGTCTGTAGTCATAAAGTCATTTGAGCGCCTGGTTTTGCCCCACCTCAAGTCTTTCACCTTCCCCTTCCTGGACCCTCTGCAGTTTGCATACAGAGCTAATCGGTCTGTAGACGACGCCATCAACCTGGCCCTCCACTTCATCCTTCAGCATCTGGACTCTCCAGGAACCTATGCCAGGATCCTGTTCGTGGACTTCAGCTCTGCATTCAATACCATCCTTCCGGTTCTGCTCCAGGACAAGCTCGCTCAGCTCAACGTGCCTGATTCCACCTGTAGGTGGATCACTGACTTCCTAACGGACCGGAGGCAGTGCGTGCAGCTGGGGAAGAATGTCTCGGACACTCAAACTATCAGCATAGGTTCTCCACAGGGCTGTGTACTTTCTCCTCTGCTCTTCTCCTTGTACACCAACTGCTGCACCTCCAGCCATGACTCCGTGAAGTTGGTTAAGTTTGCGGATGACACCACTCTTATCGGGCTCATCTCGGATGGTGATGAGTCTGCCTACAGGAGAGAGGTGGAGCGGCTGGTGTCCTGGTGTAACAGCAACAACCTGGAGCTTAATGCCCAAAAAACAGTGGAGATGATTGTGGACTTCAGGAAAGTCACAGCCCCCCTGCCTCCCCTTGCCCTGACAGACACCCCCATCACCACTGTGGTCTCTTTCTGCTTCCTGGGCACCCACATCACCCACGACCTCAAGTGGGAGCTGACCATCAACTCCCTTATCAAGAAGGCCCAGCAGAGGATGTACTTCCTGCGGCAGCTGAGGAAAGCCAAGCTGCCAGTCCAGATGATGGTGCAGTTCTACACGGCCATCATTGAGTCCATCCTCACCTCTTCCATCACCGTGTGGTATGCTGGGGCCACTGCCAGGGACAAACAGAGACTGCAGCGCATTGTGCGCTCTGCTGAGAAGGTAATCGGCTGCAGCCTTCCATCTCTCAAGGACCTGTACGTCTCCAGGACTCGGGGGCGAGCAGGCCGGATAGCAGCTGACTCTTCTCACCCTGGACATGGACTATTTGAGCCACTTCCCTCTGGCAGAAGGTTACGGTCCATTCGGACCAGAACCTCTCGCCATAAGAACAGTTTCTTCCCCTCTGCCGTTGGTCTCATGAACACTTTATAACAATTGTATTGAGCTAGACACTACATAACATCTGTACTGAGCTGGACATTTTATAACATTTGCATCAGTTGGTCACTTTTATAAGATTAGTCACTTTAAATAAGTCATTTTTTATATGCTTTTTAAAATAGGAAAATTTCTACTTCGTAAATTATTATTATTATTATTATTCAGTGTTTTTATGTTGCACTCTGTCACCGAAGCAAGTTCCTAGTTTGTGAATTGTGTTTGCAGACAATGGCAATAAAGTTTCTGATTCTGATTCTGATTCTGATAACTACTTTACTTCCAAGATCGAAACTATTAGAGATAAAATTGTAACCATGCAGCTGCCAGCCACAGTATCGCATCACATAGTGCACTATAGATCCCCTGAGGAACAATTCCACTCATCCTCTTCCATTGAAAATGAAGAATTGTATAAACTTGTTAAATCATCTAAACCAACAACCTGTATTTTAGACCCTGTTCCATCTAAGCTCCTAAAAGAGGTGCTTCCAGAAGTAATATATCCTCTTCTGAATATTATTAACGCATCATTGTCATTAGGATATGTCCCAAAAACCTTACAAAAGCCTCTCATTAAAAAATCATAACTTGACCCCAAATAATTAATTAATTACAGACCGATTTCAAATCTCCCTTTTCTGTCAACGATATTAGAAAAGGTAGTATCATCAAAGCTATGTTCCTTCTTAGAGAAAACTTGATATATGTGAGGATTTCCAGTCAGGTTTTAGACCATATCATAGTACTGAAACTGCTCTCATTAGAGTTAAAAACGACCTGCTTTTATCATCTGATTCTGGCTGTATATCTCTATTAGTGCTACTGGATCTTAGAGCGGCGTTTGACACTATCGACCACAACATTCTTTTAAATAGACTAGAAAATGTCTTACTGCTAAATTCTGAAAAAAAAAACAGAGGTATTAATTATTGGACCAAAAACGTTTGCATGTAATAACCTAGATCACTGTCTAATACTTGATGGCTGCTCTGTAAATTCTTCGTCATCAGTTAGGAACCTAGGTATACTTTTTGATAGCAATCTTTCCTTTGAAAAATACATTTCTAGCATTTGTAAAACTGCATTTTTCCATTTTAAAAATATATCTAAATTACGAACTATGCTCTCAATGTCAAATGCAGAAATATTAATTCATGCATTCATGACCTCGAGGCTAGATTATTGTACTGCTTTATTGGGTGGTTGCTCTGCACGTTTAATAAACAAACTACAGCTGGTTCAAAATGCAGCAGCTAGAGTTCTTACTAGAACCAGGAAGTATGACCACATTAGCCCGGTTCTGTCAACACTGCACTGACTCCCTATTAAACATCGTATACATTTTAACATCTTGCTAATTACCTATAAAGCCCTGAATGTTTTGGCACCTCAGTATTTGAGTGAGCTGTTATTGCATTATAGTCCGTCACGTCCGCTGCGATCTCAAAACTCTGGCCATTTGATAATACCTTGACTATCAAAGTCAACTGTGGGCGGGAGATCGTTTTTCTATTTAGCGCCCAAACTCTGGAACAATCTACCTAACACTTTTTGGGAAGCAGACACACTCTGTCAGTTTAAATCTAGATTAAAGCATCTCTTTAACCTGGCGTACACATACTACACTATAGCATTTCTATAATTCAAATCCGTTGTTAGGCTGCGTTAATTAGGTCAACCGGAACCGGGAACACTTCTCAAAACAGCTGATGTACTTGTTAGATTGTTAGAAGAATGGCATCTACGCTAATATTAGTCTCTTTCTTTCTTATTCCGAGGTCACTGTAGCCACCCAAATCCAGACTGTATCCAGATCAGATGGTGGATCAGCACCTAGAGATGACCTCTACAGCCAGGACACCTAGATGAGCCCCAGAGACTGATCCCCAGTGAAGACCCTGTCTCCAAGATGGCCATCGGGGCAAGACCACAGGAACCAGATTAGTCCTTTGCACAATCTGATTCTGCTTTAGCCTAGATTTAAACTGCTATTTTTTTCTGGCCAGAGGAGAATGATACTATTTCGACACACTATTTCCCCGTCTAAATACTGTAAAGCTAATATTAAGCCACCCAGCTTTATATCAAGCCGATGTAAAGCTGCTTTGACACAATTTGCATAGTTAAAAGCGCTATACAAACAATAGTGACTTGACTATCTATCTATCTATCTATCTATCTATCTATCTATCTATCTATCTATCTATCTATCTATCTATCATAAATTATGTAGTTTTGGTCAGTCCTATGTGTCCCTAAAGGCACAATCAGATGATACTAGCATGATACTCTTTATATTCTCTATGGAGTAACAGTGCTGTTAAGTCTACATATGATTAATTTTTAGTGCACGTCTACTATTCAGACAGTTTCAGAATCATAAAGTATTCTTGCTCCATCTTTTGCTCTAAAATAGCTGAAAACATGTATGTTGAAAACACAATGCTATTGGAGTATCAGCAGAATAGGACAACATTCCCAGGTACACGCCTGTCCAGTGTATCTGGTTCATATATCTTTGACAATCTTAAATATACCATACTATTCTTTTGAGTGTCTTGTCAGAGAAAAGACAGATAACTCAGAGTGCATATCAACACATAAAACTGTGGCTAGGAGTCTAATACCTGGAACCTGACCATCTCTTTAACGGTAATGTTTATTTGCTTTTTGTTTGTGACAGAATATATTACTGTCTACAAGGATACAAAAAATAAAGAGAATTGATATTGGTGCTTGCACTCAATTAGCCAGATCAATTTAATAAATACTGCAAGATAATGATATTAAAAATAGTATCATGTTCATTGGTGGAAACTCCTTGAAAACATTATTATACTGCTGCATGACATTTTACACAATCTTTAATCACTGCAAATCTATAATTGGTTTTACCAAAATATTTTTTTTTTCCCCTAGAAACTTCAAAACAGGATTATTTTTGTGGTCTGTCATTTATACATGGCATTTGATTTGTATCATATATGGAAAATAAAACATCGCCACAAACCTAATCCTATGAAAATTTATTTCCACAGGGAGGAATGTATTTTGTGAAAGCCAGTGCCATTTGGACAGATGGGATTCATTTCACGGTTCACACTCTCAATGTGATTAAAAAGTTAAATGCTGTTGAGAAAAGAGAAAAAGGCATCACACACACATTCTGCCAACAAAGTATGTAAGGACATGGCAGCTCAGAGCATATGTGGCAGCTGCCAATCCAACTGACACAATGGTCTCTCTCTGGAGTGTTTACTGACAGCCCGACTAAATCTGGACTAAGTCACATTTTAAAATAAGAGCATAGTCTTAGTGGTTTGTCAAAATTACTGGAAATGTTTTATTAATCTAGGGATATACTTTACATTTTTGACATTCTTCATGGAATATTTTTAGATTTTAATGGATATATCTTTGGGGGAAATCCCTTATATTACATTTTTGAAAGATGAATCATGAATCTTTTGTAATACACTTACTGTACATGAATGTATTGAAAAATAAAAGTATATGACACATACTCCTTTGACTTGAAAACATCTTTCAATTAAAGTCTCAAGGACAATCAGAATGCCTTATGGTTCATATATACGTATATATATATATTTTTTTTATGCACACCATGTAGTAACGATTAATAAAAAACCTGGCCTTCTGTCCTTTATCATCTCTTATTGCAAGGCATTTGTTGTCAGGCACTTGAATGCACAACCCCATATTACCAATGGAAACTGGTAAACTCTCTTTATTTCCCAGCCCTCATTGCTGCTTAATATGTCTGCTGATACCTGGAGGAGTATGTGAAGCAGTACGCAGACCATTATTCACTCCTGTATGTAGCTCTGTGTTGATTCTGTGAATCGTACAGTTTCCTCCAGGCAGCACATAATGTTTGTCAGTGAAAAATGAACTCAGTGCATTGAACAAGGCCACTTTCACAGGAAAAATAAATGCTCACCATACATTATGTATCCATAGGGCAATGGTGCTGATAAAATATTGCTGAGAGAATTATATCCGAACTATATAAGGACTGTTTGTGGCCTCCACTACTCCATATTGTTGTTCCTGGTTGAGGAGGATGTGCTGTCATTTTCCTGTCACCTTTAAAGTCAGGATTGAAGTGCTACAAGATTTATGAAATTAAATTCCCATTTTTACACTGGACATTCCATCAGGCTCAGTTGAGGGATGGGCAAACAGGACATCCCAAAGACCTTCACCCTGTCAATAATACATCCCATAATCGCTTATCTTTGAGGAGCGCACATACATTTTTAGCTAGTGATGCTAGGCTCTTTATTAAGAGGTCAATAAATTACATATTAAATGATTCACATTTTAAACTAAGAACATGAACATTTCATGAAAATGGAAAACTTTATTGTATTTATTTATACCATGAAGCCTCTCTTTACATAAAGCAGTTTACACATACACACTGTTCATTTTAAGAATAGGAGCACATGTAATGTTAAGATTTTAATGGAAATACATTGGGCTGGGGGTGGGGGTTCAGTACTACACATATTATATTCTAAATGATGAATGTTTGTATAAAAACTTTACCAATATATATATATATATTTTTTTTTTGTTATGCATTGCATTGCATGTGTTGCATTTCAAACGCCAATCTGGGTTTTTCCAGCACCTTATTGAATCAATGCCACAAAGAATTGAGCCATTTTCTGAAGGCAAAATAGGATCCAGTCTGCTACTAAGGTGCATCTAATAAAGTGGCTGGTTAGTGTATACTTTTATATTTGTAAAATGCATATTTTATACTTTTGTATACTTTTTACTTCGGAAAACGGCTTAATTCTTTGTGGCATTGATTCAACAAGGTGCTGGCCTTTGAAATGCAACAAATGCAATGCAATGCAAATATGTACCTGTAATTTGTAAATGAGGTACAGATATACATTTTCCCCTTTATATTTCGTAGGGTACCTCCCCAATGACAGCTTTGTACCTTTTTTTCTAAAGGGGAGTACATATAGGTATATATACATCTCAAGTATTGCCACATGAATATCAATAACGTCAGACACGACTGCAATGGCAATCAAAGTGTCAAGTGTAGCATTAGAAGGCCTCATCATGATGGGTCAGGATAAGTGCTGCCAGTGCCTCTCCATCTTTAAACTGATGTGACTGTGGCCAGTATTCTACAATCCTGCTGCATCACAGGGAACAGTGAGTTCTGAATATGGTTGCCATGGAAATGTTGTTGACTGTTATTCTTCCAGTTGGCGCCTCAAACAGTCGCTGTTTTCTATTTCTTGTTGATATTTTCTCTTGCTCCAAAATTGTTCCATTAAGGATCCATCCTGCACATAACACGATAGCAGCCCATAATGCAGACAGACAAGTCATTAGGCTGGATGACAAATTAAAATATCTGATAAAATAAAAAAAGAAGTGATTTCAATAAAGCTTGCTGTACTTTTTTTCTTTTAAAGAAATTAATTGATGTCTTAGTTATGTCTGTAAGCTCAAAGCAGGGTTTCCCTCACTAGATTACGGAATGTTTTGAGCAGGAATGGGAAATAATTTGTGAGCTACAGTATGAAGAGAACTGGATGGGTGAAAGAGAGGCTTCACACTCTATACTTGTTGACATCTCTACTGCCTCCATTGCTGTCTTCATCTGCCTCTACTGCGCTCATTGCCACAGGCTTCTTGAAAAGGCTGCATTTCCTTTGGGGAGATGTAGAGAGGACAGGTCCATCTTGGGCCACCATTAAATGTATACCACAAAACATGCCACAGTCTGTCAGTATGGAAAGGAGAAAGTAGATGTAACTGGTTAGAGCGTCGCAAAGTCTGAGGCATTAGCTGCTATCATTCTGGCCTTGAGCAAGGCACGTAACCTTAGATTGCACAAGGGATGATTGTCCCTGTAAATGTATTATCACTGTGGATAAAGCTTCTGCTAAATGCCCACAAACTACCTGCAATTAACTAAATGTGTCGAAAATGTAAGACACTGTCCATTCATTCAGGGTTTTTGACAAAAAACAATCACCTTGTAGCAACCAGGAGTTAAGTGGCTTACCCAATTTGTTATCACATGATGCTCCAAGGAGGTAATTTAATTGCCATATCTTGATATATAATGTGTTTAGTTAACACACATACATACTGTACAAACAAACTGATACCTGAGATATTTCATGCATAGTTGCAACAAGTCAGTTGGTATATTTTGGATCATTAATTATGTTTTGTCCAGGCTCTAACAATAATGGGAATGATGCTACTTACTTCATAAGATTTCACAATATTGTAGTTAAAAAATATTGTAGAGTTTTGCAGGTAAAGGTAAAATAAGCCTATGTTGATTTTTAGTCTGATCAGCAAAATTAGCCCTAGAGTGTATCTAACAAAATTGTAGCTTTACCGTAATTTAACTACTTTTTAATTGGACTAGTTTGTGGATTGGACAAAAAAACTATTCTTGCTCCACTCCCATTTTTGTGTCAGTCAGCATTTTAGATATGACTCCTTTAAATTTGACCAAAAGCATGATATTTAGCATAAAATACTATCACAAAAAAACCCCAAAATAAATAGTATGGCCGCATAATCACCTGTATACACAACTATGGAGCTTTCATTTATCAAAGTATTTGAAGCATGTGATGGTTTACAGCAGACACTGAGTGTTTAGTGAAACAGTGGCAGGCCAAGGCCAGACCGGAGATCTTAGTGTAAACGTCAGCATGCCTTCCAGCACCTCCCAAGGAGACTAACTGGAAATGGCGTTTTGACGATGTTGACCATATGGCTTGTGTAATTAATGGCACAGATTATATTTTGGCTTGCAACCAAAGTTGTTCCAGTCACTTATGTAATGACTAAATCCAGAGCATACAAGAATTGCCTCCAGCATTCCAGCAGTTGATATTTCTCTCTTAACTCAATTGCACTCTAAATGTTCAGTCTTTTCCCCCGTAACTAAATCCAAAAACGCTTACTTGCACTAGCTATGCGTCTTCTGAACATGAAATTACAGTGAATCGTTTGATTCTTTTACTTCCAGGATTGCAGAACAATCTCTGAGGCATTATATTAGTAATGTGTAAAATGTTTTACTGTTAATTATTTGGGGAAAAAAATCCATTTTCATAACTTTTTACAAACAATCATGTTAAAGGGGTCCTATTATGCTCTTTTACAAAGTCTTGATTTTGTTTTGGGGTGTATTAGAACATGCTCTCTTGCTTGGTGGTTTGAAAATCGCACTATTTTTCACATAATTTACATTATTACAATACCTTTCTCCCCAGTCTGACACAAACGGCTCAATTAGTTCCAGGTTTGATGAAGGCCTACCTTCCGAAAAATAAAATGTGTTGTGATTGGTTAGCTGTCCCAGTGTGTTGTGATTGGCGAACAGCTTAGATGGTGTTTCAGTACTGCTCCGCCCCTTGCCACATCAATTCAGACCCCGAGAATATTGAACAAGAGGATCGCACAGAACCTTTGCACACACGGATATTGCAAGACATATTGAAGTGGTAACGTTATTGTTTATATGGGGTTTTTATTGTTTTTTTTGGCTAAATTACGTTTAAGATAGGATGTCAATAACAGCTTAAAATTAAACTGCATTTACTATGTACAGATAATTGCAACGTTAATATGCATTATGTTTATTGTTCTTTAATTCTAACATTATAACATGAATTGCAGTTAAACTGCTATACAGTAGAATTTATTTATACCATAGTCCAGTGTTTCCCACAGACACTCTATGGCTCTGTTGGAGTGGTAGAGAGTGAGGTTTCCCACTGTACACAAAGCAGAGCTCCGCTCACAAATACTGCTTTATCAGACATTATATGCAAGATGAAATTAAACTTACATCCATCATTTTCTGAAAACATTTGGTTTCCATCAGGAATACAGTGATACGTGCAGTGCTCAACCAAGCGTTCTCCCCGCCCACCAACCATTCAAATTTATTTCCATAGGCAGGATTTATTTTAATGATATTCTAATGGTACCAATTTGTGATGTCACAAATACAGGAAAATAACTTTGTAGTCCAAACGAGCAACTCGTTGTAGTTCTTGAAAAGGGATTTTTTTAAAAACAAAATATCTCCCTTTGGAGTGGACTTTGATATTGCCCAAACATACACACTACACACTGACTAAAATTCAAAAAGTGAAAAAGCATAATAGGACCCCTTTAATGTTAAATATACACACATATATATATATATATTGGTATATATATTTATGTGTGTGTGTGTGTGTGTTTAAATAGATGAAAAGGCTAAGCTTTAACTTGCAAGTGATTTGAATAAAATGAGCATAATATTTGATTCAGTCACCTGTAATTGACTCATTGTTACTCTGAGCATTACCACTTAGAGTGATTGGTGTACACCCAATATGACATTTTACACAGTTCGTTAATCTTCAAGGTAATCTCGCTTTTGACAGAAATGTGCAGGCTTGCGTATACAGTATCTATCTATCTATCTATCTATCTATCTATCTATCTATCTATCTATCTATCTATCTATCTATCTATCTATCTATCTATCTATCTATCTATCTATCTGTCTGTCTGTCTGTCTGTCTGTCTGTCTGTCTGTCTGTCTGTCTGTCTGTCTGTCTGTCTTCCGTCCGTCCGTCCGTCCGTCCGTCTAAATGAAGAGTTCAGATGCAAAAGTCCCTCACTTTTCTTCAAAATAAGCATTTTTATCAGGCTCCTATATTTATGTTTAGTTATTTCACTTTAATTTAGTTGCTTTAATTTTAATTGCAGTATGAACCTACATTTCACTGCTGGTTATACTCTGTATAATTGTGTATGTGACAAATAAAACTCTTGAATCTTGAATGAATCTTGAATTTCATAGAAAAGGACACATACATTGCTATTAGAGTACAATTACTGAAGCTAAGCATAGGACCTTGATAAAAATGCTCATTTTAGAAGAAAATTTCAGATGGCACTTAGAGGCTTTTGCATCTGAACAAAAATGGCATTTGCATGTGTGTGTGTGTGTGTGCGTGTGCAATATTGATCATATTGATAAATAAAGGATTGCACAAAGTTGATTTAGATCTAAAGAGCAATTTAGATTGATATTTTTTCATCTTCTAGTGGAACCACAATCCATGAGGGTGCTTCCAAGGCTAGGCTATTTTCTTGGAATATCGTGAGATGGGATTAGTGGTGCTTGTATATATAAGACTCCTTGCTCCCATTTCTTGAGGATGAGTGCAACCTGTGGTTTCCAAGCTGTAAGGGGACCTCAGATGTGTCAGATGGCCGGACAGATTTATATCAGATGGCAGCCCAGAGAAGAAATACAAAAAAAAAAACAGATTTGCCTTTGAAAACCTGTACACTTCGCTCAATGACAGTCATTTGCCCGAGACGTCCTTAGACATCACAAGAAAGCAACATAAGAGCACATGGGGAACATTCCAAGACCTTCAGCTACTCAGTAGAAGCAACCTACTAGAAAAAACGTCATGTGACTGCTCTCAATCGAGATGCAGACAAATGTTGTCCTGCAACACTAATTGGCTGATGGCGCCAAAAGAACACATACACAGTTCCAGAACACTTCTCTCAGCAGCAGACTGAGAAAAACTATCATGTCAGTCTATCAGTTCATGTCATGTTTTTAAAAGCCTACCAAAAATTAATCAGGCAGTAGTAAAACATCTACAATACTGAAATGTAAGAGGGATAAAATTCAAAGGTAATCAAAGGAGAAATGATGGTGTGCATGGGAACCTGGCCCAAACCTGAGATTGAGATATAAAAATAAAATAAATAATAAATGAATGAATGAATGAATTAATTAATGAATTAATTAATTAATAAATAAATAAATAATTGATGCTTTTCACTTTATTTAAACAATTCATTTTGATTTAACACCATTTCATTTTGAAAGAGTAATCATGTTTTGCACAGGGCTGGACATGGAGTGAGGAAATGTTGAAATAAAATGCTATTTTCATTTTACTTCATTTATTTGTTTGTTTGTTTATTTATTTATTTATTTATTATCTCTACTCACACTTCATGTAGGATGAACTAAAGCAAAATTATTAAACTCCACTAAAATAAGACATGTCCACATATCTTGATTCAATCATGTGGAAGCACTGTCGATGACTGAATCATGTTCAGCCAAAGGGTTATTTTGTGAATGAAAAAACAAACAAACAAACAAACAAAAAACAGAACACAATTTTCGCACAACAAAACATTTTTTGCAGTATGAACCTTCTAAACCCTGAAAACACTCTACCTTCTAACATACGTGCTACGTTTACTCTAAAATGCTAACCTGGTCAGTTGAGAATGAACCCTTATCAAAAACCCGCCTCCCTTATTTACTGAGTGCTATGTCTGACAAAGCCATGGCGCTCTTATGCCACACATCATGTTCTCACGCAGTGAAAAATACATCAAAGAGCAAAGAGAACACAGCATGCTGACAGACAAGACAGAGCAGGATACTTTTGGTATAAAACAAAGTCTCTTTCAAATTTTGTAATTTTTTAAAGAAATTAAACAAATTAATACAATTTTGTGGCTCTTTAATGTATTGTGACAGATTGCTCTAGTGCCTCATTTCAAGCAGCATGTGAACTGTTCATCTTTTCATATTTACGTAAAGCACAAAATAAACATCAGACGGTATTGAAGGTGTTTATCAGACAAAATGGCGGATTTGGCATTATGATTGGTCAGATCACCTGTCAATCAAGCTCCCTGTGAAGGGTCAATTGGTCTTTCAATATGTCACAGAAGTCAGTTAATTCTTAGCACATAGAGACTCCTTCACCTATCACACTATAGAGACTGTGTCTGTTCCCCGAACTAGAAAACATCAAAACCAAAGAAAGAGTAACAATTTAATTGATGTTCAACCATAGGCGTAATTTACGGGTGGGACATGTCCGCACCACTTTTTACCAGGCTCGATATTGTCCCCACCACTTTTAAAAAGTAACTGAAAAATAGATTGCGTAAGGTATGTATCAAAGGAAAAGCACCATCTACAAATCGTCACTCTTCATAATCTAATTCATTCATTTAACAAATTTTTCCGCCGGTCAGAAGCTTTTTAACGTCCTCAAAGATGAATATTAAGTCTCGTTGTGAAACTATCGCGAGATACGCGATATGCGTCATGGGATATGTAGTTTAGGAAACATATAGCTGTCACAGTCAGTTGTTGGAGTGCCCAGTTTAGTCACCAGAGGGCACTCTCTTTGAGTTATTGTTTGGGTGTTCTGAACTGCGTTTCCCATCACCCTTTGCACTTATTGGTTCATTACTGCCACCTGGTCATCATTGACTCATTAGCCTCACTCTATATATACCTTGTTCATTTTGTCTTTAGTTGCGTCAGTATTGTGTTCTGTTCCTGTGTGTGTTCGTTGTTTCCTGTTTTGCTCATATGGATGATGTTTTTGTTGGACTCTCAAAATAAAGCTGCAAATGGATCTTTTGTGTGAACATTCCGTGACAGAATTTTCCGTGACAGAATACTGACGCCACTTACAGATCCAGCAGCTAGACTGAGCTATCGATTTGTGGACCATGGGCATTCAAATTCTTCCTCCTGCTTCAAAGAAGGAGCAGAAAGCTCGGCTTAGGATGTTGGCGGGTCTTCGGCAACAGGGGATGCAAGTGAGTGGACTGGCACAGACTTTTTGGACATTGGCGGTAGGATTGGAACTTTGTAATTCTGAGCTCAACAAAATTTTTAATGAGTGCTTAGACAATGTCTTGCCTACTTTTGAGATGGAGGGGCTTAAAACTCTTGACTTTTGGAGTTTCATTGACTATCTCAGTTACCGCAGTTTAGTGATGTCATGTCGATCTGAGCCCACTGCAGTGCTTCCGAAGATGCCCGAATCCACCATAACATCTCCAGAGGATAGTGAAGCTTCCCTATCTCTGAACCGCAGGCAAAGGTCGAGGAGGAGAGCAGTTAAGTCTGCTCTGGTGGTCCCAGAGACTGTCACAGAGAGCGCTTTAGTCATGGAGTGGTCAGAATCCACTCCAGAACCCGCTCCAGTCCGGGAGTCCTCCGAATCCGCTCCAGAGCTTTCTCCAATCCAGGAACCCTCAGAGTTCTCTCCAGAGGTTTCGCCAGTCTGGGAGTCCTCCGAATCCACTCCAGAGCTTGCTCCAGTCCGGGAACCCTCCGAGTCCGCTCCAGTCCTGGAACCCTCCGAGTCCGCTCCAGTCCGGGAACCCTCCGAGTCCGCTCCAGAGCTTGCTCCAGTCCAGGAACCTTCCGAGTCCGCTCCAGTCCGGGAGTCCTCCGAGTCCGCTCCAGAGCTTGCTCCAGTCCAGGAACCCTCCGAGTCCGCTCCAGAGCTTGCTCCAGTCCAGGAACCCTCCGAGTCCGCTCCAGAGCTTGCTCCAGTCCGGGAACCCTCCGAGTCCGCTCCAGAGCTTGCTCCAGTCCGGGAGTCCTCCGAGTCCGCTCCAGAGCTTGCTCCAGTCCGGGAACCTTCCGAGTCCGCTCCAGGGCTTGCACCAGTCCGGGAGTCCTCCGAGTCCGCTCCAGAGCTTGCTCCAGTCCGGGAGTCCTCCGAGTCCACTCCAGAGCTTGCTCCAGTCCGGGAACCCTCCGAGGCCGCTCCAGTCTGGGAGTCCTCTGAATCTACTCCAGAGCTTGCTCCAGTTCAGGAACCCTCCGAGTCTGCTCCAGAGCTTTCTTCAATCCAGGAATCCTCTGAATCCGCTCCAGTACAGGAACCCTCCGAGTCCACTCCAGAGCCCACTCAAGTTTATGAGTCCATTCCAGAGCTCGTTCCGGTCCGGGAGTCCACTCCTGGGCCTGCTCTGGTTCCTCGCGGGGTGGCTATTTCTGCTGCAGAGCCTCCTGGGGTGGCGGTGTCCGCTTCAGCTCCTCTCTGGATGGTGGCGCCCACTCCTGAACTCTCAGTCTGCCCTGTTATGGCTAAAGAGACCGTTGTACTGTCTGCCTGCCCTGTTTTGTTCAAGGAGACCATAGCAGAGTTATCGGTCCATCCTGTTGAGGCAGTTATTAAACTCTTGGTGCTTCTCTTTGCAGTCATGATGGTGTCATTTGGAGGTCTATTGGTCATCTTAGTTCTGTTAAGGTGGTTATCAGCCTCACCTTTATTGCCTGCTCTGCCGGCCCCGCCCTGGCCTCCCACTCTGCCACCTTTTCTGATTCATCTTCCATTACATGGACCTGGCCCACTATCCCTCCCCCTAATCCACCTCCATTCCACCTCCCACCTGGAACTTCTTGACTTTTTATGGAGTGTCTGGAAGCCACTCTTTAGAGGGAGGGTAATGTCACAGTCAGTTGTTGGAGTGCCCAGTTTAGTCACCAGAGGGCACTCTCTTTGAGTTATTGTTTGGGTGTTCTGAACTTCGTTTCCCATCACCCTTTGCACTTATTGGTTCATTACTGCCACCTGGTCATCATTGACTCATTAGCCTCACTCTATATATACCTTGTTCATTTTGTCTTTAGTTGCGTCAGTATTGCGTTCTGTTCCTGTGTGTGTTCGTTGTTTCCTGTTTTGCTCATATGGATGATGTTTTTGTTGGACTCTCAAAATAAAGCTGCAAATGGATCTTTTGTGTGAACATTCCGTGACAATAGCGACATTTGCTTAAACACAACACTTACACGCTCTCCTCAGCTGCACTGCTAGGGCCAACCTCTAGTAGAGAGGAGTTACTCCAAACATGTGTTACTCCATCCTCATTCGGTGTCCTTGTGTCTCTTTGTTTATCTCTTTGTTGTTCGTTGTGTCTCTTTTGTATTTTTTCTTTTTCCTTCACTATAATGTATTTTTCCCCTCTAGTCCCCTCATCAGAGAACTCCCTTTGGTTACACTTTATTTTGATAGTCCACTTTAGACATTCTACTAACTATAGGTAACTTTGTAACTACATGTCAACTAATTCTCATTAATTTGCAGCTACATATCTACTATCTCTCAGAGTAGACTGTTAGGGTAGGTTTAGGGTTAGTAGAATAAGTTGACATATGCTTGCAAAGTTTCTAATAGTCAGTATGTTGTATGTTGTGGACCCATCAAAATAAAGTGTTAGAACATATTAAGCAGACAGTCTACTAATACTCTAATGACTGCTAGTTGACATGTAGTTGCACAGTTACTTACTGTTAGTAGAATGTCTAAAGTGGGCTATCGAAATAAAGCGTTACCCTCCCTTTATCAATTCCTTAAATCCAGGTCCCGAAATTAAGATTGACTCCCTTCAATAAAGTCGTTGTAACTTGTTGTGAGAACCGTGGTCAACCGATCCAGGCGACCGGGCCTTTCCCCTCAGTTTGCCCAGTATCGACGCTAATAACATTTACCTGCCCAAAGCATTTACCTGTGTCAAAATCCACACTCCTGAAGTCGTTGCGTATCACGATAACAACAACCAGTTGTATCTGGCCCCAAACCTAAAGATGTGTACGCTCACGAAGGACATTCACTTCCTTTTTGCCTGAGTAAACCCTTTGTCCGCGATAATACTGAGGGCATCTGCGGCCTAGAATCCATTAGGCCTGACACTAGCTGCCCCGCCGAAGCGACACCATGTTCTCAAGTTGAGGTAACGAAAGCCGAAATTATCGGAAACCGATGGCTGGTCAACACCCCAGTGCGAACGGCTACCCTCACATACGATCAACATGACACAGCCACATGCATTATCCTCCCTAACCAAACTCGATGGATCACGGTCCCTAAGGGCTCGATCCTCCATATTGACAATTTAGCATTGTATCACCTTACCGACGATCAGGCTGAAATCGAAATCTCACCCTTCTTCAAACAGCACTCCTTCGCCCTTGATCCAGAATTGGAAGAAAGCATCAAGGAGGAAGGAACGCAACTCATTGATTTAAATCCTGTTGATACAGCTTTAGAAGCTGTCGCTCGCCCTCCGCCCGCTGGCACGCCAATTATTCGGTCTTGGTCTGCCGCTGACACAGCACTTTGCATCTCTACTATTGTAGGATATGTTGTGACTCAGACCCTGGCCTTCCTCCTACGCAAGCGAGTGAACGCCATTCAAGAGTCTTTCAACAAATGCACGTCAGGTGTCCCGCGCATTTTCCAACGTGATAAAACCGACCAAGAACCCGAACCGGAAACCTCAACCAACCTGATTGAGATCACGCCTTGTCGAACCCCTGACAACTAAACCAATCAAAATGACCCTATTACCAATAATCCTACGTCTTCTCAAGTTTCTAACCTGTTACAAATTACCCTGCACCAGGATTCAGTCATTGACGGAGATATTGTTTGTTCCTTGTGTGTGCCTGTTCTCCCTGCTTCTTGTTCCAGTGCCCGACGTACACAATGGGAACCTCACCGAGCAAAGGGGGAATGTGTAGAGCTTGGTCGAAAACAAGAACATATACACAGGTCTATTAACAGGACGGCAACATTCCGGGGGAAATACTACTTTCACTATCTGTGGCCATAAAAGTTAATTAATAACCAGCACCGCGCTCAAGCATCCTGCTCTGCACTCCTTAACGTTTCACGAGACCACTAAAACAAAGGGGCATATGTGTGGAAAAATTTGGAATGTATTTAGAACAGGACTTCACTGTTGTTTCTTATCACTTAAGGTAATTTAACCAGAAACAGGACAAAGACCTCTGGATCTGGACACGACCTCCTGACTACTTAACATGTAATTCAATGATCAGGAAGACGGTTTACAACCGACCTCCGAGCTAAGAAAATCTCCAGACGCATGTCCAACGGGACACTCATGACCCCCGGACAACCCCTCTCTCTCTCACATTTGAACAATCATTTTCTTCTTAGTAACAGACAAAGAGACTCAAATCTTGCTTAAGGATTGCAAAAAGAACAAAGTATAATCGTTCCTGCTATTAAAGCAATATACTCAGAAGCAGTATTTACAATATATTTACAATATATATTCAGGTTGTATTTCATGAAATTAAGCTTGTGTTATTGGAACCTATGTATTATTGTAATCTTTTGATGTCTAATTTTTCCCGATCACTATTGTTTAGTTTCACATGCTTGGTGTGATTATTTAGAATTAAGGATTGTGTCATCTATGGCTTAACCGCGTAATAGATACAATTGATATATGTACTTTGGGTATGCAAAACACTTGGTGTTTGATTTCGAATGAAAGCGGATTTCATCAGCAATAATCTGGTGTGGATGGAATTAACAGCCATTAACATCTGGCCGAGCAAGTGTACAACTATCAAGACTTAGTCAAACTTCTAAAGAAACTAACATCTGAAGCTTTAAGAACTGAAACAAACTTCCTGAGAGCGTCATCACGTCAGAAAGAAGCCAACCAACCAACGAAGGGTATCTCCAGTGACATCACGCATCAGCGACTTCAGTAAAGCAAGTAAACTCAAACAATTCTTTCTAATGCTGCTGGAAACTGGTTGTATTCATCTTTAAGTGTAAAGATAGTAAAGTTCCATGCTTGTGACTCCCTCAGGTTGAAGTTAGAGCATTCTCGAAAACGAGAATTAGAACCTTAAACTCTCTTCAGATCAAAACTACTCATTGCAATGTGTGTGTGTGTGTGTGTGTTTACGTATTCTGTTTGTGTTAGTTAGCTTAGTAGTTGTGTGGAGTAGTAAATAAACTTTGATTTTTATTAAGAAATCTTTGTATGGTGCTGTGTACTTTTCAAGTCTTAACTATTTGCCAAAGATTGTGTTACCCACGCTCAAATTTACCTATGCTCATGAATTTTGATAGAGAACTATTTGGTTTGTTTTATTGCTGGCCACAGATAAAATAAAACTGAATTGTTAAAATATAACGTACTGATTTTAATGCTTGCTGTACAAGTCGTTAATGAGGTATTGTTTGCAAGGTATAAATTGGACGTTTTGATTAATATTGATTAATGATGTAAATATCAATATTGAATCTTAAGAATAGATTCCCCGAAATTTAAATTAAAATAAGGGCTAATCCTTTACACGAGTTTCTTTCTTTCTTTCAATGGATGAACCGTGAAGAAGAAGAAAAAGAAAAAAACATTTAATATCAAAGAGAAAACTGATCTCTACAAAGTAAGTCCAAATATAAATTTCACAAGAAACCAAAAGCATCACTGACACAGCCAGGGGTTTTGCAAATCATTTGAATAATTAAATGGGGATCATGTGTGTATAGATTTATTTGATTTTTAGTATAAATGCATCTCTATCTAGAAGGTCCAATGTCTGGTGAGTCAATATTATGGTGGAACTGACACCATGAAGAAAAACAACACACCAAGCACGTCTTTGCAAAAGTAATTGATATGCTTAGGGAGGGGATGGATATAGGTAGATTTCCGAGTCACTGAATATCTCTTGAGCACAGTTAAATCAATACAAAATAATAATAATAAAATAAAATAAATAGTTTGGCACCACTATATCAGGCCATTTTCAAAACTGGGTGACTGAGCAAGAAGAAGGAGAAGAGATCAACAATTTGCAAGCTTTGGTGGCTGAGAGAAATCCACTTTTAAAAATTTCATATAACATCTCGACTGCGGTTTTGGCAGAGATTCTGAGGCCAGCTGGAAGACAGTTCTATGGTGCAAAATTGAACTTGTTTGACATAAACATATCGCCAGAAACACAGCATCTTTACCGTGAAGCATGGTGATGGCAATATCAGGCCGTTGGGATGTTTCTCGGCAGCAGGCCCTGGAAAAGTGTAGAGGGTACACAAATACAGCAATTAACAAGGAAATCCTGGAGAAAAAAAAAACAAAAACAAAAAAACAGATGGAGTCCGTAAGACAGCATGAGTTGGGAGAAAATTTGTTGTCAAGCAAGACAATGACCTTAGATTTGCAGCCAAAGCTGTGCAGTAATGGCTTACTACAACAGTGTTGATGACTTGGTGTGGCCAAATCAGAGTCCAGATCTCAATCCAACTGGGAATTTCTGGGTAGACTTTAGCAATTCTGACCACTCACAATTTCATGCAAACTGACCAAGCTTGAATAGCTCTGCAAAGTAAATGAACTAAAAATTGCAGTGGCCGGATGTGCAAAGCTGATAGAGACCAAGACAGACTCAAAGCTTGAATTGGTGCCAAAGGTGCATCTAAATACTCAGTTGAAGGAAGTGAATCATCTTCAAAAGATTCTTCTGTACTTACTTACTTAAATGGACCATTTTTTTAATAAATATGTTTTTACTTAAAAAATAAAAATCTTTCAACTCCGAAAAAAAATAAATAAATCCTTGTTAGTTCAATGCTGTAAAGAACAGTGAATACAAGGCACATTACATTGTAGAGACCATATTTATTTAGCATCAGCTTGCAATTAAGTAGATGAAGAGTAGGCAGCAGACCTGTGAGACTGGTTACAGGTGCTTGACAAATGCTTGTTCCATAGCAATTTAGCTGACCTGGGAATGATCTGATCTCTCTGCCGACATTTCCTTCAACCTGAGAAATACCTCTGTTCTCTAACAGATGAGCCACCTCCTCTACTGTGTCAAACATTTGGGATTTGGGAGCCACGGATACTTTCATATCCATCTTTAAACAGCTCTTTGTGTTTGTCTATTATTTCAGAGAGGGATGAATTTCCCACTGGCTTCTCTTTCAAGCTACCGATTTCCACCACAGGCCTAGCTGAGCAGGTCTGTCCGATTTCACTACAATCAATGAAGTGTCCACTGTCCTTTGTACTTCACCAGGACCCGGAGTTCACCCAATACTTGGATTTAGTTACCAAGATATGATGTGAGGTGAATTGATGTGGCTTTTGAGTCTCTCAGTTTGTATGTATTCAGGGACAAAAAGCAGAGAAACTCCTGTGTCTGGCCATATAGTAACTTCCTTTCCATTCATCTTTAGATCAATGCAGATATCATCAGTCTTATCTGAGGCTGAATACAAAGTAAACCGCTCACTGTCCCCCGAACATTTTCCCTCACGTACACAATTTGTAGCATACTGAGCCTACCTGTGCACCCAATGGGCCAGTTTTACTAAACAGGGCAAATTAGTGCGAGAGCACATATCCAAAACAGCGCCGATGGGAGGGGAAATTTCTGCGGGTGATTTACTAACAACCGCACAAATTAAAAAACACAGACACAACATTTAATTTACATATCGACCAATGCAATAGGCCTATACAAAGGGCAGCGCAAATTAGCATAGTCGCAAATAAATAATAAAGAAATAAAGAAGCCACAGTACGTTGAAAAGAACCAGAGGCCAAAAAATGAAGGTTTGCTAGAAGTTTTGCTAGATCTGGCATTGCATAACTCATAGTTGAGGGTTCCAAGTCGTCTTTTATTTCCTGAAGCAAATTTAAAATAACATGGCTTGGCAAATGATATGTTCGAATAATGTGTTCTTCTGGCATTCCAAATAAAATGAATATGTGTGGAAAAAATCCTCTCCCTTCTACAATGCGCTCTCTGTTGTCTGCCATGCCTCCTCCTAGCAACAACAATTGCAACCATTTCAAGCTCAAAAACAGTTTAAGAAATAGTTTTTTGGGGGGGCGTTAAATAATGGCGCAAATACCAATAATTTGATGAGCGCAAATGTTAGTAAAAACATTGTGTGATTCATTTTAATACTCTCCTCCCACAACTGAATGTGAAACTCCTACAAATGTATATTCAGTAAGGTCAGGCTCAAAAATAGCTGTGTCCACGCATTTTCAGTGCTAATTCTTCACTGCGCGTCTTTAGTAAAACCTGACAGTACAATTTTAACGTCAAAAGACGTTAAAACTTTGCGCTGGCGCAAGCTGTTTGTAAAACTGGCACAATAACTCCTACATACTCCAAGAAAATATTTTGTTTAACCACAACTACAGCATTTCTTATTGCTTTATTAACATTCATTTAGCTGGTTGATACTGGTTACCTCCGCCAGGTGTTTATTTTTGGCACCAGTGTGGACACCTCCACATCCCACATAACAGTGCTTTTCTTTTATGCGATAATGTATTCCAATTTCATGTGCAGTTCCATTAGTTGCATGCAGTGTGTTAATTCCAGTGTCACAGGCTTTCCTATAAGTCATGTCTTTGTCTGATAGGACTGTTTGCGATAAGCTTCCACTGCAAGTGTTTCATCTAAAAATGTCCCAAACCTACAGGAATCTATGAGCCATTCAGAAGAAAATACTCTGAATTAATGTAACAATAAGAATATAGAGATGTGTAATTTGTGTTAAAAAAAACCTGCAACTGAATAAGGCTGGGATTCTTCTAATTCATTTATGTAAGTAAAATTTAGTCCACAAATGAACTTGGTTCAACAAAGTAATGCAATTAATTTTTTTTTTTCCTTTGCGTTATTATGGAACAGAAAATATTTCAGAATGATCTTGTTTTCTGCATGAATGTCCCATATAATAATGCTGCCTTTACATGCTGTCGGAAATGCCCTACTTCCCGCTACTTAAGTTGTAATCACAATTTGTTGCGTTCAAGTGATTTGTTGTAGGAAAGAACAGGGATCGTGGAGGACAGCCCATGAGTCCATGAGTCAAAGAGTTCATTCTTGCCTATTTCCTGGGGAAATCTTAGCAAAGCCAAAAGGTACAAGCACATGTAGGTAAAGTCAATAGGTTTTGAACAAAATGTCCCATTCAGTGGTGTATAAATGGTCATGGAGTTATTGAGATATTCAGCTGGCTGACGATTCCGAAATTTCAGTCAAATAAATGCTGTTTTCACTGTGTAAAATACATACAATATACAGATTATATTTATATACCTAAATACGAATTGCTATAATGGCAACAAAGCAATGTAGAAGTTGTGGGGACGACAAAAAAAAATTTAAAAATGCTATAACTATGTCTCTCCCCTCCAACATGTTGCAAGTTTATGGCCCACCCAACTTGGAAACTTAAGCAACAAAATTATCTCGGAGTTTCCCAGTTGCAAATTTGCAATTTCTAACTATGAAACACATATTTATGATAATTGTGATGGCACGTAATGGCAGTATTATTCCAACAGACACTATAAAAAAGGATAAGTAAAAACTACATTTTATACAGAGAATGTGATTCTTCTTGTTGTTATGAAGGCATTGCTACAGTACATAACCCCAAGTCTTGATAATTCATGACCCTAAAGATAGCTAGTCCCTCCTTGAAATATGAATATGATATGGGATTTTTAAGAAAAAAAAACTGGTAAGAAAATGAATAGCACACTTCTCTTCAACACAATATAATTGTTATGCACCAAAGTTTAATCATTTTATTCAAATCATTTATCCATGAGAACAATAGTAATAGGGATGCATGCCTTAGCAAACACTAAATATGGCTATCTGAGACTATGAAATGTTGGAGCTGTGGCAGGTTCTGTTGTTCTGACATGTTGAGCCTTGGCACTCATACCTGTATGGGTGAGGATATATATACAGGTTGTACAAAGACATACGAATGAGATCACGCAAATTAGCCACCAATTTGCCAAAACATATAATATCAACAAATTGCCATGAGAATGTGTTGAAACTAACATGCACTTTGAATAATCAACTTTTTCTATGCAGGCCAAGCAGATGCAATCAGAGACAGGATTGCATTTTTGAATTCCATTATCACAAAATAATGCAAATTATTTTGATTTGTTTTTGCCCCTCAAACCCACGATTCTTGCATAAAAAAATCAGCTTACTCAAAAAGACTCTATCTTACAGAACCCAAGTCTGGCTTTGTTTTATTTATTGTAGACATTGCACATAGTACACACTAGTGTTGTGGAGTGAAGGGTTGCACAGTGTATTTTATGTAGATGTGTATGCATGATCACTTAATTGCGGTGTTTTCTTGTGTGAGTTGCTGTGTTTTTTTGCAGGCAGTATTCCTATAGCCACACCTCTATTTTTAATAATTCAATGAACTAATCAGTGATGGATTTTGGGGTGGAGCGGCGAATATGTTCCCCTATAAAAACGTAACTGTGATTGAGACCGGGGGTGGCAGTATCGTACATCCGTTACTGAAGTCAACCCAGCGAGAGAAGGAGAAACCACGTTGTGCTTTGCATCCGAGAGCGAGTGTTCACTTGCATTGAGACGGTTTAGGGCTGTTCGAGATTGCAGCATATTGGAGACGAGCGATCATAAAGTCGACGATCGCGGAGCACGGTTGGAGTAGTAGCGCCTGAGACGGGTGGATGATCGTACGCGAGAGACTACCGCGAGTGCTGGGGAGACGAGTGAATGACTGACGCGGTTCTTCTGCCGTGAATACATTGGACTGGATAGCAGGCTTGCTGTCCAGTCATATTGTGAGTACCTTCTGACTTCTACTTGCGGTGTACCTATGTAAATCCAGACTATTGCCTCGTAACGGACGAGGACGAGCCCTTTGCATAATTTTACTTGAGTGACTTTTGGATCGGCCGATATTTTAAGGAAGTTATATTGTCATTTAATAACCTCATAAATTGTATAGGTATGAAGTGATGTGAGTTGGGCGTCGTATGCTGGCAGTTTTTTTCCTCTTTTATGTTCCAGCATCGGGCTGATACTGGCCTCTATGAGGGTCTGAGCATAAATGGACGTCAGCTGTAATACAGAGGTCTAGTAAAGACTGAGTTGAACTTTGACGGTCCCCTGGGCTGGAGGTCTGGACTTGGGTTGGAGATCTGGATTTGGACTTACTGCCCTCTTTTGATTTGTTTAACTCCTCTGTCTTGCAGACAATTTTATTGTAATAAAATAGTTTTCTACCGCCAATTTTGGGTGTTGTTTTCCACTCTTCCTTTCTCCGTTAAAGAACCTGTTTTTGCTATTGAGTTCCTGGGGTCTCAGTTTTTAACTCTAGGTGGCGTAGTCGGCTACAAAGTTTAAATATATACATATATTAGCGTTATTTGGCCACTGACATAATTTGGCGTAGTCGGCAGGGTCGGATACGGGAACGGTGGAACAGCACTTGATAGAATATTTTCAAAAGTTTAAAAAAATGATGATGCCAGTGTTTCCTGGTGCCCCTTGGGTGCCTAAGTTTATGGGTACTGATTGTGATTTGAAGTATGGAGATTGGAAAGAACAAATGCAAGGGCTTTTAGAAGCCCAAGAAGTACCTGAAGCGAAGAAAGTTAAGATTGTAATGGGTGCCCTGGGTGGTGATGCAAAGCGGGAAATAAGTGTTTTGGCTGATGGAGATAGGGATAAGGCCAATAAGATTTTTGAGCATTTAGACACCTTGTATGCTGGAGAAGGACCCCTTCCTGTCCTTCGGTCACATTTTTTCAGTTGCAGACAGAGGCAAGATGAATCTTTTAAGACATTTGTGTTGCGATTACGAGAGCTTTATTGCAGGTTGCGGCGACGTAGTCCAGAAGGGGCCATCGTGGAAGATCAACTGAAGGAGCAGTTGTTGCTGGGGTTGGTGGATGGACCTTTTCTGAGAGCCTTGAGAACATATGCACGGCGAAACCCAGAAGGAACATTTGCAGATCTGCATCAAGAGGCTTTACTGCTGGAAGCAGAATACAGTTTACCAAGGTATGAACTGGCTTGTGCTGTTGTTAGTGGGCCTGGTAGGATTGATTCTCGCTCTCAAGGGACTGACTGGAAAGCTGAATTAAAGCGGGAAATTCTGGAGGAAGTTAAAGGACAGATGCGAGAACTGACACAGGAGGTGATGAAGGAGCTGAAGTCGTCTGGCCCAGTGGCACAATTAAATCCTGCTCAACCTAATTATGTACATTTTCAGCCACAAAATGTTTCTTCTGGGCGACGAAGGGGGCAGTCTTCCTCGAATATGTGGGATGCAGAGGGAAGGCCGATCTGCCGGCGCTGTCAACAGTCAGGACATATAGCAAGGCATTGCAAGGAAAGTGTGCTGCCTAATGGAGATTTAAACTAATTTGCCCTGCTGCAGAGGTCCAGGCGGTGGGGCCAGTAAGACCATTAAAAAATTCAAGGACCATTTCTTCTTTTATTGGTGACTGTCCAATGGTGAGTGTCCGGATTCAGGACATTGAGTGTACAGGACTGTTGGACACTGGCTCTCAAGTCACTCTGATGCAACGGAGTATGTTTGAGGAGAAGTTCCCTCAGTATAAGTTGGGTCAAGCCCCTGTTTTGACGTTAAGAGCTGCAAATGGCCTCGAAATCCCTTATATTGGATATGCTGTGTTTGATTTTAATGTTGCTGGAGTCCAAGTTCCAGAGCGGGGTGTTGTCATTGTAAAAGATGAATTTTCTATGAACCCTCTAATCATTGGTATGAACGTGATTTCACAATGTTGGAGTGCTCTCTTTCAGAATGAGGGGCATTCTTCATCGTTGTTTCAGAGTACCAGAGAGCGACAAGCATGGCAGCAAGCTACGGCGGTTTGTCAACATGTTGCGGCACGCATTCATGAAGATGGCTCACTGGGAAATGTGTGGCTGGCTAACAGACGAGGTGTACGTGTCCCACCAAGGAGTGAAGTCATCGTCTGGGGACGTGCTCGAATGGGTCTGCGACAGCGTGATTACTGTGGACTTGTGGAGCCTGTGTCTGAACAACCTGTGGCTGCTGCACGAACAATTGCCATGGTAAGAGGTGGTAAAATGCCTGTGAGGCTCTGTAATATACACCCATACAGTGTTTTCGTAGGAAAGTATCAGAAACTTGGACGGCTGTATGAAGTCAATAGTCCTGATATTTATGGATGCAGAGATCTTGGATTAACGTTGGATACTGAAGGCATTGTGGAGGTGAGTCTTACTGAGGCTAGCCCCATTGCAGAAGATGCATTTTCCCCTGGTATATGTCAATTTTCTCAAAGGTCTGATTTGACCACACAGCAGTGCCAAGACCTTGATGCACTCTTGAGAAAATGGTCTAAGGTCTTTTCTGAGAGTGAGGAGGATGTGGGGTACACCGATGTGGTACAGCATAGAATTCACACTGGAAATGTGCCTCCCATTCGGGAGAGGTTTCGACCATTGCCTCCTATGATGTATCAAGAAATGAAGGCCTTGTTGGCGGACATGTTGAATAAGGGGGTCATCTCGGAGAGTGCTAGTCCATGGGCAGCCCCAGTGGTGATGGTGAAGAAAAAGGATGGGAGTTGGCGATTCTGTGTGGACTATAGGAAATTGAACGCCGTCACCCATAAAGATGCTTTTCCTCTTCCCAGAATTGAGGAGACTCTGACCACTTTGAAGAGGGCTGAGTGGTTCAGCACTCTAGATTTGGCAAGTGGGTACTGGCAGGTGGGTGTAGACCCAGAGGATCGTCCCAAGACTGCCTTCGCCACCCCTTTGGGGCTATACGAGTTTCAGCGTATGCCTTTTGGTCTGTGCAATGGACCTGCCACATTTCAGCGGTTAATGCAGCGTTGCCTAAGTGGCTATTTAATAGACTTTTCCCTGGTGTACCTGGATGATATTATTGTGTACTCATTTGATTTTCCTACCCATCTTAGCCACCTTGAACAGATATTTCAGCGGCTGTCCCATTATGGGTTAAAATTAAGACCTGACAAGTGCCGGCTCTTCCAACAGCAGGTGAAGTTTCTTGGCCATGTGGTGGACAAGGCTGGCGTACACCCTGACCCTGAAAAGACCGCAGCAGTTCAAGGTTGGCCAACCCCTACAACAGTCCGGGAGGTAAGGGCCTTTTTGGGCCTTGCAGGCTATTACCGGCGCTTTATTGCTAATTTTTCCAAAATCGCTCAACCTCTAAATGCTCTCTTGGTTGGCATCCCTGTAGATAAAAGGTCTGGGACACGTCAGATTGAGTGGACTACTATATGCCAGGCTGCATTTGAGACCTTGAAGTCTTGCCTAATAAAAGCCCCTGTATTAGCTTATGCAGATTTTGCTTTACCGTTTGTCTTGTATACAGATGCTAGCCATCAAGGGTTGGGTGCTGTCTTGTCACAAGTGCATGATGGAAGGGAGCATGTGATTGCTTATGCTAGCCGAAGTCTTCACCCTGCAGAGAGAAATGATGCAAATTATAGTTCCTTTAAACTAGAGTTATTAGCATTGAAGTGGGCTGTAACAGAAAAATTTAAAGATTATCTGACTGGATCCAAGTTTACAGTGGTTACAGATAACAACCCTGTGGCCCACTTACAAACAGCTAAGCTCGGGGCTGTGGAACAACGCTGGGTGGCCCAACTAGCCAGTTATGATTTTATAGTGAAATATCGGGCGGGGAGGGAAAATGACAATGCAGACAGCTTGTCCCGATTACCTGTGCCCCTAACAGAGCAGAATCAGGTTGCAGAGGTTCAGCAGATTGATGCCAGGGGAGGTGCCACCGCTTTTGGTGCTTTGGGGATGGATGAGTGGCGAGAGGCACAACGAGGGGATGAGGATCTTCAAGTGGTTATGCGGTATGTAAGGTCTGCCAGTGTACCAACCACCCTTGAGAGAAGAGCATTACCCCTGATTGCACAACAGTTGCTTCGCCATGTGTCACGACTTGTAATCCATGATGGAGTCTTGTACAAAAAGATGATTGATCCACAGACCCATGAGTGTCAATTGCAGATCGTTTGTCCAGCTGCCCAACAAGAGGAGGTGTGGAGGCGATATCATGAAGCATTAGCCCATGCAGGTGTGGAACGTACACTGACCAGAGTGCGGTTCCACTTCTACTGGTCCAAGATGGAGGAGATGATGCGAGGGTTCCATTCTGGGTGCGTCGCCTGCAGCCTGCAGAAGGGTAGGGATAGTCATAAAGCGCCCCTTAATCCCATCTCAGTGTCTTGTCCATTAGAAGTGGTGGCTTTAGACTTTTTGTCTTTAGGACGGCCTAATGATAGCTACCAAAACATATTAGTTATGGTAGATATGTTTACACGCTACGCCTGGGCAGTTCCAACAAAAGATCAGACTGCTCAGACCACAGTGAGGGCCCTTTGGACTCATGTGGTGCAGACCTTTGGTTGCCCCTTGCGTTTCCATTCGGATAGAGGACCAAATTTTGAGTCCGAATTGGTTCAGGAGTTTTGCCTGTTATATGGAGCAGTCAAAAGTCGAACTACTTCCTACCACCCTGCAGGAAATGGTAGGGTAGAACGAGTTAACCAGACTTTGTTAAATATGCTCCGTACATTGGAACAAGAGAAGCAGGATAGGTGGCCTGACTTTCTCCCTGAGCTGATGCAAGCCTACAACAACACTGTACACAGTGCCACAGGTTTTTCTCCATCGTATCTGATGTTTGGGCGTACAGTGAGGATCCCTGTAGATTTGGGGCTGGGTGTAGTGGTTGATCAGCCGAAGTGGGACCATAGAGGGTGGGTCCAAGATCACTACAAAAAGTTAAAGTGGGCCTATGCTGCTGCTAAGAGTAAGATGGATCATGTTGCAGAGAAAATGAAACAGACTTATGATCGTGGGGCTAAGGATGTACCCTTGTTAGATGGTCAGCGAGTCTGGGTTAGGGACCGAAACAGGCAAGGTCGTGGAAAGCTGTGTGGCTGGTGGGGTCCAGTGCCCCATGTTGTAATAGGAACATTGGGAGAGACTGGGTTGGTGTATCGGGTAAGACCTGAAAAAGGAGGGAAGGAAAGGGTTCTGCACCGTAATGCGCTTAAATTGTGTGCTGCCTCTGAAGTGGAAGTTTTAGCACCCCCTAGTACTTTGAATACCGCGCCGAGAGTTACGGCTCGGGACCCTGTACCATATAGTGTTTGGGTTGCTCCGGCTTCTGAACCTGTGAATGCGGGAAATGAGACTGTTAGACGATCTACACGTATAAATGTTGGACAGCGACCCATGAGATATAGAGAGTAAATTGAAGAACTTTTGGCAGGGACTGCTTATATTTTACTGTGGGGGGGTGTTGTGGAGTGAAGGGTTGCACAGTGTATTTTATGTAGATGTGTATGCATGATCACTTAATTGCGGTGTTTTCTTGTGTGAGTATAGCCACACCTCTATTTTTAATAATTCAATGAACTAATCAGTGATGGATTTTGGGGTGGAGCGGCGAATATGTTCCCCTATAAAAACGTAACTGTGATTGAGACCGGGGGTGGCAGTATCGTACATCCGTTACTGAAGTCAACCCAGCGAGAGAAGGAGAAACCACGTTGTGCTTTGCATCCGAGAGCGAGTGTTCACTTGCATTGAGACGGTTTAGGGCTGTTCGAGATTGCAGCATATTGGAGACGAGCGATCATAAAGTCGACGATCGCGGAGCACGGTTGGAGTAGTAGCGCCTGAGACGGGTGGATGATCGTACGCGAGAGACTACCGCGAGTGCTGGGGAGACGAGTGAATGACTGACGCGGTTCTTCTGCCGTGAATACATTGGACTGGATAGCAGGCTTGCTGTCCAGTCATATTGTGAGTACCTTCTGACTTCTACTTGCGGTGTACCTATGTAAATCCAGACTATTGCCTCGTAACGGACGAGGACGAGCCCTTTGCATAATTTTACTTGAGTGACTTTTGGATCGGCCGATATTTTAAGGAAGTTATATTGTCATTTAATAACCTCATAAATTGTATAGGTATGAAGTGATGTGAGTTGGGCGTCGTATGCTGGCAGTTTTTTTCCTCTTTTATGTTCCAGCATCGGGCTGATACTGGCCTCTATGAGGGTCTGAGCATAAATGGACGTCAGCTGTAATACAGAGGTCTAGTAAAGACTGAGTTGAACTTTGACGGTCCCCTGGGCTGGAGGTCTGGACTTGGGTTGGAGATCTGGATTTGGACTTACTGCCCTCTTTTGATTTGTTTAACTCCTCTGTCTTGCAGACAATTTTATTGTAATAAAATAGTTTTCTACCGCCAATTTTGGGTGTTGTTTTCCACTGTTCCTTTCTCCGTTAAAGAACCTGTTTTTGCTATTGAGTTCCTGGGGTCTCAGTTTTTAACTCTAGGTGGCGTAGTCGGCTACAAAGTTTAAATATATACATATATTAGCGTTATTTGGCCACTGACACTAGCACAGAAGTCTTAAAGAGGCAAACCCAGATGGGAACAGCAGCCTAAGGGCCTGCACTGACCTACATTCACACATGTGCTCAGACACTGCCTGTCTGCTCTCTCATTGCTATGCATGCGGCCATTAAATGGCCACTATCACCACTTAGGTCCCATGGTGCATTGCTAATCATTCTTGGGAGGATGGCGGGGTTGGAGATTATGCTGTCTCTCTCTTTTTTGATGGGAGCTAAAGGTCAGAGCTTCAAAAATGGTAATGGAGGTATCAGGGAGAGGTGAGTCAAAAGGAGAAGCCGTGAGAAAGAGCAGCGAAACTCGAGGCAACCCCCCTCTGCAGCTTCACACATACACAGCTTAATCGATAATATCTCACACGTGCCTCTCAATACATGGAAATATGCTCGCACTCGAAGTTGACATCAGGCTGTTATCTATTCAATTCAAGCAGAGCCTTGGTGTGCCGTTACAGTGAGCAGCCAGAGAGGAGTGACGCAGGGGAGGGGAGGAGTCGGAATATTCCAGAGAGAGCATCTGCACCGAGATACCTGGTATTTTTACTTATCATGTTCAAACGAAATAAAAGCGGCTCTTCTTCAGCAGTTCCTTTGGTTACATTGGACAACTTTGCATTCAGAAACTCAATAACTTAGATAAGAAGTTTGTTAAAAGAGGATGCGTTCCGATTATGAATTTGTTAGCTTCTGAACATTTGTTTAAAATTTAAGTGTTCTCAAAGATAGAATAGGCTCATACGTGATTATACCATACAAATGACTAATGTCATCATTATGGTAGCAGATGGAAATAACATGGTACTTACTGTATACCCACCAAAATATTCAGGATTGGGTTGGTAATCCATGTATAAAAGTTTAAGGATCTGCTGCTGGGAAGAAAAAAAAAAAAAAAAAAAACTTTTGAGAAATTATTCTGAATATAACTGGGATGTATTGTGTTGCACAACATTGGTGCTTATGTTATGTTTCATTTTTATTGATAGCTTTCACTGTCATTTATGTAGCTTTTTTCTTCCCAACATTACAAAAATAAATGGGACACATTGAAATTAAGGTGAAAACTTTTCAATAAGTGTACAGTTGATTTTGGGTTTACAGTTTGGTCTTGATCTGGACTTCAATTGCTTTATGTTGAAGCCTACATTATAAAAAAAATAAAATAAATCGACATTGTATATAAAACAAAAATTGTTGGAGTTTATTTTACAAGAACATACAGTTGCAGTCTTTCTACTTCAAAATGTAAAATGTAATGTTTAGTAAATGTTACTTGAAATTTACTAGCAATTTCTGTTTCAAAGTTAATCCATATTTGAAAAAGAAATATGCTTTTTGTCCCCAAAAATCATACTATCTTGCCAAACACTGATATTTTGATCTCAATTAGTCTGCTCTTGACTTTACTGAAATCATGTCATCCCTTCAAAAATCTATTTATCAATATTACAATGTAACAAAACAAATTCACAGATTTCTTTTTAATTTTTTATTATTGTTACTTCTTTGGTGCTAATCATTATTGTACTATTTATTTTCACATAGCATCAATGTCTTGGTAAATTCGTAGGTACATTTTAGAACTTCTATCATTAATTATGAAACATTGGTTTAGTACAGATACATATTTGTTCTAATTTTGCTTTTTGTTTTAGTTGTTGTTGCTTTCACAAGGATAGGAACATTCTAGAGGTTTCTGTAACATTCAGGAATATTCTGTAGTATTCTAGTGCTTTCTGGAACATTCCAGAACATTGGGACTAGTCATAAAAGACAAGCATGTTCTAACGTAACTTTTGGACGAGTTAATTTTGGTAACTGTTTATGTTAAACAGTTGTTGTTGTTAGCTCAGTATTATGCATGTATCATGACATTTTTATGCTTATTTCATAAGCAATGTTAATTATACACAAAGGTAATGTGATTCGTATTAGCATGTCATACTGCAAAATAAATAAATTCATAAATAAATACAATTTGTTTCACAGTGTATTCTTTACGCCTGTTGCAATATCTGGTCTCTACTTCTCAATAAAACACATCTCTTACAGTTTGATAAGATATCTCTTATCATGTCAAGTACTCACCGGCAAGTCAATAAGTTGTCCTTAGTGATGACAAATCCAAGTCAACATTAACAATCACTCAGCAGAGCTAGCTGCAGACCACCCAGGCACAATGTCACACAGCATGAACATGTTCACATGCAAATAGGACTACAGGGAAGATTTTTTCCTCCACCATACCTCAGGTTTCATTAATGCACGTGCATAAACTTGATGCCTGAACAGCTGATCTGCCAGTTTTGATGTCAGTGGCAACAAAGGCCATTGGTTATCATGGATTTCATAGCCAGTTGCAACAAACCATGTCTGATTGCCATTATTATCATATAGCTTCAGAAGAATTTTATAGCACCCCACTCTCAGGTTGGTTTATTTATGCATGTATGTATATATGTACAGTATGCACTTATTTATTTATTTGCTAAACATTTATTTAGAACTATATGAAAATGAGCAACCTGCTAAAAGTATTTTTATGTATGTGTGAGAAAATACATAATTTGAAAATGAATGGTGACAGAAATGTCATGCTCGGATGATCTATTGTTTTAACTTTCTCAGGAAATAGAAGCATCATAGTTGATATGTATATCGTAGATTGTTTTGCGGTGGATTTTGAATGCCATATCTGTGAAATTGAAAGTGGTCTTGTCAAGTGTTTCACTGTTTACAGCGGCTCTGAAATTCACATTTGAGTCAATATTGGGTTAGGCTGGGAGGGAGACGGCGCTCTGATGCATGAAAAGACTGCTGTCCTCCCACAGATGCAGAAGATGAAGTTTCCTATTTGATAATTAGAGATGAGAGACTCAGGTTGTAAACAACATGTAGGCCAACACTGTGTTTTCTCCTCAGCGTGAGCACATGGTGCCGTAAAATGAATTCTTCGCCAGGGTTTTTACAGCATGTATGCCCTTGTGTCATCATTGTGTGTTTATGTACTCATGTTTGATTTCACATGTACTGCATGCTATTTTGTGCCTTAAAACATTCATTAAGACCCAGAAGAACATTGTTCAGAGGTTGTTCTTTCATAGCTTGGGAGACTGAATGGATTCGTGTTTTGTTCAAGTATTATTTTTGTCTCAGATTTATTTCTTTAACTTTATTGTAGAGTACTGAGACCTGAGACTAGTTGTTGTTTTGTTTTTTGTCTTTTTGGAACCACTTGACTTTGTTTGAATTGATTAATGTAATTTTTTGTGTTCTATAAAATAAAATAAAATAAAAAGTCATACCATTTTGGAAAAAAATCAGGGTAAGTAAATCATAAAAAAAATATTTCACTTTTGTTGACTTTTATTTCTTGAGTAGAACAGTAAATAAGATTTTTAGCTGATAAAGTTGTCCTTGGTGATTAATAAAATGCAAGTAAGCGGCTACAGGCTTTTGACAATAAAAAGAAAGTCAAATCAAGAAACACAAAATGAATACCCATGGCTCCTGATTATACATTGAGGTCTTATGAAGCGAAATGATCAGTCTGTGCAGGAAACTGAACATTATATAAGATGATTATCTGTAATCCAGAGCTGCAGGCAAACGGTCCAGAGTGATGTCCGGTTTGCAAACGAATCATTCTTTTGAACTGGTTCTTTTTGGTGAACTAGTGAAACTAGTGGTGACATTTGCTCGAGCAACACAAATCTACAGATTAAAACTCACTTTGAGACCTCTGACAGTCACTCTGTGCTCCATCTTCCTACACACTGAGCACTCAAATAATGTTCAGTTTCTTGCACAGACGATCGTTTCGCTTCATAAGGCTTAAATATATCATCAGGAGACACGGGTATTTATTTTGTGTTCGTTGATATGCTTTTTTTAATTCTCTAAATTGGGCAGCCATTGACTTGCATGTCATAAATCACCAAGGACCACACTTTCAACTAAAAACCTTATTTACTGTTCTATTCAAGAAAAAAGTCACCATCTTGGATGGCCTGAGGGTGAGTAAATTAACAGCAAATGTTCATTTTGGGGTGTACTATCCCTTTAAGAGCTACATTGGAGAGGAAGATTTTCAATGAATAATGATTTTTTTCTATTCTGTTTCTCACACAAAACAATTATATGGCTTCAGGAAATGTGAAATATAGTAATATGAGCCATTTTTGTGCTTTTTGTCCTATTTGGAACATGATAGCCCCTGGTCACTGCGCGCTTTTATTATATGCATTATATGCTAAAATTTGGCTCAACATCTTTTGTGAAGCAGAAAGAAAGCTATAAGGGTTTGGAGTGTTTGGAGGTTTGTAATTATGACAGAAAATGTATTTTTAGAGATTTTTTCCCCCTATAATTTTCTAATCACTGAAGTATTAGAAAAATCTTATTTGTCATATTCTTTCCTACAAACACATTTCACACAGTTCCAACTTTTATTATTATTATTTTTTTTTTTCTTTCCAGCAGCAGTTGCTGTTATTTAGACTATATAATATGTGCCTCACTCTTTGGTCTGTTCCTACACACTGCAGTGTGGGTGACTCATCAGAAACAGGACAGCAGATCCAGTTTGCAGAAGGAAACAAGGAAGGGTCTGCAGCACATTGAACCAATTAACTCCACACCACTGGCAGTGCTGACCTTTGGAGGCGTTTCACAGTGATGTAATTGATGCTGCAAAGGCTGTTGTGTTGCAGGATGATAAAACATGGCCGCATTAACATAGAGAAAAACATTTTTTGTGCTGTTATGTCAATAACCGCTTACAACACAATTCAGTCCTTTATTTTCTTGTTTTTTACAATCATGGCCCTGTCAAAAAGCTGCTATGGCTGGTGTTCTGTAACATTTATTCCATGCTTGGCTGTGCAGAACCTGTCAAGACTCTAAAAACCATGTAAAAGGAATTCAAAATCAATTCTGAAACATAAAAGTAGGCCAACCCTGACAGAAATGTGTGCTGACTGCTTTATCAGTTTGGACTGATCGATGCATCAGTGGGAATTGGCACCAATAAATGTTCAAATGAACTTCCAGCATTGATTAGACTTCATGAACTGACACATAAAACACTTCAAATGGATGAAGACATCGCAAGAACTCTCTTGTTTTTTATGAAGGACAACTTTTCTGAAGTATCAACAAATGTTTATGTTGATTTCAATTGCATATCATTTAAGAAATATTAAACACAGACATGCTCGTCGGCACCGATAGCCTCGTGGGCAGCACATCGACATGTAGCGCTGTTGCGCTTTGGCCGTCCCAAGTTCGAGTCCTGGCTCACGGACCTTTCCAGATCCCGTCCCCCCTCTCTCTCTCTCTCTCTCTCTCTCTCTCTCTCTCCAACTTCGCTTCCTGTGTAACAACTTTCCTATCAAATAAAAGGCAAAAACAGCAAAAATAAATCATATAAAAAATAAGAAAAAGACTGGCATGCTCAAGTTCCCTCGATAAGTGAAAAAATAAACACACTTGAGGTCCTGTCATGTTTACTGTTGTTCTGTGAACTTTCATGGGCAAATCCAGTCATTTCAACAGGAATCCACATAATCGAGAATTTTGCATTTGGACGAAAGATTTACCCAAGCAGAACTTACATCAGGGCTCAAGTTCGTCAAACAAATTCACTACGTTGACCAACAGAAAGCTGCTTAGTTTGAAAGTGACTTCTATGTGAGCTGTGCTTTATATATTACTCCACTATTAACAACAGATAATTGACCTTTTCCTACTTAATTTCACAACCAGATCTTTAGACTTTCTTGACCAGTCTAAAGTCTCTTGACCTAACTCAGACCTTAGCCAAAAACCATGTTATGTCCATTCTTTTTTGGGTAAGTACACTCTAAAGATGCATCCACATATGCAAGAACTTTATCGCTTGTTGTAGTCAGTATACTGTAAAATTGCTCATACACGTTCCTAGAGCTGGAGGTTCTGCATCATATACTGTAATTACCAAGACAAACTATCAACATATCAATCACTACTCACCAAGATTGCTGACAGCTGATTTTCCATGCATTTTGTTTTATATATCTATGTATGTGGTTACAGAAAAATCATACAGAGACATCAATTTGCTTCTGAATTTCTCTGCAAGGGTGAAATGTGAGCTCCACTGACAGTCTTCACTTCTATTGGTTGTCACCAGGTGCATCACTACTAGTGCAGGCAAAAGGCTGGAAGTTGCTGGACGTCGCTGATGTGGATTTAGTGCACATACTGTACAACCCGAATTCCGGAAATGTATTTTTACATTTTAATAAAATGAAAATTAAAAGAATTTCAAATCACATGAGCCATTATTTTATTCACAAGAGAACATAGATAACGTAATACAACTGAGATTTTTTTTTTTACAATTTTATGCACAAAATGAGCCCATTTCAAATTTGATGCCTGCTTTAGGTCTCAAAATAGTTGGGACGGGGACATGTTTACCATGGTGTAGCATCTCCTCTTCTTTTCAAAACTGTTTGAAGATGTCTGGGCATCACGGTTATGAGTTTCTGGAGTTTTGGTTTTGGAATTTGTATATTTAGAGCATATGTTGCTCTAAAACCATTATATACCTTTCAGCATTCATAGTGCCTTCCAGAACATGCAAGCTGCCCATACCATATGCCTCATTAAAAGTTAGTAAGTTAGTTGTTAAGTTTATGTTTTGGGTCGGGTTAAGAGATCTAGAACATGGTCTTGCAGAATCGAACGTTAAAGGGGTCATCGGATGTCCATTTTCCACAAGTTCATATGATTCTTTAGGGTCTGAATGAAAAGTCTATAACATACTATGGTTAAAATTTCTCAATGGTAGTGTAAAAAACATCCTTTTTACCCTATCAAAAACAGCTCTTTTCAGATCAAGCCGTTTTAGTCCATGTTTCTTTAAATGCTAATGAGCTCTCTTCCGTGGGGTGACGAGCCGTTCTCATGATACTGTTTACTTTAGCCGCATAACTTGCTAACTAGCATGTTATTAGGAAATGCGATTTGCAAAGATTCATAAAAAAAACTTTAAACACTTCTTCTGGGGATGAGGCTGGATCACGTATGATTCGCGCAAACATAAACGCATTTAGGTAGATCGGGGGGCGTATTCCTTTCAAAAACAAACGTAATCCACTGCGTCTTCAGCGGCTCAGATGTCAGGAGTAAATGACGACTGCTATGTTCATTATTACATCCAACAACAAAACACCTCAATCGCTCAGGAGACATTCTTGTCTACTCCTGCTCCGGCATCAAAACAATGGAGCACTGATGACAGCTCACTCAGGGCGGGTCTAAGGTAAAACATGTCAATCAACAATCATGGGAGGGGCCTGGGTCTGTGTGACATCACACAGACAGGCATCTGAGAATGGCTTGATAAGAGAAAGGGGAAATGATTTAACAAGATTAAAAAAAAAGAAAAAACACTGGGTGGGTCTTTATCATTGTGGTTGTGTACACACATTTCCAACACACATTTCAGTTCTACCAACTTGTAAAAGTGCATGTCACATCCGAGGACCCCTTTTATATTTTATTTGTTCTCAACCAGTTCTCAACTCCACACACAGGACCTCCAATCAACCACATCCACTGCTCTAACTCCCATCTTCTCCTTCTGTCCCCTCACCGAGGCAGAAGTATCCAAATTTCTCCTCTCCAGCCATCCTACAACATGTCCTCTCGACCCAATCCCCTCACACCTTCTCCAAACAATCTCTCCCACACTCTTACCGGCATTCACACACATTATCAACACATCTCTCCTCACAGGCATCTTCCCCACAGCATTCAAGCAGGCTCGGGTAACCTACATTAAACACTTCTCTTTTAGAAAACTACAGACCTGTCTCTCTCCTTCCATTCGTAGCGAAAACACTCGAACGAGTTGTCTTCAACCAGCTCTCGCTGTTTCTTTCACAGTACAACAAACTGGATGCTAAACAGTCAGGTTTCAGGAGTGGCCATTCAACAGAGACTGCGCTACTCTCAGTCACTGAAGCCCTGCGAATTGCAAAGGCAGATTCCAAATAATCAGTCCTCATTCTGCTGGATCTTTCTGCTGCTTTTGACACTGTCAATCATCAGATTCTCCTGTCTACCCTCTCATCACTGGGCATCACTGGGATTCCACTTCGCTGGTTTGAATCCTATCTCAACGGTAGATCTTTCAGGGTGGCCTGGGGAGGGGAGGTATCCAAACCACATCAAATGGTCACTGGAGTTCCTCAGGGATCGGTTCTTGGACCCCTCCTCTTCTCCACATACACTACATCATTGGGTCCCATCATACATGCACATGGCTTCTCCTATCACTGCTACGCCGATGACACACAGCTCTATCTCTCTTTTCAACCAGATGACCCAACGGTAGCTGCACAGATCTCAGGCTGCCTGGCGGACATCTCGACATGGATGAAAGAACATCACCTACATGCTCTTCTGGCTGGTATGTCATTAAACACAATCAAACCTCTACAAATGATTCAGAATCCAGCGGCACGCGAGCCCAAAAGAGCCCATGTTACACCTCTTCATCTCCTTGCACTGGCTACCAGTGGCAGCTCACATCAAGTTCAAGACACTGATGCTTGCATACAGAACTACCACAGGCTCAGCACCTTCCTACTTCCACTCACTATTACGAACCTACATCCCCTCCAGAAGTCTGAGATCTGCTAGTGAGCGACGCCTTGTGGTACCATCACAGAGAGGCTCAAAATCACTCTCCAGAATATTCTCGTTCACCATTCCTGGCTGGTGGAATAATCTTCCCACCCCTATCCGGAATGCTGGATCCCTGTCAATCTTCAAGCAACAACTGAAAACTCATCTCTTTCGGCAGTACTTGACTTCATCCTAAACTCAAAAAAAAAAAAAACTTAATCTTTCCCTCTATCTTTCTCTCCTTCCCTTACTAGCTTGTACTTATTTGAACAATGACTGAGACTTCGTGTTACGAGCACTTCCTCTGTCTGATTGCCTCTTCAAGATGAATGGCTTTTTGTATTCCCCAATTGTAAATCGCTTTGGATAAAAGTGTCTCCCAAATGACTAAATGTAAATGTAAAATTAGAATTTTTGAATTGTATTTTCATGAAACTGCTCAGCCACATTTTGGAATACCAGACAGAACAACAGATTTTAAGACAAATTAGAACCCCCCCCCCCCCCCCCCTCCAGTTTTCTCTCTCATTGTTTGTTTAACGATTGTTAATTCTAGTCTTAGTCATCCTTCTGTTCCGCAGGTCTTCACAATTCTCTCTAGACTCTCATAGCTCTATAACAGAGAACACTGCTCAGTGATGGACTGCATATGAACATATAAAATGTGAATCATAAAAGATGAGATGATGGTAAATGAAACAAACAAACAAACAAAAGATCTGAGTGTCTCCAAACATAATATCCGATAACAATTCTCTATTCCTCTCTTGAGCCTGTTTTGGTGAATCAAATAAGACAACACATCCTCAAGGTTTGGGATTAAGACTGAAAATGGAAAGGTGCCATGTACCACCAGAGTCATTTAAAAATCTTCATTTCAGCTCCATGTTCATTTAACTGTGCTGTCATTTCATGCATGTTGAACTGTCTGTCTACTGCAAGCAACTTGTTCATCATCGCCTGTGAGGCAGCAGTGAGCTGTAAGAGAACTTTTGGCCTTTTCACCAAATTTTTTAAAATGAAGAAAAAAAATGCCATAGGCATGATTATTTATCATCATATTGGCCAAACACATTTCTAGATATACTATCTAATATATAAGGACTAAATGCTAAATTATAAAATAATACAGTTTAGCATTCATTATTAACCCGACTGCATAATGCAGAGGTCTTCAACTCTGTTCCTGGGGACCCACTATCCTGAAGAGTTTAGCTACAAACCTAATCAAACACACCTGAAGCATCCAATCAAGCTCCTCAAGACTGCTTGAAAACTGCAGGCAGGTTTGCTGAAGCCAGTTGGAAATAAGCTTTCCAGGAGAGTGGGTCCCTAGGAGCAGGGTTGAAGACCTCTGTCATGATGAAATGTAAATTAAAAATGCATGTACATGTGATGTATGTATATGCTGTAATTTTTTTTATTATTATTTTCAATTGTTATTATCTTAGATTTCAGATTTTAGTTTGTTCTATGTAAAAAGCAGTTTTCTTTTTAACACCTTTCAAAACCTATGGAACCCAGCACCTCACCTATAGGAGAAAAAAAAAAAACAATCCGTGACGACGGTTTTGCAACCGACGGTTCAGATTAAAAAATCGTGCCCACAGATTAATAAACCATACCCACGAATTTCCAATCCGTGTGCTCAGATTTTGTAAACCGTACCCTTGGTTTTTGAATCCGTGCCCACAAATTCATAATCCGTGCACACACTTTTGCAATCCGTTCCCACGGGTTTGTAAACTGTACTCATGGATTCAGTAGCAGCAAGCTCCTAGGTAGCCTACGTGTTAACGAATCAAATTGTAGCCTATTATTGTTTTATTGCATATTATTATGTGGAATATGCCTACAGCAAATTGTCTTAAGTCTTTTTAAATTTTTACAGAAAATCACAATAACTGATATTGCATTGTTGCTTCAACGCTGTTGACATGTAACAATAATTTTTATTGGTCTGAGTTTAAGGCGGGCAGGGTAGAGTGTTACATGAAGCTGAATGAAATTGTAAGGCAATTGACATAGAACATTTCATCAATCACTAATAAGGGTACTAAAAGCTTACCAACAAAGCAAAGATTTATGAAAATGTTTTGACATGCTCTTTCAAAAAAAAAAAAAAAAGTTTAATTTATAAAAAAACAAATTTTTGTGAAAAGGGTCATTTTAGGTATATCGCTGGTTAAGCTAAAATGGGCCACAATTTTCAGCTAAAATGAGCTGCATACACACAAACACTTTTAGACAGATAGTGAGGGTGATAGGTTTATAGGCCTAGATATGTATCCATACAAAATCTTAAGTCTTTAAAAAAAAAAAAAAAAAATGCATTGCAGACAGTTGTCACACTTTACCAGGGAGCAAGGAACAAGGGAGCAAGAAGTACTTCAAAACACAGTCTTTAATAATCCAGACATTCATGAGACACAGGAACACATGGAACAGACGTTCAGAACCGATAAACACTAACAGAAGGACTGGGGCTTTTCAACACAGGATAATTGGGGAAGACGACGAGGCACACCTGGAATCAAATAAACACAATCAACATGAGGAAAAAACTGGGTCACAGGGAACACACGGGGAGCAAAACACACACAAAACAGTCCACAATCCTGACATATCGCCCCCCTCCCGGTAGGTGCGTCCTCGCACCGTAGTAACATCCAAAGGGGGCGGGCGGGAACTAAGGAGGAGGCTCAGGAGGAGGACGGACACCCGGGAGGGGGCCGGCAGACAGAGACCAAGGAGGCGACAAAGGAGGGAGGAGCCAGGGAAGAGACAGGAGGGACCCGGACTAGGAGGCGCACAGCTGGACCCAGGCCACAGCCGTGAAGATGGCCCACGGTGGAGCCGACGGAGGGAGGACCCATGGAGGAGGGATGGCCACCGACTCCAGGGGGCCGACCAACGGCGGCGGAGCAGGTGGTGGAGGAGTTCGGGGCGGAGACGGAGAGCCAACGAGCCAGGGGGATGCCGAGGGCTCTCGCGACTGAGGCGGAGGCGGAGACCCGGAGATCCGCGGCGAAGCCGGAGCAACTGAGGACCCAGGTGGAGCTGAAGGGAGGAAGGAGCCCAACGGAGCCGGTGGGACGGAGCGACGAGGCGCAGCCAGAGGAGAGGATTCCAGAGGCGATGGCGGGTCGACGCCCGAACAAGGCGGAGCCGGAGGAACGAGGGAGCCCGGTGGAGCTGGTGGATCCATGGGTGACGGTGAAGGTGAGGGAGCTAGGAGCCGAGGTGGAGCCACTGGGTCTACGGACCGAGACGGAGTCCGGGCCTCGGAGGCTTGAGGCGGAGATGAGGGATACTCCAGCCCCGGTGACGCTGGAGGATGGCAGACCCACGAGGCTCGCACCGTACAGATAGGGGGCTGAGGGTGAGCGGGGGAGCTGCCAGATGACAGCGGTGGAGAAGCAGTAGAGGGTGGGAGGGCGGGCATTTTCGAGGACCGGGCAAAGGAGGGCATTTTCGAGGAGCAGGCACTGGAGGATCGGATGCCCCCTCTCTGTCCAGCAGTCCCAGATCTATCTTCAGCTCACCCTCCGCCGCGGTCCACTCCGCGCTCATACAGACCACGGCTTGCTCCCTTGTAATGAGCACTGTCGCCGGCTCTCGGGTTGGGCTCAACTTCCAGGGCGATCATGCGCCCAGTCGCTCGGCTTAGCGCTGGTTCGCAGATCGCCCGTCATCGGTGGGCTCGGGCTAGTGCTCCGCACTGCGGGGAGATGGTGGGCTGGGCTCTGGGTCTGGAGTGGATCTGGCGAGTTCGTCTACAAGGGAGACTGTCAGTGGCGATCCGTTTCTCGCCAGAGTTCACTCCACGAAGGCGGCGAAATCCTCTCGAGGACCATCTTCGGACGACAGCGCTCTGCACACAGTGTTTAAGCTTGCATTATAGAATGAGCAGAGCGCGTCGTCCGGCTAGCTGGTGGCGTTAGCTAATAGGAGGAACAGTCTGGTATGGTCCTCGAGAGATCGGTCCCCCTGCTCCAGCTGGAGGAGGAGGAATTCGGGCCGGATGAGGGGATCCATGGGAACACATTGGAAACAAAAAAACTGAGCAAAACGGCAAACAAAACGGAGGGTAGACGCAGAGGTAGCTGTTGTTTGTCGGTTCTTCTGTCACACTTTACCAGGGAGCAAGGAACGAGGGAGTGAGGAGTACTTCAAAATACAGTCTTTAATAATCCAGACATTCATGAGACACAGGAACACATGGGACAGACGTTCAGAACCGACAAACACTAACAGAAGGACTGGGGCTTTTCAACACAAGATAATTGGGGAAGATGACGAGGCACACCTGGAATCAAATAAACACAATCAACATGAGGAAAAAACTGGGTCACAGGGAACACATGGGGAGCAAAACACACACAAAACAGTCCACAATCCTGACAACAGTATGGCAGGAGGACAAGCAAAGCAAGGAAACAGAGAGACAAGAAGAGAAAGGGAAAGAAAGGAACATATCAGTGAAAATGGGTTGCATACACACACATAGTTTTACACAGTGATTGAGGGTGAAAATAGGTTTATAGGCCTACTGTAGATATGTAGTCATACAAAATCTTAACAGACAGAAAAAATACAAGCATAAATACAATGCACACAAAAGACACCAATGCACAGAAACACACACCTATACAACATAATCAGTTCATTTTTAATTGCATTGTTTAATGAAATATTCATTCAACTTTCTATTAATAAAATACATTTATGGTGTTGCTATGGCACACTAAAGACAATAGTGTCAATTTACTGTTAAAATAAAATGATTTAAACTGAAATTACCTGTGTTGTTCTCTTTTTATATTGGCCCATTTTACCTGAATGTTGTGCCGTGGCTCAAGAAGGTACCTGCTGATACTCTCATAATTTTAAAACTTTTTACTTTTTCACATTTAAAAAATATAAATATATTTAAGAGACCCACGCTAATTTATAAGAATATCATTAGATCTGCTGCATAGCTTATTTTATGGTATTATAAGTCATTTACCAAAACGTGGCCCATTTTAGCGAACTTCACCCTAGTTATTATTATCATTATTATTATTTATAGGCTAAATAAATGAGTGCACTTAAGACAGTAAAATGTTTATCACAAAATAATTCAAGAATGCTTTCTTTTTAAATTGTAGTGTTTTTTATGTTTTTTTTTAAGAAAATTAAGGATATATTCTATTCTTCTTTTTAGCGTTTATTTTAGGCTATAGCTGTAGGATAAAACATAGGCGGCGATGTTTTGTCCTATTGGTGATTAATGTAGAGTAAAGGCTAAAAAGAAGGCTATTTTGTGAGTGCGGATCATGGTCTCATTATAGGCTACTATGAAAAAGAATGTTTAATAAACACAATACAGTGCATTCCGCACCTAAACAGATGGCCTGGTTGAATCTGGCAGTGGGGTCGGGGCCACAAATCCGTGAGTTTACAAACCCGTGAGAACGGTTTGCAAAATCATGAGTGTGGATTATGAATTTGTGGGTATGGATTCAAAAACTGAGGGTACAATTTACAAAATCTGAGCGCACGGATTGGTCATTTGTACAGTTTATTAATCTGTGGGCATGATTTGCTAAACTGATGGATTGTTTTTTTTTTTTCTCCTATAGGTGATGTACCGGGCTCCGTAATAACCTCAGCACAAAAATCTGAGAAAACTTCTAAAACTGAACACAGGAATCACTTGTCACAGTTTCTTCGACAACCATGCCTGCCTCTTTAAAGAGCTGGTTAGAGGTGATTGGTCATTGTATTGAAGTAGAAAAATCCCATGAGAGAACTGCGATTTTCAATGCAAATCAGGTTTTCAAGATTATTCACCCCCTGCTGTGGAGTCCTCTATATAAACCAGCCATCAAAAGAAATCTCTGCATTGGATGGCAGTATGCAGAAGCTGATAAGAATTTAGAAATCAAGAGTGCACACTGCTTCATTAGGAGATACCGTTAGGATAGTATTGTGTTCACTGGCAATTTAAGTTGAATTTTCAACAGTTACTGGTAGTGTAATAAACTGGTTTAGACTACAAACGTGATTTACTAAACATTGTTTTTTTTCCCCTCAACATGTGCCTCATAAGTGACTTTACTGCATGCTATTCTGTTATGCTACACACAGTTAGAAGTGTTAATTTGCTGATGCTGCTGAAGCTTTGTCTTTGTTAATGAATGCAATATGGGAAGTGTTTGTTTACTTTGTAACTCAGTTGTGAAAATAGCTGTGTGCACTTCAAAGTTGGATCCACAGGAAATATAGATAAAAAACAGAACAGAAAAGATCTATAATTGGAATCTGTGGACTTCAGACGTAAATCTTTGCTGACGCTCAGCAGCCTCTTCTTACATTAGCTAATGGAAATTAACTGATAGGACACATTTACTCTAAACGATGAATGCCTTTTATCCCAGGAAACAGACCTTATTTGCAAGGATGAGGAAGTTCCCAGGAATTCCTAGTGAGAAATTTGAGAAACCTCTTTGGAAGACACGCATGGGAGAAAACACACATGGCCTCAAGGTGTTTTTTTTTTAAGGTTTAATTTCTTTTGAGCGCCACATTTGTGCCACATGTGCCAGATCCTACAAAACACGAATTCCGTGGTCAAACATGTTCATGTAGTGTGTTCACATAGAAAAACAATAGACAAGTAGCACAGTGGAATGGAAAAATATGTTTGTTTGAACAGTCCCTTACATGTCCTAAATGTGCACAGCCCATTGCATGAACAGCTCTGACAGTGTGCTGTTATTTTTATAGGCTATCAAACTTATGGTTTCTGCATGGCTGATGATAAAACGGGAGAAAAAATTCCCATAGGCCTTCACTAAAGGAAGAAGCTGAGCAGGGGCCAAAATGAACTGTTGGCAAGCGTCAAATGCAAAATTGGCTTTGGCAAGTAAATCAAAAACCAGTTGGCTGGTAACTTTATTAAGAACTGCAACATAATACAGTACATGATTTACATTGGATAGAAAGAAAAATAGTCTGATGTAAGTGATGTGAGTAATTCAGAGACATATAAACATTCTGCTAAAGAGACTGTTGTGTCTTCATTTTTTCCTACTTTTACCTCAATAAAAAAATAAATAAATAAATACTATGAGTCATTTCCAAATTATGGTAGGTTTTGTTGTTGTTCCTGCAAACACGTATGTGGAATATTCTTCACATTTTGTTAACAAAACATCAAATAGGAGGAACACAATCACAGTGTGATCTTGTCTGGCATAGCAGAGTTGTCTAGCACATATATCAATGCTGCAGTGACTCACTTTAAGATATTTTAATATTGGTCAGTATTGGTCTATTAGGAGATTCAAATGTTGGCTGATTTTATGTATTAATATATTTTAATACTGGTTGCTGTTATTCTATCATGAGACCCAGTTGATTCAAATATTGGTTTGGTTTGTTCTATTAAGAGATTTAAATGTTGGTCCATTTTGTTTTATTGAGAGATTTAAACATTTGTCAGTTTTGTTTTAAATAAGAGAAAGCAACTCTCAAAAAGTATTAAAAGGGTGGTTGATTTTCCTTGTGCCCTCACACTTTGCATATTTTGCATGTCTCTCTTAGTTAAAACACCTGATTCAGATAACCAGCTACGTGCATGAACTGTGTACCAATTGATATGATCCCTACACAGTGTTCATTGCTCCCTCTTCCCTGAACGGGAAATCCGTTGAAGTTTAGTTCACTTCAAAACATTAATGGATTTGCGCTGCGCAGCATCTTCACACACGAATGAGCGTAACATCATATACCTCTGTAAATAAATAGAATTTAAGTTCACGTCTTGCACACTTTAATGCCCTTTGAATGGAACATATACACTAATTTCAAACTGAAATCATGACGGAATATCTGGCGATGTCCACTTTGCAGGGCACTTACGGTCGAATAGAACAAAAGTTGCACATGATAAGAGATTTTCTGCAGCTCAGAGCGTCTTTTCAAGTTGAAAAAAGTTAAACTTTTCTGAAAAAAACACCCTACATCAAACGTCTTTTTGACAGTAGGCCAATGACAAGTGAGTGGCGAGTCGTTTCCATAACAACAAAAACTACAAGAAAAAAGGAGAAGATAGCTGGTAGACAGATCGTATTAGTTTCGGAGCACAAGGAGTTGTATGAAACCATGCATCATCCAACCGGAGCTCCAGGACTAAATTGTTGGAAGCACCATTCAGTTTCCTTCCCCTGTATAATGTCACGCTCCCACAAATGTCGTTGTGAACCAACATTAACCTCCTCTTTAACTTCAAAACCATTTCTGCAGCACACACACCTAGCTACTGTTGCAGCTGTTGTTATAGCAACAAAAGCTATTGTTATAGCTATTTGTAACCAAAACGCTGCCAGCTTTTTATTTTACTAAAAAAGCGCTCGTCAACTTTTTGTAGTTAAAAAAGACGGCAAGTGTGAACACGCCCTTAGTGTGTAATGTTGCTGTTTGAGCATAAACAATATCTGCAAAGTTACGACACTGAAAGTTCAATGCAAACAGAGATATTGTCTATCGCAGTTTAATGCCTACAAAAACGGCTCGTAGGGACTACAACGAGTAACTTCCCGGGTTCGTGACGTAACGAACCCAGATAAACCCCGCCCCCCCAGGATCATGCAACAAGGGAGGCAAGGACATGCTGCGCTGCTTTAGAGAAGAGAAAACTGCACGTAAAAAATCTATTCATATATGGATCGCAATTCTGTCTTCTAACAATTCTAATGGATTCACAAGTTTCAAAATCAATGTTCTAAAGCAGCAGTTTTTAATACTGTTCCTCGCATCTCCTGCTCTGCTCTGCTCTCTCTCTCTCTCTCTCTCTACCAGATCATCAGCTCAGCTCCAACAATGAACTGTTCCAGTTATACACTTAATTTCACATAGCTATGAGAAGCGTTATACAAGGACGCGCGTGCGGTTGCCATACTGTATTAAAGCTTTAATCAGGATAAAACCATATAGCTTACACTTAAAAGCTTACATTAGCAGTAGCATTTACAAATAATAAATGCCATACAACCTGAGCACATGTTGCTGAGCTGAGGGGCGTGACGTTTAAAATGTAGAGCTGATAAAATGTAAAAACTGTAACTTGAATGCAATGTAAGTTGCTTTTAATAAAAGCATCTGCTAAATGCATAAATGTAAATGTAAATGTTGAGATGCGCAATGGCGGCTTAGTCAATCACAACACACTGGGCCAGCTAACCAATCTGAGCCCATCGCGTATTTCTGAGGGAGGGGCTTCATGAAAGCAGGAAATGATCAGCGCATTTTTCAGAGAAGGGACAGAGCGGTGTGGAATAAATATAAATTATGTGAAAAATAATGTGTTTTTTATTAAAAAAAACATTAACACATGTTAGACTGCACCCCATAAACACAATCAAGCCTAAAAAAAAAAAAAAAAAAAAAAAAGGTTTGGCTGTCAGGTGAAGATTTAGAGAGTCTGAAAAAAAGATTTTAGACGCAAATCTAGGCTACTAACAGCTTGCGCTAGCGCAAAATGTATTTGGGTGTCCAGTGCGAATACTGTGAAACTATGGTTCAACAAAACAGCTCAAGCCCGCATATAATGAAGTTAAAACAGCACAGTTGCATCAGCGAATGCATTTTTATATAATATTTGCATTTAGTTTATGGCTGACTTCAAAACTGGTTCAAAAGTCGATGTGCCCTTGAGGAAAGATGGCAGAATGCAGGTCACATATTATCAGGATGTCATGCACCAGCCAAGCAACTGCCATTTATACGAATGGGAATGATAACTTTAAATGGGTGATATGATACTATTTCAAGTTTTCCTTTCTCTTTGGAGTGTTACAAGCTGTTTGTGCATAGATAAGATCCCTGAAGTTGCAAAGATTAAAGTCTCAAAACCAAAGAGATATTCTTTATAAAAGTTAAGACATGTTCCACGCCCACCTAAAATGGCTCATTTAAACCCCACCCCCCCATATGTCTACGTTACTGTGTGGGGAGATTTGCAAAACACTGCCCAAATGTATACGCTAAGAAAAAGGGTGCCATTTTTATTCTCGCTGTAGTATTGTTTCGTTTTGAAAGTGAAACTACTTTGTTTGGGCTTCCAAAAGAGGACACAACTAGAAATCAGTGGTTAAGTTGTATTTACAACACTGTTCCAGAACAGTTCAACCCAAATATTAGAGTGTGTGCAGCGCATTTTACAGAGGACTATTTCCTGAACCTGGGAGTATCCTGCCTGCTGTGCTCAAAGGCTGTTTCTATAAAGTGGGGCAATTCCAACTGTGCAAGGACAGTCTGACGCTTCTGACTCACAGCCTGTAAGTACTTTTTCTAATTTAAAGAATTTACCACTGACGATTCAAACTCGAGTTTTGAGCTGCGTAGAGTAGTGCTTGTAGTTTGTCATTTCTCAGATCACAAATTCAAACATGGTAATGTTTACTGATTTATGATTATAATGACTTATATATAAGGTATCGCACCACGTAAAAAGACAGTATAAGTCAATATAATTAGTAATTATGTCTCCACTGGATGCAACAAATGCCTAATTTATAATGGGTTTTATTGCTTTTGTGTCGTCACGCCAGGACACGGCCTTACAATACGGTAAGGGGCGTAACATTTTCGTCTCACGCTTGAGGTATTCGGCCAATCACAATGCACTGGATAGCTGGCCAATCAGAGCACACCTCACTTCTCAGAACGATGAGCTTTGTAAAAATCAGCGCGTTTCAGAAAGGCGGGTCATTGAGGAGCAACAGTAATGTACAGTATGTGGAAAATAATGCATTTTTTAAACCTTAAACTGCATAAACACATTGCATTACACCAAATACACAAACTAATGTTCTTTTTAGCAACGTCAAATGAACCCTTTAAGCACGTTTAAAAGCTCATCAATATGCTATGAACATCATTGAACAAATAACATTTGATCGTGTTTTGCAGCATCATGGGTTTTACAAAGTGTGCTATCAAGATTTTTGCAAAGCTTGAAATATTCACAGGTTTCTAAACTGGTCAGCTTGGTGCTTCTCCTGGAAAATAATAAATGTGAAACGCCAGGTGAATGCAAATATCACAAATGGTTATGAGGAAATGAATGGGCATTTTATCATCAGACACTACCAGGCATCTAGGGAAAAAAATACCATATCTGACATTTATTTGGAGAAAGAAAAGTAGCCGAAAAAAAAAGGGCCAGAGTGAGTGGCCCTCCTGTAATCTGCCAGGATCTGAGGCCTCTTTGGAGATCAGAGAGATTCATCTTGTTTAATACACAGAGGCAAGCGTGGAGGGAATGGACAAATGGAGAGGGTGAAGAGGAGAGGGGGGACAGGGAGCTCAGATGAGAGGCAGCAGGCAAGGGACGAGCCACAGGGGTCAGCCTGGGCTCTTGATAGGAGTAATGAGGTGCATATCCCCACTGACACGCTCGTCAATCCGAGCGGATCTTCACTGTCTCCTGTGTCATTTATAAAACCTCTAGCACAAAGTCACTGCTGTCGGCCGTCCTGGCCGCCCGCCACAAAACAGGCCCGTGTTCAGATAACTCTGATTAAAGAGGGCCGTTGGTAGATCTCCGCACTTTTCTTTGGTGACGTGAGGGCTTCACAGTGCTAGCAGGATCTTTTATTTGACAGGGACATTGCAATTAAACATAGTACAAAACAAGTTTAGTAACTGATGCTATGCAAAAAGAGTTTATAGCTAGAGCTAATTTTCAACTCCAGTCCCTGGTTGGGCCTTTACAATCAGGAGGTCATGTTAACGTATCTAAAGCAGTCAAATGAGATCTCTACATATTCATATCTTTGGTTAGATAAAGGAGGTGGGCTTGGTAATGTCAGAAAAGGAAAGTTATTACACAGTAGATATTCAAGTTACAGTAAATATTATTAATTTGTATTTTTATATTTTTTTTTTCATGGGAAAAGTGATTAACCACGCACAATCAAAGCACACTATGGGGAAACAAATAAATAAAAATAATTAAATAAATATTTTGCCAGTTATTGCAATCAGCAAAATCCACTTAACTAACAAAATTAGCAAAGTACAGTTTTGGTTTTACTTAATATTTGGTTACACTTTAATGTATTTTAATAAGGTGTCTTTCTTACATTGTAATTACACAAGTAAGTACTGACAAATATCACTGAACTACATGTATTTACTATAGGCTTAGGGTTTGGTTAAGGTTAGTTGCTTATAATTATAATAATTTGCTGTTATAACTATTATAAGTACAGGTAACATGCAACAAGGACACTGTAAAATAAAGGGTGACACTTTAGTGTTAGGGAACACATACTCACTATTAGGTTTTCCCTCAATAAACTACTAATTTGCTGCTTATTATTAGTTAGTAGGTAGCTAAATTTAGATTTTGGGTAGGGTTAAGGGATCAAGAATATGATAATGCAGAATCATTAATGTGTGCTTTATAAGTACTAATAAACAGCCCAATAAGCTAGTAAGATGCATGCTGGTAAGCAACTAGTTAATAGTGAGTAGCGTTCCCTAATCTAAAGTGTAACCAAATAAAGAGTCACCCTTTTTTTTTCAAGTGTCAAGTTTTTAAACTAAAATAATTTATCTTAATTTTAGACATACATTATTCATTTGTCTCTAACGTTAGCACAGTTATGTTTAATAACGTTATTTAAGGGATGTAGTTACATGTTACATGTACATACTACAGTAATGACAGCAAATTACCCTAACACCAAAGCTAACCAAACCCTAAAGACATGTAGATCATTAATATTACTCAGTATTTATTTGTGTAATTATAATCACAGTAATAAAGTTACCTTTAAATAAGTGAAACACAAACCTGGGAGTTACCTTATAGATATCTAAGTACCAAATATGCAATCCATGCATTATCATTAATATTAATAAGCATGTACTATAGTAATAACAGTAAAACACACTAACCCTAAGCCAAACCCTACCCCTATAGTAAGATCGTTCAATAATATTTCTGAGCACTTGTTTGTGTAATTACACTGTAAAAAAAAGTTCAACACCAAAGTCATCATATACGGTGTATTTATCGTACAAACTAACAGCAAGCCCTACTCTTTGGTAACACCAAAAACTTAAACAACAGAAATTATTTTAAATTGGCCATCATGACTTAACAATAAACACTAACAGGTCTTTGCCATAACTTATAAACACTTAAAATAGCATTTTATAACAATATTTACTTTCTCAATTCAGTCTTATGTAAGGCATGCTGAGAGCTCAAACTCCAACCATGCAGTTTCAGTTAATGTAAGAAAAAGTGATTCATCTGGTCGTAACACAAATGAATTAAGTGGACTGAATACAGTGAATTTATTTATTTATTTTATAGTGCAAGAGCTTTTATTATGAATGTAATCTTTTGTGTCTGTCGCCGCCTGTGGAAACATTAAATTGCAAATTGCTTGGAGGTGTTTCATGTATACTTGAATACTTTATACGTGAAAGTGAAACGTGTTACTAGCGACCAGCGTTCTTCCGCAATCAGCCATGACAGCTGTTTATCAATTACTGATTTCTTATGAGTGGACTGTGATGTCGGAGCTGATCTTCAGAAATGCATCACGACTGTATCTGCTCTGCCCAGAGAAACGTGTCTCGCTTAACAATAGCCATATGAAAAGCACCGCAATCAATATTTCTCCCGCTAATTGAAGGGCTTTTTATCTGAACTGGTCTCATCAGGCCTGTGGTGCTGCAGAAGGCGAGAAAGAGATTGGTAGAAGCAGCTATTCCGTATTCAGTCCACACAACATCTCGCCTGTGTATCTTTACTGTCCTCTTTAAAAGTTCTGTCAGCTCCAGGAAATGCTGCTCAATTGATATATATTAGAATTCACCTCAATTGCAATGCTGCGCGTGGATCACAATTTGATGGAGACCTTTTTAGAGTTGTTGTTTTTCCTTGGATCAGTGTGATTGCTGCTATTTCCACAATTAATGTGATATCCAGAGATTTGTTCCAAGTCAAACCTGAGCACAAATATAACCACAGAAACGAGATCTACTCAAGATTCAAGATTCAAAATTTTTATTTGTCACATACACAATTATACAGGGTATAACCAGCAGTGAAATGTAGGTCAGGTCCGCTCAAAGGACAGTGCAATTATAAAGTATACAAATATTAAGAAAAACAAAAGTAGAAAAAATAAGAGAATAAATACAGATAATACTCTGATGTTCATACAATTCTCTTAAATTACACATTAAATTACTAATTACACTACAGTTGCTGAATAACACATATTGTATGTATATTGATGCACTGATCTGTTATTAAGCAGAAGAATTCAGTCAATAAGTGAAGATGCAAAATGAGACTTTTAAAATAAGTTATAGTTATGAGTTAAAATTAATTAAATACATTTTACATGCATATCAAAGTGCTTATATGGTATATGAATATGGTAATTATTCAGTTATTTATTTATAGGTATCCAAGGGCAGGCTTTAAGATGGTTTAGATCCTAACTTTACGATCGCTATCACTTTGTCTATTTAAACGGGGAATCATCTCAATTAAATCCAGTAAAGTATGGAGTTCCACAAGGATCTGTCCTAGGCCCTCTGCTATTTTCAATATACACGTTGCCCCTTGGTAATATTATTAGAAAATACGGGATTAGTTTCCAATGTTATGCTGATAATACGCAACTATATATTTAAACAAGACTAAATTAAACTTTTAAATTATCTAAGCTAACAGAGTGTGTTAAAAATGTAAAAGACTGGATGACCAATAATTTTCTCCTATTCAATTCGGATAAGACCAAAATATTATTTATTGGACCACAAAACAGTACAAAGAATCTCATAGATTTCAATTTGCATCAAGATGGATGTACTGTTACTTCCTCTACAGTCAAAAATTTGGGTGTTATATTAGACAGCAACTTGTCTTTTGAAAATCATATTTCCCATGTAACAAACTCCTCGTCTCCGTGCCTTCTAGTGAACTGTGACAGAAGGACCGACCCAATACAGTTACCTCTGTATGCGTATCCTCCATTTTTGTTTCCGTTTTTTTACCCAATGTTTTTCTTTCCGTTGTGTTCCCTTGGATCCCCTCGTCTGGCCCGAATTCCTCCTCCTCCTGCTGGAGCAGGAGGACTGATCTCTCAAGGACCATACCAGACTGTTCCTCCCCTTAGCTAACACCACCAGCTACCCGGACAAAGCGCTCTGCTCATTCTATGATGCAAGCCTGAACACCGACAGCAGAGCGCTGTCGTCCGAAGATGGTCCTCGAGAGGATTTTGCTGCCTTCGTGGAGTGGACTCTGGTGAGAAACGGATCGCCCCTCACAATCTCTCCTATGGATAATCTCGCCAGATCCACTCCAGACCCCAGCCCACCATCTTCCTGCAGTGCGGAGCATCAGCCCGAGCCCACCGATGACGGAGAGCCTATTCCCACTGCGATCTACGAGACAGCGCAAAGCCGAGGGACTGAGCAGAGGATCGCCCCGGAAGATGAGCCCAACCCGTCAGACCAGGTGCGAGAGCCGGCGACAGTGCCCACCACGCCCTCACCCCACCATCATTATAGTGCGAGCCATGCTGGTCTGCCATCTTCCAGCGTCGCCGGGGCTGGAGTATCTTTCACCTCCAGCCTCCGAGGCCCAGACTCCGCCTCGGCCCGTGGACCCAGCGGCTCCACCTCGGCTCCAAGCTCCCTCGCCTCCACCGTCACCCATCAATCCACCAGCTCCATTGGGCTCCCTCGTCCCTCCGGCTCCGCCTTGGTCGGGCGTCGACCCGCCATCGCCTCTGGACTCCTCTCCTCTGGCTGCACCTCGTCGCTGTGTCCCACAGGCTCTTTTGGGCTCCTTCCTCCCGTCAGCTCCAGACTTCCGCCTCCGCGTAGGTCGCCAGAACCCTCAGCTCCACCCTGGCCCCCCAGATCCTCAGCATCTCCCTGGCTCGTTGGCTCTCCGTCTCTGCCTCGGGCTCCTCCACCACCTGCTCCACCGCTGTTTGTCGGCCCCCTGTAATCGGCAGCCATCCCTCCTCCATGGCTCCTCCCTCCGTTGGCTCCACCGTGGGCCATTATCATGGCTGTGGCCTGGGTCCTGCTGTGCACCTCCTGCTCCGGGTCACTCCTGTCTCTTCCCTAGCTCCTCCTTCCTTTGTTGCCCCCTTGGACTGTGGTTGCCGACCCCCTCACGGGGGTTCGTCCTCCTCCTGAGCCGCCTTCGTAGTTCCCACCCGCCCCTCCCCATGTTGTTACTGCGGTGTGAGGACACAACTTCCTGTAGGGGGTATAATGTCAGGATTGTGGACTGTTTTGTGTGTTTTTTGCTCCCCATGTGTTCTGTGACTCAGTTTCTCCCTCATGTTGATTGTTTAATTTGATTCCAGGTGTGTCTCCTTAGTACCCTCGTTATCCTGTCTTTATAAGCCTCAGTCTTTTCAGTTAGTGTTTGTCGGTGCTTGAATGTCTCCCTTGCCTGTGCTCCCTGTCAACCATTTGGTGGTTGTCCTGCATCTTCAATAAACAAGCTACAGGTAGTCCAAAAGACAGCTGCTAGACTCCTTACCAAGTCAAGAAAATATGATCATATTACCCCAATTTTACATTCTCTGCACTGGCTGCCTATTAAGTTCCATATCAGTTACAAATTAGTATTACTTACTTTTAAGGCTCTAAATGGTTTAGCTCCTGCATACCTAACTAGTATCCTATCACACTACAATCCATCCCGCTCCCTAAGGTTGCAAAACTCTGGACTCTTGGCAGTTCCTAGGATAGCAAAGTCCACTAAAGGAAGTAGAGCTTTTTCACATTTGGCTCCCAAACTCTGGAATAGCCTTCCTGATAATGTTCGGGGTTCAGACACACTCTCTCTGTTTAAATCTAGATTAAAGACACATCTCTTTAGCCAAGCATTCACATAATGTTATCATAACCTTGTAATTCATGTACATTTGATCAAATGCACATTTTCATTCTTTTGCTTGGCTTGAACACATAATTTTTTGCTTAGTTGGAACAAGGAATTACACAAGCTTCAGTCTGGATCCAGCCCTTACAAAGATCTGAGATGACCGAACACCTGAGAAGAGATAATGCCAACCCCCCAGAAGACCTCACATGATGTCAACCCTCAGACAACATACAAAATGACCAAATCTTGCTATAAGTTTGATCACAACATATAATCATTGCTGTTAATAGTGTTCACCGTCTGTTTGATTACATGACATTAACTAACAGCTTGATATTTACTGTACATTTCTGCCATATGGACATCAACATGAGATAGTCACCACTGATAAGCTATTACTAAATATAATGTAGAAACTTTAATTTTCTGTAAAGCTGCTTTGCAACAATTTCCGATACCATCACTGTACCACAATTCTGCCACTTATTTATAATATTATCAATATACATACAGTATGGTCTTATGACTTGTAATGGCTACATGTTTTACCCCAAATTAAACAATAAGACAGGAGCCTGCAATAAATAATGTATTTGAAAAACATCAAGGATGGCTGTTTTGTCATCATCCATAAATTGTCTTCGTCTCATAGATAAAATAAAAAAAATAGTCACAGGCAGACAGTATGGATAAAGGTTCTGGACTCCCCAGTGATTCAGCTTCAAGCATCCTACAACCCCCAGTCTAAAAAACAAACATCTCAGAGGCAAGTGAGTTAAACGACCCATGTCTTTACACACACGCACACTGGCACAAGACATATGCTTTATCATATGAGCACGCTCCATGTTTCCCTCCCTCAGCATCATGTCAGACTTTCAGAGCTGATGCTTCCTGAACAGCTGAAAAATGTATTAATTTTTATATGTATTTTTTAAGAAACACGTTACGTGCGGATACTCTGTGTCCTGCCTAACAACACACTTTGTGATTTTATTCATAATATAGCATAGCAGAAATGCATGTTTTGCAAGTGCAAATAGTTTAATATTTTTTATAAAAATGCAGCATACATTATAATGCTGCAGATACCATGTTTACATTACTTGCTTTATAGTGAAGTACAACAGTTTTAACAAATTTGTTTAAAAAATGTAATAAATAACATTTATCCTCTAACTTTCCTTGTTTCTTAGCATGCAGCTTCTTTCAAAAAGGCTGTTTGATTTATTTGATTTATTTTGAATGTTTAAAACATTTTGTGCAAAACTGTTTGCACTGAGATAGTCTGAACATAGTATGCAGTACGTATGTACTGTAAAGAACTGCGCACTGAAGTCGAATGTCTCACCTAAAAGCATAAACTGTTCTCCAAGTAAAGACGGCTCCAGCACAGATATCTAGATGTTCCGTTTGAGTGACCGAAGCCAAGATCCATTTGCTCTTTTTGCTGCTCTGCCCGACAGACCATTATATCTGACAATACTGATGGCGACTCTCCTTTTAGAGAAATGGTTGAACTGTTCACCTTTGTCTTACAACCACAGACCTGGTAAAAACAGAAAAGGGGGAATCGTGACAATAAAATGTGTAGCAGAGAATAACTTTTAGAAAAACAGAAGGCAATTTTATGATTTGGTGGTGTATCTAATTTGGTACATTGTCATTTGTATGTTTTCGTACATGTCCCCATTCTTTTGAAATATGGGCAAAATGTTGTGCCGAATATACTGATAAAAATTTATGATAAACTAAAATGTACCTATTTTTTATTAAATTAATGTTCTGTATTTTAGTTCAATAATATGTATATTTCTATCATGACAACTCTCAGAGGGTTTGGCATGGTAATGTACATGACGATATTAATGAGTTTGGTCTTGGCGGAATAGATCTGTAACACTGCTGCTGCAGAACAAGTACCAAAACACTCCATACATTGAACAATAACTCCTTCCTTCCTTGTGATCGATGATCAGTTAAGTTTCACAGACCATATTGCTACAACGTCCCAGTCCTGCAGATTTGCCTTATACAACATTAGGAAGATTAGACCCTTCCTATCCGAGGAAGTTGCACAACTCCTTGTCCAAGCTCTTGTTCTCTCCAGACTGGACTATTGTAATGCTCTCTTGGCAGGCCTTCCCACATGTACTATCAAGCCTCTGCAACTGATCCAGAATGCATCAGCGAGAGTGGTCTTTAACGAGCGGAAAAAAGCTCACGTTAAACCTCTCTTTCTCTGAAAAACAATGCCACAGACAGTTATTCTATTTTGTTTTTGTTGCTGTCTGTGTGATTCTGCCCACTGCCAGTTTATTCAATAGTAGGGTTGCCAGATAACAGGAAATGTCTCTAGGTTACGTCTGTAACCCTAGTTCACTGAGGGAACGAGACGCTGCGTCAAAACGCTTTGGGAACGCCTACAGTGTGACCACGCTCTAAATTACGTGTGTAATCAGTCCAATGGATGGGCGAGATGTCATAGGCGGGGTGATCTAGAGACCAGGCAGCATAAAAGCATGTGCAGTGGATACAGCGGCAGCTTCTGGTAGAATGAAAGAAGCGCTCGCAGGGATGCTGGAAGTATGGCAATGAGATGCAGCGTCTCGTTCCCTTGGGAAACTAGGGTTACAGACGTAACCTAGAGACATTCCCCTTCAGGAACTCAAGCTGCGTTGAAACACTTTGGGAATGAGTATGCCCACACTGCCAGACTTGCAAATCCCTGCCTAGTGTGGAAGAGCACAGCTAAGGCAAGAGCAAAAGGAGCCAGGAGTGGCGCAAAATGCAGGTATAGAATCTGACAAGTAAACGGAGTGGACATCCCACAGCGTCCTGAAAGCCAACTTCTGGAGGAGTGATCCTTGATCCCCAAGGGAGAAGGGAGATCAGAGGACTCAAGGCTATGGATAATATCCCGGTCCACCACTGAGCATAAGCTTCTCCTGACTGGAGGCCTCAGCCTCAGCACACCATGGAGGAAACATGTAACTAGTGGGTCTCTCCTGAAAGATCGACCACCGAGAGGGGTGTGGTAAGCAGCTAAGGCCGCCATGGAAATCTTCAAGTTGGAGTGGCATAAGCCTGCGGAGAACCTCAGGGGCCACATCCACAGTTACAACAACTCCAGGCAGGGGGGAAGGCCCCGCCTGATAGAGGAGATCCCTCCTGACGGAAATCTCCCACGGAGAGCCGTCGAGAAGGGAAATCAGGTCCAAGAAGCGTACTCGGCCCAGCCAGACCGGGGCTACCTGTCCGGCGCACTCTCTCCAGAACTCCCAGGAGCCGAGCGATCGGGGGAGGCGTACAGACGAAGCCTCGGCATAATCTATTTCCAGATGAGCTCCACCACCTCGGGGTCTGTGGCGAGCGGAGGCCTCAATAATTATCCTGCTGGAAGTAGCCATCAGAGGATGGGTACATGGTGGTCATAAAGGGATGGACATGGTCAGAAACAATGCTCAGGTAGGCCGTGGCATTTAAACGATGCCCAATTGGCACTAAGGGGCCTAAAGTGTGCCAAGAAAACATCCCCCACACCATTACACCACCACCACCAGCCTGCACAGTGGTAACAAGGCATGATGGATCCATGTTCTCATTCTGTTTACGCCAAATTCTGACTCTACCATCTGAATGTCTCAACAGAAATCGAGAATCATCAGACCAGGCAACATTTTTCCAGTCTTCAACCGTTCCAATTTTGGTGAGCTCGTGCAAATTGTAGCCTCTTTTTCCTATTTGTAGTGGAGATGAGTGGTACCCGGTGGGGTCTTCTGCTGATGTAGCCCATCCGCCTCAAGGTTGTGCGTGTTGTGGCTTCACAAATGCTTTGCTGCATACCTCGGTTGTAACGAGTGGTTATTTCAGTCAAAGTTGCTCTTCTATCAGCTTGAATCAGTCGGCCCATTCTCCTCTGACCTCTAGCATCAACAAGGCATTTTCGCCCACAGGACTGCCGCATACTGGATGTTTTTCCCTTTTCACAGCATTCTTTGTAAACCCTAGAAATGGTTGTGCGTGAAAATCCCAGTAACTGAGCAGATTGTGAAATACTCAGACCGGCCCGTCTGGCACCAACAACCATGCCACGCTCAAAATTGCTTAAATCACCTTTCTTTCCCATTCTGACATTCAGTTTGGAGTTCAGGAGATTGTCTTGACCAGGACCACACCCCTTAATGCATTGAAGCAACTGCCATGTGATTGGTTGATTAGATAATTGCATTAATGAGAAATTGAACAGGTGTTCCTAATAATCCTTTAGGTGAGTGTACAGTGGAACGAAATGTGCTACATAAATACAGACATACAACAATGAAGTAAAAAACACTACAAACCTATACACAACTAACCTACTGACAGATTTGAACTATAAGTATACTATATATACTGTAAGTATTTACCCTATACATGCTAAAATAATAAAGGATAAAAAAATACAAACTATACGAATGCTTCACATAAATATTTACCCTATACAGACTAAAAATTAAAGATAAAATAAAAAATCCAAACTATACGGATGCTTCACATAAATATTTACCCTATTCAAACCTCCATGTTTCAGGAGGTAGGGGTTTGCATGGGGTTTCAGAGGGGGGCGGGGTTATTTGAGTTCAGGGCTCTCACAGCCTGGGGGAAAAAGCTGTTGAGCAGTCTGGCGGAGCGGGCTCTGATGCTCCGGTACTGTCTTCCTGATGGTAGGAGCTGGAAGAGACTGTGGGTGGGATGGGTGGAGTCCTTCACGATGCTGTTTGTTTTGCTGGAGCATCGTGTAAGGAAAATGGCCAGGATGTAGGGGAGAGGGGCACCGATGATCTTTGCAGTTGTGTTCACTGTCCGCTGGAGGGTCTTGCGGTCAGCAACACTGCAGTTCCCGTACCAGACAGTGATGCAGCTGGTCAGCACACTCTCAATGGTGCCTCTGTAGAATGTGGTGAGGATGGATGGAGGGAGACTTGCTCTTTTCAGCCGGCGGAGAAAGTGTAGGCGCTGTTGTGCCTTTTTGGAGAGTGACATGGTGTTGGTGGTCCAGGTGAGATTATCTGTGATGTGCAACCCCAGGAATTTAGTGCCGATTTAGCTGTCGATGGTCAGTGGGGGGGTGGTCAACGGAGTTTCTTCTGAAGTCCATCACAATCTCCTTTGTCTTCTCCACATTGAGGGACAGATTGTTAGTGCCACACCATTCAGCCAGCTGTGCCACTTCCTCTCTGTAGTGCGTTTCATCGTTGTTGCTGATGAGACCTACCACTAGGGATGGGTATCGTTAAGGTTTTAACGGTATTACTACTCTTATCGATACTGCTTATCGATCCGGTACTTTAACGGTATTCTTATCGGTACTTTTTGTTTTACTTTGTTTCTTTGTTCATATTCTTACAGTATCTTATCTTATGTATATAAAACACAAAAAATGCCTGCACTTCATCAATTTGTAAATGCACCAGTGTGCAGGTATTTTTAGTGTTTTATATACATAAGATAAGATACAGTAACAACATGAACAAAGAAACAAAGTAAAACAAACTGACAAATACAATAAAACAAACACACAAACGAAATGAAATAAACAGTGCTTTCATTTTTCCATGAAGGTCTACTAATATTAATGTTCAGGTAAGTAATAGTTACAAAAGTAATCAAATGTAAATGAGCACTGCATAGTTTTCACTGTATGTACTGATAGATTTATGTTTATTAAAGCTATAACGTTGTTCAGATTAAGAGCTGTGGGTGATTTTCTCTTTGCATTTTGTTCTTTGATTAACATTGATGGCTCAAGCTCCAGTCTAACACTTTAAGACAATATACTGACACGCATCGGATTTTCTCCCAACTGTTCTCGTCCACTTAAAACAAAAGTGAAGACTCTTATAACCGGCCATTTTGACACATTATGTGTGTATTTTTTGCCATATTGTTGTGTGTTATTTCGACGCACCCGAAGCTCAAAGTGTACTTTGCTTGTCCGTTTTGGAGCACGCCGCCGCGCAGGCACACGCGCGCACACACATTTCAGCCTGGGGAACAGCAGATTGTACTTTCAATGTTTTACTATCAAATATGTCCTGCAATGTAGCAACAGTAACGACGGCATTTTATAACAATCACTGATTGAGCTGATTCAGATGTTAAGTTTTGGTTCGGAGGAACGAATCCGCGCCGCTATGAAGGGAAGGGAGTTGTGCTAGAAGAAATGCGGCTATAATCCTTGGAAGCCAAAATCGAAAAAAATAAAAATACTTAGCTTAATATAACAGCCACAGGCCTAAAGTGTGAGCAGATGTTTGAATAGTTGGTTCTCTCCTCTATCATAATTAAACAGGACTTTCATGTTGCGTGTGCTGAAGCTCCTTCGCGTGAGCGCGATCTGGCTTCTGAATTGCGCATAGCAAAAATGCATCATAGACAAATGTTTGAATATTATTGCACATAAAAACAGCTGGCGACATTACACATATATATATATATATATATATATATATATATATATATATATATATATATTAGTGCTGTCAATCGATTAAAAAAATTTACTAATTAATCACACATTTTTCTAAAATTAATCGTGATTAATCACGCTTAACCCCACCTAACATTCAAGTTTTTAAATAAACAATCTTCAAATGTACAATGTACAAACAACATAAAGACAGTATATTTTTTATATTTCTTTAATGGTATCTTTTTTATGATTGAAGGCCAGCATCACTGATATCAATACTACTGATGTCTCTATAAAAAAAAAGAAATTTGCCCCCTGAATATTTAACCATTGACTGTAGCCATTCAGCATTACAGTATAATTGAGAGCTATCAATTTTACCATTTATTAGACTTAACGTCTAATTTAAGTGAACTTAAAACAATCTTCACATGAACCCATTATAATAAATGACATATTTAGCTAGCTGTGCCCTTCAGCAGAAATATACAGAAAATGAATACTTACCAAACACTAAATTCTAAATTAAATATAGATGAACCCCTTAAAACTATAACAGTTATTGATTTGCTCTTTTTTCTTTTGTTCTTGTATTAATAGACATCACAGCAGCTGGTTATTAACTTATTTGCCTGCTATTGCTTTAAAAGCTGCTGCTGCTGAAGGTGATGGGGATCTGACATGCATCTTATTTTCTCACAAATCTCTACATTTTCTGACTCACTTCAGGTCTGAAAGTCTCAACTAATGAGCGGATGAGTTGAATTGGGTATTTTAGATGAGGGAGACAGTGCTGGGGTGCCTCAGGACAGTTTTTAAAACCATTTCAGAGACATGTACTTAAATGTGACGCATATATAACATAGGCTATTGCATGCATGCACACAGTTTAAGGCAGCTTTAATCGCCTTTTTGGTAACTTCATGCCTTAACTGACGGCATTGCATGCACGTAGTTTCTTTCGCTGTATGATATGAAATGATAGAGGCTACAGCGCGCAGCGGCACCTATGTGCGTGTATTTGAAGAGTGCGCGCTACGAGCACAGTATCTTTTACGCGCTTGTTTGACTCGCGTCTGGCGTGGAGGCGACGTATAGAGCACGTGTCTGAAACTTCTCCCGTTTGATGTGGTCATAAAGACATTCTGCATCTAAATAAACGCAATCCTTTGCAAGAAAAAAAGAGACAGAGGCAGCAGTTGCGAATGGGGTGGCCAACCCTAGCCCCACCCCTGCGTTAATTGCATTAAATATTTTTAACGCGTTAATCTGAAAATAATTAATAGCATTAAAGCAATTAAACGCGCTAATTTTGACACCACTAATAAATAAATAAATAAATATATATATATATATATATATATATAGAGAGAGAGAGAGAGAGAGAAAGAGAGAGAGAGCAACAATAAATGTATGTGTGTTTTCTTAATTTCTCCAATACCGACAGAAGTACCGATAACGTCAGAGCTTATCGATACTCCGGTCTTTCATAATTTAGCCCCGAGAGCGATTTAATACCGAGTTTCGGTACCCATCCCTACCTACCACTGTTGTGTCATCAGCAAACTTGATGATGTGGTTGGAGCTGAACTTGGCAGTGCAGTTGTGGGTCAGCAGTGTGAAGAGCAGCGAGCTGAGCACACAGCCTTGTGGGGCACCTGTGCTCAGAGTGGTAGTGCTCGAGGTGTTGTGGCCGACACGGACTGACTGAGGTCTTTCGGTTAGAAAGTCCAGGATCCAATTACACAGGGAATTGTTAAGGCCCAGCAGGTTTAGTTTATTTATGAGCTGTTGTGGGATTATTGTGTTGAATGCCGAGCTGAAGTCAATGAACAGCATTCTAACATAGGAGTCTTTATTTTCTAGGTGGGTATGAGCCAGGTGGGGGAAATTGCATCATCCGTAGAGCGGTTTGGACGGTATGCAAACTGGAGCTGGTCGAGTGTGTTGGGGAGGTTGGTTTTGATGTTGTGCATGACTAGCCTCTCAAGGGACGGTAGTCATTTGGTACCGGTATGATTGTTGTGGATTTGAGACATGTGGGGACGACTGCCTGGCTCAGCGAGGTGTTGAAGATATCTGTTAGGACATCTGTCAGCTGTGCAGCACAATCTCTCAGAACACGGCCAGGTATGTTGTCAGGACCCGCAGCCTTCCGTGGGTTAATCCTAGATAGGGTCTTCCTTACGTCGGCTGGAGACAGACAGAGCGCCCGGTCGTTGGGAGGTGTGGGCAGTTTTTGTGCAGGTGTGTCATTCTGCATTTCAAACCGTGAATAAAAGTGGTTGAGTGCATCGGGGAGGGATGTGTCATCATCACAGGCCTGTGGCGGGGGCTTATAGTCAGTGATGGTCTGAATGGCTTGCCACAGACTCTGTGTGTCTCTGCTGTCTGTGAAGTGATTGTTGATTTTTTGAGCATATGACCGTTTTGCATTTTTGATGCCACAGGACAGATTTGCTCTTGCTGTTTTGAGGGCTGCTTTATCTTCTGATCTGAATGCTTCATCTCTGGTCTTTAGCAGCCCACGAACCTCTGCTGTCCTCCATGGCTTCTGGTTTGCACGTGTGGTGATGGTCTTGGTGACTGTCACATCATCAGTGCACTTTTTGATGTAAGCAGTCACAGTTTCAGTGTACTCATGCAGGTCTGTGTGGTTGTTGTAGGTGGCTGCCTCTTTAAACATGTTCCAGTCTGTGCACTGAAAGCAGTCCTGTAGCGCTGAGGTGGCATTGTCTGGCCATACTGTGATCTGCTTTTGAACCGGTTTGGCGAGTTTGAGAAGTGGTCTGTATGCTGGGATTAGCATAGCAATGATGTGGTCCGAGTACCCGAGGTGGAGGCGGGGTACAGCCTTGTAATCGTTCTTTACTGTTGTGTAAACAAAGTCCAGTGTGTTGAATCTAGAGAAACAAGTGTTAATGATAAATCCCCTGTGTTGTTGGTACTGGCTTCTGTATACAGGCCACCAGGGCACCATGCAGACTTTATTAAAGAATTTGCTGATTTTCTATCAGCTTTAGTGCTGGCTGCAGATAAAGTCTTAATCGTTGGTGATTTAAATATCCACGTTGATAATGAAAAATATGCCTTAGGATCAGCATTCATAGACATTCTGAACTCTATTGGGGTTAGACAACATGTCTCAGGACCTACTCATTGTCGAAATCATACTCTAGATTTAATATTGTCACATATAATTGATGTTAATGGTATTGAAATTCTGCAGCAAAGTGATAATATCTCAGATCATTATCTAGTCTTGTGTAAAGTCCATATAGCTACAACTGTAAATTCTACTCCTTGTTGCAAGTATGGTAGAACCATCACTTCTACCACAAAAGACTGCTTTGTAAATAATCTTCCTGATTTATCTCAATTCCTCAGCGTATCCAACAGCGCAGAAAAACTTGATGATGTAACAGAAACTATGGACTCTCTCTTTTCTAGCACTTTAGATTTGGTCCTTTATGCTTAAGGATGATTAAGGAAAAGAGTCCAACACCGTGGTATAATGAGCACACTCGCGCCCTAAAGAGAGCAGCCCAGAAAATGGAGCACAGCTGGAGGAAAACAAAACTAGAGGTATTTCGTATTGCTTGGCGGGAAAGTACCCTATCCTACAGAAAAGCATTAAAAACTGCTAGATATGATTACTTTTCATCTCGTTTAGAAGAAAACAAACATAACCCCTGGTATTTATTCAATACAGTGGCTAAATTAACAAAAAATAAAGTATCAGCAGGTGTTGTCATTTCCCAAAAGCACAGCAGTAATGACTTTATGAACTATTTTACTTCCAAGATCGATACTATTAGAGATAAAATTGTAACCATGCAGCCGTCAGATACAGTATCGCATCAGATCCATAGTGCACTATAGAACCCCTGAGGAACAATTCCACTCATTCTCTACTATAGAAAAGGAAGAATTGTATAAACTTGTTAAATCATCTAAACCAACAACATGTATGTTAGACCCTATTCCATCTAATCTACTAAAGAGGTGCTTCCAGAAGTCATAGATCCTCTTTTGGATGTTATTAATTTGTCATTGTCATTAGGATATGTCCCCAAAACCTTCAAATTGGCTGTTATTAAGCCTCTCATTAAAAAGCCACAACTTGACCCCAAAGATCTAGTTAATTACAGACCGATCTTGAATTTCCCTTTTCTGTCGAAGATACTAGACACGGTAGTATCCTCACAATTATTTTCCTTCTTAGATAAAAATGGTATCTGTGAGGATTTCCAGTCAGGATTTAGACCGTTTCATAGAACTGAGACTGCTCTCATTAGAGTTACAAGTGACCTGCTCTTATCGTCTGATCGTGGTTGCATCTCTCTATTAGTACTACTGGATCTTACATGTAATAACTTAGAACACTGTCTAACACTTGATGGCTACTCTATAAATTCAGTTAGGAACCTAAGTGTGTTATTTGATAGCAATCTTTCCTTTGACAGCCACGTTTCTAGAATTTGTAAAACTGCATTTTTTTAATCTTAAAAATATATCTAAATTGATACCTATGTTCTCAAAGTCAAATGCAGAAATGTTAATTCATGCATTTATGACCTCAAGGTTAGATTATTGTAATGCCTTATTGGGTGGTTGTTCTGTACGCTTAATAAACAAACTCCAAATGGTCCAAAATGCAGCAGCTAGAGTTCTAAATACCACATTAGCCCAGTTCGGTAAAAACTGCACTGGCTCCCTATTATACATTGTATATATTTTAAAATCTTGTTAATTACTTATAAAGCCCTGAATGGTTTAGCTCCTCAGTACTTGAGCGAGCTCTTATCGCATTATAGTCCTCCACGTCCACTGCATTCTCAAAACTCTGGTCATTTGATAAAACCTAGAATATCAAAATCAACTGCAGGCGGCAGATCCTTTTCCTATTTAGCACCCAAACTCTGGAACAATCTACCTAACACTGTTCGGGAGACAGATAGACTCAGTTTAAATCTAGATTAAAGACCCATCTCTTTAACCTGGCATACACTTAAAATAATAATACGCTTCTAATATTCAAATCCGTTAAAGGATTTTTAGGTTGTATTAATTAGGTCAACCAGAACCAGGAACACTTCCAATAACGCCCGATGTACTTGTTATATCGAAAGAAGAATGGCATCTATGCTAATATTAGTCTGTTTCTTTCTTATTCCAGATCACCGTAGCCACCCGATCCGGTCTGTATCCAGATCAGATGGTGGATCAGCACCTAGAGATGACCTCTACAGCCCTGAACATCAGCGGAGACCGGGACACATATGGCACTTTTCCACTGCGTGGTATGACTCGGCTCGGTTCAGAACGGCATGACACGGCTCAGTTCGGCTCGGGTTGCGTTTCCACTGCAGTTTAGTACCACTTTAGAGTGGGCGGGATTATTCACGTGTCACGCCTCTACTGCCGTGACTACTGAAAAACTTTTTAATTTTGCTTTGCTCAATTAAGCTCTCGCTGGATCAGTTCCTCGGCTAACACGAGAGGATCATCTGTACTTCCTCAACAGACGACGAAACAGCCATTTTTGGTTGTTAAAAAAGGTGCGCCCATTCAAAACAGTTGTTTTCGGTCCTTCGCTGGCTGTGCTGATTTAAATCTAGCGGATCTGTTGTGTCTCATGCCGCAAGTTCAATGACGTAGGCAGTGACGATTTTCTCTGGCCAATCAGTTATCAGCAGAGTTTACGTGTCACGTTTTGGTAACGGTACAGCTCGCTTGGAACCTCAGCCGAGGTGATACTAAAAAAAGTACCAGGTACCAGGTACTGTACCCAGTGGAAAACCCCCCAAAAGTGTGCTGTACTGAACTGTACCGTGCTGTACTATGCAGTAGAAAAGCGCCACTAGATGAGCCCCAGAGACAGAACCCCATTGAATACCCTGCCACCTAGACGGCCAACGGGACAAGACCTCGGGAACCAGATGAGTCCTCAGCACAACTGCTGGTTCGTCTGGCCAGAGGAGAACTGGCCCCCCGACTGAGCCTGGTTTCTCCCAAGGTTTTTTTCTTCATTCTGTCACCTAGTATTGGTACCTTACCGCTTTCGCCTCTGGCTTGCTTAGTTGGGGACACTTAATTTCCAGCTATATTGTCGACTTCATTGCACAGATACTATTTAAACTGAACTGCACTGGACGATGACATCATTGAAATCAATAATGAAATGCCTTTAACTGAAAATTTAATGTTTAATCTTGTCATTTTACATTTTTGACACACTATTTTCCTATTTTGAAATTGGAGAGTTGCTTTGACACAATCTCTATTGTTAAAAGTGCTATATAAATAAAGGTGACTTGATTAATGGCACACGTCATTACGTCCCCACGTGACGCCATCCGACATCCCCTCCAGAATTGCATGTGTAAACATATAGTTTGTCTTCGTGATTATGCCACATACAGTTTTGGGTGTTTCATTTTTAATTTTATGAAAGCTTCAAGGGCAGTTCATTATTTGTACGTGCATACAGACGATGGTGGTGTTGAAACTCTTTTATTTGCCGTCAAATGGTTGACCACTGCCATGTGTATATCCTGTTGCAAAATGTGGCGAAAAGTCCTACACGAGGGTCGTAGTTTGATTAAGGTGTTTACATGTCTGTACTGCACTTCAATAATGCGACTAAAATTGGAATACTCCACGTCTTAATTCGATTTGTGTTTACTTCGATTATTAATTTAGCCGGATTAAGGTAATCAAAAATCTATTTTTACATGGTAGATTCTTAATCAGAGTATTGTCTTAATCGTATTAAAATTGGAGTATCGATGTATCCATGTAAACGTAGTCAGTGAGTGACCGGCGTTCTCTCACTCTCGCGAATGCCATGAGGATCAACTCGATCCGAGCAGGAGACAAACGTGCCTGCATCGTGGTCGAATCCCACACCACGCCCAGATAAGTGGTTCTCTGTAATGGAGAAAGCACTCTTTTCTTGGCATTCAGTCTTAACCCCAGCTCTTTCATATGGGCGAGAACGACATCTTGATGCCGAATCACCGTCTGCTCCGATTGAGCCAATATCAACCAATCATTGATATAATTCAGTATGCAGATGCCCTGGAGTCGCAGTGGAACCAGAGCAGTATCCACGTACTTGGGGAAAGTGCGGGGTGAGAGTGCAGTAAATGGCCACGAAAAGGAAGAACCTGGTATTGGTAAGCTTCGCCCCCAAAGTGAACCTCAGGAAATTCCCGTGTTGAAGAAGAATGGTAAGCATGCGTCCTTCAGATCCATCATGCGAACCAGTTCTCGGACCTGATCTGAGACACAACCTGATCTAAAATGGGCCGTAATCACCCCTGTGGAGAATCGAGCCTGCAGGAACTCCAGCACTGAACCGACCGGGCAGTGAACTGGGTCGAGCTGGCGATCTCCTCACCAAGAAGTAAAAAGTTTCCACTTCAGAGTATACACCCAGAACCACTACGTTTCCAGGCGGAAGCTGAGAGAAGCGCTCGCTGGAGACCGCTGTACCCTGAAGCACCAGAGGTTGCAAGGTTAACAGACCGGTCTCCTGAGGGCACTGAGGAGAGACAGGCACCGAATGATGAGGTGTACATCGCTCTTCCCCAGAGGGGCCCGCCCTCTGAAGTCCTGAGCCATAGGTGTGAGGACGTTTTAGTCTAGGACTATCCAGCGAGAATGACGGTCCGCAGATCTGCCTTCTGTTTAGAAGCCTTCGTCCTGGGAGCGCCACTCTGACTCCCGATATTCTGGTGGAGTATGAGAAGCAACACTCCCTCACCCTTCACGGAGTAAGAGAGGTGTGCTCTCACTTTGTACATTTAGAGAGTGAGGGAAGAGAAAGGGTGAAGCCTGTCTCCGAATAATATAAACATACATAAGTGTATATATATATATATATATATTATATCTAACTTCTCAAAGCCAGATTAATATACATAATTTAATTCCTCAGAATTAAATGCAGCCAAACAATCAGACAAGTAAACACGGTCTTATTATGATAAAAGATTCAATATAGAGAATTGTGAATGACCGTACACACGCATTCCCTCGGCAATGCACAAGCCACTCGATTCTACATTGTATAAGACATTCCTCCCTCGAGACAATGGAATCCAGCAAACAAACAGAGCCAGAGATCGCAGAATCTACCCGACCCAAACAGCTTTGGCATCCATCAAAAATAAAGCTCTGCGATCAGAGGCATATTAAAGCATGGATAAATCAACTCATCAATTACAGAGCTTGTCGCGTTCCATTTTCAGTTGCGCTCATTCCTGTTGATTTTCTTCAATCTGACAACCTGCGTGAGTGTTGAGTCTGAGGAGGAGGGGGCAGGAGAAATAATATTTTGAATTTGGACTGCGCTACCCATTTCAACCGCAAGAAATCAATATTACATACTGCACCTTTAAGTACACTTAAAGGTGGGGTAAGCGATTTCTGGAAGGCAGTGTTGATATTTGAAATCACCAAAACAAACATGCCCCTAACCCAAAAAGGTTTCGCCCCTATTTTGATAGCTCCGTCCCACACATACGTAACCTAAGTAACCCAGACAACGATTAGTTCTGTGAAACAAAGCAAAACCAATGTTACACCGTGTCTACACCGGACACGAGCGGTGCGACAAAATACTATAGAAGTCATTATAATCAGTGATGCTGCACGGTTCGACACGACAAATCTTCGACAGAAAACTGCTGCCGCGTTCTATTTATGACGTGCTGATACAAATTTCAAATGATTTTCAACGGTCTCTTTATCGCGTCCAGTGTTGGCAGACTTTAGCTGTTGCAGCGCGCCGCATCCATTGTAGACACGGTGTTACTAACCTATCGAGAAGAAACAAAGCAACCTCAACGTCCGATCGCAGGCCTTTCTCACCTTGAGTTCTCTCCAGCGCTGGAAAGCAGATCTGATATTTACACGGGTCCTACTTCTTACCTTATCGTTCCGCAGATGTTGTCATCTTTTGTTTTTTATCTGCCATCTCTATCTTTCCGTTGCTCGGCTCGGCTGTTCACTGAACGCTCTCTCCTCCACATCTTGGTCCGGTTGCACTAGCTGGACGTACACCCGGTCCTAAGGCTAGCCTGGATGTAAAATGCACTTTAAGTCGTGCATAGAATTTATACCCGTTGCACCATCTCCATCTCGGCGTATTGCTACGTCTGATACTAAATCTTACGCCTAGTCAGAGGTAGGTGTAAAGTGAAAACTCATGATTTGCTCGGACATTATTAGTTTTTCATGTCTGTTAGTTAATTATTACTGCCGAAGTGAACTGTAATGTTTATGGTCTTTTTGGGCAGGATAAACAATTTCAATCGTGGAGCTCAGTGTTGACTATAACACTCTGTCGACAGTAATTGAACTAATAAAAAAAAATTTATGTACAGCTTGTAATCATGCAGTAAAATATTACATATGATCTGGGATTATTAAAAGAAATGTAGCCTACCATTCCACATCTTGCTTGGAAGGACAGTATTCTTGGAAATATTTAACATCTTTAATTCCATTCATTAGATTTGTAGCTTGTCTGCCATTCAATAATCACAGTAAGTTTTGTGCTTTGTTGCTTTTAATCAGAAATAAAAGTATCACCTTTCAAATTCTTTCAGTTTTATCACAAAATAAAAACTATAAATGCAGTTTTCCAGCCACAGAAAGGCGTCAGTAAAACACACAAATGTCACGTAAAGTCACATTTGGCTACCTCAGGAAAGACATTCATTGTACATATAACCTCGATAGTCAGCTAGAAAAAAATAATTAGAGAGAAGCATTGTATTGCATTCATTATATTTTACTTAACCTGCTGCCTTCATTTTTAATGTTTATTTGAAGAAATCTGTCATGGGAACATGCAGGGAGACTTGTTAGAAAAAGTTTACTCAATGAATTAATGGCGCGGTGGCTTCACTTGTTATGATGTCTTGAGCAATTCAGTTCTATATTAATAGTTGTAGCTATTGCAGCATGAACGTCGTCTCCGCTATATCTATAAATGCGGGAGAATGTGTCAGCGTGGACGCGCATCGTCTACGCAGGGCGTAGTTGCTCCTGATCGTAGTTTTAGTTGGTGCATCAGGTGTAAATATTTATCGTAAAGCTGGACGTTGCAAAGCCCAGCGTAGGGCTTACACCCAGCTTTTTTACGTCTAGCTGGTGCAACCGGCCCCATGAGTAGACATGCCCCTTACTGCTGATTGGCCACAAGTTTGTTTTGATACTCTGCCCTGACTCAGTTTTCTAAAGAGTTTTTGAAAAATTACATACTCCACCTTTAAGTGGCATTTTAATACATTAATATTACATAACGTGTAAGTGCAGTTATTTAAATATACTGTATACATACTCAGAATACAAGTTTAGATTAAGATACTGACCCATCCAATTAAATTTTATTTTACTAGAAATTAGTCAAATTAGCACATGCAAAAGAGCACGGTTGTATCATCAACAGGATGTGTTCATACTCCTGCTATTGTTGGGTCTATGGGAGGTCATAGAAATATACATTTCAGTGTTTGATTTCAAGGATGTTTATGTTATATTTCTACAATAAACAGTTTTGGTACAATGGTGGCATGGCTTCATAGCAGACATGGAATAACAAAACCAAGCCACTAAACTCTGATTTCAATTGATTTCATGGGGTTTTAAATTTCATCAGAAGGTATTGTTGAGCAACAGCAAATATTTATTAAGACAGAAATACACAGAGCAAATAAATGCTTCAATTTTCACATCTGCAGGATCAATTTTCTAAATCATTGTTGTATGGTGACTCAGCACGTATGTTTACAAACACAAAACTAATTTCAGCGGTTCAAGTGGTGCTGTTTCGGTGATTGCAAACAATATTATTTGTCAGGTGCTTTAACCCGCGGTAGGCCTCGCCGCCATTCCATTATAAATACAACACATCGGTTTCCGCCAGGTGAATTTTTCGAAATCATTCCGCTTCATCTTTCATCTGAAGCAAATAAATACTTGCTTCTGTGAGTATGCTGAGGGCAGTTCTGCCCAGGAACATCACTGCATCTCAGAATACAATCTTAGCAAAAAATAGCCAAGTCAAATCAACACGACAGCATTAACCCTCTTTTACTGATGCACCCCACGGCTCTCACACATATTTTACCCTCCTTGGGTATTTACATACTACTGCTAGAATCACATATTCACTGTAATGTCAACATCAGAGTGGATGCTGGGTGCTTTCCATCACTTTGAGGGCACCTACAGTGCAGCAGGGAGAAAATAGCTGCAGGACAGTTTTCAATTGGAAGTGCAGAAAACAACATGCAAAGCCAGTATTTCTAGATTTAAGTGCTTAACATGGTGGACTTGCTGTATGTTTTATGTAGAATATATTATCATTATGCAAACTAACATTGAAATATTCAATCACTGAAACCCCAGAGTCTGTCTGAAGTTTAACCGTAAAGCGGACTGTTTCCTGAACGCTTCCTATGAGTCATTGTTTATTCCTCTGCGATGCCCCAATCGCTTTGACTTCATTGCTATGCCGACAAGGTGGGTTTATGCAATGTTCTCTTCTCATACCTCAGCAGTAGAGCAGTAAAGCATGGTGAGAAGGTGGCCTGTCAGATGACAGTTTGCTGTGTAATTAACATAATTAGCAAAGGTCATTCATATGCATAAGGTTAAAATGTGCTAGACCGATGCATGTGAGTTGTTTCTAACAAATATGAAAGGCTTCAATCAGTATTGAAGAGGCAAACTGTTTGAAATTTCCATTGGCATTGGATTTTTGATTGTCATTATAAAGGCAACTCTAATCAATATGGAAAGTCATAGTACTGCACAAGTCAGAAAAACTCTACTGTGTTTGGTGAATGTAATTTGAAAGATTTTTTTTCTGGTCCTTTAAACCAGAAATGTTGGTCTTGGTTAAGGGATTTTGAAAAAGTTTGTACAATAACAATATGTGGCTTTGACAAGTAGCCAAATTTGTGTTTAATTTAATGTAATTCAATGCATTCATTTGGCACTAACACAACAGCATTAACACAAATTAGTTATCATTAAAATTCATAATTATTAATACATTATTTATAATAATTCCTACATAACAAGTATGCATAGATGTTTCTGTAATATTAACATATTTACAGCATCTAAACATGTATAAGTGTTAAGTGCTGTATGTGCAGTTTCGAAACTTTTTTTTTTTTTCTTGATGGTTTATATTTTTATAATTTTACTTTTGAACCTGCCCTGAAACCCCTCCTAAAATCCCGTAAACCTGTCTTTTCTATCATATGGATATCATATGGCTTCTAAAGACTTGGAATATAATACAGTTATAATCAGTTTGTGTGGTATTTGCCAATTTTTACACAGGCTTGTCCCATGACAAAACAAAACAAACAAAGTAAATAAAGACACATAAATTCACAGTCTCTTTCTGTCATTTTATTAATATTTTCTGTATTTAAAAAATGCAAGAAAAATCTGTACAAAATAAATAATAAATCAACTGTAAAATAACATATTTAAAACAAGCAAACAAATAAATAAATAAATAATATGTTGTATACGTTTGACTTTTCTGACATAGTAAACTTGCACGATAGCTCACCTGGTACAGCACTGCACTAGTGATGTGGAGCACTCGAGTAAATGTCATGAAACACAAGTCATGATAATATTGTTAAAAGGCTTGCATTAACAAGCTAAAATGGCATGGTTGCTTCAGCATATTTTTTATTTCTTTGATTTTAAACACCATCAGTTTAGGTTTAGGGTCAGCTTTAGTGTATGTTATTTTCAAATGCAATGCCACTCACCAGACATTTCATCTCTAAACTGCCATGATGCGTACAACAATCAACTTAATAAAACATTGCCAGATTCACATTCATCTGTTTTACTGTAAACTAAATGCACTTTTAGCACCACTCACTGGACATTTTAAAGCAAAACATCTCCAAAGGCACGTTTTTTCCAACAAGCCTAGGTTGAAAATTGTAGAACAATCGCTTTTTTGTTTTACTTTTCTTTTATGAATACCTACAATTAGTTCACTGATATGTAACTTCAAACAGCAGTTTTTGTCTATCCATTGACTTTTCTCCTCTGCCTTGGTAGTATAATGTCTCTGAGTTACTAACTTTCTAACTTTCCTTAAAAAAAAAAATAAAAAAATAAATAAATAATGGGGGTAGTCGTGGCCTAATGGATAGAGAGTCGGACCTGTAACCGAAAGGTTGCGGGTTAGAGTCTCAGGTCCGGCAGGAATTGTTGATGGGGGGAGTGAATGTCCAGCGCTCTCTCCACCCTCAATACCACGACTGAGGTGAGACCCTTGAGCAAGGCACAGAACCCCCAACTGCTCCCCGGGTGTGTGTTCACACTGTGTGTTCTCACTGCTGTGTGTGTGCACTTGGATGGGTTAAAAGCAGAGCACAAATTCTGAGTATGGGTCACCATACCTGGCCACACGTCACGTCCTTTCCTTTCCTCCCTTCCTGAGTTTGGAGCTTTATCTCAGCAAATATTGTGATGAACTATGATTAATTCATTGAATTAATCAACATATCATACATATCACATCATATTGTTAATTTGATTACATGTTTGGCAATCTATTGTCAAGCCAACATAATGAGACTTGTTTTTCAAACGTTTGTTCAAGCAGTGTCGTGACACAAGAGCCAATCAGTTCTGTGACATCGCAGAAAGTGGAATAACAACTTTGAGCGGGACTCTGGAAATGGTGAGTAAAATATCAAGAGTCTTTTGATGTAAGTCTGCCTCTGCAACAGAATTATGGCTCTAAATTGGTTTCAAGGGACTGCAGCGATGCATGAAATAATGTCCTGTGGCATGTTGTGAAGACTGACTCCCAGTGGTAGCACACACACTGAAATAGCCACACAACCAAGATTTCCCATCACATCCTGTAGCGGGAACATGCATATTTCCCCTTCTGATTAACAATCACTATCAGAATAATCAAATCTGGCAAAGATTCAGCAGAAATGAAGTGGTTCATCAACATCCTTTTCAACTCCCTCACAGAGAGCTCTCCTACGCCGCACAAATCATGTGCTATAATGAGAGACGAGACTGGAATGTGCAGACGTGAGTTCGGTTTACCCACAATGCCTCTCTCTTAGGCAGGTTTATCATTAAAGGTCACTCGGATCGACGGTAGACACCCATTTAGCACAGAAGACCAGAGCAGCCCTGGAAAATAATAAAATAACGGCGGCTCCAGGTAGACTTAGCTGCAATTTTACAGCCCGGCACTGAGCTTTTCATGGGGAATAAGGATGAAAATGGTGATCTAATTGAATCTCCCTGGTAGCTTTCACCATGACTATGAAAACATCAAAGCCCATCATAGCAAGATGGATTCAAACTATTTATCATAGTTATTTTGCTTTTGGCACACTGGCCACAGAATTCAATTCTGTAACCAGTTCTGTACATTTTCTTCATGTTCTAAACCTTAAAGGCTGCTGTTCAGATGTTTAGAAACAAGTTGTGCCGACAGATACAGCCCGCACGCACGCATGCCTCGCCGCATATTGTAACTGCATTGCGTTAAATATCACATAAACACGGATGATTCACACTTCACTACGTGTCCCATTGCACTGAACTGCACTTTGAATAATGAAACCATTTGGCAGTGTGGATTAAGAGAATAGAGGACAAAAACAACACAACTCGCATTTAATTAACCGTATGGTTTTCACTTTTTCATCAGTGTTCCTATCCATATTAGAAAAAGGGAGCAACAGTGCCTGACCTTTCCTATGGTTTCTATGGCAACTGAAAATGGGGTAAGAATTTCAAACACATTCGATAAGTTCCTCTTTGGTATCTCAGCACAAAAGGAAAAGCACTAAGCAATTAATCAGGGGCTTTTGGGGAAGAAAAAAGTACAAAGGACACAGAAAGAGTCTTATCCGGACAGGAGGTTGAGAAAGCCATTTCTTCTCTACTTGATATATTCAAATGATCAACTTAACAGTCCGAGGCAATTTTAATATGTCTTAGTAAATATAGAGCATGTACATGCGCTTGTGGGGGCGGGTTTAATTTAGTAGATATCTTCACATATTAACATGAAAATGAAAATGAAGTGGATTTAGAGAGCAGACCTTTATTTAAGCGAAAGGGCTCTCCTCACATAATAAATATGAACCTGCGAAAAAATGAATTATTGTAATGTCAGGTATTCCCTCAGGCACGTCAGAGGGACTGGCACTCCGCTCATGTCAATTTCAGATGGAGAAATCGTATGAAAACTTTAAATATGGTACATTTTCTCAGCTGGTACTGAATTTTTGGATGTGTGGGAGTAGAACCAAAATGGGTTCAGGTAATCTCAGATAGTTTTGACAAAAACAATACATTTTCAAGCTATACTTTAAAGCCTGTTCACTTTGTAATGCATGCTTCCTTTTTCTTGTGTGTATATGATTTAACCAGTGAAAGTATAATATTTCATCAATGCCTCTGAAATGATTCCTCTTACTTTGCACCTCAATTCTGGCATGCAATACCCACATATTTATTATTTTATATAATTACTGTTAGTATTATTGGTAACACTTTATTTTAAGGACCAATTCTGACTATTAACTAGTTGTTTATTCCCATGCATAGTACTAGAAAATTGTCTGTTTAGTAATTATAAAGCACATATTAATATCTTATTCTGCATGACCATATTTTAAATCCCATACCTAAACTAAGCAACAACCTTACTAACTATTAATAAGCAGAAAATTAAGAGTTTATTGAGGGAAAAGTCATTGTTAATAGTTAGTGAGAACTGGTCCTTAAAATAAAGAGTGGCCATATTATTATTCCTGTATGCACATACAAGTCATTTGTAAGAATAGGAAGGCTTTTTGTTTCCTTCCAGAACCTTTTTCCACTCAGAAATATGTCAGAATACAGAAGTAAAATGGGTTTTTAATATTTAAAAGTCACTTGAATCCAGAAACAAACACTTACATTAATCATGCATGAAGCTTTATTTGAGCAAACAGAAATTAATAATTAGTTCAATTAAATGAATCAATTAAACAGCTAATTTTCAAGAAGCACTCTTTTCCTGAGCCCGTAAAAACAGCTGTAGGCCTGTGAAGTCAGTGTGTTGACGCTACAGGCAGATTTCCAGAGGACACATCATCACAATTAGCGTGATGAGGGGCTACGGGGGGAATAGGAATAATTAGAATGTTTTCCTGACTGTGTAGGTCAGTGTCTGCGACATTTGATGGACTGATTCTTGTATTCCCTCAAACCACACAGTTTCACACTTATTAGTGAAGCTACTCTGGGGAATCGGTGGGAGATGTCATTAGATTAATGTTTGTTGTCTCTATAATTACACATAATAGTTTGCCATCATGTATGGGCTTCCTTTTTGTCCAGGATGTGTCTAAAGTATACTAGCATGTTGCGTTGTGCATCCAAGCCTGTAGTTAAAGTGCAATCACACAGTTAGCATATACAGTAGTAAAGGAATATTTACATTAAAAGATAAACTTTATTGCATGTTTTTCTACTTTGTGTGTTTTTTTTTTTTGTAATGGTTAAATATTCATTTTAAAGCTGGAGTATGCAATTTGTTTTCAAACAACCTTTGCAAATGCCTCCCCCAACACATTCTTACGGGTATTTAAAAGTGACGGGTAAAAGTAAGTTACTTTCCATAGAAGCTTCAACATACTTTTGACTTGAAGTTTAGCTTACCTGTCAAGAAGGAACTCTGCAAGTGCATCTATCTGTACTATTTACTCAACTACATTTGAAATGAGTGTTGCAGTTACACATTACATTTTGCATGGCACCTAGCTTTTCTGCAGCAGTTTATTTATGCTATAAAAGATGAGATATCGCCAACTACAGGGCACTGAAAGTTCTATATATTGTGCATTTTGCCATTACCCAAACTTGTAAACAAGGTTACTTTAAGTGGATGTGAGTTCCTTACCCAGTAGTTGTGAATCACAGGTGTTTTATATATGAGATGAGGACATGACTGCAGCTGGCAATGAGGCCGAAACCAGCACATCCAGTGCAAGACGACTTTGACTTTTTAATTTTACTTAACATTATTTTATTTTTCCGTTATAATGAAGATACCTTTTTTGAAGGTTTTCTGTGCCTTGTCTTGGACTTTTATGTCACTTCCTGACTCCCGTGGTGTTTGTAGTCAGTTTGTATCTTATCTTGTTCAGCTTGTTAGCCTCTTGTATATATACAGCCCTAGTGTTTCTTTAGTTCTTTGTGAGTTGTTGAATGTAATGGTTGTCTGTTTGCCCGTCATTCTGTTCATTGTTCCCTGTGGTTTTTGGCTTATTGTTTGTTCTAGCTTTTCAATTAAATATCTGCACATAGATCCTTGCCTCTACCTGTTTTCCCCAGCTTCTCCATAACATTGCAGTTTTTTCACTGGCATGTCTCTTTTACTAGAGCATCTTTGAACCTATATTTAGTATAAGTAAAATACTTAATTACTGTTAAAATCGGATATTCTAATACTTTTATTCAAGTTGTTTCGGAATTGGTGACTTGTAACTTGTAGTGGAGTAAATTTCATTGTATCTGTTCTTTTACTCAAGTATGGTTTTCAGGTACTCTTTAGACCTCTGAAACCTGTGCAATACGTCCATTGCAATGAAACGTTTTGCACTGTGTGATATTGGATTTATTGTAAAGATAAAAAGTCAAGACAAAAATAAGGGATTTCATTACCTATTAGAATGTAATGTTTAGTATCTGGTAGAAGTATGTTTAAATAAAAACATAGTTTGACAGACAGGTAGGTCCTTAGACTTCCATAGAAGATATATGTGGGTTTATTTCTTACAAACAGATCGTTTCGGCTTTGCAAGACTTTAAGTAATGGACTGGAGTGGTGTGGATTACCTGTGGATTATTGTGATGTTTTTTTATCAGCTGTTTGAATTTACATTTACATTTAAATTTACATTTATTCATTTAGCAGACTCATTTATCCAAAGTGCCTTACAATAGCCTACAGCAAGCGATTCATCATACAATATGATGAATAAACACAGGAAGTGCATAATACAAAGTTTCAGGCATTGTTCAGATTAGTTAAAGCTAGACAAGGAGAGACTAAGGAAAGAGAAAGCAAAGTTGTATATACACACACACACACACACACACACACACAGTATATACTATATATATTATTTTTTTATTTTTTTGCGCGGAGGGGGGGGGGGGGGGGGGGGTTCTCATTCTGAGGGCACCCATTCACTGCAGAGGAACCTTTGCTGAGCAAGTGATGTAATTATATATTTCTCCAAATCTGTTCTGATTAAGAAACCAACTTTATCACAATATGTTTATTAAAAATGTTTATTTTTCTGTGCATTATTCTGGAATTAAATTACTGCATTAACTACTGGAAAGATGAAAAGCTGCAGCAGTGGTCTAAAGTAATGTATTCAGTAAATAATTATCTGATACAGTTATTCATATAGAAACTGGGGAAAATATTTCAAATAGTGCTCACTGATGAGTTCTTCACAATAAGATTTGTTAGTGGTAACACATATTCACTATGTGAATATTTTCACATTTTGCCTCAGTGAACTCCCAATCTAGAATATGGTCATGCAGAATAAGGCATTAATATGTGCTTTATACTACTAATAAACAGACAATATATTAGTAATAAGCATGCTAATAAGCAACTAGTTAATAGTGAATAATGTTCCCTAATCTGAAGTGTCACCAATAAAGTAAACAGGTTCTGTTTTGATATCATGTTGTCTTTAAAGATCAGTTTGAAGAAATTAAAGGAACAGTTTGCTTAATTAAAATGTTGGCCGGTCCACACCAAGACTCTTAATTGACTCTCTACTCTTCAGCTTATAGATAGCGAGATTCATTAAGGAGAGAAATACGCTTGTAAAACTAGTCAACCATTAACTGCATAAATAAATGCAAAATGGTGCTGCACAGTGCTCTATGAGAACAATTGGGAGCAAATACTGCCTTCAATTCAAAGCACTCAGGAAAATCTAAGACTTTGTCACAAAATACAGCGGTAACAGTTCCTTAAAAGCCAAAAAGACACATTCCTCTGAGACCAATAGGCTCATTAGTGCTAATGGGATGAAAGGAAGGCAACAAAAGATATAAACTGACATTTTAGCTGGCTTAGCCTGCCCTAAAAACAATCTCTCTCATTCCCTCCCTTCCTCTCTGAACCTTGATCAAGGTTACTCACTGAACAGGAAAATTAAGCCGACAGTCTTGAAAGTATGCAAGCCACCAGCATCAAACATTAGCAGAACAAGAGTAATTGAAGACATTTAAGAAACCATTTATTTATTTATTTTTTCAGTTCCACTGTCAATATTGCTTCTAAATTAAAGATTTGTTGAGTGCTAATATTTGTTCAACCAAGGCATGACCTGGTTTTTCACAGCAGCGAAAAAGTAGAAACTTCACTGCCCTACCATTAACAACCTACATTTCATGATCCTTCGGCTCTGTTTCAAGGTGAAAGTATTTTATTACTGCCCACAAAAAAATAAATAATAATAACAACAACAACAATAATAATAATAATAATAATAAACAAACAAACTTTCACGTTCATGATCTGTTTTAGTTTAGTTATGTCTTCTTCATCCTGCTTAGTTTGTTACCATGTTTTTTGATTAATTGGTTCCACACCTGTTTTCTCTTCCTCCTTGACTGTGTAGCATTCAAAGCCTGTGTTCTCCCCTGTTCCATGGTCGCTATCTTTTGTATTATGTGTTATGCTTTTTATTTAACCTTTATTTAACCAGGAAATAATCCCATTGAGATTCAGAATCTCTTTTTCAAGGGAGTCCTGGCCAAGACAGCAGAATAATAGTTCCATATTAACATATGCATTAAAAACAAAAACAAAAAACATTTAACAGAAAAAAAGAACAATTTGCAATCCAACATCATCTCAACATAATTACCAGTTGCGATCAGTAACACCACATGTGCATTTAGTACTCAGATAGTCCTTTATCCTAATTTTAAACTGTGTCATTGTTGGTAAATAGTCCAATTTTAGCTGGTTCTGCAATTTATACCAAGATAAAGGTGCAAAAACTTTAAAGGCACTTTCACCATAGACAGTTCTCGTTCGTGGAATGTCATATATGATTTGCCCATATGATCGAAGATTACATTTCCTGGAAGTGACTTTAAGAGTCAGAAGAGAACATAGGTAAGTAGGCAGTTTATACAGTATGGCCTTAAAAATAAAAGTATACCAGTGTTCCAGCCTGCGATTGTGCAAAGATATCCAGCCAACACTCTCGTACAGGCTACAGTGATGAGTACGAAAACTAGAATTAGTTACAAATCTTAGTGCTGCATGATATACTGAATCCAGCATTTTCAATGAAGATTGATTTGCATGTATATATAAAATATCACCATAATCCAGCATTGACAGAAAAGTAGCTTGTATAAGTATTTTTCTCGCACCAAAAGAGAAACAGCCTTTGTTTCTAATAGAAACCCAATTTTACTCTAAGTTTTTTTTGTTAAACACTCTATATGCTGCTTGAAGGACAAACTTTCTTCTATAAGGAAACCAAGATATTTATAGACAGATACTCGTTCAATTTCCTTCTCATCTAAAGTAACAATTTGACAAGCATCGTCTATTTTCCTTGATTTAGAAAAACACATCATTTTGGTTTTGTCTGAATTTAATACAAGTCTCAAATTATAAAGATCCTTCTGAATAATGTTAAAAGCAAATTGCAGCTCTTCCAAGGCACTTGTCAAGGATGAGGCAGAACTATACAAAATTGTGTCATCCGCATAAAAATGACACTGTGCTCTTCTTATATTCTGACACAAGTCATTTATATAAATAGTAAATAGAATAGGACCCAAAATGAGCCCCTGGGGAACACCATTTTGTATAAGTAATGAGTTTGAAGACACACCATCAACCTGAACACATTGTGTTCGGCCACTCAAATAGTTGGCAAATCATTTGACAGCTTTTGGAGACATTCCAATATCCACCAATCTCTGAACCAGGATATAGTGGTCAACTGTGTCAAACGCCTTTGAAAGATCTAAAAACAACGCAACACAATATTCTTTAGAATCAATAGCACTTATGAAATCATTCAGCACCTTCATAGTGGCAGTCACAGTGCTATGTTTTTTACGAAAACCCGACTGCAAATCATTTAAAATGTTTTTTGTTTCTAAATAATCTTTCAATTGGTCACTTATAAGCCCTTCTAAGACCTTGGCTAAAGCAGATAGCTTAAATATTGGCCTATAATTATTTAGATTTGATCGATCCCCACCCTTTAATAAAGGAGTGACATAAGCTGACTTCAATACACTAGGTATTAATCCCGTTTCAATAGTCAAATTGAAAATGTGTGTCAAAGGTTCTGCAATATGTTCAGCAGCAATATTTAAAAAGTATGGATCCAACCCATCAGGACCAGAGGATTTCTTGGTAATTATATGCTACCCCGTGCTCCTGGATTTCATCTGTTTCTTCTCTGGATTATTATTAAAAAGACTTTTATTTGAACTCTTCCTTTGTCGTGTGCTTATCTAGCATAGCACCTGTAACAGAATAGCGGACCCACAAAGTTCAGTATATTTAGCGGTGTTTTTCCTTTTTTTTGTTTTTGTTACTTTCTTCCCTCTCCCACTATGAACCTGCCCGCAGTCCAGCTGCTTTGCCTGGAGCAGCAGGATCGTCCGCTGGAGGACCACACCAGGGACTTTATCGATCTGGCATGCCTTACTCACTTCCCGGGCGGTGTAAGGCACGCCTGCCAGCGGACAGTCCAAAGGAGAATTTCGCCGCTTGTGTGGAGTGGGTGCTGGAGAATAATGTTTTGTCTCCGTCTGCCCTGCTGAGGACAGCTTCAGCCCCAGCCCCACTCTCGATCCAGAGCCAAGCCCTCACCATCTCGCTGCACGGAGTGTTCGCCAGAGCCCACCGTAACCGCAGAGCCCGAGCCGGCCGCGATTACAGAACTTACACCATTTAAAGTGACGGAGCCACTCATCGCCCCGGAGCCTGAACTTAACACGACTGACCAGGTGTGTGAGCCAGCAACACCATGCGCCGTGGGAGTCATTGTAGAGATTGAGGGAATGGAGGATAACCCTGCCCACACTCCCAACAGGGTGAGCTGCTACAGGACTCTGAACTTTTGGATAGTTTGAGTGAGGAGGATTTCTGGCTGCTCCCTTTCCCGTTGCTCCTGCCCACCTCCCCATGGTCTCCAGAGCCCCTGCTGGTTCCGTTCAGCCCTCCAGAGCCCCTGCTGGTTCCGCCCAGTACTTCTTCCTCAGCCAGCTCCTTTATGAAAGTCTCTAGGAGGTTCCCTCCCAGCCTCCCACTCCCTCCTCCTCTGTTTCAGCCAGCCAGTCCATCAGCCCAGTCTTCGCCTCAAGCCTTCGAGACTCAGACTCCACCTCGGCCCTCCGACCCATCGGCTCCACCTTGGCTCCCTCGTCTCCACCGGGTTCCCTCGTCCCTCCGGCTCCGCCTTGGTCAGTCGTCCCCCTGCCTACTCCACGGGACTCCACTCTTCCAGCTCTGCCTCATCCCTCCGTCCCTCTGGCTCCGTCAGGCTCCTCCCTCACTCCGGCTCCACCTTCATCCTCTGTCACTCCATCTCCACCATGGCTCCTCCCGCTGTCGACTCCATCGTGGGCTGCCATCCTGGCATCTGGACTTCCACCAGTGAGGAGGATTTCTGGCTGCTCCCTTTCCCGTTGCTCCTGCCCACCTCCCCATGGTCTCCAGAGCCCCTGCTGGTTCCGTTCAGCCCTCCAGAGCCCCTGCTGGTTCCGCCCAGTACTTCTTCCTCAGCCAGCTCCTTTATGAAAGTCTCTAGGAGGTTCCCTCCCAGCCTCCCACTCCCTCCTCCTCTGTTTCAGCCAGCCAGTCCATCAGCCCAGTCTTCGCCTCAAGCCTTCGAGACTCAGACTCCACCTCGGCCCTCCGACCCATCGGCTCCACCTTGGCTCCCTCGTCTCCACCGGGTTCCCTCGTCCCTCCGGCTCCGCCTTGGTCAGTCGTCCCCCTTCCTACTCCACGGGACTCCACTCTTCCAGCTCTGCCTCATCCCTCCGTCCCTCTGGCTCCGTCAGGCTCCTCCCTCACTCCGGCTCCACCTTCATCCTCTGTCACTCCATCTCCACCATGGCTCCTCCCGCTGTCGACTCCATCGTGGGCTGCCATCCTGGCATCTGGACTTCCACCTGGCTCCTCCTGCTCCGGGCTCCTCCCTGGCTCCTCCCACCCTCCACTCTCCCTTGGACTCATTTTTTGGACTGTTTTTGTTTATGCCCCTTTCCCATTGCCTGTCCCTCTCCTACTCCACGCCCACCTCCTGAACCCCCACCCTCCCTCCTCTATTGGACAATGTTTTTCAGCGCGAGGACGCGCTGTTCTGGGAGGGAGCAAACTGTCACGGTCATGATCTGTTTTAGTTTAGTTATGTCTTCGTCATCCTGTCTAATCTGGTGGTGGACGAGGAGACACCACCCCTCACAATGTAGAGCGCTTTGAGTGCTTAGAAAAGCAGAAAAGCGCTATATAAATGTAATGAATTATTATTATTATTATTATTATTATTATTATTAATCATGTTTTTTGATTAATTGGTTCCACACCTGTTTTCTCTTCCTCCTTGATTGTGTAGCATTCAAAGCCTGTGTTCTCCCCTGTTCCCTTGTCCGCTATTGTTTGTATTATGTTTTATGCTACCCCGTGCTCCTGGATTTCATCTGTTTCTTCTGTGGATTATTATTAAAAAGACTTTTATTTGAACTCTTCCTTCGTCGTGTGTTTATCTAGCATAGCACCCGTAACACAAACAAATTAATTAAATTTCAACATACTGTAAATATATGCTGTAAAAAAGTATGGTTGAAAGAAGAGCTATATATGGTCTAAATTTAAGATACAGTTTGTTTTATATTAAAAGAGATTAAATAACATACACTGAAAAATATGGTAACCTAAAAAATGTGCTTCATCTGGTTACATCTAAATTTATTTATTTTATTCAAAACAAAAAAACAAACAATTAATTAATTAATTAATAAATAAACCATTACTGAATCAACCTAAATATATTAGGTTACACCAACAAAACAAAATATTATTATAAATTATTATATTATTATATTATAAAAATTATTATTATTATTATTTAAATCCAGGAGAAACTGACCTGTCATCAAAAACCAATCAAAATATTGTTCTGCTTTCACAGTGGTCTGTATTCACAAACACCTATTTATTCTAAACAAATGGATGCTGCAACTTCGGAGCAACACAATATTTGCAAAGAGTGGAGTGCCAGCACCCTGGGCGCATGCAGAAGGCTGATAAAGTTTTTATTGGCAAATGTCCTTGGTGCTGGCGGAGCAGTGCTCAGTAATCCTTCTGTTGTCTCAGCACTCCTCCATTAGTCTCCCTAAACTCCACGACTCACTGTTACAATAAGAGGCTGCTCCTCTGCTGATAATGCCGCCTCCATTCACCCTCAGATCTGTTCATTGGCAAATTGACTGCAATTATCATGGCTGCGGACAGTTATTGCCATATTTTATTTGCATGTGCAAGTCTGCAAAGTCTCAAAAGAGAGGGGTGCTTCATTGTGTGCTGCCGTTGCTGCCAGAGGGCTCTGTGCATTGTCTGCTTTTGGTGCTTTATTCATTCATTATTTTTTTAATTTTTATTTTTTTTCATCTTAAAACCTGAAACTTTACATTTATATTCATCATATAATGTCTAATTGTGTCCATTTGTTTTAAGTTTGTAATGCCTTAAAGGTGGGGTAAGTGATTTCTGGTAGCCAATGTTGATATTTCAAATCACCAAAACAAACACGCCCTTACCCCAAAAGGGTCTATTTTTATAGCTCCGCCCCACACATACATACGTAACCCAGGCAACGATTAGTTCTGTGAAACAAAGCAAAAATACTGCTGCGTTCTATTTATGGCATATTGATGTCTATGCTTGTGTGAGAGATGAGGAAGATTTTAAAATGTTTCTTTCATCTTTTTCATCACAGGCAAAGCTTTTTCTAACAGCTGAAAGAATTATTCTTAGACTTTCTACTATGCCTCCATGCATTTTTAGGTATATATTCTACTATAATCTACTAAGACATCTTCATTTTATATTGTGTAATTTGGGATTTATTTCTGTTTATTGACACCCACCACTTTATGTCAGCCAATAAACAAACAGTAATTTACAGACAAGCTTGTAATTAAAACTAGAGCTTGCAAATGAGAAAAGAAAAGCATTAATACAAAGTTCTGTTATGAAACTCTAGATGGCACAGGCCAATAGGCTCTAACTCGATTTGATATAATCACATCAGCAGCCAATGAGCTCGCTGCTCAACATTCAAATACTTGGCTAATGCTTGCTGAAGCAGTTGCAGCACGCTTTAGAAACCCTCCACCTTCCCCAGCTCCGCCTGTATAGATCTGCTACGGGGTGATTTCATGTTTGTTATATATGGGGGTTATTTCATATATGTTGCAGCAGCAGTGTTTCTTACATGCTCACAACAGCATGTTGTGGACCAAACACATTAATATTGTCATGTATACTAGCATGCTAAACTCTCTGAGAGTTGTCATGTCAGAAAACATATAGCAAATTAACCAATAGAGAAATAAAAGGAACTTAAAATAATTTTAAATGAATAAAATATTAAAGGGAAAGGATTTCATATTGGCTGATTGGTTGAAAATACTTTTTAATTTTTGAAATGTTGTTGAATTTATGGCTACTGAAACACATAACATAGACCTAATCCTGATTTTGCATTTCCTGCATTGCCTGCAAAAGATCCAGGGGATTTTTTTTAAATCTGTGTTCTCTCACTACAACCCACAATCAAGACACCACATTATCTACAGTAATCACGAGCAACAGATGAAAGTCATTGAGGAAATGAATATGTGTCCAATCTTTCTATTCAGGGTTTTTTCTACCGTACTACTAATAATAAAAATAAAAATTCCTTTCCAGTCAAATGAATTGTTGATGAGTAATGTAAGGGCAATGCTGATCACTGACCTCTTCACAGTCCTTGGAAATGTTCCACAAATTATTCAGTACAACTTGACTAAGGTGCATCTTTCATCTGACCTCAAATCCATTGGTATGGAAGGATATATTAAAAAGGCCTTTGCTTTAGGGTTGTCTCCCAAAAAGCATCATGCGTCTTCTTTTGGTACAATGAAGGACAGAGGGCAAAAATTCTGTACGGATTATGAAGGTTGAAATGCAATAACTATAATGGGTTTTTGTTTGTGCCTCGTCTATGCCATGCTGTAGAATAGGTCAGAGGTGCCAAGATGTTCAAAAAATTACATTTAAGGAGAGAATATGATCTGAATTAGAATTGAGAGAGAGGTGAGTGGAAAACTACTCCACCATCACGCATGGGCAACTGTTGTTTAACCTCTGTAACCTTACTTTGAGTTATCTTCTAATTCTACCATTAGAGCTACTATAAATATTTCTATCCATTTCTCTCTCCTGTTTAACACTCTAGGATTGCTTCAGTGAAATGTGCTATACAAACTGGCAATTAAAGTTCACATTTTGCCATCATTTATTTTTTCCTGCATTTCCAAACACTACAGAAGCCGAAACATTCCATAAACCCACAAAGATCACTGCAGGTCAAACCCAGCAAGGAAAAGTTCAAGGTTAATTGTATCATGAGCATATATACAGGTTCTCATCACATAGACCAGTGGTTCTCAACTGGTTGCAATGCAAAAATGATGTGCTGGGGAGGGAGTCATCATCATCAAGAATTTCAATCATGTTCAGAACATTAACGAGGATATTTTTGATATTCTCTGATCATTGTTTCTCATCAAAATGGAAGTGAAAACCCTTACCATATATATTTGTTATTGACATCAAAAGATGTGCATCCAACCAGCTCTACGATATTATGGTGCAAATTCATCTCTGACTTTGTGTTCAGAATAGAATAAACTTTGCCCTCTGCAGTGTTTGATTTTAGCTTGAATATTTTATGTCTGAAATTTTTGTAGTGCTGTAGGTTTCAGTGTCTTAGCAACTGAGAAAAAGAGCTGCAATGCAATGCAGGCTGCCTGAAGTCAGTATAACTTTATTCCCGTAGGACTGAAGCTGACTCTCAATGCATTAATCTAGTCTGGGATCAGACTTTGGCTGACTGGCGAGTACCTCATTGATTTGGTTATATCAATTTTCATGTCAGTACGTACTGTTCTTGTTATTGCAGCAGAAGCAATTAACATCTGCATTGGCTGTGGAATAAAGTGGCCAGGGATAAAAGCAGCTAAAACTGTTATATTAGAAATAATAATAGGCAAATCAAGCCAAAATTATGTTTTGTAGAAGAACAGCTATTGCTCTTAATGGTGTAGAGCCAGAGAGAGGTAAAAATATAAAAAAAATAAAAAGCCACAGGTACAGCATTGTTTGTGTTGATCAAATGCAACGCAGGCTTTATAAGATTCATGTTTATTGTTTCTAAACAATCCCTGCAGTCAGCTGAGGCACAGTAGGTCGTTTATTACTAGTGAACATATTTTAGCTGGTAGATTGCCCATTTTTGTGATTAAGCAAAAGCTATTGAAAGGTTAAAATAGGATAATCTGAAATGAGGCAAAAGCAATACACATAAAATATATTTTCAGATGCCTTACAGTAGGCTATATCAAGTGAAATGAGTCTACAGCCAGGACTTTTATGTAACACCTGATGAAAACGATCTGTTCCCATTTCCATTCATTCATCAGTTCTCAAACACAGCTGTTTGGCTGGTGCATGCATCTTCAGAATTCTGTCATTTTTGCACGTGTGCACTAAGGCTTCTGAAACATCAACTGTAAATCGCAAGTAAAGACTGGAGTTGCATGAAAATTACCAACTGGAGGAAAATGGTTAGTGGCTTAACAATGAAATAGTGTAAGAAAGTTTTATTAGTTTTCCATGAGAAAGGCTAGAGAGTATGCAAGTACGCAGGCAGTCGGCAAATGTTGTTCTGTATTCTGGGATATTCTGGGTCACTCCTATGCACTTGTCTTTGAACTGACTTATAACACAAACAATCATTTTAGCTTTAATCACAATATTGCAATTTAGTGAATACATTTTAAATTATAGCAATTTAAAATTTAAATATTACCTTGATTTGAGCAGATGTTGCTATTTGTTCTCCTTGGTGCATTAACATCTACAGTAATTTGAAAACCTGTCAATTTATTTAAAAAAATGTTATCCTTTCTCTAATCAAAATGTTTCAAACAAAGCACATGTTCTTGGGAATATGTTTTAATCAATTTAAAAGTGTTCGTATGTCTTCTGCTTCATTGGTCATTCTGTCATTCTTTTTGAACAATTTTAATTGAAAGGGAATCCTTTGTTCAGTTCAGCTCGTTTGCATTTATGATTTGAGGAATATTTTAATGATTATTTTAACAACTCACTTTTTTGTCTCTCCTTATCATCACTTGACAGGAGTCAGGAAAGAAAGGTTTTTAAAACAGTTTGAAACATCATGGCCATATGTACAGTTTTATATTAAGGCAATGCAGGTGGCCTGGAGTCAGTATAACTTTATTCCCACAGCACTGAAGTATGCATTAATGTATTCTAAGAATCAGAACACTTTGGCAAACTGGAGAGCGTTTCATTTACTTGGTTATATGCATTTTCATGCCGGTAGGTACTGTTCTTGTTACTACAGCAAAAGCAACTGACATCAGCATGGTATAAAGTGGCCAGTGGTACAGGGATAAAAGCAACTAACCTTTATATTACAAATATAATGGAAAAATCAAGCCAATATTTTGTAGAGGAACAGTTATTACCTTTAATGGTATAGCGCTAGAGAGTTTACGTAATCTTCCACAGCTGAAGTAAGAAAAGCTACAGGTGAAAAAGTGTTTACGTTGATGATCAAATGCAGAGCATCTGTCATAACACAGTCATGTTCGTTGTTTCTAAACACATTCATTGTTTTAGTCAACTGCTGCACAGTAGGCCATCTGTTCCAGTGAATATGTTTTAGCTGGTAAATCACACATTTCCACGTGTAATCAGAGGCTATTGAAAAGTTATCCGTAGCCAAATTAACTCAAGAAACCTTCAGGTCCACTGGAGCCACACTGAGACACAGAGGACTAATTTCATACACACCAATGTTTCCATGTGCAGAGGGAAAACAGACAACATTATTTTGATTATTCCTTTTTAATGAGCCGTTTATTGGTTGTGTAATTAAAAAAAGTTCCCATTTCTTAGTTTAGCATTAAGGTTTTATAAAAAAATAACCTCGGGTCAAGAGCACCAATGATTACTGAGTAAAGCAGAACTCTTGGAGATGTAATGGAGGGATGTCATTGGATTCCTCTCTTTCACTAAAGAACAATGATCCATGGAGGTTTTAACGATAATTGCAATAGCCGCAAAAAATGTCCTCACTCATGGGAACCATCATTATAACTTCAAAGTGTGTATTTAGGGATGCATTCACAGGAGAGGAAACACTATCAGGCTTTAATTGTAAGGCAGTAATTATACCTTTTACACAACCATGGGCTATCTGCAGTAGAGTGATATGATAAACCAGGGCTCTTGATTAGTCTTTTTAAAAATCAACTCTTCTCTTGTCAGATGTTAAGTAATGGTGAGACGTTTGCATACATTTAAAAGACCTTCATTTTGTTGATTTAGAGACATTTCATGATGGGTTGATTGTGCCATTAGCATATGGGGTTAACAAAGCTAGGCACCATATGGCACACAAAGCAGAGACACTGAGACTTGATACTGACTATATATAAACATTGTAGGATCACCAACTCTGGATAAATCTATCGCCCCCCTATACTGAAGCATTGGCCAAGCATTTGTCTACTCTTTATACCTGTGCTGTAAATGTCTATCTCAAGAGTGTGATGTACAGTAGCAAATGTCACCCTGAATTGCATTTACAAAAATTAAAATACAGACATGCTGTTAATCTTTTACCTGCTTAAAGTCTTTTTAGCATATAACAGGCAGTTTTTTTTGTGTGTGTTTTCCAAAGAAAATGAGTGATGTTTGCCTATAAAATTTGCCACAATGTTAGCATGGTGTAGGTGATATTTGCCCCTTAAATTGATTTATTTACTTATTTACTTTTACAAGGTCAACTTTTCTAACCTTTTTAAATAAACATCTTTAACACAGACAATATATATATATATATATATATATATATATATATATATATATATATATATATATATATATATGTGTGTGTGTGTGTGTGAGAAATATATATATAGTATAATATATTCAAGTTTATTTGTATAGCGCTTTTTACGATACAAATCGTTGCAATGCAGCTCTACAGGAATTTAAGTTCCCACAATATATTTATATATTGCAGAACCTTAATATATTTAACTTATGGCAAAATTTGGTAATTCTGTATGTTGTCTGAGCATTGGCATCCTCTGAGGGGTTGGCATTATCTTTCCTCAGGTGTTCGGCCATCTCAGATCATTTAAGGGTTGGATCCAGACTGAAGCTTCTGTAATTCCTAGTTACCACGGGATGTTAATCCCGTGCCAGAAACAGAGAAACAAATAGAGACATAATTAGCGTAGCTGCTGTTCCATCTAAGCAAAAATTATTTGTTCAACCCAAGCTAAAGAATAAAGTAAAGTAAAGTCGTGACGTATTGTCAAGGTGACCCATACTCGAAATTGGTGCTCTGCGTTTAACCCATCCAAGTGCACACACACAGCAGTGAGTAGTGAACAAATGCACACACACACACACACACACACTGAACACACACCCGGAGCAGTGGGCAGCCATTTATGCTGCGGCGCCCGGGGAGCAGTTGTGGGTTCGGTGCCTTGCTCAAGGGCACCTCAGTCGTGGTATTGAGGGTGGAGAGAGCGCTGGACATTCACTCCCCCCACCTACAATTCCTGCCGGCCCGAGACTCGAACCCGCAACCTTTCGATTACGAGTCCGACTCTCTAACCATTAGGCCACGACTTCCCAATAATAATAATAATGTACATTTGATCAGATATAACTGCAGTACAAGATTATAAGATGCATTATGTGAATGCTTGGCTAAAGAGATGTGTCTTTAATCTAGATTTAAACAGATAGAGTGTCTGAACCCCGAACGTTATCAGGAAGGCTATTCCAGAGTTTGGGAGCCAAATGTGAAAAAGCTCTACCTCCTTTAGTGGACTTTGCTATCCTAGGTACTACCAAAAGTCCAGAGTTTTGCGACCTTAGGGAGTGGGTTGGATTGTAGCGTGGTAGAAGACAAGTTAGGTACGCAGGAGCTAAACCATTTAGGGCCTTATAAGCAAGTAATAATATTTTGTAAATGATACGGAACTGAATAGGTAGCCAGTGCAGAGACTGTAAAATTGGGGTAATATGATCATATTTTCTTGACCTGGTAAGAACTCTAGCCGCTGCATTTTGGACTATCCGTAGCTTGTTTATTGAAGATGCAGGACAACCAGCTAGCAGTGCATTACAAAAGTCCAGTCTAGAGGTCATGAATGCATGAACTAGCTTTTCTGCATCAGAAACAGGTAGCATGTTTCGAAGATGGAAGATGTTCACACGCCTAGTTCATTCTGGCAAAAGCTCACGTCACTGCAAAAGTTGTAAGGCCAATGTGAACAAATAGGGATGGAGAATAAATATCATCAGGATGACAACCATGATTGTGGAGGCTCTGGCTGCCCCGTCGTTTGCCATCAGTCCAGCAGTAGGAGACCGAGGATTGTGGCCTGCTTCCTGCTGACACTCAAAGCTCAACCTAAGATGGTATTCTGCATGGGTCAAGGTCTGTGTCAATTTAGAGTCCTTTTTTGTGCCCCGATCACTTTTGAACAACTATTGGAGAGGGTACTGGAGGGCATTCCGCGGTATCAATGCCTGGTGTTTCTGGATGACATCTTGGCAAATAGAACTCAATCCATGCTGCAATCACAGCCTTGAGAACAGTGCTGGAGAGAATCAGGACAGCAGGACTCTAGCTACATCCTGATAAGTTATTGGGTAGAGGGACTGGCATGGTGGAGCACAAGATGAGAGCCATACAGGAGTGACCCACCCTAGCAAATCAGAAACTTCTTGGGTCTTGTATCATATTACAGGTTTGTGTAAGGTTTTTCCTGGCTGCCCCTTCTACAAGCTCCTACAGAAGGATCCTGCAGAAGATTTACCGATCTCCTTGCTACATTTCTGGACAAGGGAACATTTCAGATGTGTTGCTGTCTATGGAGGGTCTCAGATTCAAACAACATTATCTTAATTTGTGTTCAGACGATGAACGGAGGTCTTACGGGTTTGGAACGACCAGAGTTGGGTATAACGAGTTACATTTACTTCGTTACATTTACTTGAGTACATTTTTGGGGTAACTAATACTTTTAGAGTATATATTAAAATGGGTACTTTTACTCTTACTCAAGTATATTTTTAGAGAAAAAAAACGGTACTTTTGCTTCGTTACTGTGGGCGACTCTCCTCTCGTTACTTTATCTTAATGCAATACAAGTTAAAAATGCTTCGGTTTATTCCAAACGCGCCGTCTACTTTTCTCTGGCCAATGAACGATGCCCATTCGCGAATGATTCATTCTTTTGAGTCGATTCTGTTTAAAGGCTTTATCAAACCAGTTGGCAAACCAGTGAATCGGTTCGCGAATCAGTTTGAATGATTCGTTCAGTTCCCTGCCGCACGCGCTGAGTCTCTGAAGCGGTTCTCACTCAGATAACAGAGAGTTTAAGAACATCAAGAGCGCTGAAGACGTGGCTTTGGATTTACAGTCACTTGAAAGCAAATCTGCAAAGGCTTGTTTGCTAGAGCTATATAAAGATATTTTATTAGATGAACACTGCGTGTGCTGTCTACTGTTCCACAGGTATAGGCCACGATACCACTATGACATTACCAGTTTGTTGTGTATTTAATGTAAGGTACAATGTATAATTTATACATTAAATAAGCTGTCACAGAGTATGAAATGAACACCCGCGTTAGCTCTGCGCAGTGGCGCGCGGCCTGTTCTAGACACAATTAATATTCATATTTTTACAATATTTACGCTTGCAAAAATATAGGCTACATTTGTTTACATTTTGCAGAACAGAAGATCCGTCAATATGCATTTGTTTCTTTATGTTCAGAGCAGTCATGTGAGGCGTTTTCAGAGGTTTCAGTGTCAGAGGTTATAGGATAATACATAATTAATTTACTTTAAAATATAATTTAATTCAGTGATGCAAATCAGAATTTTCATCAGCTCTTACTGCAGTTTTCGGAGTCATATGATCCTTCAGAAATCATTATAATATATCGATTTATTACCAGTGTTGGAAACAGTTTTGCTGCTTACATTCATTCATTTACATTCATTCATTTAGCTGACGCTTTTATCCAAAGCGACTTACAATTGCTATATATGTCAGAGGTCGCACGCCTCTGGAGCGACTAGGGGTTAAGTGTCTTGCTCAGGGACACATTGGTGTCTCACAGTGGATTCGAACCCGGGTCTCTCACACCAAGGGCATGTGTCTTATCCACTCTGCCATCAACACCCCTCAGTAATAATTTTTGGAACCTGTGACATTTTGTTCAGTATTCTTTGATGAATAGAAAGCTAAAAAGAGCAGCACTGATAATAAACCAACATGATTTCTGAAGGATTATGTGACTCTGAAGACTGGGGTAAAGGCTGATGAAAATTCTGATTTGCATCACTGAAATAAATTACATTAAAAAAAAAAAAAAATAATAATATATATGTATGTATATATATATATATATATATATATATATATATATATATATGTATATATATATATATATATATGTATATATATATATATATATATATGTATATATATATATATATATATATATGTATATATATATATGTATATGTATATATATGTATATATATATATATATATATATATATATATATATGTATATATATATATATGTATATGTATATATATGTATATATATGTATATATATATATGTATATATATATGTGTATGTATATATATATATATATATATATATATATATATATATATATATATATATATATATATATATATATATATATATATATATATTGACCGGCTGTGTGTGTGTATACACATACACGTTACATAAATGTAATCTATATATCTAAATAAAAATAGACTATATTCAGTACCTATATGATCCAAAGTAACTAGTAACTAACTACTTGAGTAGTTTTTTTATCCAATACTTTTTTACTCTTACTCAAGTAACTATTCAGACTATTACTTTTACTTTTACTTGAGTAAATATTTCTAGAAGTACTTTTACTTGAGTACAGTTTTTGGGTACTCTACCCACCTCTGGGAACGACATCAGGGTGAGTAATTAATTACATAATTTTCCGTTTTGGATGAACTAACCCTTTGTAGCACACAAAGAGTACTGTTTTTCTCCAGATATCAGCATGATAACAAATGTAATAATCATGTTATACAAGTTTAATGAATTTATCATTAAATGACTTACATTTTAGATACAATATTACCTGTTTTTGCAAAATTTTGCAAACAAAAATAGTTCCAAACTAAGATCATAGCACAGTTTTGCGTCTCTGAGCATTGGACAGTGTTTACTTATTGAATGAATCAGCTTTTTGAACAAATCAGTTGAATAAATTATCCAGTGAGTCACTCATTAACACAGTCAAATGTTTTGTTTCTGAATGAATCCCCGTTTGAATGAATCGGTTTAATTTCTATCAATCACTCATTAGCAGTCACTTGCTGCCACCCACTGGCAGTTTTAATTTCACATTTCACCTTTTTTCATGTTTTAAATCATTTCAAATATCAATATTCGTTTTATGTTTAAAATAAAGCATTATTTATTCATCTGTAACTGCAGGTTACATGCATCCATGTCCCCTCTGAGATACATTTAAACTGTCAGATGCAGATTCCAGAAATGTCTTCTTTTATTGGAATAAAAGACACTAAGTACCAGATGAAGTGCTTCTTTTCCTTACCCAAAGTTACTCAATGGAAGAAAGAGTTAAAACTGAACACAATTGTGCCTCTCAAGCTGTATGAACTAACTGAAAAGGACTGGGGCTTTTAAAGACAGGATAACGTGGGAACTAAGGAGACACACCTGGAATTAAATTAAACGATCAACATGAGGGAGAAACTGGGTCACAGAACACATGGGGATGCGGAAGTCCGGAGAGCCGTGGCAGAGCAACTGAGGACCCAGGTGGAGCAAAAGGGAGGAAGGAGCCCAACGGAGCCGGTGGATCGACAGGTGACGGTGGAGGCGAGGGAGCTAGAAGCTGAGGTGGAGCGGCTGGGTCTACGGGCCGAGGCGGAGTCCGGGCCTCGGAGGCAGAGGTGAGGGATACTCCAGCCCCAGCGACGCTGGAGGATGGCAGACCCGTGGGGCTCGCTCCGTACAGATAGGGGGCTGAGGGCGAACAGGGGGGCTGCCAGATAACAGCGGTGGAGGAGGCAGGAGTGGGTGGGAGGGCGGGCATTTTCGAGGAGCGGGCACTGGATGATCGGAAGCCCCCTCTCTGTCCAGCAGTCCCAGATGTATCATCAGCTCACTCTCAGCTGCGGTGCAGGGGGCTCCACTCCACTCCATCCACCGTCCACGGCTTTCTCCCTCGTGACCTGGTCTGACGGGTTAGGCTCTACTTCCAGGGCAACGAAAACCTCGGATGACAGCACTCTGCACGCGGTGTTAAGGATTGCATCATAGAATGCGCAGAGCGCGTCGTCTGGGTAGCTGGTGGCATTAGCTAACATCAGGAACAGTCACATATGGTCCTCGAGAGATTGGTCCCCCTGCTCCAGCAGGAGGAGGAGGAATTTGGGCCAGACGAGGGGATCCATGGGGCACAACAGAAAGAAAAACACTGAGGAAAAAAACGGAAAACAAAACAGAGGGTAGACGCAGTGGTAACCGTGTGAAGTGTGTTAGAAGGATCGACCTACAAACAAAGTCAGGAAATCATGGAACGAAGAGATGAACAATTCACAAAAACTATAGTTAATGTCCAACAGTGTACACAGGGACCGTAGGAGACATGGATAGACGTTTAGGACCGACAAACACTAACTGAAAGGACTGGGGCTTATAAAGACAGGATAACGAGGGAACTCAGGAGACACACCTGGAATTAAATTAAACAATCAACATGAGGGAGAAACTGGGTCACAGAACGCATGGGGAGCAAAACACACACAAAACAGTCCACAATCCTGGCATATATAAGTACTTCTATCTTTTAAGTGGGTAGAACAAAAGCCATCATAGCAGTTATTTGAGAATTGGCTTACTAGTCAGATGAAGCGTTAGAGATGTTCTGGAGATGTTGCCGACAGGAGTTCCGCTCCGACTCTGCTGCGGTGCAGGCCATCAGCATGGAAAAGCCTAGGACGCTCCCAGAAAAGATTCCAATTATTAACAAAGAGCAGTTCCTGTTCTTTACACCATGACAATAACCATTTGTTTAAAGCAAAAAGTCTAATGAACCTTTCATGTCCTTGTCGATACGTGGGAAGCGGTCCTGACACGATGATCATCGTCGCGGGTGATGTGCTGCGTACCGTCTCGATCAGGCTCCTGAAGTCCCTCTTCAGTGTCTCCGTCTGCTGCAGCTTGGTGTCGTTAACCCCTGCGTGCAGCACGACAGCGCCGATGCTCTCGTCGCCGTTCAGGATCGCAGGTATCTGCACAGAAACATCGAGAACAACGAGCACCGGGGAAACAGTGAGTATGCACTTTACCTTCAGCTAACGTAGCACGGACATGCCGGACGATGGAGTCTCCAACGATCACAGCGTCGCGTTCCGTCTCGTGGAGGGGAGCGAAGTGGTTCCGCGTTGAGATCTCGAAGACCGGAGGCGGCGGAGGGGGAAGAGGTCGTCGCCCGGGGCCTGGCTCGTGTCTTCTGCTGCTGGAAATAGTGTCATTCTCCTCTGGCCAGACAAAATCAGCAGTTTAAATCTATGCTAAAGCAGAGTCAGATTGTGCAAAGGACTCATCTGTTTCCTGTGGTCTTGTCCCGATGGCCGTCTAGGAGACAGGGTCTTCACTGTCAAGCAGTTTCAGAGACTGCTGGGTCTGATGGCAGCTGCGTCCAATGTGATACCTCTTGGCCTGCTGTACATGAGACCCCTACAGTAGTGGCTCAAGACCAAGGGGTTCTCCTCGAGAACTTTGCATGATCAAGGTCACGTGGCGGTGCCTACGTGCCTTACACATGTGGAGACCACCTTGGTTCTTGTCTCAGGGCCCGGTGCTGGGAGCTCCGTGTTGCCGCGTAACGCTAGCGACGGATGTGTCCCTCACCGGCTGGGGAGCGGTCATGAGTGGCCAACCAGCCCGCGGTCTGTGGAGGGGTCATCATCTCGCTTGACACATCAACCGGTTGGAGATGCAGGCCGTGTTTCAGGCTCTGAAACATTTTCTCCCAGACCTGCGCACCGACAACACAGCGGTGATCTCTTATATCAACCACCAAGGAGGTCTGCGGTCACGCTCCTGTACAAGCTTGCGCACCAGATCCTTGTGTGGTCCCAGGGCACATCCCTGGCCATCTCAATGTGGGAGCAGACATCCTGTCGAGACAGGGGCCGTGGCCCGGGGAATGGTTGCTTCACACCAAGGTGGTGAAGCAGATCTGGAGAGTGTTTGGCCAGGCACAGGTGGATCTCTTCGCTTCTCAGGAGACAATGTCCCAGTACGGTCCCGGATTCCTCCTTGGGACCTGGCTATAGTGTTGGATGCTCTCTTTAGGCCTCCCTTCGAGCCTATTGAGGAGATATCTGATCGCTATGTCACCTTGAAGACTGTGTTTCTTCTGGCGCTTCTCTAAAGAGAGTTGGGGATCTGCAGGCCCTGTCAGTGGCCCCTACTCACTTGGACTTTGCGCCCGGCATGGCCAAAGCCTTTTTGTACCCTCGTGCATGATACGTCCCCAAAGTTCCTTCTGTCACACCACAGATTGTCATACTGCAGGCCTTCAGTCCTCCTCCCTTTCAGGAGCCTGACCAGCAAAGGCTTAACTGTATGTGTCCAGTGCGAGCACTGGAGGCATACGTCCACAGAGCTGCCCTGTGGAGAAAGGCGGACCAACTGCTGATTTTCTATGGTCCCCCTAAGAGAGGTCTTCCTGCTTCCAAGCAGACCCTCAGTCGGTGGATCGTGGATGCCATTATCATTGCCTACGAGTCCTCTGACCCCTGACTTTTGTCAGGTTCTATGGCCTGGACATGCAAGCCACCCCAGGCTCTTCCGTCCTCTCACCCTAGATGTGCTCCGCAGGGATACACACTGGGCACGGACTGGTAAGTCTGGCAGCGTGGATATCTCGTTCCCCTAGCATTCTTGGATGCAGCTCGAGTTCCTGAAGAGGAACATCTCAGGTTACATGTGTAACCCTAGTTCCTCGAGGGAACGAGATTCTGCATCTTGATGCAACACTTCCGGCATCCCTGCTAGCGCTTGCTTCATTCCAGAAGCTGACGCCGTTTTCACCGCATGTGCTTTTGTACCAGCTGGTCATTACATCACCTCGCCCGTGATGTCTCGCCCATCCATTGGACAGATTTCACTTGTATTCAGAGCCGGTTATGCTGAAGGCGTTCACCTAGCATTCTTGGACACAGCGTCTCATTCCATCGAGGAACTAGGGTTACATACATAACCTGAGACGTTTTACATATGCTAGAAACATGTTTTTCGAAGGAAAGATTGCTATCAAAAAGTATGCCTAGGTTCCTAGCTGATGACGAAGACTTTACAGAGCAGCTATCAAGTATTAGACAGCTATCTAGGTTATTACATGCAAAAGTTTTTGGTCCAACAATTAACACCTCTGGGGTTTTTTTTTTTTTTTTTCAGAATTTAGCAGTAAGAAATTTTAAGCAGTAATAAATAAATATCACAGGCTTTAAGACTTTTACTCAAGTAACATTCTCAACAGTGACTTCAACTTCGACCAAAGTCATTTTCTGGTAAGATATCTGTGTAATACTTTATTTTGATAGTCCACTTTAGACATTCTACTAACTGTAAGTAACTTTGCAACTACATGTCAACTAGCCGTCATTAGAGTATTAGTAGACTGTCTGCTTAATATCTTCTAACACTTTATTTTGATGGGTCCACAACATACAACATACTGAGTATGAGAAACTTTACAAGTATGTCAACTTATTCTACCCTACTGAGAGTTAGTAGACATGTAGTTGCAAATTAATGAGAATTAGTTGACATGTAGTTGACATGTAGTTACAAAGTTACTTATAGTTAGTAGAATGTCTAAAGTGGACTATCGAAATAAAGTGTAACCGATATTTGTACTTTTACCTGAGGATGGCTTTGAGGTACTTTATCCACCACTTGCTACTATATCACTAATGGACGGTGGTCATCAGCAACTTTGCAAACTCTACACATCCAGCCCTGATTTTCTAACCACACACATACACATCATATGCATATGTGCACAGACTTGACTGAATTAGTTTTTTAGGTACACAAGGTGGCAGCACTTACAGATGGAAAATGACAATAAAAACAGCAGAAGGCAAAGGTGAAAACAATGTTGAAATGTCAGTAGATACGTCTATTTGTTTATTTATTTATTTATTTTTTGTGAGTGTGATTCATGATGATGTGATTGCTAAGGTTGAAACAATTGTTTCGCAAGATGATTCACTGGTTTAGAATTGTTCGAAACCACATGCTGTTGAAGCCTGCTGGTCAAACCCTTGTAAAAGCAATGGAAACTCAGGCCAAACATGCATAAAAATAGCTTTTACAAACCCATTGCAAGTGTTTTATTGAAAGTATAATCTATGAATGCACTGTTTTTTTTTTTCAGGGCTCGTGTTGTTGTAGTTAGACACACACACACACACATACATATATATATATATATATATATATATATATACACACATATATATACACATACATATATACACATATAAATATATATACACATATATACACACACACACACACATATACAGGTCCTTTTCAAAAAATTAGCATATTGTGATAAAGTTCATTATTTTCTGTAATGTACTGATAAACATTAGACTTTCATATATTTTAGATTCATTACAACACAACTGAAGTAGTTCAAGCCTTTTATTGTTTTAATATTGATGATTTTGGCATACAGCTCATGAAAACCCAAAATTCCTATCTCAAAAAATTAGCATATCATGAAAAGGTTCTCTAAACGAGCTATTAACCTAATCATCTGAATCAACTAATTAACTCTAAACACCTGCAAAAGATTCCTGAGGCTTTTAAAAACTCCCAGCCTGGTTCATTACTCAAAACCGCAATCATGGGTAAGACTGCCGACCTGACTGCTGTCCAGAAGGCCATCATTGACACCCTCAAGCAAGAGGGTAAGACACAGAAAGAAATTTCTGAACGAATAGGCTGTTCCCAGAGTGCTGTATCAAGGCACCTCAGTGGGAAGTCTGTGGGAAGGAAAAAGTGTGGCAGAAAACGCAGCACAACGAGAAGAGGTGACCGGACCCTGAGGAAGATTGTGGAGAAGGACCGATTCCAGACCTTGGGGGACCTGCAGAAGCAGTGGACTGAGTCTAGAGTAGAAACATCCAGAGCCACCGTGTACAGGCGTGTGCAGGAAATGGGCTACAGGTGCCGGATTCCCCAGGTCAAGCCACTTTTGAACAGAGAAGCAGCACTGGACTGTTGCTCAGTGGTCCAAAGTACTTTTTTCGGATGAAAGCAAATTTTGCATGTCATTCGGAAATCAAGGTGCCAGAGTCTGGAGGAAGACTGGGGAGAGGGAAATGCCAAAATGCCTGAAGTCCAGTGTCAAGTACCCACAGTCAGTGATGGTCTGGGGTGCCATGTCAGCTGCTGGTGTTGGTCCACTGTGTTTTATCAAGGGCAGGGTCAATGCAGCAAGCTATCAGGAGATTTTGGAGCACCTCATGCTTCCATCTGCTGAAAAGCTTTATGGAGATGAAGATTTCATTTTTCAGCACGACCTGGCACCTGCTCACAGTGCCAAAACCACTGGTAAATGGTTTACTGACCATGGTATTACTGTGCTCAATTGGCCTGCCAACTCTCCTGACCTGAACCCCATAGAGAATCTGTGGGATATTGTGAAGAGAAAGTTGAGAGACGCAAGACCCAACACTCTGGATGAGCTTAAGGCCGCTATCGAAGTATCCTGGGCCTCCATAACACCTCAGCAGTGCCACAGGCTGATTGCCTCCATGCCACGCCGCATTGAAGCAGTCATTTCTGCAAAAGGATTCCCGACCAAGTATTGAGTGCATAACTGAACATAATTATTTGAAGGTTGACTTTTTTTGCATTAAAAACACTTTTCTTTTATTGGTCGGATGAAATATGCTAATTTTTTGAGATAGGAATTTTGGGTTTTCATGAGCTGTATGCCAAAATCATCAATATTAAAACAATAAAAGGCTTGAACTACTTCAGTTGTGTTGTAATGAATCTAAAATATATGAAAGTCTAATGTTTATCAGTACATTACAGAAAATAATGAACTTTATCACAATATGCTAATTTTTTGAAAAGGACCTGTATATACACACACACACATATATATATATATATATACACAATAGGGAACACTTATTTACTATTATCTACAACTTTTCCCCTCAATAAATTCCCAATTTGCTGCTTATTAATATTTAGTAAGATAGTTTTTAATTATAGTTATTGGGTAGGATTACAGATGTAGAATAAGGCATTCATATGTGCTTAATTGCTACTAATAAATGGCTAATATTCTAGTAATATGCATGCTAATAAGCCACTAGTTAAGAGACCTTAAAATAAAGTGTTACCGAAACGATTTACTATTAATTATACAAATGCCTCATTGTAATGTCTACAAATTTATGAAAATGATAAGAGCTGGGTTAAAAACTATAGACACTTTTTCAATGGTTCGCCTCTGGGAGGCAATCTCAGCAAACCCACGATTCATGGGTTCACAAAGCTTGGCCCCCAGCGGTGAATCATTAAAATTTTACATCATTTTGAGACAGCTATGACGTAATGAAGCCTCATTTACTAAAAGCACATGGTTTTGATGGTTTGATACGCACTCCAAACCACCAATTCGAAACAAAAGATTTGTAAAGTTTTCAAAGCTTCATGAAGTTCTCAGTGGGTGTCATCTCTGTGATATTCTGATGATTTAGTCGATTAAATGTAATAGCACAAATATATAGAAAAGTTGGGTTGAGGGTTAGTTTAAATTCCACAAATAAGCACTAATTACAAAACTACATTTTACAATATCTTCTAAAACTATTTAGTTTGTGTTTTATACATTAACTATGAGCCTGTCTCTTTTTAAAAGACAACTTCAGACAGCTCCAGCTAAAAAAAAAAAAAAAAAAATCAATCAGTGGACCACACCACAGAGTTTGAAGCAGATATTTCAGTAACACTTTAGAATAGGGAACACTTATTCATTTATTTTCCCTCAATAAATTACTAATTAGCTGCTTATTAATAATTAGTTGTTAAGTTTATGAATATGTGCTTAATTAGTACTAATAAATGGCTAATATTCTAGTAATAGGGGCAGTCGTGGCCTAATGGATAGAGAGTTGGAATTGTAACCCGAAGGTTGTGGGTTCGAGTCTCAGGTCCGGCAGGGATTGTAGGTGGGGGGAGTGAATAACCAACACTCTCTCCACCCTCAATACCACAGCTGAGGTGAGACCCTTGAGCAAGGCACCGAACCCCCCCAACTGCTCCCCGGGCGCCGCAGCGTTGGCTGCCCACTGCTCCGGGTGTATGTTCACTACTGAGTGTACACTTGGATGGGTTAAATGCAGAGCACACATTTCACTGCTGGTTATACTCTGTATAATTGTGTATGTGACAAATAAATTTTTTTTTTTTTTTATATGCATGCTAATAAGCAACTACTTAAGAGACCCTAAAATAAAGTGTTACAGATATTTCTTTGAGTGTTCATGAGGAAAACCAGCTAGCCATACACAGGCAATAGCTTGTACACAGACGGTTTACCCATCGCGTAAAAGACTCACGTTGAGAGGTCACAAGGGGACCAGAATGGGCCTGCCTCTGCTATCAAATGGAGGTCAACAGGAGGTTGGCCCGAGAGCACGAGTGATTGGGTCAGCCAGCTGAGCGCAGCTGCAAACAAAGGCCCTTCAGACTGCTGCCCAAGACCATCAGCAATGAAATCTCCATTATTTTGTTAAACTGTGTCTGAGGCAGTGCCCTCACTATTATGTCCATGTCTAGGCTTAATGCTGATTCATATACTGCAGAGAAAATCCCAGACTAAGTCCAGATGGCAAGACCCACTTTTAGCAGTGAAACTGCAACACATTAATGACCAGATAGGATCCTCATAAATAATTTATTTTTAAGCAAATAAGCAAAATATTCATGCACATAACAGAATAAGGGCCCCTTTCCATCTGGCACCAACATGTTTTGTATCCTGATATTATCTGGATATTCTTTAGCTGTACAGCTTTTACACCTTGCATTCCAATGCGCCTCCAGTGTGATAGGGTAGAGAGCCAAACACACATACCCACACACCGCGTACATATAACATTTAGCATTTACTGGAAATTCTCCATCATTTACTGAATTTTAAACTTTGACTATAAAATGGTTTCCATTACTTTGAGATGAAAAAAAATAAAAACATTTGGTCTATTGTGTTTCTCTACATTAGAAACATCCCTACAGTAAACATTTCCAAAAAGCATTAGAAGTGAAGAAAAGAGGAGAAAATAAAGTTTAAAGCAGCCTATAAAATTAAGCAGAGAGAGATGTGTTTTTAGAAATTAGATATTCTAAAAGTGGTCATGTATAAAAATTAATGGGATTTTTTCTTTATTTTTCATGATCAGATCAGTTATTTTTCATAGGGTTTTCTCAAAAACAAAACCAGCAGCACAGTGCAAGACTAAAAGGACATAATGTGTTATTGCATTTATTTTACTAAATTATGACAAGGTAACTAAATGTTATACGGTAGATTCAGTGATTTTTCTAATCAAATATTCTTTTGAAATAATAAATAGAATAATTTTTCACCTGACATGCTTTCAGTCATCCACATGATTTTTATTTTTTTAACCATACAGAAGAGCTGGGTTACTCCTGAAACAGTTTGGAGGGTCTTACACACAAAATCTACAGTACAAATGATCATTTTTCGGGGGAAAAATAACAAATATGCAAATGATTAATAAAAACAGCTTGACTATTACATAATAATAATAATAATAATAATAATAACAATGTGTCATATTATTTTGTAGACTTTTAGATTGTGCTCTGCTTAAAATAGAAAAGTTTTTCCTTTCCGGTTCGTTTACAGAGGTCAATGTTGTCAAAACAATCCCCATTTACACATATCCACAAAAATGACTAAAAACACATTATTATTCATGCCAGGCTGGTAGTTTGCAATGTCACTTTGCAAAGAACAGTACGCACATGCATACATACTGTATCTATAGACTGAACATGTAATACACATTCGCATGACGTTTTTACAAATGTTTCAGATTTGCATTTTGTAGACATTTGCATTTGTTAAATTGCACTTTGAACCCCATTTTCAAAAGTCTGCATTTTCAAATAAAAATCAGTTTTTAGTTGAAAATGGTGATGTGTAAACATCTTAGTTTTTAATTTATTTTTCAGATCTTTTTCACCCTCGTTATTCTGATTGTTTCTTGGTGTGCTTTGTTAGTCTCATTACTCCTTGTTCGTCTTTGGTGTTTCCCGTATTCATAAATGTATGCACATATAAAAAATGCTTTAACATTGATTTGTAAGAATGGGGTTTGAATTTGTCCCTGATCTCCTCGTGATTGAATGATAATGCATCTTTGGTGCATTTGCACCAGGCTTTATTTCAGTTAACTGCAATCCAATTGTCATCCAAGAAAAATAATAAAATAAAATAAAAGAAATTGTTAAAACAGGTATAAAGGTTTAGACCTGTATTAACTGTGTCAGGAATTAAACAAGTTTTGTTTTCCAGTGCACCAGAATAAGCTATAGATATTTTTAGCCATTTGGTGTTGTGCAAGGATTTATCCATTTTTGTTGCTCTCAGCTTTAACCGATAAGATTTTTGCTTTCAATCATCCATCTGTCCTTCAGTGCTGACCTTCCCAGGTGAGTGAATATTGTTGCATTTCCAAGAGAGAGAGAGAGAGAGAGGAAACGATAGGTTTCCCACAAGCAAAAATAATGATTAGCCCCTTGAACTGGAGCAGTGTAGTTTAATAACGTTTTCTTTGCAAGTATCAATCTAAATTGACATTGTGACTAACCACTGCAGCAATGGCGAGACTAGGCAAGTGCACATATTCAGATCAAGAACCCCTGACAGCTTTCAAAAAGAGGGGAAAGTCAAAAAATTGGCTCCAAAAGCACCTCTGATAAATAAAAAAGGCTAATTTTCAAATTAATCCGAGTGATTTGGGGAAGGAAAGGGTCAGTCAAAGAAGAAGTGTGTTGTGTGAGAGGATCAGCTGATTTCCATATTAATTGAAGGAGATGTGTGTGAGCCGGAGAGGTGAGGAGCTCTTGGCTGTGCTGCAATATTATCCTCGGCTCCACTAGTCACTAATGGCTGAAGTACCCAAACTCAGCATGACTAATAAGACACAGGGGGATGCAGAGGGGCTGCGGCACGTCCTCTGAACACAGCGGCATCAATCACACAAAGGAAAAACAAGGCAATTAGTGAGACCACAAAAGAAAAAAAAAAAAAAACATTAATTACTTTACTAGTCGTAGACAACAACCTTACACATTGGTTGTGCTCCCAAAGCTTGCAAAAGTTGCTAATGCTAAATATGATTAGCTTTTGACATCCATATGGATGTGTTTTGGTCTGCGCAGTATCGCTGCTGTTTACTCAGATAATTGGAGCGCTGTACCTTTAGGCCATCACTGAATTCAGCAGTACATCTGAGAAGTAGGTGCTGTTTTTAAACCCAACCTGATATCAGAACTGACCTTTTTTATTTATTTATTTATTTTCTCCACGTAATCTTTCAACAGCCTTTAAAATTATTTTCCTTTTCATCTGAGGACACCTAGTAATTGTTAAATCATTATTTTAGGCTGCCGTTATATTATGTAACATAAATCAGTGTAAAATGGACTTTAATTTGTGCCTTTCGTAATGGCATATATATTACTATAACTCAACAGTTATGAAATATGACCATGAAACACACAGATTTTGAGAAGGCCACCAGTGGATCGTTGCAGTCTACTGGCAAAAATATACAACATATTCATTATTCAGGAACGCAATGCATTGCATTTATAAAGGAAAATAAGTATTCATAAGCAAAATCAAATAATTGTTTTGCATTTACCCAACTGACAGCCCCAACAGCAAAATCTAAATTGATTGAATTTTTTTTATTTTATTTATTTTTTTCATTTGTATGCCTTAATTCATAAATATTATGGTAACTAGCTTGTACATTTGTATTAATGCATATAATCTGATTATACCCCACAGTTGTTTTGTTTTTTGTTTTCCTGACAAATCTGGTTATACATTGCAGACCTGCCCATGAGGCCATCGGCTTTGAACAGACTAATAAAAATATGCATTCATAAATTTTATATTGCTTATACCAATTAGTCAATTACAAAATGGCCATAGGCAGATTCAGAAGCTAATAGTTCCACTTTTTTCTTCTTTTTCTTTTAAAAAAATATGCTAACAATCACTGAATTTGAAATTGTTTTGAAAAAAATCTCTGAATTGACTGACATCCACATCCACGTTTATTAGTTTTGTGTTGGTGAAGAAAGATCTCTCACAGGTTATTTCAAAGCAATAGCACAGCTCTTCAACAGCCAGGCTATGGTAGAGCTTGTAAAGGTGATATAATAACAGGTGATATAATATACAGCAGAGCCAGGGCTTAACTATCTAATGTTCTGCATCTGATTGTGCTTGACAATCCCACCGAGCCCCCATCATTGAACTCACTTCTATCAGAATCCCCATCAGCTCTTGCAGTTGCTGACTCAATGCCCATCTGGTCCCAAGATGCAGGAGACGATTCAAAGTTCTTTTGCTTTCCATTTGATTAAAGCCAGAATAAATTTACCTCAGGGCAGTTACGCAGAGGGAATCACAACCCGTGCTTCAACGAAACTTTGTTTGATAGACAAGGCTAGGGTTACGTTCCTTTCTTGTATGTGCAACCTTAATGAAATGGGAATCTTTCATTTTTCTGTGACATCGGGAGATAAGGGTGCGTTTTTTTTTTTTTTTTCACTGACACATACTCTGATAACAGTTCAAAAGAAAGACAGTCTTCAAGCCTACTCATAGTGAACCTCGATGTTTATCTTAAAAGCTTTGATAGAATATTAAAAGTAGTGTTGATATGTTACACTGATATTTAGCAAAGGAAACTGAGCTTTTTCCGAATAAGAGTTCTCTGATCTGTTCAAAGCCATGATGCATTGTTGAAAAAATAATGATTAATCTGCTTTCTGACAATTCTGTATACAGTGCAAGATTGGATTATATAGAGACACTAGAGATAAATGGCACAGAAACAGGCACTTGATCTTTGCAACTTCATTCATTTGAAATAATCAGGATGAAAGGGGAAAATGTTTAAATAAGAGTTATTTTAAGTTCAATTCACAGCCCAAAAATTCTGCTGCATTGCCTCCAAATCAAGACTGTGGCCTTAAAGAGTTATTTGTTACTATAGTGTTGTCAAATAGATTTCCATCTAATCCTCTCCATCACAAAAATGATATATGACAGCTGCATCTGGTATACAATATAACCATGACAAGCTGTGTTTACTCAGACTTTTTAATGCTGTGTGGCTGTAGAAATGTGTCACATGGTAGAGGAACCAAGCCAAAGGAAAAAAAAAAACGATAAACGCAGACATACACAAACTATATTGAAAATGGTGACACAGACCTCAAAGGACACTAAAACAGGTCACGTGACCTGCGAGAAACATTGAGATTTTATATTAGTTGATGTTTGAGGTTCATGTCACCAAATTTAGTGCAGTCTGTGTATGTGTAGGCGGGTAAATGTTTTGATTTCAGAATGAATTTGGGATTTTGATCAGTTCGTTAAACAAAGTGACCATGTTCCTTCAAAAATGAATTAAAAGGACGATTCATATGTTTTGTCTATTAAAATCTTTAAATTACATCTGAGCAAAGCTCAACAACAAAGCTTCCAGACCCTCAGCTTCAAACGTCTCTCATTAAAATCAATTCTGTCCAACATATGAAACCATTAATGGTAGGAGTCAGTAGTAATCGTCGCAGCAGCTCATCAGTTTCTCTCCATCCAGTGCAGTCCAACTATTTTCTTCTTTTCTTACTACCTCTGTCCTCTCTATACCCATCTGCCTCAGCTGTGTTAGCTGCCAGGACATCTGCAGCCTTACAAAACTTGGAGGTAGTAATTTTTTACACCTACCAGAAGCTATTTTCAGACTAATTAGCAATTACAACATTACAATGGAAATGAATTGGGCACAATATTGCACCCTTTGTACTCCCATCAGAATTTCTCACCTGGTATGAAAACCTGCAAACCACTCAAAGCATTCATATTAATAAACTTAAGTACTGTCTAGTTAGAGCACAGGATCAAATCTCATTATTGGGGTTAAGGCAGTTTGTCAATGCCAATATAATATCTGAATCAGAATGAGCTTTATTGCCAAGTATGTTTACACACAAGGAATTTGTCTTGGTGACAGGAGCAATGCAGAAAAAGTAAAGAAATACATACATAAAATACAATACAATAAATATTCAATAAAATGAGACAATAGCAAAAATGGGCAATACAATTTTATATAAAGTTACACTTTATTCCAGTAGTATAGGGTTAGTAGAATACGTTGACTTAGTTGCCAAAAAAAAAAAAAAAAAGAAACTGTAAAAGATTGTAAAAATGCCACAGAATTGTTTTATTTACTTTTTTTCTTTCCTCGTCATGTTTATATTACATCTAATGTTATTAAAAGTTGAATTAATTGATCAATTAATGTATTGTATTACTTTAGTGCCATGTGTTACCATTATGGTGTTTAGTATTTGTGTGAATGACACTGTATCTTCTATACATTAGTATTTGCATCCTCACCAAAGCTGCTTATGATGAGCTTTTAATAGTCATGCTATTCTCATCACATCTGGTTTTTGGTGGTTGTCATTGTATTATTATTGTAGAAAATACTGGTGTTCCAGTAGGCTGGTGTATTAACATTGCATCAGTTAATGAAATACTTTTTTACTGTAAATTTAAGTTAAGTAGGTGAAACGTCTCGGTTACGTATGTAACCCTCATTCCCTGAAGGAGGGAACGGAGATGTCACGTCGGTGACCGACGAATTGGGATCTCGCCGGAGTGTAACTAAATGAGCCAATGGACGTTGGCATGTGGTATTTCGCATCTGGCTGCCACACCCCACAGCGCGGGTATAAGATGCAGCAGGCATTAATTCATGTTTTCACTGAGGAGCTGAGCAGGTGACCCGGCAGCTCAGCTGTGGTACAGCGACTGTGGCGACGGGACTTGACGTCTCCGTTCCCTCCTTCAGGGACCGAGGGTTACATACGTAACAGATGTCCCCTTTCAGTCGGCTACTCCGAGTCACTTCGGTGACTGACGAATTGGGATCCCTACCAAAGCACCACAGCAGCTGCCCCCTCCAGTGCTACACAGAGAAGGTCGACTACTGCTGTTCCTCAGCAGTAGGACTTGGATAACACTGGGAAAGCAAGCCCTTCCACCTGGAAGAGGCACACTGCGGAGTCACCTCCTCCCAGAGGGGGCTAAGTGACATTCACTCATGTGAAGTAACCCCGTAGGGCCCTATTGCACATAGAAGTGTCTGAAAAGGCTCAGGCTGCATCATTTAGAGACGGCAGAACCGGAAGCCCCTGAACTTGGGGGGATGCCGGGCGAACTGATTCGTGTAGCCAAGTCTGATGGTCCGAAGGAGCCACCGGGACAGACTGGGGAGCTCTAGCCAGGCTCCAAGAGACGTACCAGTGGTGGGGCAGTGTGGAGGAAAACAGGGACCTGGCTCGGGACCTGTAACGGCCTGACCTGTGACGGCAGGGGGCGGGGTCTGGGTGTGAACTTGCAAATATGATGTCAGACACTGTAATATGCTCTGGCCCCCTCCCTGTTTACCGGGGTGATGAGATTCATAGCAGACTGTCGTCACTCAATGGCTAGATGTCTAAGTGGTGCCCACAGAATAATACAGGTTTTATAGACAATTGGACAAGTTTTTGGGGCAGACCTGACCTGTTGAAAAGAGATGGTGTTCATCCCTCCTGGGGTGGTGCCGCTGTTCTCTCTAGAAATATGGCACATAGTCTTAGAGTTCATACTTGACTAACTGGGGCCCAGGTCAGGAAGCAGACAGACTAGCTAAACCGACCGTCTGCTAGCTACTTCATGTCACAGAAGTCAGTTAATTCTCAGCACATAGAGACTCTTTCACCTAGATATCACACTGTAGAGACTGTGTCTGTTCCCCGAACTAGGAAATACAGAAAACATCCAAACCAAATTAAGAGTAGCAATCTAATTGATGTTCAACAAATAAAAAATGCTTACAATACAGAGAAACTATTTATAAAACTTGGCTTACTGAATATCAGGTCCCTTTCTACAAAAGCACTTTTTGTAAATGTGCTCTGTTTGACAGAAACATGGCTAAAACCAGATGAATACATTACTTTAAATACATTACTACCCCCCAAGATTACTGCTATAAAAATGAGCCACATCCAAAAGGTAAAGGGGGAGGTGTTGCTACAATTTATAGCAATATTATCTATATTTCTCAGAGGGCAGGCTTTAAGTATAACTCGTTTTAAGTTATTATGCTGTCTATAACATTATCTAGAGAAACACGTGTTAGTGATAAATCCCCTGTGATGTTTGTACTGGCTAGTGTATACAGGCCACCAGGGCACCACACAGACTTTATTAAAGAATTTGCTGATTTTCTATCTGAGTTAGTACTGGCTGCAGATAAAGTCTTAATTGTTGGCAATTTTAATATGTCGACAATGAAAAAGATGCATTAGGATCAGCATTCATAGACATTCTGAACTCTATTGGGGTTAGACAACACGTTTCAGAACCTACTCATTGTCGAAATCATACTCTAGATTTAATACTGTCACATGGAATTGATGTTAGTGGTGTTGAAATTCTGCTGCAAAGCAATGATATATCAGATCAATATCTAGTCTTGTGTAAACTCTATACAGCTAAAACTGTAAATTCTACTCCTTGTTACAAGTAGGGTAGAACCATCACTTCTACCACAAAAGACTGCTTTGTAAGTAATCTTCCTGATTTATCAGCATATCCAATAGCTCAGAACAACTTGATGATGTAACAGAAACTATGGACTCTCTATTTTCCAGCACTTTAGATACAGTTGCTCCTTTACGCTTAAGGAAGCTCAAAGAAAACAGTCTGACTCTGTGGTATAATGAGCACACTCGCACCCTAAAGAGAGCAGCCTGGAAAATGGAGCGCAGCTGGAGGAAAACAAAACTAGAGGCATTTCGTATAGCTTGGCGGGAAAGTACCCCATCCTACAGAAAAGCATTAAAAACTGCTAGATCTGATTACTTTTCGTCTCTTCTAGAATACAACAGACATAACCCCCGGTATTTAGTCAATATAGTGGCTAAATTAACGAAATATAAAGCATCAACAGGTGTTAGCATTCCCCAAGAGCACAGCAGTAATGACTTTATGAACTACTTTACTTCCAATATCGATACTATCAGAGATAAAATTGTAACCATGCAGCCATCAGCTACAGTATTGCATCACTATAGCACTATAGATCCCCTGAGGAACAATTCCACTCATTCTCTACTATAGGAGAGGAAGAATTATATAAACCTTTAAATAATCTAAACCAACAACATGTTAGACCCTATTCCATCTAAACTACTAAAAGAGCTGCTTCCAGAAGTCATAGATCCTCTTTTGGCTATTATTAATTTGTCATTGTCATTAGGATATGTCCCCAAAACCTTCAAATTGGCTGCAATTAAGTCTCTCATTAAAAAACCACAACTTGACCCCAAAGATCTAGTTAATTACAGACCGATCTCAAATCTCCATTTTCTGTCAAAGATACTAGAAAAGGTAGTATCCTCACAATTATATTCCTTCTTAGAGAAAAATAGTATCTGTGAGGAATTCCAGTCAGGATTTAGACTGTATCATAGTACTGCGACTGCTCTCATTAGAGTTACAAATTACCTGCTTCTACAGGTATCTTCTACGTGGTTGTACAGGTATCTCTTTATTAGTGCTACTGGATCTTAGCGCTGCGTTCGACACTATCGACCACAACATTCTTTTGAATAGACTAGAACACTTTATTGGCATTAGTGGAAGTGCCTTAGCATGGTTCAAATTATACTTATCTGACCGCCATCAATTCGTAGCAGTGAATGAAGAGATCACATCATATCGATCACAAGTGCAGTACGGAGTACCTCAAGGCTCAGTACTAGGGCCGTTACTGTTCACGCTTTACATGTTACCCTTGCGAGATATTATCAGCAGACATGGTGTTAGCTTTCACTGTTATGCTGATGATACTCAGCTCTATATTTCTTTGCGGCCCGGTGAAACACACCAAATTGAGAAACTAACGGAATCCATAGTTGATATAAAAAACTGGATGACGAGTAATTTCTTACTGCTAAATTCTGAAAAAATAGAAGTGTTAATTTTCGGACCTAAAAACCCCACATGTAATAACCTAGAACACTATATAACACTTGACGGCTGCTCTGTCAGTTCTCTGTCGTCAGTTAGGAACCTAGGTGTGCTATTTGATAGCAATCTTTCATTTGAAAGCTATGTTTCTAGCATCTGTAAAACTGTTTTTCCATCTCAAAAACATATCTAAAATTGCGACTCGTGCTCTCAACATCAAATGCAGAAATGCTAATTCATGCGTTCATGACCTCAAGGTTAGACAATTGTAATGCTTTATTGGGTGGTTGTTCTGCACGCTTGATCAACAAACTACAGCTGGTCCAAAATGCAGCAGCTAGAGTTCTTACTAGAACCAGGAAGTATGACCATATTAGCCTAGATAATACATACAACACTGCACTAGCTCCCTATCAAACATCGTATAGATTTTAAAATCTTGTTAACTATTTATAAAGCCCCGAATGGCTTAGCTCCTAAGTACCTGAGCGAGCTCTGATCACATTATAGTCCTTCACATCCGCTGGCTGCGTTCTCAAAACTCTGGCCGTTTGATAATACCTAGAATATCAAAATCGACTGCAGATGGCAGATCCTTTTCCTATTTAGCGCCCAATCTCTGGAACAATCTACCTAACGCTGTTCGGGAGGCAGACACACTCTGTCAGTTTAAATCTAGATTGAAGACACATTTCTTTAACCTGGCTTACACATAACACACGATGTACTCGTAATATCGAGAGAAGAATGGCATCTACGCTAATATTTGTCTGTTTTTTTCTTATTCTGTTTCTCAGTCCGTTTCCGGATCAGATGGTGGATCGGCGCCAGGAGATTATGTCTCCCTGATTGTCGGCGGAAGCCAGGACACCTGGATGAGCCCTGGGGACACATTCCCAGTGAAGACCTCGACTTACATGCAATAAAACTAAAAGAAACGAAAAATAACTAAAAAATTTAATAAAATACCTAACTACATAATACTATTATTGTTAGAAATTGCAACAATATAACATAGAAATAAATACATTTAAAATGTTAATTAAAACAATAAGTTAACAATGAATAAACAATTATCTCCTGGCCAGAGGAGAACTGGCCCCCCAACTGAGCCTGGTTTCTCCCAAGGTTTTTTTTTCTCCATTCTGTCACAGAGGGAGTTTTGGTTCCTTGCCGCTGTCGCCTCTGGCTTGTTCAGTTGGGGACACTTAATTTCTAGTGATTATCGTAAATTTGATTTAGCAGATACTATTTAAACTAAACTGATCTAGACAATGACATCTCTGAACTCAATAATGAAATGCCTTAACTGAAAATTGAGTGTTTAATCTTATTTTTATACATTACTGACACTGTATCCTCCAATTTGATACTAGTAAGTGCTTTGACACAATCTCTATTGTTAAAAGCGCTATATAAATAAAGGTGACTTGTGAAGTGTAACACTCACCTGATTCCTCATCGTGCGGGAGGAAACGCAGGAACCCGGCTCAAGGCTTGTGACAGCCCGGCGTGTGATGACGTGAAGCGGGGACTCGAGTGTTACAGCCCTTACTTGGTTCCACGAATGGGCAGGAGGGGTGCTCTTGGGCAACCCACTGCTGCCCGATGGTGAGAGAGGAGGAGGGAAGCGATCCTGTTATGCACAGCTCGCAACTCTCCTCCTCTTGAGACCCAGAGACTGAGGAAACCGCTCTTTTATTAAGTTTTGGGTACCACTGGCTTCTGGGACAGTGGGAGGAACAAAAACAAAATAAAATAAATGATTCTCCACCCGGCCCTCCTCCGGGGGAGGGAGTAGTGTGGTCACCATCTCCCGATGAGCAGCCTCCTCCATCTCTGGGTCGCCCGTCTCAGGGCCTCTTGCACTTCCATTTGCCGCCAGGTTTGGTGGGGGCCTATCCTGCCTGCGACCGGCTCCACGATGCTGCTGCAGCTGCGCGGGAGCGGGGGCGGCCGCAGGGTGGAACCCACGGGGACGAGCAGGCTGAGGGGCTGCAGCTGGGGTGGAAGCAGCAGGTCTCCTCCGGCGCATAATGTGCTTGATTGCCTCAGTCTGCTTCTGTGCTGCCGAGAACTGCTGGGCAAAGTGCTCAACAGCGTCGCCGAAGAGGCTGGTCTGTGACACAGGAGCATTCAGGAACTGTACCTTCACATGCTCCATGTCAGCTAGACACAGCCAGAGATGGCGCTCCTGGACCACTAGCGTGGACATCGCACGACCCAGACACTGTGCGGTCACCTTCGTCGCTCGAAGCGAGAGGTCCGTCGCAGCACACAGTTCATGTAGAACTGCCAGGTCGTGACCACCCTCGTGCAGTTCTTTCAGGGCTTTGGCCTGGTGAACCAGTAACACCATGGCGTGGAGGGCAGAAGCCGCCTCCCCACAAGCTCAATAAGCACTGCCAGTTAGACCTGACGAAAACTTACAGGCCCGTGAGGGGAGACACGGGTCACCCCGCAGAGTGGTAGAGGCTATTGGACACAGTGGCATGGCCACAGACCACTCCACCGAGGGGATGCCCGCGTACCCCAAAGCGCCCCCACCATCAAGGGTGGTGAGGGCGGAGGAGCTACAAGATTTGTTTTGGGCAGTAAAAGGTGCCTTCCACGATCTTGTGAGCTCCTCATGCACTTCCAGGAAGAATGGCACCGGTGGAGGTGCTGAGAACCAGTGTGACCCCCCACTGAGAAACCATTCATCCAGCCTCAAAGGATCAGGATGTGGTGGAGGATTCCACATGAGCCCGACATTCACAGTGGCCCGGGAAAGCATGGCCATCATTTCTGAGTCTGGCTCGGACAATGCTACACACCCGAAGTGGGCAATGCAGCCGGGTCATCATTCCCGGCGAGAGAGGGCTCGCCTTCCGATGCAGCGATCGACATCTGGTCATCAGAGGGGGCACCGAAGGAAATGCTTCGACAGGAAATGGTGTCCAGCACGCTCCTTCGGCAGCTCAACCGGCTGCGGAGTGCTTGAGGGGTGAGGAACTCCACCTGGGGAAGCTCTCAGCGGGATCCTCAAATCACCTCTGACTCCACCGGACACAGCGCTGCCCTGGGTGCTGGGTAATATGCTGGATCGCAGCAGAGGGACTCTGCCATGTTTGACATAGCGGAGTCTTTAATGCAACTCCAAGATGGTCATGTCCCCACGAGAAGAACGTGATTGTCCTGAGGTGCTAGGAAACGACCACACCCAGAAACGCATGGGTGAAAAGATATCTTTAAAAAGATGCGATCACCTGCGATCAGATGCGATGTTGCTCTTTTAGATAAATTGCTCTTTTAGTGCTGAAGCACGCAGGAGAGCTGGTCACCGCACACTCCTAGTGTGAATGTCTGCACGAAGACTATCTCTTTTTTCTCCCGTGAGTCAGCGACCACCCCTGCTGCGTCGTAACGCCCGCACTCGTCTCTGCAATCACTCGAAGGAGGAAAGAGCAGTAGTGATGCACCACCGCTCAGCTCCGAAGCGAAAAGATGAATTAATGCGGTGCACCTGCTGCCTCTTATACCCGTGCTGCGGGTTGTGGCAGCCAGATGTGAAATACCGCATGCCAACGTCCATTGGCTCTTTTAGTTACATTCGAAGTGGATTGGTCTCTCCGGCGAGATCCCAATTCGTCGGTCACCTACGTGACTCGGAGTGACCGACTGAAAGGGAACATTTTACTTTAAAGTTCTGGCAACCACAACTGCCAGTTTTTATTTTATTTTTTTATGCTCATAGTTAGTAGAATGTCTAAAGTGGACTAATCAAAATAAAGTGTTACCAAATATAATACATTACAAAACAGTTATAAATAAGATATACAATTATACAATAGACAGAATTACAATGTACAGATATGATATTTATGCATGTACAGTTATGAGACACGAAAAACACAGCCCATGCTAGTGGATTTAACACACCCTTTTTTTTAGCCACAAAGAGAAAAACCGTCATATCAATGCAATCAAAATAGGCACTGAAATATCTGAATAAAGTAATGCATCATAATAAACCTTTAGCCCCACACGGCAGCTCACCCTCAAGCATCAGCAGATTGATTCCAGTCAACAGATTCTCTCCATTATCATTCACGCGACTGAAATAAGTCAAACGGCAGATTGAGGAGCCTTGCACAAGTAACTAGCCTATAAAGTCAAGCCAATGTCATCCTTCCACATTCCCCAATGCCTCTATCTATCACAATTATTAGCTTGTAGTCCTCTGTTTGAGTTTCCTATTAGGGCAGCACATACCTGATGAGGAAATGACCGGATTTCTAAATGAATTGTGACTGGAGCGTTGGTCAAGAGGTTAGCACACATGCTCCAGTCACATTAAGCTGTGGAGTTCATGCAGGAGACCTGGTTTTGCCCCCCTCCTTTCCTGTCATCTTTCTACTTTGCAGAGAGACAATAGACAATCTAGCCACCATTCAGCACATTAATAAAAGTCAGCCAAATGCCCTTTAAATAAAAAGTAATTATTGAGGTATCTTATTTGGATCGCAGCCTATAACCCAATCATTGTCAAAGATGATCATATTTCTGGAGACAAAAAACTAAAAGCTGACTCAGTCTTTTGATTTTCTTCCAGAAAGGCACAATTGGGATTCTGAAAGATGCAGAAATAATATCCCTGCTGTATTTCAATCGCTCTTCATTTCTGTGCATGAGAATGAGTTGAGCTAGTTTCTTCATCATGGACTTTTAGTTTGTTCACAGTCAGTTTCCTGTTTGTTATAATAATTATTGCTTTTATTTGGAAACCTGACCCTTCTTAATCATCTTGGACAAAATGTGACAGTATACAACATATTTATTATACACACACCCCATTGCTAATACTGTATGTGTGTATGTAATGGGGCGTATAATGTTTGGTTTAGCTTAGTGAAATCTAACAAATGTCTTTTGATCAGAACCTAATGGTCTTCAGACAATAAAAATGATCTACTGTTGTTTTTGTTGTTATTATTAGTTGTATGCTGTATAACAATATGACATATATATACCACAAGGACAGTTAACATTAATGATAATAAATATCTCTTTAATCTTTTTTTTTATTTTTTTATTATTATTCAATCTGCCCGTTTCAACAAATAGTCTCTTCTGTGCTATTCAGGCACTTCTCCCAGTCCAAACCTCATAAATCATTCATATTCAAGTTAAAATGAAGAAATACAGCAGTTTCTCCTTGCTTCATTAGCTTCAGCATGCTCTTTGATGTACGAGCCTTTTCTTTTTAATGTAAAAAAAACTAATTTAACAAGAAAATAATTTCCAAGAAATGCCTCTGCATGTTGTACCATTTTCACAAACCCATGAACATTACTTTTATAGACAACTTAAGACAGGTTCATTTTGGCTTGAAGGGAAGTACTTTACACAGAGCTGGCGTTAAAACATTATTACATTAACTACAACACATAAACATATCAGAATAAGGCAATACAGCAAAGAGAAGAGTTTGCATAAAGTGTATAAAAAAAAAAAAAAGGAACATTTATCTGCAGTAAATCTGTGAAAACTGTGTAAAGAGTATTTGTAATGTATATATAAGTCTTTATGCAGCTGTAAAACCTGGAAAAAACTTTAACAAATTTGGCTCCTGCACAGTAATCTGTGAATTAGGTTGTGCAGTATAATCTATTTTGCTGCTGCTGTCTAGTCTAGTGTGTCAAACAATATTGAAATGATAAATACAATTATTATGCAGATTGTGGGATCTTGCAAAAAAAAAAAAAAAAAAAAGAGATGTGGAGAGAAACATGAGGATGCAAACACTTCCAAAATATGCATAAAAAAAGCATATTTAAATTCGATATTGTTTTTAAAGTTCAATGTCAACCAGAGGAACAAATAAATAAATTCCTAGATGTGCACTGAAGTCACGTGATTTTGTCCCAACAAATTATTTGACTAAATGATTTAATTTTGGCGGTTTAATTATAAAACTTAATTGAAAAATACATAAAGGCTTTATGGCATTGTTTAATATCGTGTATTTTAAGTTATTAATTTGCAGTTAAATTTAATTTCTAAAAGGTGTGTGTCTAATAACAAATTAGTTTTTGTTGTGGCATCAAACTATATATTTCTTATCTATTATTTTGACATACCATCGCATGTCTCTACTTGTAAGGCAAGGCAAGGCAAGTTTATTTATATAGCACATTTCATACACAGTGGTAATTCAAAGTGCTTTACATAAAAGAAAGTGAAATAGACATTAAAAATCAATAAAAACATGGAAATAAAAATAATAAAAACAAGGAATTTTAAAATGATATAGAAATTGGTTTAAAATATATTTAAAGAAAATGATTATACTTAAAATTCATTGCAGTCAGTTCGGACATATAGCACAGTGCTCATTCAACAAATGCACAGTTAAACAGATGAGTTTTGAGTCTTGATTTAAATGTGGCTAATGTTTTAGCACATCTCATCTCTTCTGGAAGCTGGTTCCAACTGCGGGCCGCATAATAGCTAAAAGCAGACTCCCCTTGTTTTGTGTGAACCCTTGGTATTTCTAACTGACTCGATCCTAATGATCTGAGTGGTCTGTTCGGTTTATATTCAGTGAGCATATCAGCAATATATTTAGGTCCTGGGCCATTGAGTGACTTATAAACAAGTAAAAGTACTTTAAAATCAATCCTAAATGTAACTGGAAGCCAGTGTAAGGACCTGAGGACTGGTGTGATATGCTCAGATTTTCTGGTTCTAGTCAGAATCCTGGCAGCAGCATTCTGGATGAGCTGCAGTTGTCTAATGGTCTTCTTGGGAAGGCCGGTGAGGAGACCATTACAGTAATCCACCCTGCTGGTGATAAAGGCATGAACAAGCTTCTCCAAGTCTTGACTGGAAACAAAACATTAATTATTGCAATGTTTTTGAGATGGTAGTATGCTGATTTAGTTACTGCTTTGACATGACTACTGAAACTAAGGTCTGTCTCCAGAATCACCCCAAGATTTCTGACTTGATTTTTAGTTGTTTGACCCCTAGAGTCAAGGTATGCATTCACCTTGAGAACTTCATCTTTGTTTCCAAATGCAATGACTTCAGTTTTCTCCTTGTTTAACTGAAGAAAGTTCTGGCACATCCAACTGTTAATTTCATCAATGCATTGGCAGAGGGAGTCAATGGGGCTGTAGTCATTTGGAGATAAGGCTAGGTAAATCTGGGTAGCATCAGCATAGCTGTGATAGGCAATTTGGTTGTTCCTCATTATCTGACTTAGTGGGAGCATATACAGGCTAAACAAGAGCGGTGCAAGAATTGAGCCTTGTGGGACTCCACATGTCATGGCTGTCCTCTTAGACTTATGCTCTCCTATACTCCCATAATAACCTCTCCCTTCAAAGTATGACCTGAACCATTTGAGTGCCATCCCAGAAAGCCCGACCCAGTTTTCCAGTCTCTCTAGAAGTACAGGTCCTTCTCAAAAAATTAGCAGATTGTGATAAAGTTCATTATTTTCTGTAATGTACTGATAAACATTAGACTTTCATATATTTTAGATTCATTACACACAACTGAAATAGTTCAAGCCTTTTATTGTTTTAATATTGATGATTTTGGCATACAGCTCATGAAAACCCAAAATTCCTATCTCAAAACATTAGCATATTTCATCCGACCAATAAAAGAAAAGTGTTTTTAATACAAAAAAAGTCAACCATCAAATAATTATGTTCAGTTATGCACTCAATACTTGGTCGGGAATCCTTTTGCAGAAATGACGGCTTCAATGCGGCGTGGCATGGAGGCAATCAGCCTGTGGCACTGCTGAGGTGTTATGGAGGCCCAGGATGCTTCGATAGCAGCCTTAAGCTCATCCAGAGTGTTGGGTCTTGCGTCTCTCAACTTTCTCTTCACAATATCCCACAGATTCTCTATGGGGTTCAGGTCAGGAGAGTTGGCAGGCCAATTGAGCACAGTAATACCATGGTCAGTAAACCATTTACCAGTGGTTTTGGCACTGTGAGCAGGTGCCAGGTCGTGCTGAAAAATGAAATTTTCATCTCCATAAAGCTTTTCAGCAGATGGAAGCATGAAGTGCTCCAAAATCTCCTGATAGCTAGCTGCATTGACCCTGCCCTTGATAAAACACAGTGGACCAACACCAGCAGCTGACATGGCACCCCAGACCATCACTGACTGTGGGTACTTGACACTGGACTTCAGGCATTTTGGCATTTCCCTCTCCCAGTCTTCCTCCAGACTCTGGCACCTTGATTTCCGAATGACATGCAAAATTTGCTTTCATCCGAAAAAAGTACTTTGGACCACTGAGCAACAGTCCAGTGCTGCTTCTCTGTAGCCCAGGTCAGGCGCTTCTGCCACTGTTTCTGGTTCAAAAGTGGCTTGACCTGGGGAATGCGGCACCTGTAGCCCATTTCCTGCACACGCCTGTACACGGTGGCTCTGGATGTTTCTACTCCAGACTCAGTCCACTGCTTCCGCAGGTCCCCCAAGGTCTGGAATCGGTCCTTCTCCACAATCTTCCTCAGGGTCCGGTCACCTCTTCTCGTTGTGCTGCGTTTTCTGCCACACTTTTTCCTTCCCACAGACTTCCCACTGAGGTGCCTTGATACAGCACTCTGGGAACAGCCTATTCGTTCAGAAATTTCTTTCTGTGTCTTACCCTCTTGCTTGAGGGTGTCAATGATGGCCTTCTGCACAGCAGTCAGGTCGGCAGTCTTACCCATGATTGCGGTTTTGAGTAATGAACCAGGCTGGGAGTTTTTAAAAGCCTCAGGAATCTTTTGCTGGTGTTTAGAGTTAATTAGTTGATTCAGATGATTAGGCTAATAGCTCGTTTAGAGAACCTTTTCATGATATGCTAATTTTTTGAGATAGGAATTTTGGGTTTTCATGAGCTGTATGCCAAAATTATCAATATTAAAACAATAAAAGGCTTGAACTACTTCAGTTGTGTGTAATGAATCTAAAATATATGAAAGTCTAATGTTTATCAGTACATTACAGAAAATAATGAAATTTATCACAATATGCTAATTTTTTGAGAAGGACCTGTATGTTATGATCGACAGTGTCAAACGCAGCACTAAGATCTAGTAGTACCAGCACTGATATTTTGCCAGAATCAGAATTGAAGCGAATATCACTTATTATCTTAATAAGTGCTGTCTCTGTGCTGTGATGTGCTCGGAAACCAGATTGAAAATTGTCCAGGTATCCATTTGAGTTTAAGTAGTTGTTCAGCTGAAAACTACCTTTTCAATAATCTTACCTATGAAAGGAAGATTTGATATGGGTCTATAGTTGCTCAACATGGTGTTATCAAGATTGCACTTTTTCAGAAAGGGCTTAACAACTGCAGTTTTAAGGGAGTTTGGAAAAGTCCCAGAAAGTAGTGAGGCGTTCACTACTTCTAAGAGATCAGCTTCTAAACAGGTAAGCACATTTTTGAAAAAGGATGTGGGAAGTGTGTCAAGATAGCAGGTTGAAGATTTAAGGTGCTGTACTATTTCTTCCAAAATTTTGTTATCAATTTTTTTAAAAACACACTGTGTGACCTCTGCATAACTTGAGGATGTGCCAATCTCCTTTCTGATATTATTGATCTTCTCAGAAAAGGAGGAAGCAAACTCATTGCATTTGCTGTCGGAGAGCATTTCACTGGGAATCTGACTTGGGGGGTTTGTCAGTCTCTCAACAGTCGCAAAAAGAGTGTTGTTTAAGTTACTGTTTATAAGGTTTGAAAAGAAAGTCTCTCTAGCTGTGGCTAGTTCCACATTGAAAGCATGAAGGCTGTCTTTATAGATGCTATAGTGAATTTCGAGTTTCGTCTTCCGCCACATCCGCTCAGCTTTTCTGCATTGTCTTTTCATGCTCTGAACTGCTGTTGATTTTCTCCAAACTGATTTTTGTCTGCCAGTCTTCTTGCTGACCTTTATCGGAGCAATATCATCAATAGCATTCTTAACTTTTGAGTTAAATGACTCCAGGAGAAGATCAACAGGGTCTGCAGAAATGCTTGGTGTTAATGATATTGCCTTCATAAATAGCGCACTAGTGTTCTCGTTAATGCATCTCTTTCTGATAGAGACAGATCTAGATTCAGTGGTGACTGAGATCAATATATCAAAGAAAATACAGAAGTGATCAGATAGTGCTACATCCTTAATTACAATGGATGAGATGTTTAGACCTCTACTGATGAGTAAATCTAGAGTGTGTCCACGATTGTGTGTGGGTCCGTGCACATGCTGACTCAGGTCAAGTGTTTAAAACAGTTATAATTTATTTTGTAGTTTTGATTTCTGCATTATCTATGTGAATATTAAAATCCCCTGCAGTAGCAAAACAGTCAAACTCTGAGGAAATCATTGATAACAGTTCAGTGAACTCATCAACAAAGGCTGGAGAATATTTTGGAGGCCTGTAAATAATGATAAACCGGGTGCGTGAAGCACCTTTCAGCACAATACCTAGGTATTCAAAAGACAAATACTGACCAAATGACATTTGCTTGCACTGATAAACATCTTTAAACAGAGCAGCTACACCTCCACCTCTCCTAACAGTCCTGCAGACACTTATAAAATTAAAGTTAGGAGGGGCTGTTTCATTGAGGACTATTGCACTGCAGCTGTCTTCTAACCATGTTTCATTTAGAAACATAAAATCCAGGTTGTTTGTGGTTATTAAATCGTTGATCAGAAATGATTTATTTTTAAGTGAGCGAATGTTTAAAAATGCTAACTTGATGGATTTATATTTTGTCTCTACAGCAATCTTAGATTGATGCATTATAGGCCGCAGGTTAGATGGGTCAGCCGTACGGCTTGAGAAGGCCTTAGACTTTCTATCACATGATAAAACAGAAATAGAGGAGGCTACAGGCACACTGGGTTCCCGCTTTTTCTGTAAACATTTGTGAATTTTGTGGCTAATATAGCGGGGACCTGACACATATCACTGAGAGCTGTTATCAGTTGTTTTTGGTTCACCTACACCAGATGGAGAGGGGTTTGGGTCCTGGCGTTGTGGCAGCGGCCGGAGAGCTTTCGCAGGAGGAGGAGGGTGAGCTGGGCCTGCAGTCTTTGGTGGTTGTGGGGCCCACCGTTTTTAGTTGATATCTGGGGGCTTGCAGCGAAAGAGTGGGAGAGTGTGTCCCAGCATACACCAGTTCCTCCATTTTCTGTGAGAAGCTTAGAAGTGGAGATGCTGGAGAGAGGGAAAGTGTGTCTGGTGAGCAGGGCTCTGGCTCTGGTGTTTCCGGTGGCTGTGAGATGTTGTCCTGGCTTCCCTGGCTGTTTTCAAGAAAGTCGTCCTTGGGTGCTGAGTCTTGGAGCTGTTGTAATACGTCACAGTCTGCATGTGATGAGCTCTGTGGGCAGGGCTCAGCCGGGATGTCCATGAGCAGTGCTTGTTGTGGCTGCGTAGTGTTATCAGTATCCTTGTGGGATGTGTCAACCACATGTTGACTCAAAAGCTGACATGAAGTCCTGTGGTCACTCATATACTGTTCAGGTGTGTGTGTGCCATTCAGGCCGAGTAGATTGGCACACACCGCTGAAGGATGACGGAGGGAGAAATAGATATTGTCCTTTAGCACTCTTGCACAGAGTCTGTTTGTGTGGAGGCATCCAGTTTAAACAGTTGTCTGTGGCCCCAGAAAAGATTGAAGTTGTCGATGAAGTTGACTCCTTTTATACTGCAGGTTCTTTGTAGCCATGTATTTAGCCCAAGCAACCGTGAAAATATGTTAGTTCCCCTTGCTGGGAGTGGTCCACTGATGAACGGCTGAACTTCAAGACTTTGAAGAGTTTCAAAGAGTTCACTGAAATCCTTCTTAAGGAGTTCTGACTGCTACTTCCGAATATCATTCTTCCCCACATGGATGATGACTCGATTTGCAGTCTTGTGCTTCATCAGAATGTTCCGAAGTTCTTTGTTCACATCAGAGACGGTTGCTTGAGGAAAGCAGTATGTAGTTGTTGTCCTGCTACTGATGTTTCTGATAATAGCGTCACCCACTATCAGAGTCCTGGGCTCGGCTGCACTCTGAGCTGAAAGCCGCTGTCTGCTCGACCTTGAGCACCTGTTAGTAGCGATGTTAGCTGCTGGCTGATTCGATCCGTGTTTAGTCACATTTGCGGATTCCTCACCCACATTCTTTAATGCTTCAAATCTGTTCTCAAGATGTATAGGGGGTGGTAGAATACCAGTGTTTACAAGTCTTTTCATAGCCGTATCTGGGGTAGAGGATGCTACGGCGGCAATACGAGATACTCGTGATAATCTGATGTCTCGATTGCCTTTGGGTCTCGCTCCCTGTTTGTGCCATCGATTTGTCTGTCGATCTGTTTCGGCTTTTTCCTCTACACTTTGTATAAACTGTTGAGATTCACTAGATTCACAAGACTCACCGGCTGTATGCTGAGGGGGTCCGTGATGACCATATGCTGTGTGTTCCGCTTGTTTTGGAAGTCCAGCAAGTAACTTTGTGTCAAGACCCACAATCCTTTGTAGAAGTCTGTGGCAGTTTCTATAGCAAATAGATTCCACGAGAGGCATTTTATCTCGTCTGTTTGAATGTAGACAGCTGTGTTTTTCCGTCTCTGGAATGTAAACTGCTGGGAAAGAGTCTTAATTTTCCCCAAAAAATGTGTTGTCTGAGCACTGTGCTGATCTGCTGAAGTTAAAATCTTAGAGAGATCTGAGAAAAGTGCAAAAATAGGGAGCAAAGCGCAGAGCAATAGCAAGAGCGTCCGAACAGTAGCAAAGCCGGAAGCGAAGTATGGTATTTCAGTTTCCAGTTCCAAAAAGTAAACGCAATCTGCTACAGTTAATGGTTTTGCACTGTTTAGGCACTAATGTCAATCTAAACTTATATAAATATTCATGCCAACATTTTAACAAAGAAATATAGAAGCTCTTTCCTCTAAAACATTTTCAGTAGCTTCACTAGCTTCAGCATACTCTTTGATATACTGTAAGGTTTTTTTTTTTTTCTTTATGTTTTCCAAGAAATGCCTACATGTCTGTTGTACGTTATCATAAGCTTTATTAGATCACCACATCAATGTAGATGTCTGCAAGTGCAGACATTCAAAGTGGAATGACTCCATTAGCTGGCTACTAAAGTTTCTCACAAATCTTCAAGAAAACGTTACCAGAGATTCAACGCATGATGTTAAAACTTGAGGTTCAGATTGCACAATAATAACTGGACAATTAAAATAAATGTAGAAAATATGCACAACCTATCCGAGTTGACTGCAGATGCTAGATGCTTCACTATTAACTAGGTTTTTCAGTAGTATGACAGTAGTTGAGTTTATATTAAAGTATAGCTTTATCTGTAACACGCTACCCAATGGGTAGCTTTTCCAAGCCCAAACACTACATTACTCTTTTCATCTCAGAAGTGAGTGAATAATCAGATACACTCACCCAAAATGTCCTCGCTCTCCCTTTCTCTGATGTAATGTAGGAAAGTCAGATTAATTTTTATTTTGAAATGGTTCGTCCAAAAAGCTGCTTTCCCCCATTTGTAGTGGCAGAAAGTGTGATTTAATCTAAGTAACTGGTTCATACTAGTCTGTCTACTCTGTCATATATTGCATAGAGTTGGAAAGTCTGATTTTAGTAAATTCTTCATCATAAACAGTCCCTTTCTCTCATATGAAAATGTATGGCACTACTGCAGCTCACTTACTCATCTGGGCTACCAAGAGACACTACCATAGACTGTGAATATACTTTTCAAAGCAAAATATAGAGCAGTGGTCTCAAACTCAAGTCCTGGAGGGCCACAGCTCTGCAGAGTTTAGCTCCAACCAGCCCCAAATCACACCTGCCTGGAAGTTTCAAGTAATCCTGAAGACCTTGATTAGCTAGATCAGGTGTGTTTGATTAGGGTTGGAGCTAAACTGTGCAGAGCTGTGGCCCTCTAGGAATTGAGTTTGAGACCAATGATATACAGGTGCATCTCAATAAATTAGAATGTCGTGAAAAAGTTCATTTTTTCTTATAAGTTATTTCAAAAGGTGAAACTTCATATATTTTAGATTCATTGCAAAGTTTTTTGTTTTAATTATGATGATTAGAGCTTACAGCTCATGAAAGTAAAAAATCTGTATCTCAAAACATTAGAATATTTACATTTGTGTTTCAATTAATGACCATCCTTATAGTATAAATTCCGGGCATCTCTTGTTCTTTGAAACCACAATAATGGAGAAGACTTGGCAATGATCCAGAAGACGAACATTGACGCCCTCTACAAAGACGGTAAGTCACAGAGGGTCATTACTGAAAGATGTGGCTGTTTACAGAGTGCTGTATCAAAGCATATTACATTTATTATTAAATATTAAATTAAAGTTGACTGGAAAGAAGAATTTGGGTAGGAAAAGGTGCACAAGCAACAGGGATGACTGCAAGCTTGAGAATACTGTCAAGCAAAGCTGATTCAAACACTTGTGAGAGCTTCATAAGGAGTGGACTGAAGCTGGAGTCAATGCATCAAGAGTCACCACGCTCAGACATCGTCAGGAAAAGGGCTACCAAGCCACAACCAGAGACAACGTCAGAAGCGCCTTACCTGGGCTGTGGAGAAAAAGAACTGGACTCCACTGGAGTGTTGGTCCACTGTGTTTTCTGAAGTCCACAGTCAACTCTGCCATCTACCAGGAACTTTTAGAGCACTTCATGCTTCCTTCTGCTGGCAAGCTTTATGGAGATGCTGATTTCATTTTCCAGCAGGACTTGGCACCTACCCACACTGCCAAAAGTTCAATGACCATGGTGTTACTGTGCTTGATTGGCCAGCAAACTCGCCTGACCTGAACCCCATAGAGAATCTATGGGTTATTGTCAAGAGGAAGATGAGAGACACCAGACCCAACAATGCAGATGACCTGAAGGCCGCTATCAAAGCAATCTGGGCTTCCATACCACCTCAGCAGTGCCACAAACTGATCACCTCCATGCCACGCCGAATTGAGGCAGTAATTAAAGCAAAAGGAGCCCATATCAAGTATTAAGTACATATACAATAAATGAACATACGTTCCAGAAGGCCAACAATTCACTAAAAATGTTTTTTTTACTGGTCTTATGAAGTTTTCTAATTTGTTGAATTGGTGGGTTTTTGTTAAATGTGAGCCTAAATCATCACAATTAAAAGAACCAAAGACTTAGACTACTTCAGTCTGTGTGCATTGAATTTATTTAATACATGAGTTTCACAATTTGAGTTGAATTACTGAAATAAATGAACTTTTCCATGACATTCTAATTTATTGAGATGCACCTGTAGAGAAAGAAGTCTGGCCTTCTAAAAAAAAGAAGAGTCAATTGGCAATTGGAGAAGTCACTGCGTCACTACAGATGCAGTCAGAACTTTTCAATAGCCATAGAAAGAGTCAGTGTTTTGAGACGCATGCTTAGCCCTCTATGGGATAAAGTCATTTATAAATGACGCTAAGAAAATTGCATTTAAAATACAATATTAATGATCATCCAACAAAATTATATTTTAGTGACGTCATATGACATTCCCTTCAACCAGTAAAATTAAAATGAATTTGCCATATGGTTTTTACAAAAGTTTTTTATTTTGTTCCAGTTTTTTCCCCCGCGATATGGACGCCGCCTCCCGCTTCACCGCCCTGATCCGTGAAGGTCAGCCTTTTTTCGAATATGCAGAGGGATTCTATAAGATCGCGGCGGCGGCGTGGGATGATACTACTCTGAACAAGCTGTTCTGGCTCGGGGCAAATTACCACCGTCCCGTGGACCTCCCAGACATTACCGGCCTGAGTTGGAGAGAGGGGATTTACCGTCTGGGCCCGAGCCAGCTCGCTGTCGTCCGCAGCTCCCCCGAGCCCTCTGCAATTCGCGCCTCCAGAGCGCCCCCGCGAATCCGCGCATCAAGAGCGCCCCCGCGAATCCACGCTTCAAGAGCGCCCTCCAGTGCCTGCTCCTCGCAGGTGCTCTCCTGCGTCTCCGCTGGGGCCGTCCAGCTCTCCTGCGTCTCCGCTGGGGCCGTCCAGCTCTCCTGCGTCTCCGCTGGGGCCATCCAGCTCTCCTGCGTCTCCGCTGGGGCCGTCCAGCTCTCCTGCGTGTCCGCTGGGGCCGTCCAGCTCTCCTGCGTCTCCGCTGGTCCCGTCCAGCTCAGTTCCTCCAGAGTGCCCCCAAGTGTCCGTGCTTCCAGAGCGCCCCACGTGCCCTCCTGCGTCTCCGCTGGTTCCGTCCAGCTCCGCGCTGCAAGAGCGCCCGACAGAGTCCGCGCTGCAAGAGCGCCCGACAAAGCCCGCTCCGCAGTGGTTCCCTGGGGGGGGACTTCCCCAAGAAAATTTTGGGGGGAGGTAATAGGGTCACGGCCTGTGTGGCTGGGCCAAGGCCACAGAACCCCTCGGGTGGCCCGAAAAAGTAAGGCTGTGGCCTCCCGAGTCCCCTGACCCGCCGTGGCCTCCCGAGTCCCCTGACCCGCCGTGGCCTCCCGAGTCCCCTGACCCGCCATGGCCTCCTGTGTCTCCCGTCCCGCCATGGGCTACCGGCCCCGCTCTGGAGGCCGGTAGCCCACCCCCCCTCCCCAGTAGATGGATTAGGGCATGAGGACATGCCTTCCGGAGGGGGGCGTCATGTCAGTCTGTGTCTCGTGTTTCCCTGCCTCTCGTGTCCATATTTGGCCTTCCTGTTCCTGTCCTCATTCCCTGTTCATTAGTTGATTAGTCCCTAGCCCTGTGTTTAATTGCCCCGCACCTGTTTCTGTTCTGCCTCGTTGATTTCCCTGTGTTCTTAAACCCTGTGTCTCCCTGTCTCCCATGTCCTGTATTGTTTGTCTACACCTGTCGGTGAACGTCCTCCATGTTTGGATTCCCTGCGAATATTCTGAATAAAGGATATTGTTATTTGAAGACTTCCTCGTCTCCGCATTCCCTTGCTCTAGACAAACATGACAACTTATAGGACAGTTCACGTCAGATTTTGTAGCTGATTTGAAATGTTATTTAAATGTGCATTGAATGTTTATTTTTTTTATTTTTTTTAGGAGTTGGTCTTGCATGAACGAAATTGATGACGTAGCAAATATGGTTGTGAACTGACTTACCCTGAAAAGGACTTTGACACTGCTTTGGCACTCTGGATGCTTTTATAGAGCCCAGGCTCCCTATTGGAGCTTACCATTATAACAGCTAAGTATGTTTTCATATAAATGTATACTATTAGAGACATAAAGAATCTCCCTTTTCTGTCAAAGATACTAGAAAAGGTAGTATCTTCACAATTATATTCCTTCTTAGAGAAAAAATTTCAGTCAGGATTTAAACCGTTTCATAGTACTGAGACTGCTCTCATTAGAGTTACAAATGACCTGCTCTTATCATCTGATCGTGGTTGTATCTCTCTATAAGTGCTACTGGACCTTAGCGCTGCATTCGACACTATCGACCACAACATTCTTTTGAATAGTCAAGTCAAGTCAAGTCACCTTTACTTATATAGCGCTTTTTACAATGCAAATTGTGTCAAAGCACTGCACAATATAAAAAAAAAGGAAAATAAAGTGTCAATAAGTTTGAATAGTGTCTTTGCAATAAGGTCGGCGATATCGCTGGAAATGAAGCGTCCCCAACTAAGCAAGCCAGAGGCGACAGCGGCAAGGAACCAAAACTCCATCGGTGACAGAATGGAGAAACCAGGCTCAGTCGGGGGGCCAATTCTCCTCTGGCCAAACAAACCAGCAGTTCAGTTCCAAACTGCAGAAAGTCAGATTGAATGGGCTCAGCTGGTTCCAGTGGTCTTTTCCGATGGCTGTCTAAGTGGCGGGGTCCTCAATGGGGATCTGTCTCTGGCGTTCATCCAGGTGTTTGGCCTCTGCCTACGATCAGGGACACATACGTCATCTCCCAGCGCTGATCCTCCATCTCAGGTGTTCGGTCATCTCAGATCATGTAATGGTTAGATCCAGACTGAAGTTCTGTAATTCCTGGCTACCACCCGTGGCAGGAACGTAGAGACAAGCAGAGACATGATTAGCGTAGCTGCTGTTCCATCTAAGCAAAAATAAATAGTTCAACCCAAGCTAAAGAATAATAATAATGTACATTTGATCAGATATAACTGCAGTACAATATTATAAAATGCATTATGTGTATGCTTGGCTAAAGAGATGTGTCTTTAATCTAGATTTAAACAGAGAGAGTGTGTCTGAACCCCGAATGTTATCAGGAAGGCTATTCCAGAGTTTGGGAGCCAAATGTGAAAAAGCTCTACCTCCTTTAGTGGACTTTGCTATCCTAGGTACTACCAAAAGTCCAGAGTTTTGCGACCTTAGAGAGCGGGTTGGATTATAGCGTGGTAGAAGACAAGTTAGATACGCAGGTGCTAAACCATTTAGGGCCTTATAGGCAAGTAATAATAATTTGTAAATGATACGGAACTGAATAGGTAGCCAATGCAGAGACTGTAAAATTGGGGTAATATGATCATATTTTCTTGATCTGGTAAGAACTCTAGCCGCTGCATTTTGGACTATCTGTAGCTTGTTTATTGAAGATGCAGGACAACCAGCTAGCAGTGCATTACAATAGTCCAGTCTAGAGGTCATGAATGCATGAACTAGCTTTTCTGCATCAGAAACAGGTAGCATGCTTCGAAGCTTGGCAATGTTTCTAAGTTGGAAGAATGCTGTTTTTGTAACATGGGAAATATGATTTTCAAAGGACAAGTTGCTGTCTAAAATAACACCCAGATTTTTGACTTTAGAGTACGTAACAGTACATCCGTCTAGTTGCAAATTATAATCCACGAGATTCTGTGTACTGTTTTTTGGTCCAATAAGTAATATCTCTGTCTTATCTGAATTTAGTAGGAGGAAATTATTGGTCATCCAATCTTTTACACTTTTTACACAATCTATTAGCTTAGATAGTTGAGAAGTTTCATCTGGTCTTGTTGAGATATATAATTGAGTATCATCAGCATAGCAATGAAAACTTATCCCGTGTTTTCTAATAATATTTCCAAGGGGCAACATGTAAATTGAAAATAGCAGAGGACCTAGGACAGATCCTTGTGGTACTCCATACTTTACTGGTGATAATTGAGATGACTCCCCATTTAAATGAACAAAGTGGTAGCGATCGGACAGGTAGGATCTAAACCATCTTAAAGCCTGTCCTTGAATACCAATATATTTTTGTAATCGATCTATGAGTATATTATGGTCTATAGTGTCAAACGCAGCACTAAGATCAAGTAATACTAGCAATGAGGTGCAGCCTTGATCTGAAGCAAGTAGTAAGTCATTCGTAATTTTAACAAGTGCAGTTTCTGTACTATGATTGGGCCTGAAACCTGATTGAAATTCTTCATAGAGATCATTTTTTTGCAAAAATGAGCATAATTGAGTAGACACAACTTTTTCTAAAATTTTTGACATAAAAGGAAGATTTGAAATGGGTCTGTAATTTGCTAGTTCATTAGAATCTAGTTGTGGTTTCTTAATAAGAGGCTTAATAACCGCCTCCTTGAATAGTTTTGGGACGTGACCTAAATATAACGATGAGTTAATAATATTGAGAAGCGGTTTTTCTGCTACGGGTAACAACTCTTTCAGTAATTTAGTAGGTACAGGATCTAATAAACACGTTGTTGGTTTAGATGCACTGATAAGTTTATTTAGCTCTTCCTGTCTTATAGTTGTAAAGCACGGCAGTTTTTCTTTGGGTGCGATGAATGAAGCTGAAATACTAGACGCAGTAGAATCTACATTTGTTATTGTATTTCTGACGTTATCTATTTTATCAGTAAAGAAATTCATAAAGTCATTACTATTAAACTGTGAGGGAATATTTAGATCGGGTGGCGTCTGTTTATTTGTTAATCTAGCCACTGTGCTAAATAAGAACCTTGGATTGTTTTGGTTATTATCTATGAGTTTGCGGATATGCTCTACCCTGGCAGCTTTTAGAGCCTGTTTATAACTGGACATACTGTTTTTCCACGCAATTCTAAAAACTTCTAATTTAGTTTTTCTCCATTTGCGCTCAAGAATACGAGTTTCTTTCTTGAGAGAATGGGTATAACTGTTGTACCATGGCGCAGTACGTTTTTCTCTAACCTTTTTCAATTTGAGGGGGGCAACAGCTTCTAATGTATTAGAGAAGATAGTGCCCATGTTGCTAGTCATTTCGTCTAGTTCATGCGTATTTATGGGTACACAGAGCAGTTGAGATAAATCAGGCAGGTTATTTGTGAATCTGTCTTTGGTGGCTGGAACAATAGTTCTGCCCAGATGATAACGCGGAGCCATATAACTAATATCAGTAATAGGCAGCATGCACGATACAAGGAAATGATCAGTAACATCGTCACTTTGAGGTACGATATCTATATCAGTAAGATCAAGTCCATGCGATATAATTAAATCTAGCATATGATTAAAACGATGAGTGGGCCCGGTGACGTTTTGCTTGACTCCAAAAGAGTTTATTAGGTCAGTAAACGCAAGTCCTAACGCATCATTTGTATTATCAACGTGAATGTTAAAATCTCTGACAATTAGCAGTTTATCAACATTAACTAGTAGATCTGAGAGGAAATCTGCAAATTCTTTTAGGAAATCTGTATATGGCCCTGGCGGTCTATACACAGTACCCAGAGCAAGAGATAGGAGAGATTTATTTTGCATATCTAACAGTGTAACATTAAGCAGAAGTATTTTGAATGAGTTAAACCTCCTGTATCCTGTTTTCTGAGTAACATTGAGAATATCACTATATATTGTTGCAACACCGCCGCCACGACCAGTCTGACGGGGCTCATGTTTATAACAGTAGCTTGGTGGAGTAGACTCATTTAGACCAAAATATTCATTTGGTTTAAGCCAGGTTTCAGTCAGGCAGAGTACATCAAAATGATTATCTGTGATCATTTCATTTACAATAACTGCTTTGGGTGCGAGTGATCTAATGTTTAAGAGCCCAAGTTTTAAAAATAGTTTTTGTTCATTTATTTTGCGTTTTTCTGGTTTAATCACGGTCAGATTTTTTCTAGATCCTGCATTGAATTTATATTTTGATCTCGCTATTCGGGGAACAGACACAGTCTGTATAGATTGGACAATGCAATTACTTCTATTTTTTAAGTGGGTAGAACAAAAGTCGTCGTAGCAGTTATTTGAGAATTGGCTTACTAGTCAGATGGAGCGTAGCGTCCTGGAGATGTTGTCCGACAGGAGTTCCGCTCCGACTCTGCTGGGGTGCAGGCCATCAGCACGGAAAAGCCTAGGACGCTCCCAGAAAAGATTCCAATTATTAACAAAGAGCAGTTTCTGTTCTTTACACAATGACGATAACCATTCGTGTAAAGCAAAAAGTCTACTGAACCTTTCGTTTCCTTGTCGATACGTGGGAAGCGGTCCTGACACGATGACCGTCGCCGCGGGCGATGTGCTGCGTACCGTCTCGATCAGGCTCCTGTAGTCCCTCTTCAGTGTCTCCGTCTGCCGCAGCTTGATGTCGTTGGCCCCAGCGTGCAGCACGACAGCACCGATGTTCTCGTTGCCCTTCAGGATCGCAGGTCTCTGCGCAGAAACATCGAGAAAGAAACACAAAGAAACAAACACACGGAGTAGAGGTGGTGGGGATGTTAGAAGCGTGTACTTTACCTTCAGCTAGCGTAGCACGGACGTGCCGGACAATGGAGTCTCCAACTATCACAACGTCGCGTTCTGTCTCGCGGAGGGGGGCGAATTTGTTCCTTGTGGAGATCTCGAAGACAGGGGGGGGAGAAGTCGTCACCCGAGGCCTGGCTCGCGTCCTCCGCTGCTGCAGCACCCAGGGTCCGTGGTGTCCCGGCGCCGGAGTGAAGGACATCTGGGAAGATCGAGTCCTGGGTGCACAGGGTCTGTGCAAAGAAACACACGGAGTAGAGGTGGTGGGAGTGTTAGCAGCGTGCTGTATACTTACCCCGGACTTGTGAGCGTCAGCCCGGGATGTTTCCAGCGCAGCTCTTCGTTCCTTCAGCTGGGCCTTTTTCTCCAGCAGGTCGCGGATCTGTTTCTCCACGGCCTCCAGCTCCAGCTGCACCGAATGCAGCTCGAACGTGTCCTCACCTGCACTCAGAGGTAGACACAAATCCGCCATTTAAGCAAGTAACAGTGAAACGATAGTAATGTGTGTGAATAGAGGATTTGCAATGTAAGCGAGATTAGCGGCTGCCACGCTGCCGATGCTAACGGGCTATAAGCTAATAGCAGACTCGAGAATCAGAATAAAACTAGTGATAAACAGGCGCTCTGATCGGATTTGTTATAGAACGCTATAGTGGATATATTCACACGTTATAGAAAAGCCGTTTGAATAAGGCAGTCGAAGCCCCACTGTCGTCGTTAAAGCAGGTTCAGTGGCAAATGGTTCAATATAGCGCACTAACTAACAACCCGACCAAACGCGCCAACCCGTTTGACTAAGGCTGTCAAAGCCCCACTGTCGTCGTTAAAGCAGGTTCAGTGGCAAACGGGATCACGGAGAAAAAAACAAAACGAAAAGGGCATGGCCCTGTGTGTGTGTGTGTGTGTGTGTGTGTGTGTGTGTGTGATCTCAGTCTGGGTGTGTGCCGGAAGCAGAAGCGTTCTCTGGTGGCAAGCGTCCTCTGGTGGCCGGAGCAGAAGGAATAGACTAGAAAACTTTGTGGAAGTGTATTAGCATTGTTCAAATCATACTTATCTGACCACCATCAATTTGTAGCAGTGAATGAAGAGGTATCATATCGATCATAAGTGCAGTATAGAGTACCTCAAGGCTCAGTACTAGGGCCATTACTTTTCACACTTTACATGTCAGGAAACACTTTTATGTTGACGATACTCAGCTCTATATTTCTTTGCGGCCCGGCGAAACACACCAAATTGAGAAACTAACGGAAATGCATAGTCGATATAAAAAACTGGATGACGAGTAATTTCTTACTGCTAAATTCAGTAAAAACAGAGGTGTTAATTATCGGACCTAAAACCCCACATTTAATAACTTAGAACACTGTCTAACACTTGATAGCTGCTCTGGAAATTCTTTGTCATCAGTTAGGAACCTAGGTGTGTTATTTGATAGCAAACGTTCCTTTGACAGCCACGTTTCTAGCATTTGTAAAACTGCATTTTTTCATCTTAAAAATATATCTAAATTGAGACCTATGCTCTCAAAATCAAATGCAGAAATGTTAATTCATGCATTTATGACCTCAAGGTAGATTATTGTAATGCTTTATTGGGTGGTTGTTCTGCATGCTTAATAAACAAACTCCAGATGGTCCAAAATGCAGCAGCTAGAGTTCTTATTAGAACTAATTTGACCACATTAGCCCGGTTCTGTCAACAATGCACTGGCTCCCTATTAAACATTGTATAGATTTTAAAATCTTGTTAATTACTTATAAAGCCCTGAATGGTTTAGCTCCTCAGTACTTGAGCGAGTTCTTGGCCATTTGATAATACCTAGAATATCAAAATCAACTGCGGGCGGTAGATCCTTTTCCTATTTAGCACCAAAATTCAGGAACAATCTACCTAACACTGTTCGGGAGGCAGACACACTCTGTCAGTTTAAATCTAGATTAAAGACCCATCTCTTTAACCTGGTTTACACATAATACACTAATATGCTTCTAATATTCAAATCCGTTAAAGGATTGTTAGGCTGTATTAATTAGGTCAACCAGAACTGGGAACACTTCCCATAACACCCGATGTACTTATTACATCGTAAGAAGAATGACATCTACGCTAATATTAGTTTCTTTCTTATTCCGAGATCATCGTAGTCACCCGATCCAGTCTGTTTCCAGATCAGATGGTCACTGCAGTCACCTGGATCCAGTCCGTATCCAGATCAGATGGTGGATCAGCACCTAGAGACGACCTCTACAGCCCTGAACATCAGCGGAGATCAGGACACTTAGATGAGCCCCAGAGACAGATGCCCAGTGAAGACCTTGTCACCTAGACAGCCATCGGGACAAGAGTTCGGGAACCAGATGAGTCCTCTACACAATCTGACTTTGCTGCAGTTGGAACAAACTGCTGGTTCGTCTGGCCAGAGGAGAACTGGCCTCCCGACTGAGCCTGGGTTTTTCCAAAGGTTTTTTCTCCATTCTGTCACCGATGGAGTTTTGGTTCCTTGCCGCTGTTGCCTCTGGCTTGCTTAGTTGGGGACACTTAATTCCCAGCGATGTCATCGATTTGATTGCACATATACTATTTCAACTGAACTGAGCTTGACAATGGCTTCATTGAATTTAATATTGAAATGCCTTTAACTGAAAATTGAGTGTTTAATCTTGTCATTTTACATTATTGACACTATTTTCCTTATGACTCCTTATGACACTATTGACACAAAAGTTGCTTTGACACAATCTGTATTATAAAAATCACTGTATAAATAAAGGTGACTTGACATTAAAAACATACAAACCAAAAGTACAACCCAATACACATAACAGAAGATAACTATGCATGTACATAGTGTATAATAAAAATCTTTGCTCTAAAACAATATATGGTTTGTTTGATTTCTGGTTAGTACTGGTGTCTACAAAGCATGGATAGGCTATATAACATTCTATTCTATTCTATTCTATTCCTTTTCTGCATTTCTCATCTTCTCTAGCTTGCTTCCAAATATAGTTGTCTAATAAACCTGGCATTGTATATAACACATATTATTGGCTCTTTGACAAATTTGCTTTTTGTTCAAGTCTTTTTTCGATAATAGCATCTGCTAAATGCATAAATGTAAATGTATAGTTTGTAGCCACATAGTACAGCTTTGCCACTGTTGCCTCCTCCAACATCACTCAACACATATGTACCACCTACAATAACAAAACTCAATATGAAAGGATGAATGTTTAAGTGTCCAAGCATGTATTATGGTCAGGACTGAATGATGAATGGATGTAATGTCCATGTGCTAAAGAACTGCATGTGCATTCGTCTCTCTATAGCAAGAATGGAGGGAAAGGTGATGTGAAATGTATGGACAGTATATGTGTGCACCAGTGCGATTCCACCTACAGATCTGGGTCAGGAAACAAAACCAGCTGAGAGCCACTGACTCAGACCACTCACATATGGCAGAGGCTATTTACATTAGATTTTGTAGCTGATTCGCAATATATTATTTAAATGTGCGTAGGCTTTTTTTTTTTTTTTTTTTTTTTTTAGGAGTTGGTCTTGCATGAACAAAATTGATGACATAGCAAATATGGCTGTGAACTGACTTCCCCTGAAAGGGCTTTGACATTGCTTTGGTGCTCTGGATGTTTTTATAAAGTCCAGGCTCCTCCCCTATTGGCGCCTACCATTATAACAGCTAAGTATGTTTTAATATAAATGTATACTAGACTACTAAATATAAGAACACATGTGACATTAAAAACATATGACAGGCTATTTACATTAAGTGAAAATAACATTATTTTGTTTGCACTAAATCTAAATTATGTTAGATATTATGTTAGATTCTATTTACACTTAGTGCAAATAGTGGGAGACAGGCTGAGTATTTGCACCTCAGTGTATTATTGTACATTATCAAACAGCATATTCAGTGTAAATATTCAGTTCAGTGTCTATTGTCACAGAACGGCCAGGCTCCATCGTCACCCAAGTACTCCATGATCACTCTCACCTGAACTCTGATCACTACAGTCGGACAGCCGGTCTCGTTTCATACGAAGTGGAGTCCTGTATGTTTGCCTGCCTGCCTGCCTGCCTGCCTGCCTGCCTGCCTGCCTGCCTGCCTGCCTGCCTGCCTGCCTGCCTGCCTGCCTGCCTGCCTGCCTGCCTGCCTGCCTGCCTGCCTGCCTGCCTGCCTGCCTGCCTGCCTGCCTGCCTGCCTGCCTGCCTGCCTGCCTGCCTGCCTGCCTGCCTGCCTGCCTGCCTGCCTGCCTGCCTGCCTGCCTGCCTGCCTGCCTGCCTGCCTGCCTGCCTGCCTGCCTGCCTGCCTGCCTGCCTGCCTGCCTGCCTGCCTGCCTGCCTGCCTGCCTGCCTGCCTGCCTGCCTGCCTGCCTGCCTGCCTGCCTGCCTGCCTGCCTGCCTGCCTGCCTGCCTGCCTGCCTGCCTGCCTGCCTGCCTGCCTGCCTGCCTGCCTGCCTGCCTGCCTGCCTGCCTGCCTGCCTGCCTGCCTGCCTGCCTGCCTGCCTGCCTGCCTGCCTGCCTGCCTGCCTGCCTGCCTGCCTGCCTGCCTGCCTGCCTGCCTGCCTGCCTGCCTGCCTGCCTGCCTGCCTGCCTGCCTGCCTGCCTGCCTGCCTGCCTGCCTGCCTGCCTGCCTGCCTGCCTGCCTGCCTGCCTGCCTGCCTGCCTGCCTGCCTGCCTGCCTGCCTGCCTGCCTGCCTGCCTGCCTGCCTGCCTGCCTGCCTGCCTGCCTGCCTGCCTGCCTGCCTGCCTGCCTGCCTGCCTGCCTGCCTGCCTGCCTGCCTGCCTGCCTGCCTGCCTGCCTGCCTGCCTGCCTGCCTGCCTGCCTGCCTGCCTGCCTGCCTGCCTGCCTGCCTGCCTGCCTGCCTGCCTGCCTGCCTGCCTGCCTGCCTGCCTGCCTGCCTGCCTGCCTGCCTGCCTGCCTGCCTGCCTGCCTGCCTGCCTGCCTGCCTGCCTGCCTGCCTGCCTGCCTGCCTGCCTGCCTGCCTGCCTGCCTGCCTGCCTGCCTGCCTGCCTGCCTGCCTGCTTGCTTGCTGTGTTCTCTCCAAGTGTTGTGTCCATCCGTGTCCTGGATCCCAGTTCGTCATACTAACCATACTGTCCCTGGTAATTAGTAAAGGTATCCTTTGTGCCACGATTTTGAGCATGGTAACCATATGAGCTGAACGCATCACAGTTGATTTGCCGGCCTGCCTAATCAACATCAGGACACAACATCCATTTTCAATTATAAGCCTATAAAATACCCTTTAGGCACTTTATTTGTACGTTTGGAACGTTTTCTTCATTTTGATTTGAAATAAACACTATGAGTCTAAAGAGACTTCATGGAGTGTCTCTAGCTTAATATTTGCAATGGAAAGTAGTATTACACGCACTTAAATATGAATATCAACACTTATGGAAACAACATACTGGGCGCATCTGCATTTATTTTTTGTAAAACCATTGATACATAGTCACATTTTCTAATTAACTGCTCTCTCCTCTGGAGATCTAGAATGATCTCAGCTCTCAACCCCTGAGGCTATTAATTAAAGCATACAGACTCAATGTACGCAGCCACTCATACTATCGGCCTTATCTTCACTGAGGAAATATGACTGACCATTTGATAAATATATTATGTTTATGAAATTAAATCTCACTGTAGGCTTTTCATTAACACACAGTCACTCTGTGCACATTCTCTGACTTAAGTATTTACTCATATCTAATGGATTAATTTTAGCAGTGTGAAAAGATATTTGGTAGTCTTTACAAAACAAATAAAAAAAACATGATTGTGAAGAGCCTTTATTTGTTTGCACTTTTGTGGACTGTAAACAGACATGACAAAATCTGTTAATGGTCCCTGATGTTAATGGTCCCTGAGTTGGCACATGAATCCCACTGTCCAATAACATATATTCAAAGCTTTCTCTGTCCAAAAAATATTACATATATGGACACTTTTGACATGATTATAGCCAACAGTCAGGTTCAAATAGGTGAACAAGAATGAATAAAGACTCAAGATAAATGTTGGTCATATGCAGGAGGAAGACTAAACAAAAGCTGAATTAAAGTTATGCTGTTAAAATGCAATATAAGGACTGCATTATGTGCATTCCTGTGTATTGATTTGCTTTTGTATACCTGCAACATGCAGACCTCTAACACTTAGAGTTGATTCACACTTGATTTGTTTTGGGGGTCTTTTCAAGGGCAGTTCACTTAAATTGTGCATTAAGGGCCTGTCAACACAGGATGCCATCTTAGATTCCATCTGTGTAATTTTTGCTTCATTCTGTTACATTCCACATAGCTTCCTGTGTGAACAGCCACAATGTAAAACAGGGTTTAGAAAGTAACATTATTCCAGAGATGGACCACTGCTATTACAATAAATATGAGAAACTGGAGCACCCAATATGAAGACGCTAGTATACAGTATTTTAGTGTTATTTGAGGGTAAGGAACAACATTTATGATTCCTTTTGAGTCAGATATTATTGTTAATTTGAAATAATATATGCTTTTGAAATGTGAGTTTGTAAAGTAGTATCAGTAATTCCCAATTCAAATAAACTGTTCTTGTATGATTGATAAGAGCTGCCGAGTATATTTACAAGATGGCAAATGAGTGAACTAAGCTGATAAAACATGCTGATTTATTATGTAGGATGCATATACATTCTGCTTCCCTATCATAGTCCAGTGAATATGTAATATTAACTATAAAGTCTACGATGATAATTAAGGTATTACAGTATTGACAGTGCTGTGGCAACATTGCGTTCCATTGCGTTTTTGTATATAGCATATTTTATATTAAGTTAAAATTCACATCAAATCAATAGGTATAGCAGTTCACAATAAAAATAGTTTGAAAACAGAGAGTCATGATGTGAATGTTTATATCATATATTAATATTTTGCCTTACAATGGCATTTAGCAGATTAGAGCTTGGTGATAATATAGTTACATTTAGTGATAAATGATACAAGCAATCAAGCAGTTGAGATTTGTAAGACGTTGCATATCGCCTTATGGGAGTACACTGTATGCATGTGAATAAATAAAGAGCTGAGCATTCATAGGCTATAGTTTATATTTTGCAACACTATAAACAATACTGAAATTTAGATTAATATAAGAGAGCAATGTGTGATTACCTGCATTTAATGCAGCACTCATTCTTCAGCCCAATCATAGTTCGGTGTCTGCTGAGGAAATACTATCAAATATACTATGTTGTCATACTATCCTTTCAGCTGTTAAGGGTGATTTCTGATGACAGCAATGTTCAGTGCACTTGTTGGTTGTGTCTTGCAAGCTGTTGTTGAAAGTAAAAATAGCATCATTGTTTACAACCTTGTTTCAGACGCTTTTAATTTAAAATCTTTCATACTGAATCATTTAAAAAAAAAAAAAAAAAAAAAAAAAACTGTCTCTTATCACCATCTAATGGTGTAACAATGAGACCAAAATCACCATCACTAAAATACTAAAACAATACTATTATTAGGGTGCTTTCAAACCTGGCCTGTTGTTTTGGAACCTGGTGCATTTCCCCCCTTAGCTCGGTTCGTTTGGGCATATCTAAACACGGCAATCTGCGGCAAAACAATCAGTCCGAGATCGCCTGAACGAGGTGGTCTCAGCTCGATTGAAAACAAACTCTGGAGCGGTTCGGTTGTAGTGAGAAAGCAATCGGATCCAATGGACCAACGAACCAGGATATATCACAATATATGATTGGTAATTACGTAAGTTCCGTGAAAAGTTTTAGCTTTGTTGTTTGGCTAATACCTCAAAATGAACCTGGGAATGTCTGTGGGTGAGCACGTCTTCGCAATTTAAAATCAAAGTGCATTTTTTCATTTTATAATGACGTTTTATTGCTCTTCTTTGTAGTAGTTGCATTTTAAAAATGTTTTCCCGATGAATCCTGGACTCCTGCTCAAAATGATAAATCAATGTAATGACAGCTACAAAAAAAAAAAAAAAACAATAAGCCGGTGAAGCTGTTGTCGCTATGAGTGGAATCCTGGGAAAATATACCGTTGAACTTTGACCAATGAGAAAACAGTTTACTCACGCATGATTTGTATTAACAAATTTGTTCAAGTCAAGTCACCTTTATTTATATAGCGCTTTTAACAATACAGATTGTGTCAACGCAGCTTTGCAGTATCGAATAGGATATAGTGTGTCGGCAATGCAAAAGGACAATATTAAATATAAAATTTTACAGTTAAAGGCAGTTCATCATTGAATTCAGTGATGTCATCATCCAGCTCAGTTCAGTTCTAATAGTATTTGTGCAATCAAGTCGACGATATCGCTGGAAATTAAGTGTCCCCAACTAAGCAAGCCAGAGGAAACAGCGGCAAGGAACCAAAACTCCATCGGGTACAGAATGGAGAAAAAAACCTTGGGAGAAACCAGGCTCAGTTGGGAGGCCCGTTCTCCTCTGGTTCCTGAGCTCTTGTCCCAATGGCCGTCTAGGAGACAAGGTCTTCACTTGGGATCTGTCTCTGGGGCTCATCTAGTTGTCCTGATCTCCGCTGACATTCAGGGCTGCAGAGGTCGTCTCTAGGTGCTGATTCACCATCTGGACTCGATACGGACTGGATCCAGGTGACTGCAGTGACCATCTGATCTAGATACAGACTGGATCTGGGTGGCTACGATGACCTCAGAATAAAAAAGAAACAGACTAATATTAGCATAGATGCCATTGTAGTGCATAGTAGACCAGGACACACACAGGTAATTTCAAAAACAGCAACATTCCTGAGCAGGAATTAAGCCTCCCACTCCCAGCATTTGACTGGCTTGCAGATTTCCTGCCCTAAATCTCCTTATCTCAGGAAACCTCTAAAAAACTGGAGATATTTGAGAAGAACATCTGGATGTCTTTAAAGAACAGACCCTTCAATGTTCGTGACCGGTTTACCATAAATAAAGTCGATCAGTACAAAGCCCGTTGCATCTGGAAATGATCCAGCACAGACAAGGACACACACACATATGATTCAACCAGAAACAGGACAAAGACCTCTGGATCTGGACACTACTTCCTGACTGCTTAACATGTAATTCAATGATCGTATCGACCATGGCCCGTATTCATGAAGAATTTTAATGCAAAAAGTAGCTCCTAGTGACAAAATTCTAAGAAAATTCTTAGAAATGTGGGCGTTTACTCTTAAAATTAAAGAAAAAATCCTAGTAAAGATAAAAGTAATTCAGAAAGCATCTTAACCCTTAAAAGAGGTCTTAAGGTCAAACTTGTTAGGAGTACGGACGAGGACTTTTAAGGGGCTTAAGAGGTTCTCTAGCAGCGGAGAAAATGGACGAAAATGAAGAGGGAGAAGAAATGTGTTGCACACAATGCATGACAGTGAGTTAATAAGACACTACACATTAGTTCGTGCAGGGATCATGTTTGTGACTGATCTTATTAAAGACATGCTAACATCTCAGACACCGCGCAGAATTGCCATAGCGCCAGAAATCACTACATTAAAATATTTGGCAACTGGAAAAATGCAACTATGCAGCAGTGATGATTTGGGTCTGTTACAGCACTTATTAGGCTTATATGTCTCTGTTCATTTCCTATAAAACACAGTAAATATGCAGGGCCGGCGCCAAGGGGCGTCGCGGGCCATGCCCCCCCCAAAACGAGTTACTGTGCCCCCCCACTTTCCATCCTCTCCCCTCCTTGCTGAACGCGATCGATTTTGAAAGCGAAAGTACCGATAAAACAGTGCACATAATGCGATTGCACGCTTTAGCGAGCGTCAGCAACTGCACGAGACCACAGTTTGCAGCCCCCCCACCCCCCCCCGACACACACACAACGTGATTTGTGCCCGCCCTAGAAATTTAAATGCCCCCCGATGGAGGTGCCCTGGCGCCGGCTCTGTAAGTATGACAGCATGGTAAATAAAAAATTAAGAATATATATATATATATATATATATATATATATATATACTATATATACATATATAATGTGTGTGTGTTTGTGTGTGAGAAAGAGCGAGAGGAAAAATTCCGCCTGTAATTTCAAAGTGAAGGCTTATAATATACCCTACTCTTAAAAGCACTCTTTTATTTCCTTCTTGACAACCACCCAATCACAGTCTTCAAAAGATTGTGTCATACATAGCAACGGGGTCAACCCCGCCTCCTCACTAAGATGAAAGTTTTTGTCTTTTCCTTACTCAGAGTTGCTCTCAGATTGGTCCCGAATCGCTCTTAAGCTAAGACTCCTACGTAAAAGTTTATAAGCTAAATTAAGAGTTTTCTGAGAGGATTCTTAGAATCTTTATGAATTTGGGCCCAGGAAGACGGTTTTACAACCGACGTCCGAGCTAAGAAAATCTCCAGGGCCCGTATCCCTAAAGATTCTGAGAATCCTCTCAGAGAGCTCCTAACTTAACCTAAAAATTCCTTGCCAGGAGTTTTAGCTTAGAAGTGATTCCAGAACATTTTCAGTGAACTCTTAGCAAGGAATGGATGGAAAATCCTATCTTAGTGAGGAGGTGTGGTTGACCCCGTTGCTAGGTATGAGTCATCATTTCAAAAGCCGTGATTGGTTGACCCTACAAGTTTGATGAAAATGAACTTTTGGTGATAATGAGCAAAGGATGTACCCTCAAATCAATAAACATAATTATACACTCTAATCTTATGCAGACTGTAATTGTAAATAATATTTCACATTCAAGAAAATATCTGGAAAATGAATAGTAAGCTGTAGGGGTTATAGCCTAACATTAGAATCTAAAATATGTGAAAACGTAAGCTCATTACACCCTGTTCAAATAATGATTTGTGTCTTATTTGCTCATATTAATATCCTAGCTGGGATATTTTGTACTTTCACTCCCATATGGACCCCATTGAAAACAAGATGGCCTATCTCAAGGGGCTGTCCTTAATGAAGTAGTAATTGCATCTCTAAGGAGATCCACCACAAACATGATTCCTGCACGATCCAATCTGTAGCGTCTCAATAATTCCCTGTCATCCAGTGTTTGCAGGACATCTCTCCTGCCTCCTCTGTTGGCCATTTTGTGCAGCTGCTTAGGGGAACTCCTAAGCCACTAAAAGTCCTCTTCCCTGCTCTTAGCAGATCTCGCCTTAGGAGCCCTTTTAAGCGCTAGGAATCTTGAGGAATAGCTTTTATATTAACTGGGATTTCCGTGTCACTTTTAGGGGAAATTCTAAGAAAACGTCATGACTCTGAGAATTTTCTTAGAATTTGGCCGCTAGGAGCCACTTTTTGCACAAAAATTCTTTAGGGATACGGGCCCAGATGCATGTCCAACGGGACACTCATGACCCCCGGACAACTCTTCTCTCTCTCACATTTGAACAATCATTTTCTTCTTATTAACAGACAAAGAGACTCAAATCTTGCTTAAGGATTTCAAAAAGAACAAAGTATAATTGTTCCTGCTATTAAAGCAATATACTCAGAAGCAATATGTACAATATATTTACAATATATGTTCAGGTTGTATTTCATGAATTTAAGCTTGCTGTGTTATTTGAACCTATGTTATTGTTGTAATCTTTTGATGTCTAATTTTTCCCGATCACTATTGTTTAGTTTCACATGCTTGGTGTGATTATTTAGAATCTATGCCTTAACCACTCAGTATATAAAATTAAGGTATGTACTTTGTGTATGCCAAATAACTGTTGTTTGATTTCGAATGAAAGTTAGTTGCGTCAGCAATAATCTGGTGTGGATGAAAATGGTTTTTTATCATCATAATGTATGATTACAACATGTATAGAAATCTGCTTTCAATAGTTTCTTCATGCGATAAAATAACTGGGCAGATAATTAATGCGCGGAAAACTGAGCCGTGCGGGGCGGGGCTCTGCCCTACAGAGACACTTGGGATTGGATCAAACAGCAAAAGAGGCGGATTGAAGTCAGCCCGTTAAAAGTCAGACACCCACCTTTGTCTGTGCCTCTTCGTTCTCTTTGCTTGCTCGCGCGCTGTTTGAAACTTCGGCTCCTGCTCTGATCGTGCTGCTAAGCGCTTCCAGCCATTAACATCTGGCCAAGCATTTGAACAACTATCAAGACTTAGTCAAACTTCTAAAGAAACTAACATCTGAAGCCATAAGAACTGAAACAAACTTCCTGAGAGCGTCATCACGTCAGAAAGGAGCCAACCAACCACCGAAGGGAAACCCCGGACATCATATGACAACGACACATCAGCCGCCAATCCGCACCCGGGGTGCCCTCGAAGAGGAAAGGAACGGACACTCAACTTAAAGCAAGTAAAATCAAACAATTCTTTCCAATGCTGCTGGAAACTGGTTGCATTCATCTTTAAGTGTAAAGATAGTAAAGTTCCATGCTTATGACTACCTCAGGTTGTAGTTAGAGCATTCTTGAAAACGAGCATTAGAACCTTAAACTCTCTTCAGATCAAAACAATTAATTTCAATGTGTGTGTTTGTGTGTTTACGTATTCTGTTTGTGTTAGTTAGCTTAGTAGTTGTGTAGAGTAGTAAATAAACTTTGAATTATTAAGAAATCTTTGTCTGGTGCTGTGTAATTTCCAAGTCTTAAACTATTTTGTCAAAGATCGTGTTACCTACGCTCAAAATTTACCATTTATTTTTGTGGCCACTGGGAATAAAACTGAATTGTTAAAAGATAACGTACTGATTTTAATGCTTGCTGGGCAAGTCGTTAATGAGGTATCGTTAACAAGGTATAAGTTGGACGTTTTGATTAATATCGATTAATCATGTAAATATCAATATTGAATCTTAAGAATAGATTCCCCAAAATTTAAATTAAAATAAGGGCTAATCCTTTACAGATATGGTGGAGATAAGAAGCTGGCATTAGTTTGATTTGAAAATTTATAAGCACATTCATAAATAATAAATTTGTATGTTTTGAATGAAAGACAGTGCAACGTTAGTTGTTGCTGTTTAAGAATAAAGTAAACTGCAGTAAAAATAAAAGTGTCTGTTGAGACATAAGTCGCTCCAAGCGCAAAAAAAGAAGAGAATGAAGCGTTTTCCTTGTTCTTTTTCTATAAGGCCTTCATATCGTGGTCTATTTGTGCGTGTTCCACTTCTAGTCACCTATATTTAATAAATCTCCCTGGCGAGAACGTTAACTTAGCTACTTACAGCAAGTGGAGCCAACCGTTCCGACGTGAACCTGGTGCAGGCTGAGGGGAAAAAAAGAATATCTCTGTTCTAGTGTTGCACAGTGAAGGTCCGCAGCAGGCCTAGCAATCGGGTATCGGATGAGGAGTCAACAGGCTGAGTGGGCGAAGGTGCGGATATACCACCTCGGCTAGCTATTGACTGAGGTACGTCGGACTCCGGGTCTGCGCCGACAGGATTGCTCCCGAGATCTAGCCCCGCCCCTCTTCAGGCCAGCAGTCGATGACGTGCCTCATCCGTGTCAGCCCGATTGTGCCAAAAGCCACATCTGTTTGAAAGGCTCACTGCATTTATGTGGGGACTGAGTGTTCGGCAGGACCCTTACAGGAGTTCACCTGGTGCGCTCTGGCGGAGGGCCTTGCTGCTGTACTACACTGGACCAATTTAATTCTTCACCCTGCCTAGGGCATAAGAACCCAAACTTCTAATTAGCCAAACTCCAAAAGAAAATTAGGTTTTTCTCAATACTTAGACCAGTGTATTTTACCCTACTAAAATTAGCAAAGCCAAACCCCTTTGGTGCATCGACTCATCAGCCCCACCGCGCTGCCACCCTTATTACTAATCCTGACATTGGGAGTAAATCCTCACTCTTCTTCTTCTCTTTTCTCCCTGCCACTATCTTCTAATTTGACTACTGCTACTGGTTGCTGGGATTTTGCCTGAGGGAAAGCATAAGCAGAGAACTTTAGCAATTGAACAGGTATTTGTGAAACTTGAGAACGACTTTTCAAAATTGTTTTCCATTTACCTTCCTCTTTGTGAAATCCTACCCCACCAGGCTAAAGCAGGTCAACGAAAAGGTAGATGTCAGCGAAATTTCCAGCACGCATGAGGAACACTCTAACAGGCGCTGTGGTGTCAATCTTGCCATTATGGGACCAGTACTGTCATTGTTATTATTTTCCTTCACCCCGGAGAAAAGTAATAGCAATCACAGACTTACAAAAAAAAATGTTTTACAATCCTCTGACTAAGAAGCAAACTTCTGACATCAGACTTAACAAAAAAAAAGGGAAATCTAATATCAGAAAGAGATATTTTGTTTTTGTCCCTCTTCCTCACTTTGGCTTAGCCTAACCTTCGCCGTTGAAAAAAAAAGAGAAGGGCTTTCCTGTACAGGAAAAAGGTGAAGCATCCAATTATTACCCTGTTCCTCACTCTGTTGGTGTTCTTCTTCCCCTCATCTGTTCCCTAGCTGTGCTACCTGTGTGTGTGCTTAATTTCTCCCCACAGAGGCAACGAATTAGAAGCACGCCCCCCCAGAGGATCACAGTCACAGAGAACCACACTCACCTGTTTTAATACACACTCAACACTACTACACACTCTACAGTGCATATCTACACCCCTTATTTGTTTGATTTGTTTGGTTTGGTTTGGTTTGGTTTGGTTTGGTTTGGTTTGCTTTGCTTTGTTTTGTTTTGGTTTGCTTTGTTTTGTTTTTCTCTTCAATGTCTCTGTCAGTTGTGGTTTGAGACCTCCCTCAAAACCGTCAGAACACATCTCGCACGACAGAACATGTCGGTCACTGGGAGGATCTGGAAACATGGCTAAGGGTTGCGATAGACAGCCTCCTCCCTAAAGCCGCTGAAGCACTGAAACACCAGACACAGGACCAGCTGAATGAAAACATAACAAGTCTCATGGCACAAGACCCAAGTCAAAGCTACAATCACAAAGAATTAGCCAAGATCACCGGCTCCTTAAGCCACACACTCATCGTGACCCTCAAGTTGAGCGACAAGCACGCTGCACAGCTCCAGCAGGAGCTGACACGCGCACAACGACGCATCAAGCAGCTGGAACTGGAAGCTCAGGAACGACGGAAAAGACCCGATGAGGTGGGACAAGGTGCTGAGGAAGAGATGAAAAGGCTAAAAGAGACCCTAGCAGCCACTTGCCAAGAAAGGCAACAAGTCAAGGCAGTCTGCGCTGATCGGTCCAATAAGCTACAGTACGTAGAACAGCTGCTGGAGAAAGCAAAGGCCGACTTCAGGGATAAGAACGGCAGAATCAAAGCCCTTGAAGCTCACCTGGATGAGTCAAGAAACGAAGTTAGCCATCTAACACGACAGCTACACTATGTCAAAGAAGAAGCTGATAGTTTCCAAGAGGAACTCAAGCACGCTTATTAACTGCACCGTGAGCCATCAAGGACACGACACGCACCGACCTCAACCCTGCCAAGCAGGACTGGGTCACTCGTTCCGGGACTGACGCGTGAGCAAAAGGTGGAGGGGGTGGTATTGAAACATTCACCACCTCCCCCTGGAGAACTTTCCCTCACTCTGCCTCAGCCAAAATAATCTGCTGCAGCCCATCACAAATCATTGCACGGCTTGGACCTAAAAGACCTCGACAAGCTCGCCAGGAACATTGGCAATTTCACCCCGAGCGTGCCAAATAGCCAAAATGTCCAAGCTTATCTCCAAGATATCGATTTCCATCTGGAAATGCGACCAAACGTTACGGACAAAGATAAACTCTATTTACTCCGAATGACATCCAGTTCTGAAGTTCGCAGCTTCCTGGACAGGCAGCCTGCTCACACAAAGACTGATTACCAACTGCTCCGAGAAGCCCTCATTAAAGAGTTCTCCAACCCTGAGTCCGAACAAGGCCTAGTGGCTGCCCTGAAGACAAGACAAGTACGTCACGAACCTCCTCAAGTCTACTACAGCCGACTCAGACGAGCATACTTCGGAACTCGTAACGAAGCCGACATGGAAGAACTAAACTTCAAAACTCTCTAAGGAACCTTCACACCGGCGTAAGCCACCATCTTGGCATTCTCGCATGTCCACGAACAATGAATACTCAGCAGTTGCGAGAGTTGGGACCAGTCAAGGCCTCATGAGAGTCAATGGGAAAGATCGTGGAACTCATTTGGAGCCAAGCTCATTTGGAAACTCACAAGGAAAAAACTCATGGGAATCCAACAGAAACATCAAGGGAAAACGACAAACTAACCCTGGAGCGACTAGCCCAAGGAATCGACGAAAGAATTCACAAAGATTCCAAGCTGACCGAGCTCAAACTGAATCCACACAAGAACAAAAGACACCACCGTGTTTCGACTCACAAGAACTGATGAAAATGATCAGTTCTTGTGAGTCTGATGAAAAACTGATGAAAAAGATCGGAAATGGGAAAAGAAAGAGAAACCAGATTCAGCCTGACTAGCGGCTGGACGAGAAGGCAGCGACCAGCTGACCCAACCAGCCACGGAGAACAGCACTCTTTCACCTCACTCTCAGAGAACCGCAATTGCAATAACTTCAGATGGACATGAAACCCCACCTGAAAACCCAGCAACGGAGTTAGACACAAACTCAACACCCAACACTCCAGATCACAGCAGCGTCCAACAAACACCTGCTGATGAAACCACTCAAGTTCCTGAAAGTGTTGTCTTGGTCGTCTGCCACTCCTCCGAAGAACACCACATCAGCCCTGTAATAACTTTAGAACTATTGTTCTAATTTTAGCTTTTAGGGAATCATTCTTAAGATTCGATATTTATATGATTAATTGATATTAATCAAAATGTCCAACATATACCTCATTAATGACTTGTCCAGCAAGCATTAAACCAGTATGCCTTAACCTGTTAATGTTTGCCAGGGTGACGGCGCACTGAAGCATTTTTTTCCCCACTAGTTTAATGTTTATGAATGAATTTAACGTGAAAGAATATCATTAATCTTGACAAACTATATATCATCATTCTGAAGGTCTAAGCCTCAAGCATCGACGACAGATCGCTGTTTTTCGATGGAAAGCTCATAAGGAATGTATTTGCTACATTTGCGTAAGCAGTACACATCAAAACATGCAGAATAAAAAAGCAGTACGTACCAGATTCATTGTAATAACGAGTCACAAACGCGTCCACTGCTGAAATCCCAGTTTAGTTAGACAGGTAAGGGTCCACAGAACAACATCCCAGCGAGCACTTTTAGTCCAACGAAACAATAACATTGTAATAAGGATGAATATTCCTTTGTTTACATTTCATTTCTTCGGGAGAGTTATTGTTCGCGTCCGTTATGGAATAAATTACGCTCAAAAACAGCGTCTTGGTGGTAAAAAAAAACAACACGGTGTTGTAGCATACAGTTTTACAAACAGAATGAGACAGTCCACGGAAAAAAAAGTCTCAGAAAAGCGAAATATAGTTTATTTGAATTTGGCGCTCTCTCCTGAAAGCGTGACGCACGCAATCAGAATATATACATACATACTATATACATATTCTATTTTTTTTTCCTTTTTTATTACTCAAATAATTATTTTTGTATTTTTTAGTGCTCAAATAAATAACTTATATGATGTCTAAAATTCTGTCTATTATTTTATAATTGAAAAACTATGCAGGAATATGTATAATGACTAAAATAGTTTGTATAATTCTGCAATCCATTTGGTGGTTATTTTTCCTCAAACAGGGGGGTGGGAGGACTATAAATAGTTTCAGAAAAAATATTGCAGGAATCTACAATACATGGTATCGTCATTCATACATACATGGTATCTTCTTCAAATTTGAAATATAAAATCATGTGACATGTGGCTTTCAATCCATTACTTTTCTGGATTGCTCCAGGACTTATGTCATGTATTTGTATATGAAATAAAAAAAAAAAACATTCAGTGTGGAAAAATATATTTCAAGGCACGTCAGTGTCTATAACTTTTTATCTTTTTGAGCATTATTAACTCTGGATGATGGGTAGTAAAGCCTAGGGTGTCTTCTTTCCAAAGATACCTAATTTGTTTGTGTAGCACACTTTGTCAGGAACTGTTACTGTTTTAATTTAGGTAGGTTATTTTCACCTGTGATGCCCAAAATGGGGGGGCGAAGGTTAACAGGTTAACAATTCAGATAATTCCGTGGCCACAGTGATACTGAATTGATTAGGTAAGTTAATGTTGACATTAGGTAAAATTAGCATAGGTAAATTTTGAGCGTAGGTAAACGTGATCTTTGGCAAATAATTTCAGACTTGAAAAATCACATAGCAACAGACATGAGATTTCTTAATAGAATCAAAATTTATTTCACTACTCTAACATGATACTAAGCTACACACACAAACAGAAGACTTAAACATACACACAGACACACAAATTACAGGCAATGAATTGTTTTGATCTGAAGAGAGTTTTAGGTTCTAATGCTCGTTTTCAAAAATGCTCTAACTTCAACCTGAGGGAAATCACACAAATGGAACTCATCTATCTTTACTCTTAGCGATGAATTCAACCAGTTTCCAGCAGATTTAGGAAATATTGTCTTCCTTTCCTTGCTTTCAGTTGAGTTCAGTTCCTTCCGGGTTCAGGAAAGACCGTGCGCGGATTGGCGGCTTGGTAGGTCGTCGTCACGAGCATACTCTTCAGTGGTTGGTTGGCTTCGTTCTGACTTGATGACGCTCCCAGGAAGTTGGTTTCAGTTTCTGAGGCTTTAGATGTTAAAGTTTCTCTCGAAGTTTGAGTCTTGATCTCTGTTCACTGCTCGATCATGATGTTAAATGACTGAGAGCGCCGAGCAAGCAAAGAGCTACGAGCGAGCTGAGCTTAAGCTTGAGTTTAAAACTTTTTCTTCCAACCTCTGAGACACACAGTTGGGTATCTGTCTCTAACGGGCCGATTTGGGATCCACCCACAGGCGACTGACCCGATCGGATTCTTCCTGTGGGGCGGGGCCCCGCCCTGCACAGCTTCTTTCCGTGCATACTTTATCTTGTTCAGTTATTTTATCACATGAAGAAATTATTGACAGCAGATTTCTATTTGTATTGTAATCATACATTGATGAGAACAGACAATTTCCATCCACACCAGATTACTGCTAATGAAATCAGCTTTCATCCGAAATCAAACACCAAGTATTTTTGCATAAACAAAGTACATATATCAATTGTATCCATTACGCGGTTAAGCCCTAGATGAAACAATCCTTAATTCTAAATAATCACACCAAGCATGTGAACTGAACAATAGTGGTCAGGGAAATCAGACATCAAAAGATAGCAACAATACCATAAGTTCCAATAACACAGCAAGCTTATAAATCACATGAAAACAACCTTAATATATGTTGTAAATATAGTGTATATATTGTTTTCGAGTATATTGCTCCAATAGCAGAAACTAGTATAATTTGTCCCTTTTTATATTACTTGGGTGAAAACATTGCTCTTTGTCTGTTAGAGAGCAAAAAGGCGCATTCCTCTTTTGGGGAGAAACGCAAAGTCACGGGAAGATCACTTTCGTGTAGATCTGGTGTTTTGCTTAGTTCGGACGTCGGCTGTAAAACCATCTTCCCTGCAGATAACATAATTGAATTACTGCGTTAATGGTCAGGAAATCAGGGAGGGTTTGTGCCGGTGTTTCTCCAAATGACAAGGTCTTTGCCCTGTTCGACTTTACTTATAGTAAACCGATCACGAACATTGACGGTGCTGTTCTTTAAAGATATCCAGATGTTCTTCTCAAATATATCCTGGGTTTTAGAGGTCTCCTGAGATAAGAATGTTCAGGGCAGGAGATCGGCCAGCCAGTCACATGCTGGGAGTGGGACTTTGATTCCTGTTCAGGAATGTGTCATCTTGAAATCAGGTGTGTGCGTGTGTGTGTTCTTGTTCCGACCAGATTCTACAGCCCTGATATCCTAACCGTTTCCTCCCAAAATCCAGTCCCTCGACTCCTAGGCGATCTCATTTAAAGATGTGAACACAAGTCCGCGAGCCTCTGCCCTGCCAGTCATTAGACTCCAACGAGTCGCAGTGTCAAGTCACAGACAAAGCCCCTAATGCACTGACTGATGATGCAGTAGCAAAGCCTGTAAATGGATCAAGCACAAGCAGCAAAGACCAGGACCCTCTCCTCTGCTCACTGCAGGGGCCTGAATCAAACACAGGCCCCCTTCAAATCACCACTGCAATAGATGTCCAAGGCACATCAGTGTCCAAAGCGGCACTAGCCCTCTGGGCAGATAATTCAGCCATCAGCCTGAATCTATTCAGAACACTGAAGCAAAGACATCAGAGTCTACCACATGTCGCTAAGCACAGCCGCTTCCCTCTCAGTCCCTGGTTGACAACCATGGCCACCTCCAAGATCATCTGCTCTCTGGACATGCGATGAAACAACAGACATCTGAGTCACTACTTCCTCATTGTCCCAGATCTGCCTCATGACATCTACATTGGAGCGGATATCATGGTCCGGCTCAATGCTTGCATTGATACCGTGAACAACATCATATGGGCTCCTCTGTCACACCAACTGACAAATTCAGTCAACCTCAAGAACCTCCAATCTGGTCAAACCATGCCCGACCCATGCGCTATGATCACGGAGCAAGAAGTCACAATACCTGCCTATAGCAAGAGTGTCAGCGTCCGCCTTAACATGCGACCTGGCCAAACTCTCAACAGTAAGCTAGGCTGCTTCCAACCTTCCAGGACCTGCCTGAAACTAGGACTGACCCTGGAAGCCACACCTCTCATCGAAGTGTCATCTCGTGCTGTGTATGTGTTGTTCAACAACTGTACGGCCCAAGACAGCCACGTTCCCAAAGCCAATCACCCGGGATGGCTCATCAGCCAGACATTCCACGACTTTGAACTGATGGTACCTGTCATAGGCCCTATACCAGCACAGCTAATGTCAGAAGAATACAACGACAACGTAACGTTCACAAAACCCCATGGAATCATTGCCATCACTTCCATTCTGCCGGTGTCCAGAGAAAGCGCCTGCCGTTCAGAACTAACAGATGACTCTCATCTCGCTGTCTACACTGTCGCAACATAGCCTGTGACAGAATCACCTACACAGGTGAACACCGAGGCCCAAAGCCCCTCAAATAACTTAACTGCAGAAGAACCCTACACAGGGTTCAATGCACAAATTCAGCAGATCCTGAGTGAGGCGGATGCCCTCCACAATGAAGTGGATCACCAAGAACTCAAAGAGGTTCTGCACAAGTACAAGGACTCCTTCGCAAAGGATTCCCTGGATTGTGGACTGACCAACATCCACACGGTGCACATCCTGACAAACCCAAATGCGCCACCCACATTTGTGCGACAGTACAAGATTCCAATAGCATCATATGAGCCAGTGCAAGAAATTGTTGACTCCATGCTGCAAAAGGGGGTCATCCAGCCCTGTAACAGCACATACTCTGCCCCGATATGGCCAGTCCTAGAACCCAACGGCAAATGGCAGCCCACCATCAACTATCGCAGGTTGAATCAGCAAGTACCATTGTCGATGAGCCAGCTCAAACAGCGCCTGTGCTCTGCTCCGTGCCTGGCCTACCCAGACCCAGGAAAATAATTATATTTGGACTCTAGATTCTCCAATCATTGCTGAGTAAAGGCTGGACATGAATAAGATGGCGCCGGTGAGATCGGCTGCCGTCACGACTGCTCCAACCAAACCTTGTCTTCTTTTGTTATTTTTTTGTATTGTAAACTATAAACACCGGTTTCTTTTTGTAGGATGGCCATTCTTACATACGACAGGGCCACTCTTATTTCTATTGGTGCACAATGCACTCACCTTTCGCCGTTTTTGAACCCGGACCCATCCTGGCCGAGCGAGATCCTGCGGAGGAACAAAGGACGCGACCCGTACCGGCGTCCTCGAGGGAAACGAGCCGGCGTCAGGAACAGGCTGAGGGCACGCGCACACCGCGCTCCCTTACCAAGTGTCCTGCTCGACAATGTCCAGTCGCTGGATAACAAACTCGATGACCTCAGGGCAAGAGTCAAGTTCCAGAGGGACATTCGGGACTGCAACCTTCTCTGCTTCACCGAGACATGGCTGAACCCAGCGGTACAGACCACGCCATCCAGCCGGCCGAGTTTTTCTCGGTTTACCGCATGGACAGAACGCTGGACTCGGGGAAGACTAGGGGAGGTGGAGTATGTCTGATGGTGAACAAACACTGGTGCGACAGCACGAGCATTGTTCCCCTCTCACGCTCCTGCACACCGAATCTTGAACTTCTGACCATCAAATGTCGCCCTTTTTATCTCCCTCTGGAATTTAGCTCGGTCATCGTCAGTGCCGTTTATATTCCACCTCAAGCGGACACGGACACTGCGATATGGGATTTACATGAAACACTACACCTTCACCAGACACAGCACCGGGACGCCGCATTCATTGTTTTGGGAGATTTCAACAGTGCCAACCTCAAGCGTGCACTGCCGAACTTCCATCAGCACATCGGCTGCCCCACCAGCGGCGAAAGGACATTAGATCACTGTTACACCCCATACAAGAACAGCTACAAGGCACAGTCACAACCACCGTTTGGGAAATCGGACCATGCCGCCATCTTCCTCATGCCTGTTTACAAACAGAGGCTGAAACAGGAAGCCCCGGTGCAGAGGGAGGTCCAACGCTGGACGGACCAATCGGTGGCCGCTCTGCAGGATGCGCTAGATGACGCAGACTGGGACATGTTCCGGCGCAGCTCTGATGACGTCAGCTTGTTTACGGAAGCGGTTGTGGGATTTATAGAGAAACTAATGGATGATACGGTGCAGAAAACCATCATCAGGACGTTTCCCAACCAGAGGCCGTGGGTGTATAAAACCATCCGCGATGCCCTGAGATCCCTCTCCGCTGCCTACAACACAGGGCTCATCACCGGGAACATGGATGACTACAAGGCTGCATCTTACAGCGCGCGCAGAGCGGTGAAGGAGGCGAAGCAGCGCTACGGGAGGAAACTAGAGTCGCAATTCCAACATGGCGGCTCTAGGAGCCTGTGGCAGGGACTTAGAACCATCACGGACTATAAAACACCACCCTCCAGAGTGGGGAATGCGTATGCTTCTCTGGCTGACGAGCTGAACACTTTTTATGCTCGCTTCGAGGCTGCAGCTAATCACGCTAGCGGCGCTAGCAGTGCTAACTGCATGCACGCTGAGGAAGCCGGTGAGGACAACGTGTTCACCATCACGGAGCATGACGTGAGGAGGGCATTCAGGAGAGTGAACATCAGGAAGGCAGCAGGACCAGATGGCATCACAGGTCGGGTTCTGAAGGCCTGCGCTGACCAGCTAGCACCGGTGTTCACTGAGATCTTCAACCTCTCCCTGGAACAGTCCATAGTCCCCTCATGCTTTAAGCAGTCCACCATTGTTCCTGTCCCCAAGAAACCCCAGCCCACCTGCCTAAACGACTATCGCCCTATAGCCCTCACATCAGTGGTGATGAAGTGCTTTGAGAGACTGGTCAGAGACTTCATCATTGCATCACTACCAGACACACTGGATTCACTACAGTTTGCGTATAGATATAACCGCTCCACAGAGGATGCCATCTCACACCTCCTCCACACCACAAGAAGTCACCTGGACTGCAGAAAAGGGAATTATGTAAAAATGTTGTTTGTGGACTACAGTTCAGCGTTTAACACCATAATTCCCTCCACACTCACCTCCAAGTTGGAGGTCCTTGGTCTCAGCACATACTTGTGCCAATGGATCTCCAGCTTCCTGAAGGACAGACAGCAAGCCGTACGGATGGGTAAACACACCTCATCCTCCATCACCCTAAGTACTGGAGCCCCTCAAGGTTGTGTTCTGAGCCCCCTGCTGTACTCACTGTACACTTATGACTGTGTGGCCACTTCCAACTCCACCACCATCATCAAGTTTGCTGATGACACTGTTGTGTTGGGCCTGATCTCAGACAACGACGAGACGGCCTACATACAGGAGATTAAGAACCTGGAGAGTTGGTGCCAGGTGAATAGTCTACACCTGAACATCAGCAAAACTAAGGAGCTGATAGTGGACTTCAGTACGAAGCAGGAGCGGTCATACCAGCCGATCACGATCAACGGGACTCCAGTGGAGAGAGTGGACAGCTTCAGATACCTGGGTGTTCACATCACGCAGGACTTGACTTGGTCCTGTCATACCAGCACCCTGGTGAAGAAGGCCAGGCAGCGTCTGTACCATCTGAGACGCTTAAGGGACTTTAGACTTCCCTCTCGGGTGCTTAAGACTTTTTACACCTGCACCATCGAGAGCGTCCTGACGGGCAGCATCACTTCCTGGTTCGGGAACTGCACTATGCAGGACAGACGAGCCCTCCAGAGGGTGGTGCGTTCTGCGGAACGTACCATCCACACCGAGCTCCCTGACCTGCAGGAGATCTACAGCAAGCGGTGCCTGACCAGGGCCAGGAAGATAGTGAAGGACCTCAGCCATCCCAACAATGGACTCTTTTCTCTGCTGCGTTCAGGGAGGCGCTTCCGCTCCATGAAGGCGAACACAGAGAGAATGAGGAGGAGCTTCTTCCCGCAGCCCATTCGGAGTCTTAACCACTCTCCACTCTAATCACATAACCCCACACTTCCACTTTGCACATTTTTCATTACAATCTGCACTAATTTGTAGAAGGTTACGTAAGGATAAATGAGTGGGATTTACATACCATTTGTCTTTTGTCTTTAGTATTCCTTTTACTCACTTATACACTTTACTGCACTGCACAGCACACGGACACTTTATCACAGACATACACTTTGCTTTTTATAGAATCTATATAGAATCATATTCTATTTTTATTCTTCATATCTATTTTTATTCTCATATCTATTTGTTATTTTATTTTATTGCTAGTTTATTTCTATATATATGTTTACTGTACTTTTTCTATTTGTATTTTTGTAAACTTGAGGTTTTTCTTAATTTTGTTGGACAATTTGTTGGACAGTTGTACAATACATTTCACTACATGTCGTACTATGTATGTATATGTATGTGACAAATAAAATTTGAATTTGAATTTGATTTTCCTCAAAATAAGAGCAAGAGTTCATCCAGAAGATAAGATCGATCTGATGAGTAAGTAATGCTTCTTTTTTGGCATTATTTAGCCTGTTATTGTGACAAACGTGAACACATTTAGTTGGGTTTTTCCCAAACGACAACATGATGAATGCTAGCATCTAAGAATGTTTAGAAAAATGTTTAATGTTCACAAATAGATTTTAATAGCGTGCTAAACAATAATAATTAGTTTCTCAGACATAAAATATCCTTTTTTTATGGTACAAAGTACCTCCTTTTGTAGTTCACAGCATACGTGGGTCTATTGCTGCAGAATCATAAGAGCTACTATAACATCATACATACTAGGCTATATGACTACACAATCATAGTTGTTTTTTTTTCCCAAACTGTAATTCCAGACTACAATGTTTGAATATGATGGGCAATTCATTGTATTTCATTTTAGCGCTATATAAATGTATTGAATTATTATTATTATTATTTAAATTTCTTATGGCACGATGATGTTTTCATGCTCTATATAAAACAATAAAAGTAATATGAGAGTGCATTGTAACATGATGAACGCTACGAGTCTAAGTATGATTAGAACATCTTTATTATTAATAGCCTACTCTGTTCAAAAATAGATTTTAATAACGTGCTAAACAATAATAATTAGTTTCTCAGATATAAAAGGTCTTTTTTTTTACGATAGTACAAAGTATGCGTGAGTCTATAAAACCTATATATATAGATGCTCCTGATGTTAACAAATGTTTTTGGTTGTTTGTATTTTATTGAATCAGGTACCTGAACCACAGATGAATCCTGATGACTTTCTTCTGATGTTGGTACAGTGCTCTCAGAGGAACACAGTTTAATGTTCAACTACACTGATGTTCTATGGTAAAACAAGATCCTTTACTACTGATTGTTTTTTTTTTCTTCTTGAATCCATGGACATAAGTAAATATCAGGTACTTGTTGAACAGAATCTGTTGCAGGAATTAATCAAAGTCTGTCCACATCTCTGTGGTTCGATCAGTGTGAGCAATAATGTGTCTTTGACCTTCATTATGCATGTTTTGATTATACTGTGTTGTAAATAAAATACAAATAATAAAAAAAAAATACATTTTTTCAATCTCCTCACACTCTCTCTCTTACCTGCCTCAGTCACAGTCACACTGATGGCCCATTAGCAGCCATTAGTGGAGGGCCCTTTGTCTCTCAGGTGAAAATCACTTAATATTCAAGGACATTACCACTCCCTCGCATATTGGCTTTCGATCACAAAACATGTCTTTAAAAATTGTAATTAATATATTGTTTTCTGTGAATGAGTAAGCAGAATGATTTTCACATAATTGTGAAGTAAATATTCTAGCCTACAAGACTGATTACTCAAAAGTCTTATTCAGGACTATTTAGTGTGGCTTTTATGGCCTTATTTCAGCTACATTTTTCCCCCAAAACTTACTAACCACGCATAATATTTTTTTTCTAAAAAATGCAAACATGTACATCCATCTTGGTTACATATTATTGTAGCACAGTTTGTGCTGAATACAAAAAAATACACATTGGTCAATAGTATGTTATAAGTAGCTGAAATAAGCACACAAATCAGGGCATGTCAAAACATCTCAAGGGCCCCAAAATCACCTCAGACCTCAGAGGGTTAACCCTCTGGGGCCGACAAACGCGTATACGCGTTTTGGGGCAGATTTTCCTGATAAGGCAGAAATGAGCTTGAATTAATGAGCCATTTTTGATCGTTCAGATAAGGGCAATACACCATTCGAATCTTTAAGGGGTCTACTTTTATTTGTATACACTCATAAAGACAACTAAACTTTCTGCTTTTGAAGAATAAAGAAAACAAACAGGGTGTGCTCTCTGTCTTCTCCGTCTCCGCGAACTGTTTTCAGAAACGCGTCACTAAAATGAAGTGTAACTCAGCAAATACTCAACACACAGGCATAAGTTATATCTATAGAAAGCTTGAAGTGTCTTCTTTCAAAGGAAGTAAGTCATATCGAAAACAAATATTTTGTGATGAAGTAATCCGTATGAAACCAACACGTTGTTCAGTCTGTCCAGTCTAACTCATTATTTTTAATGTGATCCCGCCCCCTCATGTTCACATGTAAATAACCACGTGAGCCGCGCGCGCTTGGAGACACCCAACATAAACAAAGAGTCAGGAGTGAAGAGTTCAGCGCTGCTATACTGTTCGTTTCTGGAAGAAGACGCGCTGAGTAAAGGCTGGATTTCCCTCAAAATATGAGCAAGAGTTCATCAAGTAGAGAAGATTGATCTGATGAGTAAGTAATGTTTCTTTTTTGCATTAGTTAACGTGTTATTGTGACAAACTTGAACACATTACTAGTTAGGTTTTTCCCAAACTACAACACGATGAATGCTACGCATCTAAGAAAGTTTAGACCATGTTTATTATTAATGATCTGTTCACAAATATATTTTAATAGCATGCTAAACGATGACAATTAGTTCTCAGATATAAAATATATTTTTTATAGTGCAAAGTTCATCCTTTTATAGTACAAAGCATGCGTGAGTCTATGACTGCAGAATCATATCTTTTATACTATAAAATCATACATGATGTTCAGGATGGCTATATGACTACAAAATCATAGTTGGGTTTTCCCCAAACTATAATTCTTGACTAAAATGTTTGAAATCCAGTAAAACATTTTGAATATGATGGGCAATTCATTGTATTTAAATTTCTTACGGCGCGAGTATGTTTTCTTGCTCTATAAAACAATAAAAGTAATATGAGAGTACATTGTAACATGATGAATGCTACGAGTCTAAGTATGTTTAGAACATGTTTATGATTAATAGCCTACACTGTTCAAAAATAGATTTTAAGTGTAAAGATCCATTCCTATGACTTCCTCAGGTTGAAGTTAGAGCATTCTTGAAAACGAGCATTAGAACCTTAAACTCTCTTCAGATCAAAACAATTGAATGCAATGTGTGTGTTTGTGTGTTTACGTATTCTGTTTGTGTTAGTTAGCTTAGTAGTTGTGTAGAGTAGTAAATAAACTTTGAATTTATTAAGAAATCATTGTCTGGTGCTGTGTAATTTCCAAGTCTTAAACTATTTTGCCAAAGATCGCGCTACCTACGCTAAAAATTTACCAAATCAATTCTTTGTTATTTCTGTGTGCACTGGGAATAAAACTGAATTGTTAAAAGATAATGTACTGATTTTAATGCTTGCTGTACAAGTCGTTAATGAGGTATCGTTAACAAAGTATAAATTGGACGTTTTGATTAATATCGATTAATCATGTGCATATCAATATTGAATCTTAAGAATAGATTCCCCAAAATTTTTATTAAAATAAGGGCTAATCCTTTACACCATTCTTCTTACAATGTAACAAGTACATGGTGTGTTATGGGAAGTGTTCCCGGTTCTGGTTGACCTAATTAATGCAGCCTCAGAATGAGCCTCAGAATGCAGCCTCAGAATGATTAATGCAGTCTAATTAATTAATACCTAATTAATGCAGCCTCAGAATGAGCCTCAGAATGCAGCCTCAGAATGAGCCTAACAATACTTCAACGGATTTGAATAGTAGAAATGTATATGTGTGTGTCATGTGTAAACCAGGTTAAAGAGATGGGTTTTCAATCTAGATTTATTTAAACTGACAGAGTGTGTCTGCCTCCCGAACAGTGTTAGGTAGATTATTCCAGAGTTTGGGCACTAAATAGGAAAATAATCTGCCGCCTGCAAGTGATTTTGATATTCTACGTATATTCTACGAGTTTTGAGAGCGCAGTGGACATGGAGGACTATAATGCGATAAGAGGTGCTAAACCATTCAGGACTTTATAAGTAATTAGCAAGATTTTAAAATCTATACGAAGTTTAATAAGGAGCCAGTGCAGTGTTGACAGAACCAGGCTAATATGGTCATGCTTCCTGGTTCTAGTAAGAACTCTAGCTGCTGCATTTTGAACCAGCTGGAGTTTGTTTATAAAGCGTGCAGAACAACCACCCAATAAAGCATTGCAATAATCTAGCCTCGAGGTCATGAACGCATGAATGAACGTTTCTGCATTTGACATTGAGAGCATAGGTCGCAATTTAGATATATTTTTGAGATGGCAAAATGCAGTTTTACAAATGCTAGAAACGTGGCTATCGAAGGAGAGCTTGCTATCAAAAAGCACGCCTAGGTTCCTAACTGATGACAAAGAATTGACAGAGCAGCCATCAAGTTTTAGACAGTGTTCTAGGTTTAGCATTTAGCATTTATTTTTCAGAATTTAACAGTAAGAAATTACTTGTCATCCTGTTTTTTATATCGACTATGCATTCCGTTAGTTTTTCAAATTGGTATGTTTCGTCGGGCCACAAAAAAGAAATATAGAGCTGAGTATCATTAGCAAAACAGTGAAAGCTAACACCGTGATCCCTGATACCCAAGGGTAACATGTAAAGTAACAGCCCTAGAACTGAGCCTTGAGGTACTCCATACTGCACTTGTCATCGATACGATACCTCTTCATTCACTGCTACGAACTGATGGCGGTCAGCTAAGTACAATTTGAACCATGCTAATGCACTTCCACTAATGCCAACAAAGTTTTCTAGTCTATTCAAAAGAATGTTGTGGTTGAAAGTGTTGAATGCAGCGCTAAGATCCAATAGCACTGATAGAGAGATACAACCACGATCAAATGATAAGAGCAGGTAATTTGTAACTCTAATGAGAGCAATCTCAGTACTATGATATTGTCACGGTACGCCCCCAGGAATGGCGTGGAAAGACGAGGTCAGGGTCCAAATGCAGGTAAGGCTTTTAATAATATAAACAACAAAGGCCAACACGGCACAGCAACACTTAAACACAGCAGATTACAAGACATAAACAGATAAGTACGAACCCAGGCAGAGTGGTGGGAGAGGGAAGACTAAATAGTCTGTGGCAAATGGGGAACAGCTGTGGGTGTACTGAGTGTGATGATGATGCGGCAGGTGTGTGTGATATGGCAGGTGTATGTGATATGGGAGATGAGTCCGGGAGAACGGGAGATGGCGGCCTCCTGTGGGGCCAGGGAGAAGTACAGGACCCGGACTCGTAACACTACCCCTCCCCTAAGGAACGGCTTCCAGACGTTCCACCAACCGCAAAAGTCTGGAGGGAGGTGGAACCGGGGGATGGTGAAACAGGGGGAGGGATGGTGGGCCAGGTCCGTGTGGAGACAGAGGCCGAGCAGGAGACCGGGGCGGATTCGGAGGGTTGGACCAGGGAGACTCCAGCCAGACAGGAACTCCAGCGAACAGCCAGGGTGGGACCGGAGGAACAAACCAGGCAGGCCCCGCCGCCTCGGGAGCGCTGAGAGCGAGACCAGCTGTCTCGGGAGTTTCGTGAGCGAACGCCGCGTTCTCGGGAGGAACGGAAGCGAGCACAGCTGTCTCGGGAGGAACGTGAACGAGCACAGCTGTCTCGGGAGCTTCGTAAGCGAACGCCGCGTTCTCGGGAGGAACGTGAATGAGCACAGCTGCCTCGGGAGCTTCGTGAGCGAACGCCGCGCTCTCGGGAGGAACGTGAGTGAGCACAGCTGTCTCGGGAGGAACGTGAGTGAGCACAGCTGCCTCGGGAGCTTCGTGAGCGAAAGCCGCGCTCTCGGGAGGAACGGGAGCGAGCACAGCTGTCTCGGGAGCTTCGTGAGCGAACGCCGCGCTCTCGGGAGGGCCTGAAGTGAGCTCCGCTGCCTCGGGGACAACATCAGCGGGCGCCGCCGCTTTGAAGAAGCCTGAAGTGAGCTCCGCTGCCTCGGAGACAACATCAGCGGGCGCCGCCGCTTTGAAGAAGCCTGAAGTGAGCTCCACTGCCTCGGGGACAACATCAGCGGGCGCCGCCGCTTTGAAGAAGCCTGAAGTGAGCTCCACTGCCTCGGGGACAACATCAGCGGGCGCCGCCGCTTTGAAGAAGCCTGAAGTGAGCTCCGCTGCCTCGGGGACCACATCAGCGGGCGTCGCCTCTTTGAAGAGGCCTGAAGTGAGCTCCGCTGCCTCGGGGACAACATCAGCGGGCGTCGCCGCTTTGAAGAGGCCTGAAGTGAGCTCCGCTGCCTCGGGGACAACATCCGCGGGCGCCGCCGCTAACTCTACCCTGAGGCCCGAGCCGCTCATCCACAGAGCCAAGTTAATGTAACTCTCCAGCGACTCCTCGGGGTCCCAGTAGGGCATCAGGGTCTTGAAGGGCTCGGCCAGGCCTCCATGAAAGAAGACCATGAGGCAGGTCTTCTCCAACGCCGTCTGCCGAGCCAATCCTCTGAAGTCCCTGACGTAATCCTCAATGCTCCGGTCTCCCTGGCGGATGCCAAGCAACCTTCCTGCTGGACCCATGATTGCTGGGTTCGTTCTGTCACGGTACGCCCCCAGGAATGGCGTGGAAAGACGAGGTCAGGGTCCAAATGCAGGTAAGGCTTTTAATAATATAAACAACAAAGGCCAACACGGCACAGCAACACTTAAACACAGCAGATTACAAGACATAAACAGATAAGTACGAACCCAGGCAGAGTGGTGGGAGAGGGAAGACTAAATAGTCTGTGGCAAATGGGGAACAGCTGTGGGTGTACTGAGTGTGATGATGATGCGGCAGGTGTGTGTGATATGGCAGGTGTATGTGATATGGGAGATGAGTCCGGGAGAACGGGAGATGGCGGCCTCCTGTGGGGCCAGGGAGAAGTACAGGACCCGGACTCGTGACAGATATGGTCTAAATCCTGACTGGAAATCCTCACAGATGCCTTTTTTTCCTCTAAGAAGGAATATAATTGTGAGTATACTACCTTTTCTAGTACCTTTCTAGATACTAGAAAGATACTAGAAAAGGGAGATTCAAGATCGGTCTGTAATTAACTAGATCTTTGGGGTCAAGTTGTGTTTTTTTAATGAGAGGCTTAATAACAGCCAGTTTGAAGGTTTTGGGGACATGTCCTAATGACAATAATGAATTAATAATAGTCAGAAGAGGATCTATGACTTCTGGAATCACCTCTTTTAGGAGCTTCAATGGAATAGGAAGTTTATGCAATTATTCCTCTCCTATAGTAGAGAATGAATGGAATTGTTCGTCAGGGGATCTATAGGGCCCTCTCTGATGGGATACTGTAGCTGACAGATGCATGGTTACAATTTTATCTCTAAGTCCAAGTCAGGTTCTCGGAGATGTTTACACCGAGGTACTTGAAGGGTGAGCAGCTTCAAGTACCTCGGTGTAAACATCTCCGAGAACCTGACTTGGACTACACACATCCAAACACAGGTAAAGAAAGCCAGGCAAAGACTGTACCATCTGCGACAGCTGAGGAAATTAAGGGTCTCACCAGCAATCCTGAAAACTTTCTATTCAGGGACCATAGAAAGTGTATTGACTCAGTGCATCTCAGTGTGGTATGGAAACAGCTCCAATCAGGACTGCAAAGCACTACAGAGAGTTGTGCGCTTAGCTGAGCGCATCTCAGGGTCTGCTCTCCCCTCTCTGCAGGACATCTACCTCAAATGCTGCAAAATTAGAGCTGTCAAAATAATCAAGGACTCAAATCACCCTGGTAACCAGCTATTCACTTTGCTTCCATCTGGTAAGCGCTTCCGTAGCCTGATGGCAAAAACTGAGAGACTTAGGAGGAGCTTCTTCCCCCAGGCCATCAGCCTCCTAAACTCTAACTCTGTGTCATAACATCACTTGACTCCATGTAAATATCACCATATCAATAAGCTATTCATAATTTTTCTCTACCTCATATTGCTGCTATTATATACCCTGTACAACTTTTTTGCACATTATTTTGCACATTCCTCTTAGTACTATTTAAGTTAACAACATACTGACCTGCACATTTATATTTATATTTTTTATCTATCTTTTTATTTTATTCTTTTATTTTATTTTTTTTATTTTTTTCTACTTTTCTTCTCTTAATATTTGTATACTTTATAATTGCACTGTCCTTGGAGCGGACCTGACCTACATTTCACTGCTGGTTATACTCTGTATAATTGTGTATGTGACAAATAAAACTCTTGAATCTTGAATCTAATAGTATCGATCTTGGAATTAAAGTAGTTCATAAAGTCATTATTGTTGTGCTGTTGGGAAACGCCTGTTGATGCTTTGTTTTTCATTAATTTAGCCACTGTATTGAATAAATTCCTGGGGTTATGTTTGTTTAATAATACAATAATAAAATAATAATAAAATAATCAGATCTAGCAGTTTTTAATGCTTTTCTGTAGGATAGGGTACTTTCCCACCATGCGATACAAAATGCCTCTGGTTTTGTTTTCCTCCAGCTACGCTCCATTTTCTGGGCTGCTCTCTTTAGGGCACGAGTGTGCTCATTACACCACGGTGTCAAACTGTTATCCTTAATATTCCTTAAGCGTAAAGGAGCAACCGTATCTAAAACGTCCATTTAGAAACTTTGTCATGTGAAAGTGAACTGCACCAAGAATAAAAAACAACATTTTATTTTAATCCCCGTTTCGGAACAAAGCAATGAATCTACAGTTGACAAAGCACCAGAATTTACTATTGTTATTTATATGAAATCTTTGAACAATAATATTTTATAAATAAAAACAGCCATTATAAACGTTGCTAAGCAATTCAGTCAAGAGTACATAGCATTCTGATTAAGCATTAAGTTTATATAAAAATAAAGTTATGAAACTTCAAGAACGATGTCACTGCAGGCCTAGGACCAGCTGTTCAAAAGTAATCTGATAGGGTTTCGGCTATCAGATTGGATCAAATCTTACAAATTAGGTTGTTCTAAAGAAAAAGGGGAAAAAAAGGATTCCCAAATCGGATCACTTCACAAAATCCAGTCTTGGTTTTTACCTGGATCAAATCGTCAGTTTGTGTTGTTCAAAACTTTTTATTTTAGTAAAATTGGGATAGCTATGATCCAAATATATATATATATATATATATATATATATATATATATATATTTATTGTGACGGAGTGAGGATCAGACGACAAGGAGAGCTCAAAATAAATACCCCGGAGGGTGGATTTATTCACAAATGAAGAGGTGAAGTGAAGAGTGAGGTGCTGAGGTGAGTATGTGCTCTCTGTGTGGGATTCCGTGTGGCGCTCATGGCGGTCCTTATCGGTCACACACTTGTTTCTGGAATGAAGAGGAGAAAATCACGTTAGTTCTCAGAATAAGGCCGACCTGTCCCCCTTCTGCCAGGCGTCGCACAGCTTATCTGGCTGCGGGCAAATGAGTCCCAGTTGTGGCTGATCAGACCGTGATGAGCAGGTGCAAGTGTTCCTCGTCCGTCTCCAGGGCAACGCTGATGTGCGTTCGGGACGCTTGTCACAATATATATATATATATATATATATATATATATATATATATATATGTATGTAGATTTCATTTGCAAAAAGACGATAACAAAATTTTAAAAAAAATTTCAGAAGTCAAGTTTTTTTTTATTGCGCATTCCAGGTAATATCAATCAAACTGCAGTTGGGTTGTTTTGATTACGTAATAATAACTTAAACAAATACAGGTAATTTACAAAATTAAAGTTCATTGAAAGTATGTTTTATTTTATTTTTTATTTTATGTTTTATAGCAAAAGCAGATACCTCCAACAATAATTTGCAAAAGCATATAACTCCACATTTCATGTTTTAGCGTTTAAAAAAAAAACACTCGTTTAATCTTTGTAATCTCCTCAGATGACAATGTAGATGCCTGATAAACATTGTTGTTGTTGTGATCATAGATTATGGATGTGTACACACAATAGACAGAGCTTTTCTCTCACCATTGTAACGTGCTGCTTTCGCAAGGATCCATGAAAACGTTTCAGCTTTTATTTTAATTTTTCACCCCGAAGAAGATATCACAGATTCATCAAGTTCGTCAAAATGATCCATCCTCGAACACTTTTAGTCAGCTTTGATGAAACTCCTCTCAGCAAACACGTCTTTTCAAAGTGAAAGTCACCTTGTCACCTTGTACAGGGTATTCAAATACCCTTGTACAACTTTTTGCACATTCCTCTTTATTACTATTTAAGTCAACAACATACTGGCCTGCACATTTATATTTATATTTTGTATCTTTTATTTTATTTTATTCTATTTTTCTACTTTTATTTTTCTTAATATTTGTATTCTATATAATTGCACTGTCCTTGGAGTGGACCTGACCTACATTTCACTCTGTATAATTGTGTATGTGACAAATAAAAAATCGTGAATCACCTGACCTGAATACAACGTACTGATTCGCTAAAATTGACGGCTTCTGCAGTAAAACGTGAACTTGCAGTGCCTTGAAAGTGGACAATACTGGCTTTTTTTGACAAAACGTGTTTAGGGTTCAGATCATGCTATATGTGGAGAATAATGTACGTCACCCATTTATTTTTTTAAAGTGGAGTTTATCGTTTTTGCAAATGAACTCTTCATCTATCTTTCTATCTATCTATATATATATATATATATATATATATATATATATATATATATATATATATATATATATATATCTACATTGATGGCCAAAAATATCGGCACCCATGGTAAATATGATCAAAGAAGGCTGTGAAAATTCATTTGCAGTGTTTTTGGTCTTTTGGTCTTTTATTTTAAAAATTCACAAAAATCTAACCTTTCATTGCATAATAAGAATTTTAAATTGGCGGAAATATCATTATGAAATAAATGTTTTTTTTTTCTCAAATACACATTGGACACATTTATTGGTACCCCTAGAAATTCTTATGAGTAAAATATCTCTGAAGTACATTCCCATTCATATTCACAAATTTGAGCACTCCAGGGTGATTATGAACATGAAATTATCCAGCCATGGCTTCCTGTTTCACAGAGAAATAGGAGGGAAAACAAAGCCCAAATTCCCTTAATCATCCATCACAATGAGAAAAACCAAAGAACATATTTCTGATGTGCAGCCAAAGATAATTGAGCTTCACAAATTAGTAAAGTGGCTTTAAGAAAAGCGCTAGAGCAGTGAAAATTCCCATTTCCACCATCAGGGCAATAATTAAGAATTTCCAATCAACATAAACTGTTACGAAACTGCCTGGAAGAGGACATGAGTCTATATCGTCCTAATGCACGGTGAGAATGAGAGTTTGAGTGTCTAAAGACTCTCCAAGGACCACAGCTGGAGAATTGCAGAAAATAGTTGAGTCTCGGGGGTCAGAAAACCTTTAAAAAAATGGCCAAACAGCACTTACATCACCACATGTTGTTTGGGAGGGTTTCAAGAAAAATTATCCTAGCTTATCCAAAAAAAAAAAAACTCCTGCATATTCAGTTATCAGACACGACTGCGACATCAAATGGGACTGGCTTCTATGGTCAGATGAAACTGAAAAATTCGCTTTTTAGCAGCAAACACTCAAGATGGGTTTGGTGAACACAGGGATAAAAAGTACCCCATGTGTACAATGAAATATACTGCTGTATTTTTGATGTTGTAGGCCTATATTTCTGCTGGAGGTCCTGCACATCTTGTTTAGATACATGGCATCATGGATTCTATCAAATACCAACAGAAAAACAATAAGTGACTGACTCTGTTAGAAATCTTATAATGGGCCATTTTTGGATCTTCCAACCGTACAATAATCAAAACACAAACCTCAAAAATAACACAAAAATGGCAAGCTTCTGCTAAGGCCATTCCAGTCCTCTGACCTGAACCCTGTAGAAAATGAGTGAGGTGAACTGAAGAGAAGAAACACCAACATGGAGATGGGAATCTAAAGGTTCTGGAATGATTCTGGATGAAGGAATGGTCTCTGATCTCTTGTCAGGTGTTCTCTAACCTCATCAGGCATTATAAGAGAAATCTCAGAGCTGTTAAACTGGCAAATTGAAGCTTGAAAAAGTACTGAATAAAAGGGTGCCGTTAATTGTGATCAATGTGTATTAGAGAAAAACATTTATTTCATAATGATACCCCCCCCCCCCCCCTCCATTTTAAATTCTTATTATTCAATGAAAGGTTCGATTTTTGTGAATTTTTTAAATAAAAGATCAAAAGTGTTAATAATGCAGATTAATTTTCACAGCCTTCTTTGATCATATTTACCAAGGGGGGCCGATATTTTTGGCCATGACTGTATATATATTTGTAAGATTGGTTCCAATCTGATAGCCGAAATCCGATCAGATTACTTTTGAACAGCTGGTCCTAGGGCGACAGTAACATCATTCTCGAAGTTTCATAACTTTATTTTTGAAGTTGATGTTGCATTCTTGCCTAAAAAACCTAAAACTACACTCTGTGACACAACAACAGTAGTACAGTAGTAGAATTATGGTGGATTTGGGCATCCGCCATCACACTCACTGTGAAAAATACTGCAAGCAAGTGATAGAACAGTTCCCGTGGTGACACTGATAGAATATTGCAGGGCTGGAAAGACCACAGCCGATCAGATTCAAGAATTTGAAGTAACTGTTATATAAATACTTATGTATCCAACTCTATATAAAGAGTTGGGCAATAATATAGGTACATTTTGTGATGATATAAACAACCAAGCAGTTGAGTTTTGCTATACAGTATATCTTGTTTTATCTACGTTATATTTGAACTACTTCCCGTTTCTATTCAAATTACAGCAAATGGGTCATTTCTCAGCAGACGACAAGCTTAACACAACACTCATTGAACCTTTGAGACACTTGAGTTCACAGATTCAATTGAATTATTATTTGCTAATTGTAGCCAGTAATGTCGTTTCTTTGGTTTCCAAAGGCTACATAACAAACTGAACCTGGGAGCTGACAGCCCTCATCTCTGTAGCAGATCGGGTTTGGGTTTATTATTCCACAACTCTTTAGCATACAAGGATGGTAATGAAACCGAATCCTTATATAAGCTCTTTTGTAGTGTCATTGCCACACTGAAAGCACATGGATAACATTGCTTCCATAATGTGAAGTGGCACACATCTCACATGATCCACTAACTGAAGGACTTGTGATGTTTCAGACAAGCAGGTGGAATGTGATTTTAGTTTCACATATAGGTAGGTTTGATGGAGTCTGCTGGAATGAAAACCACAAGTCTTTCATCACTGTTGGACAAGTCTTGTTCCCGTCTTCCACCGTTTATAATGAGTGTGTTCAAAAGACCATGTATTTCACTGTTCAAAGCACCATACTTGTGTTTTTGTAGCTGTTTTATTCTGTGCTGTCGAGCTGACATGTAATGTATTTGTAATGTCTGATTAGAAATATATCCAAGCATGTATTTGCAAACTTTTTAAATCTCTATTTAATTTACTTCACCAAACAATAGTGTGAGTGACTAAAAGTAAACATATTGCAGAAAACTTTCTATTATTCCTTACATAGACATATCTAGAGAACAGATTTTATTTTATTTTTTTGGCAGTTTTGCACTCCACTGTACACTGTCTTATAGTCTCTTTCTGCGTTTTGCATCGGAACGCACGACTCTCGCTTAGTTCTTTTCTTTTCTTTTTTTGCCTTTTGCCTTCTGTTTCCTTGTTCTACCTCATGAAAATATTTGAAAATACAGTGCATGTTGCGATAGTTCAAAGGGATAGTTCACCCAAAAATGAAAATTTGATGGTTATCATGCTTACCCCGAGGGCATCCAAGATGTAGGTGACTTTGTTTCTTCAGTAGAACACAAACAAAGATTTTTAACTCAAACCGCTGCAGTCTGGCAGTCACATAATGGCAGTCAATGGGACCCATGGCTTTGAGAGTAAAAAAAACATACACAGACAAAACCAAATTAAACCCTGCGGCTCGTGACGATACCTGAGGTCTTAAGACACGAAACAATCAGTCTGTGTAAGCAACATAACTGTATTTGCAACGCACCAGCTGTTGTGAACGGCCTCAGGACAGTTGGACATTGCGGTGGATCAGAGGTAAAAAAACGATATAAATACTGTTCAGTTTCTTGAAAAGACCGATTGTTTTGTGTCTTAAGACCTCAATGTATCGTCACGAGCCGCAGGTTTTAATTTGGTTTTGTCCTTTTTAATTTGTGTTTTTTTTTTTACTTTCAAAGCCGTGGGTCCCATTGATTGCCATTATAATACTGACAGACTGCAACGGTTTGAGTTAAAAATCTTCGTTTGTGTTCTACTGAAGAAACAGTCACCTACATCTTGGATGCCCTGGGGGTAAGCAGATAAACATCAAATTTAAATTTTTGGGTGAACTACCCCTTTAAGGCACAGCAGCAAATAACAGCTCATTTAATTCAAAGAAAACAAATCTTGCCAAATAATATTTGCTTTGGAAATAATATTTCCAAAGCACAACATGGAACAGAACACAGGGTCTTCTTAAACAGATAAAAGAAGTGTTTTATCTTGACATGCATCTTAAAACTACAGCACTCATAAGGCAAGGCAAGGCAAGTTTATTTATATAGCACATTTCATACACAGTGGTAATTCAAAGTGCTTTACATAAAAGAAAGTGAAATAGACATTAAAATCAATAAAAACATGGAAATAAAAATAATAAAAATAAAAAGCATATCAGCAATATATTTAGGTCCTAGGCCATTGAGTGACTTATAAACGAGTAAAAGTACTTTAAAATCAATCCTAAATGTAACTGGAAGCCAGTGTAAGGACCTGAGGACTGGTGTGATATGCTCAGATTTTCTGGTTCTAGTCAGAATCCTGGCAGCAGTGTTCTGGATGAGCTGCAGTTGTCTTCATCTTTGTTTCCAAATGCAATGACTTCAGTTTTCTCCTTGTTTAACTGAAGAAAGTTCTGGCACATCCAACTTTTAATTTCATCAATGCATTGGCAGAGGGAGTCAATGGGGCTGTAGTCATTTGGAGATAAGGCTAGGTAAATCTGGGTATCATCAGCATAACTGTGATAGGCAATTTGGTTCTTCCTCATTATCTGACTTAGTGGGAGCATATACAGGTTAAACATAGCGTGATATGCTGAAAAACATCAAGATGCGACAGAGCAGCCAAAGCCATTTGTGTGTGTAAAGTACATAGACCATCAATTAAAAAAACATTGTATATAGCATTCAATACTTTGTCCTATTGTGGCTATACTCTAACAGATTGACCAATAAAATACATTTCTATGGATTCTTGGACAAAGATAGACAAATAGTAGCTGAAATTGATAGTGGTAGACTTCTTTTTTGTCATTATTGAGTTTTATTGGTATCCCAAAATAAGTTAATATTTATTTTCTCCACAAATATTGATGTTAATTTAATTAATGATTAATTTTATCATTTGAATAACCGAATAATTCATAATGTATGTACAGCCCTACCATTGACAGCTCCAGTGATTCTCAGAGAGGCAAGAACAATGATCGCCTGCCTCAAGTTCCTTTTACATGCAGAGGAAATTGATTTGTATGTAACCTGAGTGGAATATAACCTCATAATCCAAATGCTGATGAGTTTTTACAGTGCCTTGAGCTTCTTCTCTTACAGCCTGAGGGAGGAAAATTGGTGGAAAGATTAAAAGTTTGGAGAAATACAAGGTGAGTGAAACTGATGAAGACATGTTAAATGGAAAACATTTGGTTTTTGACAATCTGGAAATGTTGGATGTGTATGGAAAGCCAACCTGCCAAACTCCCACTTCAACCAACTTCCTGATGCAGGAGGCAGCATGCTTAGTTTTTATTTGAACTGTTGGGCTATCAAATACCCTTTCTTTTCCTTGAATGCTGCATCACACAAACAAAATGGCGAACATAATTGCGTAATGAATCTTAAAGTACTCTGCCAAGCGTTAACTAGCTCTTAGTGCAAGCAAGCTACAACGTGATTACGGCGCATTTCATTTCAGCCATAATAACGTTTCATTACCACACAATCCCAAATCAAGACCTCCGTTTATGATGATATCCGAGATGATGCCGTCACCCCGATGAAATAACAGACATAAAGAAAACTGGGCTCATATTCTAGATAGCATTTGAGTGTTTGCAATAATATGTACCCTGATGTGAGGGCACAAAATTCCTTTTGACAGCTATGAAATACAGTAAAACCCTGCCTGCTGCGAGCAAGTATTTATCTTTAAAGCCTCACATTTTGATGCCACAAATGTTTAAAAGTGATGACAAGCTTTCTTTTTTTTTTTTTTTCTTTTTTTTATACCTTGAACAAAATATAATTTCATGCTGGATTAACTGTATTGACCAGCTGGAGGGCAAAATAATGTATGTGCATGAGTCTCGGGGTTGCAAGATCTTCATTAGATCATCTCTTGTGGTGAATGAATGTGTGTTTGTGTTTACACAAGGACAATGGAAACATGTCCAGGTTACATTTTTCACCCAAAAACCAAAAGAAAAAGAGTTAGCATCAAGAAAAGTGATTTACCCATAAATGCATGGGACGTGATAACGATTTAGCATTAATCACATGCTAGTGGTTGCCATGAAATTTTTTGCCATGAAAGCTTTCAAAAATTTTACAATATTTAAATAATTTCCACAGTTCATTGGCACTGTTGAGAAGAGGGTTTTAAACAAACCATATTCACATTTGTTAAATAAAATTGCATCAAAATACAAAATTAAGTTTGTTTGTTTTTTTTTTTTGAGAAAATGTAAGTGGCACTTGTTTTACAGTTAACTGTAATTCTGATCATTGAGCAATAGCACAACCTTCCTTGCACAACAATGCTGCATGATTTGAGGAATCATGCATGTCTTTAGCACAAATTCCGTGGGATGCATTACACATTGAAGTTTAATACTTATATGGGTTTCTCCAACAAATATGTGCAACATTAAACTTGCCTTAGAAAAAAAAAATGACTTGCAAGTCTTTTAAAAGTGAGAATGACCACTGTTGCCAGTTAGAGTTGTGAAATGTCCAGGATTGATGAGGAATTGTGTAAGTATGAAGAGACATCATTGGTATATCGCCATCTCAGTCGTCCGCCAGCTCACTCTCTCTCCTGCTACTCACGATCTGTTCAGCTGCCTCTTCTGCCAGACATGAACACAAATTTACACACACTGCCTGTAAATACTGTACAGTGAGAAATGCCATACTGCACTCATCCAGTCATCATGAATCATATCCCCTAAGAAAGAGTACAGAAGCAACAATAGTCCCTTTTCAATAGCAATTTTAAAATTAAGTAATTGTTAAATATTTGAAACACTGTATCTCTGTGGTGTTATCAAATCTCTTATCTGTTTGTTTGACTCCAACATAGCAACAATGGTTCAGCCAATGGCATGAGTTTTGGGTGGGACTATCTGTTCATTGGATCAATAAAAGAAGGGGTGTAAAACATGCAATACTGACCTTTAAAGCCACATTTTGTATTGTCTGTTCAACATGTCTGCAACAAAACTTATTCTTTTAGTTGTTTATTTGGGGCAAATATTGATATGCAATTAACTGAGATTGATTAGATAAATTCATGAGTAAATCATTATAACTGATATGCAATGTTTATTTAATAGACATTTAATAGAAACATTAAAAAGCATTCATAGTCATTAATTGCATTTAAATTCTCATTACCGATTTATTTGCACTCAGTCTTGTTCATTTAACCAATAGAGCTAACGGCAATATCGAAACAGACAAAAAAGTAGTCTGGTAAATTGCACTTAAGTACAAATCAAGTAAATGTACTTAATATAAGACATAAAGAGTGTTCAATAACCTGTATAAAACATTAATTATGTTTGAAATTTTGTTGACGCTATGCCACAGAAATGACTTTTTCACCTTTAAGAGATACATTTTAATAACAAAACTTATATCTCAAACTTTAAAGTTCTTGAAATACTTATTAACTGTCAACATACCAGACCCAATCATGTTACTTTTGCAATCCCCACTTTTATGACTAGCATAAATCTACAGTATATATTTTTCAATTAGCGCTCAGACATTATGCTGGCGTGGAGGGTGGTGTTGTCTGTCAGCGGTATGACTGGCACTCTTTGGCCTCTTGCCTGGACATGTTCAACCACCCCGGTGCTGTTGTGGTGGGCAATGAGGGATGATTTATCGATGCCGTCCTTATGTATGCTGACCCATGCAGCGCAGGAACAGAAGCTAAAGCAGCAGGGTTGGAGCCCGCTGTGAAGCCATTTTCCAGCAATTAAGCTGCACTGGTACTTCACGGCCATTGGCCACTGAAAGAGAAAAGTTGCAGGGTATATGCAAAGGTGACATTAAGATGCTATTGAACTAATTTACTGACATAAATCAAGAGAAATAGTCTGATATGGTCATTCATATGATTTGAATCATGCACCCTATGTATGAGCAATAGTGATTCATGCCTTAGCAAACACCACTAATAACATTTCACAGTGGCCCAAGCTGTTGGAATTCTGTGCAGACTAATATATATATATATATATATATATATATATATATATATATATATATATATATATATATATATATATAGCCTGCACAGAATTCCAACAAAAATAAAAGTTTTTATTTACATAATATGTGTATTGTGTATATGCATTATGTACATATACATACGCACATATACAGTATATATTTAGAAATTTTGTATTTACATGTATATTTACATTCATATAATTTATATTATATATAAATATATTTAATATATATAAACAATATATTTTTCTTAAATATATAAATGCATGTATTCATACAGTATATACATAGTAGATATATACAGTACACACATACAGTTGGCCAAAAAAGTATTTAGTCAGCCACCTGTTGTGCAAGTTCTCCCACTTAAAAAGATGAGAGAGGCCTGTAATTTTCATCATAGCTACACTTCAACTATGAGAGACAGAATGGGGGGAAAGAATCCAGGAAATCACATTGTAGGATTTTTAATGAATTAATTCGTAAATTCCTCTGTAAAATAAGTATTTGGTCAATAACAAAAGTTCATCTCAATACTTTGTTATATACCCTTTGTTGGCAATGACAGAGGTCAAACGTTTTCTGTAAGTCTTCACAAGGTTTTCACACACTGTTGCTGGTATTTTGGCCCATTCCTCCATGCAGATCTCCTCTAGAGCAGTGATGTTTTGGGGCTGTCGCTGGGCAACACGGACTTTCAACTCCCTCTTTTTTTTCTATGGGGTTGAGTTCTGGAGACTGGCTAGGCCACTCCAGGACCTTGAAATACTTCTTATGAAGCCACTCCTTCGTTGCCCGGGCAGTGTGTTTGGGATCATTGTCATGCTGAAAGACCCAGCCACGTTTCATCTTCAATGCCCTTGCTGATGGAAAGAGGTTTTCACTCAAAATCTCACGATACATGGCCCCATTCATTCTTTCCTTTACACGGATCAGTCGTCCTGGTCCCTTTGCAGAAAAACAGCCCCAAAGCATGATGTTTCCACCCCATGCTTCACAGTAGGTATGGTGTTCTTTGGATGCAACTCAGCATTCTTTCTCCTCCAAACACGACGAGTTGAGTTTTTACCAAAAAGTTATATTTTGGTTTCATCTGACCATATGACATTCTCCCAATCCTCTTCCGGATCATCCAAATGCTCTCTAGCAAACTTCAGATGGGCCCGGACATGTACTGGCTTAAGCTGGGGGACACATCTGGCACTGCAGGATTTGAGTCCCTGGTGGCGTAGTGTGTTACTGATGGTAGCCTTTGTTACTTTGGTCCCAGCTCTCTGCAGGTCGTTCACTAGGTCCCCCTGTGTGGTTCTGGGATTTTTGCTCACCGTTCTTGTGATCATTTTGACCCCACGGGAAGCCCCAGATTGAGGGAGATTATCAGTGGTCTTGTATGTCTTCCATTTTCTAATAATTGCTCCCACAGTTGATTTCTTCACACCAAGCTGCTTGCCTATTGCAGATTCAGTCTTCCCAGCCTGGCGCAGGTCTATAATTTTGTTTCTGGTGTCCTTCGACAGCTCTTTGGTCTTGGCCATAGTGGAGTTTGGAGTGTGACTGTTTCAGGTTGTGGACAGGTGTCTTTTATACTGATAATGAGTTCAAACAGGTGCCATTAATACAGGTAACGAGTGTAGGACAGAGGAGCCTCTTAAAGAAGTTGTTACAGGTCTGTGAGAGCCAGAAATCTTGCTTGTTTGTAGGTGACCAAATACTTATTTTACCGAGGAATTTACCAATTAATTCATAAAAAAATCCTACAATGGGATTTCCTGGATTCTTTCCCCCCATTCTGTCTCTCATAGTTGAAGTGTACCTATGATGAAAATTACAGGCCTCTCTCTTTTTAAGTGGGAGAACTTGCACAATTGGTGGCTGACTATATATATATATATATACACTTGCTTACCTTAAAAGACCAGCAGGATATTAGCTTATCAAAAGCACCAAGGCCTGCCACATGTTGGCAATTCATCAGACCATTGAACACATTTATTCCTCAGCCTCTCTTGGTGAGTTCATGCACTTTTTTCAGGATCAATAATGATGACTAATCAGGTCATTAATACAGGCACAAGGTTCCTCTACATTTACAGCTGTGAGGGATTTGTATTCTTAAAAAAAAAAAGAAAGAAAAAGCAATATTCTGCTTAATTTCACATCAGTGATGTAGGAAAATCCAGTCAAGGATGCGTTATTCGGAAAAACATTGATTAATCGATGCATTCTAAGGAATGCAAAATACCTACGACATAAAGCATGAATCTTGCTTCAAAACATTTGATGCTTTTCAGGCAATCCAATTATTCAAATATAAAATTATTTTTGATGAGCTGTTCAGAGTGAGAGACTCATGCTACAAGCAAATGTTATTAATAATACAAAAAAGTTATTAAGTTCTGAAGCTTGGAAATTCAAATGGCAATAACAGTTATTTCACCTATGAAACGCTTGGTCAACAACAAGATGCTGTAGTAACAAAAAATAGCATTTTTTCCTGTTCATACAGACAACATAACAACAAAACGCAGACATGTGGTTCATCATACTGTAATCGCACTATACATGTGATTTATTTGCTAAAAACTGAAGTGTTAAATGTATGGTTTTATGTCTCTATAATCACAATGTGTACAATAATCAAATCATGTGTGGGGAAACCAAGTGTGAGCTAATAATATGCGTGAGATGCCTTCATAATCGTCAGTTTTCTTCATGACCATCTGTTGAAAGTCATTTGCACCTGGTATAGTAAAAGTCCGACTCTAACAAGCGATGGAGCGCTGTGGCTCTCTCCTATTTAATTATTGCCAAAGACTGTCATAGCCTCTGATGTACAGACAGGCTGAATACACAGAACAGATGGCTCCGTATATACTAAGGTTGGCTTAGATTATGAAGACCCCTATTAAGCAAATCAAGAGCTAGGATGAAACTGAGAATAGATTAAGCTTGGACTTCCTTTGTCCAGTGTCAGTTTGCAATAGAAGAGTGACATTTTTTTATTTCACTCTATACCGCTAAAGAGTCTGCTCCGGTCCTACAGACACAAAACATGATTGTAAATTCAACAAAAGAACTTTCTGGCCATGTGAGAAAATTTTTTTATATAGATAGATAGAGCTGCTATGGCAGTGTTTCTCAAGCCTGTCCTGTGGACCCCCACTACTGCACATTTTGGAGCTCTAGACTACGAGACTTGAATTGGGTGTGTCCAAGAGGGAGAAATCCAAAATGTGCAGTGGTGGGGGATCTGCAGGACAGGTTTGAGAAGCACTGCTGCTATGCTGCTGTTATTGACGATGATGTTCATTATTACTGCTACAGAACAACTACAGAGACTTGCTATTGCAAAAACAGAAAAGCTGCTGTGACAGTGAAAGGCATTCTGTTGATGCACAAATCGTCATAAATGAAATTATCCATTGCAGATCTAAACAGTAGGGCTGTGAACATAAATCGATGCGTCGCAGATCGAGAAATTATTCTGTAATGATTCTGTGATTTTCCGAATGCATCGCAATACTCTCTTGAATCAATTCTGAGCTTAGTTTTTTTAACAGCAGATGGCACTGTGTGCTTTAAAAACAGCCGTACTCTGCTTGCTTCCAGTTTCTTACACACACCACTTGAACTTAAAATAATCGTTCATATTTATTTTTTATTTAGTCATTTAGCAGACGCTTTTATCCAAAGCGACTTACAAATGAGGACATAAGAAGCAATCAAAACCAACAAAAGAGCAACAACGTGCAAGTGCTATTACAAGTCTTGGTTAGCCTAACGCAGTACAGATAATTATTATTATTTTTTAATAAAAAGACAGATAAAATACAATTAGAATAGATAGTGCTAGAGTTAGAGGGTCAAGTAAAGATGGAACAGATGAGTTTTTAGCCGTTTCTTGAAGATGGGTAAGGATTCGGCTGCTCGGATCGAGTTGGGCAGGTAATTCCACCAGATGGGAACAGTTAATGAAAAAGTCCTTGAAAGTGTTTTTCTGTGTCTTTGGGATGGTACAATAATTCGTTGTTCACTTGAATGCAAGCTTCTAGAGGGCACATAAGTCTGAAGTAAAGAATTTAGGTAAAGGGGAGCAGAGCCAGTGGTGGTTCTGTAGGCAAACATTAATGCCTTGAATTTAATGCGAGCAGCTATTGGTAGCCAGTGCAAATTGATGAACAGAGGCGTGACGTGCGTTCTTTTCGGCTCATTAAACATTAATCTTGCAGCGGCATTTTGGATTAATTGTAGAGGTTTAATAGAATTGGCTGGAAGACCTGCCAAGAGAGCATTGCAATAATCAAGTCTGGACAGAACAAGAGCCTGAACAAGGAGTTGTGTTGCATGTTCCGAGAGAAAGGGCCTGATCTTCTTAATATTATATAATGCAAATCTGCAGGACCGGGCAGTTTTAACAATGTGGTCTGAGAAATTCAGCTTATCATCAATCACAACTCCAAGGTTTCTGGCTGTTTTTGAAGGAGTTATGGTAGATGAGCCTAACTGGAATCTGAGATTGTGATGAAGCGATGGGTTAGCTGAAATTACAAGCAGTTCTGTCTTAGCTAGGTTAAGTTGAAGGTGATGGTCCATCATCCAGCAAGAAATGTCTGTTAAGGCCATTGCACACTGAGTCCGAATTTTTCGTCCGAAATTTTCGCACGTTGAAAAATAAATACGACCTCACGTTTTGTCAATCATGTTTGCACACTGCCTCCGAAATTTTCGTCCGTCAAAAAAAAATTCGGATCGGGTTAAATTTTTTGCGTTTTTCGCATCCGTATAAAGCATTTTGAGATGCTTTGAGAAGGTGTTTTGACAATTCAGAGCCACCGTACAAGCGAAAGCCAAAATCCAAAATAGTGTCAGACAAATTAATACACTTCGTCTTGCAGCACAGAGCACTTTATGACAAACAAATTGCGGAATACAAAGATACAGAATATAAAGAACTGCTGTAGCCTATTTTTTTAATGCCTGGCGCGTACCTTTCTGATGCTGCAGTTCGGTGTGTGTGTGTCTGTGGGTGTATCCAGACAGTCTCTGTTCAGGATAAATTGGTTCACGGAAATTGGTGGTCTTCTTTTTAATATGTGTATTCAGTATCGCTAGCAAAGTATCAAACTGAGGCATTGACATCCAGAAATAAATTTTGAATCTCTCGGGATAATCCCGCAGCTCTTTGATAAGGAGGTGGAACTCTCCTTCCTCTCTGCGCAATCTAAGGATTGAATGGACCCAATATTTCCTTTTTCTTTTTTTAAAAAGAGAGAGGTCAACAAAATCATCCTCACTGCTTGAAGACATTTTGTATAGTTTTGCGAATTTTTTCGCAACGGATTAATTAAAACGCATCGGACTCGGTGTGCAAGGTCTCTGTGCGTGACGAATTTTTAAGATTGCGAATGCGAAAAAACGCATGCGAAAATTTCGGACTCAGTGTGCAGAGACCTTTAGACATGCAGAGATGCGAGTAGCTATCGTCGGATCATCAGGATGGAATGAGAGGTAGAGTTGAGTGTCATCAGCATAGCAGTGATATGAAAAGCCATGTTTCTGAATGACAGAACCTAGTGATGCCATGTAGACAGAAAAGAGAAGTGGTCCAAGAACTGAGCCCTGAGGCACCCCAGTAGCTGGATGTTACTCTTCTTCATGAACATTTAGGTGTGCAGTTACAAACTAGCCTACAGCACCATCTACTGTTAAAAACTAAGCTCAGAATCGATTCCAGAGAGAATCACGATGCATTTGCAAAAATCTCAGAATCGATCCACAAATCACGATGCAATGATTTATTGTCCCATTCCTACTAAATATGTGGAGCTGGGGGAGGTGGAGGGTCTCTGCAAGACTTGCTTACAGCAAACACAAATGTTGAGCAGTAAGCCCATTGGCTGCAGATGCAACAGAGACCAATCAGTTTGTGCCATTTAGTGATGATGTCATAGTTTGCAGATTGTGTCAAGGACCTATCACCCTGTGCCATATAGAGTTTCGCAACGGAACTAGACATACTCTTAATAGTCTCAGCCTCAGACGTCACGCCCACGGACCGTTGGCTAAACGTCTGGGCCCATATTCACATTATCTTACCACTAAGAGTTCTCTTAAATGGCAGTAAAAGTTTTTCTCTTAAAACCTATTCACAAAGATGCTGAGACAAACGTTTACTAAGCAATAGAGAAAAGTGTTAAGCTCAGAGTAAGTGGGCGGGGTTTACCTCGTTGCCAAGGATGATGTCGCATGCTTATTAACTATACACACAGTGATTCAGGGCCACTGCTGGCCAAATGGGTGCCCTAAGCAGGAAAGTATTGTTGTGCCCCCTCCCTCAAAAAATAAATAAATAAAACACCTACTACAAAATATAACTTTAATAAAACATAAAAGTAAATAAATAAATTGTAATTAAATTGTGTCATTTATTAACTACAATTGTAGCTCTAGAGTCTACTCTAGACAGTTAACTATGGCTATGATTTTATTATATACTGTTGTCTGATTGATTTTATAGTCTCAAGCATTCAGAAATCACACAAAATAAAATTAAGCAGTTTTACTACTATAACATGGTTATATATATATAAGAGTTGTGATGTCCACATGTATTTGTTGAAGAAATTAAAGAGGTTGTAGCATTTTTATCGCAAAAAGGTGGCCAAGAATTTTAAATTCAGTTGATAGACCTATTGGAATTAAATGTTTGGTCAATATTAAACAACGATTTGATCGTCCTGTAAGTGTAACAACAGCAGTTACCAGGCTTTTGGTGCCCTTTGCGGCCATTTGTAATAATGTAAATTGTTTATTTTTTTATTACATTATGTATTTTAACAGTTATTCGATGCAACCATATGATGATTATTAATTAACCAATTGCCTCGTTATTTTATATAATACATAATATTCTAGTTTCCATGACTTGTAAGTCAAATGCATTGTTGTTGGTGGTGAAATTATTATCGCCATTAAAACACGTTACTAAAATCAACAGTTAAAAAAGTTTCACAGGATTATGAACGTAGTTACCTGATAGTGATGCACAGGCTTCATCTCGGGCTTTTTCTTTTCTCTGCACCGAACTGCGCTGATGTCTTTTCCCTGATATAGCCTAGTTGTCCATAAATTATGATGATCATTTGTATTCAGCCGCAAATATGAGGTGAGCGCGAGCACAGAAATGGCGCATCATGTATGCTTATACTGCCTACTGTTCACCAAAAAAAAAAAATATATATATATATTATTATATATAATATATATATTATATATATATATGTTGTTCATGTTTAGATTATGTATGTTGTCACGGGGTGAGGAATCAAAAAGTTATACATTCTGGAAAAAGATTACCATAAGTTCAAAATAACGCAACAAGCTTATAAATGTCACAAACACATCCTTTAATATATATGTTGTAAATATATGGTATATAGTGTTTTTGTTTTCGAGTTTAATTTCAGTCGCAGAAACTTAGTATAACTCGTTCCCTTTTAAAAATCAAATATCCGTAAGCAAAGCTGTGGCTCTCTTTGTTTGTTTTAGAGAACGCAACAGAAAAGGCGCATTCCATTCTTGGGCGAAACGCGAGGTCATAATGTCACTTCTTTTGGAAAGTCTGGAGTGGTCTTTTGTTCGAGTCGGCTGTAAAAACGTCATCTTCAGCTGATACCACCCTTGAATTACTGTGTGAACGTCAGGGAGTATCGAGAGAGTCCACGTTAGAACCTTTTTTTCCTTCAGACGCCGAAGTCTTTATTTATGATAAAAACCAGCCAGGCGCTTAAAATTTTATTCTCGAAAGACATCCAGATGTTACTCTTCCATATATCCCGGGTTTATGGTCTCAGGAGATTAGGCAGTTAATTCCAGAAGACGCCAGCCTGTCAGGAAATTGGGTATGTGTTGAAAATAGGGGGTGTGTGTGCTTCGGTCAGGGACCCAAACCTTACACTCTGTCAGTTTAAATCTAGATTAAAGATCTATCTCTTTAACCTGGCTTACACATAATACACTATCGCATTTCTATAATTCAAATCTGTTAAAGGATTGTTAGGCTGAATTAATTAGATATTTAATTTTTTTCATTGATATGTTTATTATTGAAATGTTGTTGTTATATGCATATGTCAATTTTATTTAATTTCTTTATTTTCTTAAATATGTGGGTAGATAGTATTTATAGAGTTGTAACTTTTTAGTTTTAGTTACTTTTTCTTATTTGTAAGTCGCTTTGGACAAAAGCGTCTGCTAAATGACAAAAGTAAAAAAGTAAGTAAGTAAGTAGATCAACCGGAACCGGGAACACATCCCAAAACACCCAATGTACTTGTTACATCGTTAGAAGAATGGCATCTACGGTAATATTAGTCTGTTTCTTTCTTATTCTGAGGTCACCATAGCCACCCAGATCCAGACTGAATCCAGATCAGATGGTCACTGCAGCCACCCGGATCCAGTCGGTATCCAGACACTATTTTGACAAAATACTATACTATATTTTGACAAAAAATATACAGTCTATATACTGTAAAGCTGATATAAAGCCACCCAGCTTTATATCAAGCTGATGTAAAGCTGCTTTGACACAATTTGCATTGTTAAAAGCGCTATACAAATAATATTGACTTGACTTGACTTGACTCTGTCAGAGATTTATTCCTAGAAATATTGCAGAGCGCAATATTATGTTGCCATATTCAAATAAAGGTTTAGAAATAAAATGTTAATTGCCACATTAAAAAAAAAAAAAAATTTTAAGTGCACTAATTAAACAAGTATATGTTCAGCTAAATGTCAGCCTCTTGCTTGTATGCTTCTCGTTGCGGATATGCATATAAACAGCTTTTTAATTAACAGAGTAGAATAATCATGGCTGATACTAAGACATGCAAACGTAAAAGAAAACCAAACTGGACAAGGATATAATCAAAGGAAGATTTGGAATTGGGATAACCTCCAAACCCTAAAGGTGATACCTTTTTAAAAGCTCATTGTCGTCAAATGTTTCTAAAATGTTTATATTCTGAGGCAGAATACCGGCAACAGTCATTTGAGGATAGATGTGTGTTGGTCTTAGTGACTTAGGAGTCCTCTTCACTACTCCTAACGTTTCACAGATTTAGGAGCTAGTTTTAGTGCTGAAACGGTTTGTGAAATACTCTTAGAGCAAAAACTTAGGACTGACACGCCCATTATTTTTAAGATTTTCTCCTAAATCGGCAAGTTATGAGCTACTTTTAGCCTTAGGATGTTTTGTGAATATGGGCCCTGATGCATATGGCACGCAAAAGTGGAAACACTTCAGGAGTTTTGAAGACGTCCTCTGATTTGTTGAATTATACAGGATTTCCGGGAGATGTGTGTGTCGCTTTCTTTAACATTCCGCTTGGAAACAAAGAGGCCATGACGCCAAACCCCCTCACGAAAGAAGAAAGCCGTCGTGTTTACAACTGTGATGATGAACGCTTATCAGGATAAACTAAATGCTGGATTTTCAAAAGTATGTGAAATATTTAAAATTTGTGGCATAGAATCTTTAAAATACGTCCGAGAGTCTGTTATTGTGGCAACATTTACACTTCCTGAAACGTGACACTAAATGAACCGAACTGTGATTGGTTGTTTGACATGTCAGTCAAACAGCATCATAGGCGGGCCTTGGCCAATGAAAGCTGCCATGGATTCCAGACCGTCAGCCGTCAGTTTGAAGGTCTGGCTACGCGAGAATATATTGTTAATAGCTATGTCTCATTTTGAAGACTGCACCTGAAGGTCACATTAAAAAAAATCTTTATTGATTCATAACATAAATAAATAAATAAACAAATAAATCTTCCTTTTTCATGTTATGACCCCTTTAATAAAAAGTAAATCTTAATATGTTTATTATGTATTGTGCCTAACAGCCTTCAGCTATGACAATAATCACAAAAAATATATATTTCTTAAGTTTAAAAATACTGACATATCTTGTAAAAAAATAAAAGGTCATGAAGTGTTTCTGAGACCACCACCTTGGCTTTCTGGTCCATTATGAAGAGGTCTGTTCTAATCTTTTATTAATAAATGCTGAAATGACAATTTTTTAAATGGTCTTCCTACATAACTGGCACATACACAGCTTTCCTTTTATCTATTAATAACAGCTAGCATGGGATGCCACTCAACAAAGGTTACTTCATTACATTGTTCCGTGTTCTTTTTTTGAGTCATTCCAAATGCACATACTATAGTGAGTCCTTGCACTGTACTTAACTGACCTGTGTAGAAGGTTTTTCTAAAGTGTTTCATAATTGTGTGGTGGTAATTAATTTTTCAGATTTCTTCTTTTATTCATCAAATCGTGGCCACAGGACATTACTGACGTTTCATGCATTTGACACTTTGATAAGGACAATTCATATCCCTTCATGTTTCGCTGTGTTGACTTAAAAGATAATAAAGCCTCTCTGGAATACCGAAGTCTGTTGCTGCATTGCTCTTTCTGGGATGATTGTTGTCTCGGGGTGAGGTACAAGTAGCAGTGAGCGATCTGCACAGTGCTGATAACAAACACATGCAGCGCACGTTCAAAACATGCTCAATCTTATTTTCTCACAACAGTCAATTTGTCCCAGTTCCATCATACATGTCTCTGTGTTTAGCTGCTGCGCTGTAGATATAGTGACACACTTAAGCCACACTTAAAATGTATGAATGTCATTGCATTAGATAACGAAATATCGCTTTAGTGGAACATGCTCATAGTTATTACGCTTATGTACTCCGCTAGGACACCGGGGTGAACTTCAACCAGCTCACCCAGCTTCCTAACCATCATGGAACCTTAAAAGTGACTTATTTGGAACACTTTACATAGTCATGCAACTTAGTGTGTCACAGAAATAGCACTCCAGACACAAACCGCACAAGAGACTTGACTTATAACAGATTTCAATACATGCAACCTGATAGGAATAATACCGTAAAAACATCATTGCACACAAAATCAGTTTTAAATATTTTAAACACTTGCTATTACTTTACAGAACTGACTGCACTTGTTCAACGAACATCTCTTGTGAAGTTCTCTTTTTATTTTTCTCGTTTTATTTATTTATTTACTTGCTTACCTACATACAGTGCATTGCATTTGCCAAAGTGTATTCTGGGATGCATGAGTTAAAATGCATGCAGCTTGATTTCTTAAAAATTATACTGACAACTACATTTTTTCTTTTTCATTAAAACTAGCAATTATTAAACACTTTTTTGTGATATGCATAAGCCAACAAAGTTAACAAACTTCTCAATCTTTAAATTATAAAGCATCTGAGATGTGGTTATGGAATACATGAGGAAAATCAAATATTTCTTAAATATTTATTTCAGGATCTACATAAGTGTTCTACATTTGATTTAATACTTTATAATTGCTTTAGTCATAACATAAATTTATTTACTTGATCATTTTAAATAAATCTTCTTAACTGAATTTAAAATGTCATATTGCCATGAGCTGAAACTTGTGACATTCATGTGCATCAATAAAATAGTAACTAAACCTGACATCATAAGACAACAAGTAAATACATGTGACAATAAAACAGCAACAATGTAAATAAAACTAGCAAACAGTCAAACAATATGGCCACATGAATCATTTACACTCCTGTGCACACTGAGAAAAGGTCAAATGCTACTGGACCTGATAACCTTGATTGATTCTTGACTTTGAAACAAATTATTCGTGGATTGTGTTTAATAAAATATGATCATATCTCTACGTGCTTTTAGAATATATTTACAAAATTTAAGTAAACTTTTGTCAACTGTTAATTAAATTTAAACCAAGATACATAAGACACAGATGTCTTAACAGGCTTAAAAAGCTACACTTTATTCTTTATTTCACTTCTTTTCTTGTGATATTTGCTACTTTACCTCAGAATTGCTTTTTCTCAAAGGACCAACTTGTCTATAATAGTTCAGTGAAGGGCAGTGGAGCGTGCCATCTCTCCCGGATGTGCATTGTCTATTAATAGGTTTATGGGACATCAAGCACCCTCCCCCCCCATTTCCACCAACTCCAGTCCACATGCCTCAGTGCAGCAGCGCTCTGCCTCCAATGCTGGGAACACTTACAAAGCGTCTCCTGCTGTATCTCCAGTCTCAGTGTGCCACTTTCACATCTGTACGTAGCCCGGGGTGATCTTTCCCCAAAGAAACAGGAATAAAAGCTTTTGTGTCTATGACAGTTAAAGGAAGCTGCCTTTTAAATGATTATTTAAGGTTATGATTGACAGACTGAGATGTTACAGTGCTTTCAGGAATTGCTAGATCAACTCGCTGCATAGAAAATAGAGAAATCGAATTATTTCCTAATGTGTTCACAGAAGGTTAGAAATATATGTCTCACAAATATGAAACAACCTTAATTAATGATGGGGCAATTGACCAAACACTTGATATTTCAGTACAAAATAGTTCATTCACTAATCAACTGCAATTGTTTTTTGTTGTTTTTTGTTTTTTCATGTACAAAATACTTGAGTATACCTACAATGCTGCATCCTTCACTCATAACCGATCCTCAATATTTGCAGCATGCAAATTGTGCTGGATAGATTTTGTGGCCATGTTTAATGAATCAGACAGTAAAGCAACAGAGACAGTCCATTAAAAAATAATAATAAAATAATAATAATAATAATAATAATAATAACAACTCTATTAGCAGGTGCAATTCATTCTTTGAGATTTACCACCAGCACTATTATACTAAAACCTCAAACAAAGGTATACATTTGCTTGTGAAATCTGCAAAATTGCAAGTGTGGGCCAGATGACTTGCCACAATTGAATGCACAAATAACCACACGTTGTAACAAGTTGGACACCCTCCAGAAGAAGGTGTTTGCATGTGATAATTGCACCAAATGTTGGCTGTGCCACCTATATTTGTATTATATATGATATGTTTAAAAAAAAAAAAAAAGAATAAATTTATACTTTTATCAAGCTAGGATCCAATTTAATCAAAAGCGACAAAAAAGTAGAGATTTATAATTATACAGAATATTTATATTTCAAACAAACGGAACTTTTGAAATTTTCTGGTCATTAAAGAATCAATCAATCAATCAATCAATCAAATCAAATCATTCAAATAAATAAAACATTTTTGTACACTTTCCACATTTCATAAAGCAGCACAACCATTTTCATCTAATAATACTATGAATTAAGTTTTTTTTTTTTTTTTTGAGTATCACACCAGCATAGTAGAACAATTTCTTAAGTATCATATAACACTGGATTATTGGTTGCTGAAAATGGATCATTGCCATTCAAAAAATTCAGATAGCAAATTGCTAAAATATACCCACCATTTGACTTTTACAATGTTGTTTATAACCTGCTTGCTCTGTGTCATAAATATGCCACTGGAACCTTGTTACGTTATGGCAGCTCTTTGACAGCACCAGTGTCAAAAGGTTCAACCAACCGCCATAACAACCTAAGACATACAACCAGCAGCCATTTGACTTTCACGCCTGACTGTGAACTGCAACAGTAGCTCTAAAATCCTTGGCCAAATCAGTCTTTCTACAGTACACAGATCGATTTTACACTAAAATACGCTTACAAACACTAAATAAATACATGTCATTTTTCTTATAAAATAAATGTTGACATAGGTGTTTCTGTCTCATTCAAAGAATACACACACACACACACACAAAAAAAACTTAACAGAAACCACATATACTCAGAATTTGCACTATGGATTATATACTGTGTGTGTGTGTGTGTGTGTGTGTGTGTGTGTGTGTGTGTGTGTGTGTGTGAGAGTGTGTGATTTGCTGGTACCCTTGGTAAATATGAACAAAGAAACCTGTGAAAATAAATCTGCATCGTTAATGCTTTTGATACTTTATTTAAAAAAATTACAAAATGTAACCTTTTTTTGGAGGAAATATTTAACTCTCATGACAATAATTTATTATGGGGAAAATCTCATTATGACAAATGATTTTGGCCACAATGAATGTACCCTTTTATTCAATACGTTTTGCAACGTCCTTTTCCCAAGATAACAGCTCTGAGTTTTATCCTATAATGCCTGAAGAGTTCAGAGAACACCTGATAAGAGATCAGAGACCAGAATACATACAGAATCTTTCCAGATCCTTCAGATTCACAGCTCCTTCTCTTCAGTTCACTTCACTCATTTTCTGTAAGGTGCAGGTCAGAGGACAGGGACGGCCATGGCAAAAGCTTCATTTTGTGCTCAGTGACACATTTTTTTGTGTTGATTTTGATATTTGTTTTTAGATCATTGTCCTGATGGAAGATCCAACCACAGCACATTATAAGATTCTTACAGGACTGGTCAGGTTTTGATTTTTTATCTGTTGGTATTTGATATAATGCATAATGCCATGCATCTGAACAAGATGTCCAGGACCTCCGGCAGAAAAATAGGGCCACAACATTACGAATACAGCAGTAATTTTAGGATACATTTTATCCCTGTGTGCACCATCTTGAGTGTTTGCTGCCAAAAAGCTCTCTCTCTTTTTTTTTAAGTTTCATCTGACCATAAAACTAATTAGATCAGCTTTCTGACCCCAAAACTCAACTAATTTCTGCGATTCTCCAGCTGTGATCCTTGGAGAGTCTTTAGCTATCTGTTCAATCTGTCCTTCTCACCGTGCATTAAGACAATATAGACACACGTCCTCTTCCAGGCAGATTTATAATATTTTCTGTTGTTTGCAAAGTCTTAATTAGTGCTCTGATGGTGGAAATGGAAATGCAATGCTTTAGCTCTTTCCTTACAGCCTCTTTCTATTTTGTGATTTGTGAAGCTCAACATTTTTTTATTTATTTTTTGTTGTTGCACACCAGAACAATATTCTTTGGTTTTATTCATTGTGATGGAAATACAATATTTAAACTACTAAGAATTTCTAGGGGTACTGTCACGAATCCTGGCCATGCTCTTCCGGACAATCACCACCAGAGGTCACCCGTTCACCACATTGACTCTTACACTACACAGCACACTGGACTACAGTTCCCACAATCCATTGCACAGATCACAGCTGTCACCATTCACACATCACACACATCTGATTCTCATAATCCCACACACTATTTAAGCCATGGACTTCCTCAGCATCAGGGCCGAGTATTGTATAGCACTTACCACTCTCCCAGGGATAGCTACTCTATGGAGCCCTAGTCGTAGTCTTGCCTAGCCTGTTTACCTGTGTTTTTGATACCTGCCTTTGTTTCCTGGATTTACCCCTTTGCCTTGCCGTTTGGACTGTGTTCGCTCCCCGTTTGGATTATTGCTTTCGTTTCTGGATTATCTCTCTGCCTTGCCCCTTTGGATACTGTTCGCCGATCGTCGACCCACGCTTGCTCCACGGATTGCTCTGTCTTGCCTCTGCCATACCTGTTTGCTGTCTCCCGACCCTGCCTGTATGACCATGTTTTATAATAAAGCTCTGCACATGGATTCTCACGTCTCGTCAGCCCCGTAACAGGTACCAATAATTGTGGCCATTGTAAATTAGAGAAAAACTGTATATTGGGTTTGTTTGTTTGTTTGTTTTAAATGAAAGAACAAATGGAACAATGCAGATTTATTTTCACAGCCTTTGATCATATTTACCAAGGGTATAGCAACAATTTGATATATTGTGTGTGTGTATGTATGTATGTATGTATGTATATATATATTACACACACACAGTGGTGGACAGAATTATTGACACCCTTGATAAATGTGAACAAAAAAAAGCCTGTAAAAATGAATCCGCATCATTAATCCTTTTGATTTTTTTTTTTTTTTTTTTTTTTTTTTTTTATTATTATTCATAATAATGTAACCTTTCATTGAACTAAAACAATTGAAAATATTGTTTTCAAAAATAGGAAATATCATTATGAAAGAAATGTTTTTTTTTTCTCAAATACACGTTGGACACAATTATTGACACCCCTAGAAATTATTATGAGTTAAATATCTCTGATGTATATTCCCATTCATATTTACAATTTTGAGCACTCCATGGGGATTATGAAATTGAAATTATCCAACCATGGCTTCCTGTTTCACAGGAATATACAGTAAATAGGAGAAAATCCATCACAATGAGAAAAAACAAAGAATATAGACATGTCTATATCGTCCTAATGCACAGTGAGGAGGATAATTTGAGTTGCTAAAGACTCTCCAAGGACCACAACTGGAGAATTGCAAAAAATTGTTGAGTCTCGGGGTCAGAAAACCTTTTTAAAAAAAAAAAATTCAAAAAGCCCCTACATCACCACATGTTGTTTGGGAGGGTTTCAAGAAAAATTATCCTAGCTTATCCAAAAACAAACTCCCGCATATTCAGTTATCAGACACGACTGGAACTTGAAATGGGACTGGCTTCTATGATCAGATGAAACTAAAAAATGAGCTTTTTAGCAGCAAACACTCAAGATGGGTTTGGTGAACACGGGGATAAAAAGTACCCCATGTGTACAATGAAATAGACTGCTGTATTTTTGATGTTGTGGGCCTATATTTCTGCTGGAGGTCCTGGACATCTTGTTTAGACTCATGGCATCATGGATTCTATCAAATACTAACAGATAAAAAATCAAAAAGTGACTCACTCTGTTAGACATCTTATAATGGGCCATGTTTGGATCTTCCAACCAGACAAAAATCCAAACACAAACCTCAAAAACAACACAAAAATAGGTCACTGAGCACAAAACCAAGGCCATTCCAGTCCTCTGACCTGAACCCTGTAGAAAATGAGTGGGGTGAATTAAGAAAAGAAGCACCAACATGGAGCTGTGAATCTAAAGGGTCTGGAGTGATTCTGGATGAAGGAATAGTCTCTGATCTCTTGTCAGGTGTTCTTTAAACTGGCAAATGGAGGTTTCAAAAAGTATTGAATAAAAGGGTGCCGTTAATTGTGGCCAATGTGTATTAGAGAAAAACGTTTATTTCATAATGATATTTCCCCACATTTTAAATTCCTATTCTCCAATGAAAATTTCGATTTTTGTGAAATTTTTTTAAATGAAAGATTTAATGCAGATAATTTTTACAGGCTTGTTTGTTCACATTTATCAAGGGTGTCAATGATTCTGTCCACCACTGTGTGTGTGTATATATATGTATGTGTCCTATATAAAGGATGAATTTTAGCCCAAGCCGCAATATTCCTCTTCATAAAAGCACATGTGTATGAAAGGTTAATGAGAGGTCTGAAATCTGGCTCTGTATAAACGGCATTTATTGTGTTAATTGAACATTGGCTGAGGGAATCACCGCAGAGTGGATTCGAACCCGAGTCGCTGCCCCACTCATGCACTTGCTATACCAGATTGCCACCAAAGCAGACATGCGCTGAGATTACTTTGTAGTCTTTCTATACTGTCACAAATACTAGACGACTGAAGACGTCGTGAAGACGACTTGCTGAAGTTCAAACCGAGCATCAGAATGGGGAAGAAAGGGGATTTAAGTGACTTTGAACGTGGAATGGTTGTTGGTGCCAGACGGGCTGGTCTGAGTATTTCAAAAACTGCTGATCTACTGGGATTTTCACGCACAACCAACTCTAGGGTTTACAGAGAATGGTCCGAAAAGGAGAAAATATTCATTGCGCTGCAGTTGTGTGGATGACAATGCCTTGTTGATGTCAGAGGTCAGAGGAGAATGGGCAGACTGGTTAGAGATGATAGAGAGGCAACAGTAACTCAAATAACCACTCGTTACAACCAAGGTATGCAGAATACAATCTCTGAACGCACAACACGTTGATTCCCTGAAGCAGATGGGCTACAGCAACAGAAGACCACACCGGGTGCCGCTCCTGTCAGCTAAGAACAGGAAACGGAGGCTACAATTCGCACAGGCTCACCAAAATTGGACAATAGAAGATTGGAAAAATGTTGCCTGGTCTGATGTGTCTCGATTTCTGCTGCAACATTCAGATGGTAGGGTCAGAATTTGGCGTAAAGAACATGAAAGCATGGATCCATCCTGCCTTGTCTCAACAGTTCAGGCTGCTGGTGGTGGTGGTGTAATGGTGTGGGGGATATTTTCGTGGCACACTTTGGGTCCCTTAGTACTAATTGAGCATTGTTTAAACGCCACAGCCTACATGAGTATTGTTGCTGACCATGTCCATCCCTTTATGACTACAGTGTACCCATCTTCAGATGGCTACTTCCAGCAGGATAATGCACCATGTCAAGCTCAAATCATCTCAGACTGGTTTCTTGAACATGACAATGAGTTCACTTTACTCAGATGGCCTCCACAGTCACCAGATCTCAATCCAATAGAGCACCTTTGGGATGTGGTGGAATGGGAGATTCACATCATGGATGTGCAGCTGACAAATCTGCATCAACTGCGCGATGCTATCATGTCAATATGGACCAAAATCTCTGAGGAATGTTTCCAACACCTTGTTGAATCTATGCCACGAACAATTAAGGCAGTTCTGAAGGCAAAAGGGGGTCCAACCCGGTACGAGCAAGGTGTACCTAATAAAGTGGCCAGTGAGTATATAATGGAAAGTGAATACCCATGTTGTTTGTTGACCTGTTGTGAAGAATTAAACTTGCTTGTCTTGCTGTGTACGTGAATGTGTGAACTAAATTTTGGGCTGCAACTTCAGTAGAGTCTAGCAGGAGAAGGATCTTGTAATTGGCATGCCTCATTATTCACTGATCATTTTCACCTCCACTGCAGCTCTTAAATAAAATATGCTACATATAGCTCTGGGAGTCAGTGACATCAAACATCATCAATTCTCGAAACCGAACATCATGATATCAAACCTGCAGCACAGGTGCCATGTTTGATCAGAGATTTGGAACATTTTCAGTGAGTAATAATAACTTAAATTCCATCTCACAAAGCTATAATACAGCTTAAGAAGACTTGTAACAATGTGCATCTTTTGTTTGTTTGTATTTTATCTGAAGCTAACAGTCCACGATCACCGTTAACTTGAATGGGTAGATGCATAAGAGCTGGATGGATTTTGGTCTGATGTTTTAAATTAAGTTACCAAATACTGCAATGTGGTTTGTTTTTGTGCAGGTTATGTAGTAATATAGTGTGTTCAGCTTTTGGATCAGTGGGAAAACAGCATATTTTGGGGGAAGGTGTATTGGTGTAAAGAACAACTTCAAGACTCAGTGACACTACAAGCAGAGAGTTTGAACAGCTCATTGTGTCTATCACAGGTCTGAGGTTAGCTGAGAGGCCTGGAACAAACAAACAGAGCATTCATCATTTTCCTAACTAATGGTCTACACACTTGCAGCCTTCTTGGCCGTCAGCCAGTTCTGCTTCCACATTTGCATTTTTTCCCTCACAAGAACTCCGTTTACTTGATCTCCAAAGCACATCAAGGTCAGGCTATGCAAACAACCATTAGTGCGTCTTCTAGTTTACTTTTATTTATGTATTTTTAAAGAAGCAAAATATCCACCAATGTCATTTCGGGCAATCTAATGTAACGATTGGGCGAGTTTCTTCTTGATCTTGTCTTTGAGTGCTATGAGGAGCAAACATGATTTGTCATTCCACAATCGAAAAATACATTGATCAAGCCATCAGCTCACGGGATTCCTGTTGTGTTTTGTAGCTGAATGCTTTCATTAGAAGGATTGATTACTGTGTGCCGCACACGTACCTTCCCAAAACATGGCATTTGTGCTGGATGGAGGGCTAGTGCAATTCATTTCCTGTGTGTTGTGGATCTTTATCTATTTGTACAGGCTTAGCCAGGATAACTGTTGCTAATGCATGATCTAATATACGTACTGTATACATGCTGCGAATGCTTGTGACTAAAAGAATTCATTACGGTGGCTTAAAGAATTCATTACTTTCTTGGCATGCACGTTCTATATAATTCATACACTTAAGGATTTGCTAAGTAACCTTCCAGTATGATGCGGAATGTTTTCGAAGTAATGCATGTTTAATTTGTCATAAATCACAGGGAATCCTGAATCAATCTGAAAACCTTTTTATGAGGAAATGTTGTGTCGTGGGTGGTCGCCAGGGCATTGCTACTGTATGTTGCTATGGGTTGTTGCCAGGTTATTATTATTATTATTATTGACTCATGTTATACACTATTCTGCACTATTTATTCTGGGGTTTTATTTTATTTATTTTATTTATTTTTATTTTTATTTTTTTGCAAAAATCATGAGCATGATTGCTTATAAACAGTAACCCAACATCTCTCATAAACAAGTTGCATGATTTCAAGTAACATTCATTTTTATGCAAATAAGGCAAAAAATGCTGAATCATGCATGCAGTCACGAACATTACAATATAATGTATTTAAAGGTTAAGGTTAGATCTTCATGCTTAATTTTTAACATTTCTGTACGATCCACATTATATGAATTCATACAAAATCACCACTTCATGAAATAGTTACATGTTCCCATGATAGTTGGTTAGTAATAAGTGTGCTATCTAGCACCTCCCCTTGAAAAAATAAAAATAGAAAATAATAAAAAATAAAATGATGTCCTTGCCTAAACTGATGTTAATGGCTAAACCAGAAGCTGGCACATCAGGCTGCTCAATTAAACAAATCAACGTTTGACAGATCACCGAACCTCATTGTTTATACTCTTCAGGAAGTCAACCACAGTATATTAATCTGTTTTATGAGAGTGGATGTTACAGTCACTCAAAAGACCCCTCACTTGTAACTGCAACATGATAAACATCGTCAGCTCTGTTTGCAAACCTCTGCGGGTTCTATAATGCGACAATAATTGCTTCTCATCACTTTAGCATGAAGAGCATTAAAGCCCTCAATGACATATATAAGTATCATTGGCTAAGGTTAACAAGATTCATCAAGAGTCATAACTCATTTGATTAAGGCTCCAAGCCCATCCTCTAATAACAATCAAATAGACCTGATTAAAAAACTAATCAGACATAGTTTGATTGCCTGCAACTGCTCTTCTCAACTCTGTTGTCATTCTCTATCCATTACACTATTTCCATTCAGTCCCAATTAAATATGTAAGAAGGATCCATGTGTTTCTGAGCCATTGAACCAGAGTAGCGCTGCCAGACTCCACCGCCGTCCGGTTCAGATAATGAACAGGATTTTTCGCTCTGGCCCCCGTGCAGATTCGTAACCCCCTACTGAACAATTGGCCATCAGATGGGGTCATCGCCTATATCAGTCACACCCGAGCCCTTCCCAGCATCCTCTGTCATTCTGCCATCCCGATTACAGTAACATATATTGTTCCCTGAGCTTCCCTGTGAAGCCTTTGTGAAGACACATTCAAGCCAAATTGACAGAATCCATCAAGACAGAACTAATATTGCAAGCGATCAGTTACGCTGTTACACTATAACGATTTTGCTGTTTTCAAGCAAGCCACATACAAGCTGGCGGTATCATATTTATTATTTTGATTGAGATTTTTCAAAAGTGTGCTTGAGAGGACAGGGGTCTTCATCTGTTGTCTGCTGCTATCACTATTGCTCTTACCTTAGGGTTAGGGATTTAAGTGAGTGCATTATGTGCTACAGGCATGAATGATACTTCTAATCATTTTTATTACTGAGGAGAGATGCCATTTATTTTATAAGAGATCAGATTTATGATTTTCACCTGGCAGACAATAAAACGGGCAAAAACTCTCAGATTTACCATGCACCTCCACTTGACATGGACTGAGTAGAGCTGAGTGGCAGTTGCCAATACATTGTCATTGACAGAAGAGCAGAGCAAGCGATCAAAAGGTTGAGAAATCCTCTACTTCATGCAAGCAAGAGTATGTGTTACAAATTCAAGTGCATTAAATTGACATACAAAAGCAATCAGGGACTACATGCTATTATACTACATGCTACACTTGCTATTATATTCTATTTTGAGCAGGTTTGTTTAGAACCCGAGCCTGAGTGTTATAGCAACTTGGGGTTCAGTTGAACTTGGACCAAATAACAACTATCCAGGGTACTAAAACACTGGAACACCTTAGCAACCACATAGCATTGCTCAAGCAACCATACAAAACACTTTAGCAACCACCTAACGATATGCTAAAAAAAAAACATCGAAACTCCCTAGAAACCTTAAAGCAATGTATTTTCAACTACTCACAATGCTCTAGCAGCACTCGAGCACCAAACACATTCTCCAGAAAAATGTCTGTGCTAGCGTACAATCACAGAAGCTCCTGAGTGTGTGCTGGAGCTCCAGAGATACAGTAAAATACACATTTCCCTGCGCTTTTTCTTAAATCACAAAACTATGGACCCTTCTTTCTTTTTTCTTTAGAATTCCCTTAGAATTTGGTTCGAATTGGGATTAAAAATCTCCTTTTTGTTCTTACAAGGAGATGAACTAAAGGTCACCTTTTCAAGGTTTGATCAGACTGTCGGTATTGTGCATTTAAAAGGGCATGGCATCTCAGCAGAGCGTCAAGCCTCGCTATCTCATTCCCAATCTGTGCACTCCATTTCATTCACAGTGGGCTCATGTCCTGCTCATGTAATCTTGTCTGCACAGATAAGCCCACCCTGTGACATCTGGGCCTCCTCCAAAACACCGAAACATGACCCGAAGCTTGAAATGAAAGGACTTAAGTCAGCCCTCGCTTCAATTTGACCTTTCAGTCTGCCGTCAGTCACCCGACTTACTGTAGCTGTTTTGAATATGCACGGGTCTTTTTTTCCTGTGCATGCACAAATACATTTATTGTGCGTTGCTAAGAATATATTTGTATCTTTTTATTTGGTACTTTTTGAGCTCGCTGTAAAGCTCCTTGCTGACAAATCTCAATATGAAAACCGTTTCAGCACGGATTTGGTTCCGAGTCCCAGCGGACACCGTGAAATGTGGTTTTATTTAGAGAGCATTCATGAGCCGCACAGAGAATAGCCATGAGATTATACATGCATCCAAGAATTGTCATTCAAGTGTGTCCATTGTTGGCATCAAGGACACGAACATCGTCATAGAAAGAAATTGTCTGCCGGCCTTCAGACATCAATGAAGCACGATCAGACATTACTACGGCTTTCTGCTTAATTCGCCTTTCCACCATTTTTTGACATGTGTGCCAAATTTAATTGCTAAATTTGTTTGTTAGTTGTCATTCAAGAGCTTGATTCCATCCGAAGTGACTTACACAAATCCCCCTGCAGCAACCAGAGGTCAAGTACCTCATTGGAGGGAAACGTGAGGAGAAAGCAGGTGTGTGATCTCAGTAATTCTAATTTCAGGCCTTGGGCTGAACCTGCAGCTCTTGTGTTAACAGCTAAGATCCTAAAATATAGTTAATTTACCACCATTTAGAGCATCAAAACATTGCTGAATTAGCTGTTTAGTTTTGAAAATGCATGTTCATTTGATTAAAAACAAATAAATAAATAAATAAATCCTGTGATGTAGCCTATAGTTTCTTTTTCCTTAATGCTTTGCTTATTCTTGTATTTCTTTATTAATGCAAATTGGGCCACAGATGTGACCTTAAACAGCAAGGCTGTGTATTGGTTTATCTTAAAAAAAAAAAAGGTCTTATTTGAGTATGAATGTTATAACAAGTCTGTTTGATAATCTATGCTTCCATTTTAGAGAGACCTAACCCAGATATCAGATTTAAGTAAAAACAGTGCCATCCAGTGGTAAACATTAAACAATTTCTGGATGTAAAGTGTTCGCTCTTAGGGTTATATTTTATTAATTTTTTCCTTAATTTATAAATGTAATTCAATTTAATAAGATTTATTTATTTTAGACAATTAATACATTATACACTGTAATATTAATAGAATATTAATGATAAATATTTTTTTTTTTTTCCCCATAGTACACAATTAAATGAGATTAGATCTCTGTGTGAAGCACTGTCTGTTGTCAGACTCCTTGTGCAAACAAAAATCTCACTGGATTAGTACAATTAATAGCAAAATGAATGTTTGGAAATGTAAACTGATATTTCCTACTGACACACCACAGCAAAAGATAGAACTAACTGACTTAAAACAATTTTTTAACTGATAAAATTACTAGTGGCCTAAGACTTTTGCACAATACTGAACATCTGTATTAAACTGCACGATTAAAACTCAGTCTAACAAGCACATATCTCACGTGAGCAGTTCTTGAATTCCATCACAATTGTTAATCAATTCAGAGCTCACAGTGTTTACATGCAGCCTAATACAACATCAACGTGATTGTAATGATCCCAGAGCTGTAGCTTGCGAGGAAAGCAAAAACTGATTCCAGCTCTAATATTCACAGAGTTGAAATTAATTTGTTTACATCAGTCACAGCTCTTTGCCCACCTTTAATGAGTTATGATAATTAGTTTGCATCTTAATGGGTCACTACAATCTAAGCTGTGCTAATTACTGTTACCTGTTGTTCTTTCTGAGAGCCGCCTTTATCTCAATAATTAAATAATGAGTGTCTGATAAAGTGTGGTATGTGTATTATACAGGATAGATCACCTGCGATCTTTGGATCTTTTTTAACAATGATAAAATATTGAAGCTGAAATGTGTAGCTGCAGAACAGAGTCAAAGAAGTATGTGATGGAATAAGACACTTAGTTCACTTCAAGCATACTTGTATTTGCATTATACAATATAAAACGTTCATAAGCAGCTTCACAAAAAAAGCCAAAGACAAAGATGTTAAGGCAAGATGAAGGGGACAGACACACAAACACACATGCACAGATGTTCTTTGACAAAATATAAGACACACACAGACCAGTTTTAACAGTTACTAATTAATTTGACAGTCAATGAATGTAATGTACTGTAGACTATTGTGTGTATTATAGTGAGTTTAGTACAGAAGAATTACTTAACATCTAGTCTGCCCTTAATACACTCCACCATCCTGGAAATCTTGAAAGTGAATATGATATGATCATCTTTTGAACAGTAAGTCGTTTAATGTGGCTGAGCAGTGGCGCAGTACTGCTCTCATTTAACTTGCATATAGGGAATACAGTGTTATGTTGTCTGGGTAACGTTAACAATGCTGTTTAATGCCTATTAAGCATTTAATGGCAAATAAAAACATCATATAACATGATGCAGTTGCTTTTCTTTGATTTGCAGTGCAGATGTTTGTTTTTGGCTCAAAGCATTTAAATTCCCTCATGCGCACTTTTTTTTTTCCAGTATTCAGGGGTGTTGTTTTGTCAAAGGTTTATAGGCTACAAGATACATATTTTTTTCCCAAAAGATGAATGTTTCTTGGGATGTTTGGGTTTATTTTCAGACTTTCCAACACTACATGTAGGTACAAACTCAGCAATCTGTAAAGCGAATCAAACTGACACTCTCCATGCTCCGTGTACACAGCTGTTTAATTTCCTTGGATTTGTCAACTCTAAACTTATTTGGAAACTCAGAGTTTTAAACAAATAGGATTGAATTCATCTTTCTGCATTAGCTTCCATTAAGGGCCGTCAGTATAAGCATCAAAGTTGTATACATGATTAAACAAACAGGAGGACAGAACATTATAAATGTCTTAAATGATTTGGTGTTTGGTAAGTGGAGTATACAGCTTTGATAAATGTTTTGTACGGCGTCCTTTTCTCAATAATTTTCCTGCTTAAATGGAGCCATTTGTTTGTCTGTGTGCAATATGCTGATGCTGGCCTCTGATAAAAATAGAAAGTACATTGAGAAACTCTAATCATCCTCCAACCCTCCCCTCTTTCTCTTACAATTTTTATTTCGATGTTTAGAAATGACAAACAAAGTGTGACTTGGGCAAGCCATTATGAGACATTAGAGTTGTAATTAGCATAATGAATCTTGTTAGAGACACTTGGTGACTGGCATTTATCGGTTTTCAAACGGTGTCCACCTTTCCAATATTTATCACACTGTGCAGAGTGGAATAGAGGAAGCAAGACGGTCTGTCTCTGTCTGGGCAATAATTTACTCTGTATATTATCGCCCCTAACCAAAATGGCTTATTTTCTTTCTACAGTGCAGCACAAAAGACAGAGTTACACTGTCTTAGAAGCAGCGTGACAAGTTTCCTTATTGTAGAGTTATATGAAGTAGGATTTTGAACCAATGAAATCTCACAGTGGGTGGAGCATAGAAGTTCAGACATCAGTGATGCTCATAGTGTGACCTATACTGTTCATAATGAGGAAAGTTTCAGAGTTCAGCGAGTAAATCTTAAGTTTCCTTAAACCTTAATTTAAACCTGTTTGCCACCATCACTGCATCAGTAAGGAATGGATGTGCTGTGAAGATCGTGTGAACCACACTGACGGTTCCTCACAACAGAAACAAGGGTTCACAAACTTTATTGTGCCAGTGTGCCACGCTATTGAGAGGAGTAGAAGTGCCAAAGAATAGCTCTCTCCAGATTTAATGACAATGGTGGCAACAGTGGGAAGGCCTCATTCTACAGAGCATTTCGTTTGACAAAAATAGTGGACACACCCAAAAGTGCAAGATGAGTCAATATTGTTGGTATGTAAATTCAAACCTTCTAAAAATGTATTGTGTTTGTTGTACATTAGAATGACTCAAATGGTTTGTTTGACCAATGACAAGAGGTGAGTGTTTAGGAAACCTGTTTGAAAACAGTGGTTAGACTACTGACAGAAACTGCACACTAGAGCTTTAAGAAACTGCTGTAGAACAAAGTGGATTTGATGGTTGGTGTAAACCATTTTGTGCAGTTATGACTGCTATTCCATTGCAAAACAACTGACCAGATAAAGGTTTACCTATAAAAGAGATTTGCATTTATATTAGTTGTCAGTTTCTTCTGTTCTGGCCACGGTGTGCATTTCTTGTTTGTGTACAGTCTACAGGGGCAGGTAACTCATAAACAATAGAAGTGAAAATCCATCCATTCCCACAGCACAGTAGAAATTACAGAGCTCCAGCATTTCTGCAAGGAATATGAGACTTTGTTTTTGCCTTCCCTTTGTCTTCCCTTTACTTATTCATATGATTTGAGAAGGAAAAATGCACTGAAACACTGAAAAAATTGAATTTAAAAAACTGAAAACATTGAATTATTTGATTCATTTAAAATGATTAAATCATTTCTTAATGAAGCAAATGACTGACTTCTTTATGAATGGGCTACTGAATCAAATAGTGACCCAGTAAGACGAGTCACACCATAAGAACATCCTGAGGGAGAGGACTGCCGGTTAGTTACAGTTTATGAAACCAGTGTAAATCAAATAATAAGCAAGATATGATAAATCAAGTGCAAAGTTCCCTCTATTTTTTTCTTGTTTCTTGCTGAGCAAAGCTTTTCTCTATTGGGCTAACATTTCAGGCACCTGAGCAAAAACATTCTTTACACCAGACCTGTACAGCACACACACAAAATGTGTAACTTTTAACTTTAATGTGCTGTTTCTATTTGATTTGACCCTTGATGTAACTAAATGATGTATATTTTAGGTTACCTTTTTTATAGTATAATACACTGCCGTTTAAAAGTTTGGGATCAGTAAAGTTTTTTTTTTTTTTAAGTTTCTTGCTCTTCAATGATAAAATACTGAATATTATTTCACAAAATAATATTGTGAATTATTATTGCAATTTTGAAATAAACATTTTCTATTTTAATATAGTTTAAAATATAATTAATTCCTGTGAAGCAAAGCTGAATTTTTGGCATCATTACTCCTGTCTTCAGTGTAACATGATCCCTCAAAAATCATTCTAATATGTTTTTTTCTATATTTTTTATACATTTTGGAAACAGTTGTACTTTTTTGGGACGTGATATTTTTGATAAATTAAAAGTTAAAAAGAACAGTGTTCATTCATTCAAAAAAAATACAATAAATACAGCCTTGATGAGCATAAGAGATTAAAAAACAAGGTCAATTATTTATTAGGTTTATAATATAGGCCTAACATAATATAATATATCAAAACAAACTTTAAACTGATAGAATAGAATGTAATTGAAAACAAACTGAAGCAAAACTTAAACTGAGACCTGTAAGTTAAATATAAAAAAAAAGTGAATTCTTATATAGCTGTCTAAACATCGCTATAAAGTATGCCCAGCAATACAGTATCCAGTTCTGTGCCCATCCTCCGCTATTTCGAGCTTAATCAAGCCACTCTTCTTTAATATATAATGATGTTTATTTCACGTCATTGCATTTGCGTTGGTTCTCGTGTTGAGCCATTTCCTCCTATTGAAGTAGGCCTATTCGGTTTCTCCAGCGACTCATTTGGAGCACATCATTCTCTTTCTATGAATCTTATAAACCACATTCACCGGTTCTAACTCTATAGCGGCAGCAGCTCTATAGCGGTTTTCCCGAGCATTGCGATTCTTTCGATTTTACTAGAATTCAATCAAAGGTCACACCTGACACTTTCATCTGCCCCACATACCGTGTGGAATGATGGCACTTGGATGGTCCACTCCTGTTTGCCAGATTTGGGCCACAAGCAAGCCAAAGGAGGCCCAATGTCGGCCATGAATAAACCAAATAAAGCAGGACTGGCCCAAATCTGGGCCACATTGATTTTAATTCTGGTCCAGATCCGACCCAGATTCAACAACTTGCTCCGGCCCACATACTGTATAGAATGATGGCATTTGGGTGGTCCACTCCTGTTTGCAAAATTTGGGCCACAAACAAGCCATAGGAAGGCCAAATATCAGCCATGAAAATAAATAAATAAAACAAACCAGAACTGGCCCAATCTGGGCAACATTTTAATTCTGGCCAAGATCCGGCCCAGATCCAACACCTTGCTCCGACCCGCATACTGTATAGAATAATGGCATTTGGGTGGACCACTCCTGTTTGCCAGATTTGGGCCTCAAGTAAGCCTTAGCATTACCGCATGTAAACCAACAAAATAGATCAAAACTGGCCCTAATGCAGGCCACAGTTGATTTTTATTCTAATCCTGGTCTTCCCCACATTCCTCATGTGGCCCTGGCCATGCTGCATGGAATGGTGACATTGGCATTGGTCCACAAGCAGGCCACTGCACAGCCACATTTGAGCTAATAATCAACCAAATAAACCATAAATATACATTAGCTGGGCCACACTAAGCTGTGTTAAAGAGCTCATGATGAAGACGAAAGGTTATATTTACAGCAGCTATATCACCCTGCAGCCCACGACTGGTTGCCCACTGAAGCTAAGCAGGGTTGAGCCTGGTCAGTACCTGGATGGGAGACCTCCGGGGAAAACTAGGTTGTAATTAGCAACCTAATTGCGCTCAATTTCGCTAGTGTTTCAAAATTTGGGCCATAATCACTGTTTACCACGTGGGCCACTTTAGGGTCACATTCAGATTACACATTGCCGTCGACACTGCATCTTTGCCTACAGAGGCCCACATGTGATTTGATAAATTTGGGCCATTTTTTCTGTTTTACATATGGGCCACTTCAGGCTTACATCCATTTTGTCCGGGCCAAAAGAAGGCCAGCAGTGCCGTTTCATTGCCTTAAGTGGCCCACATCCGCATGCTATCTGGGAACACCAGCACAAAAACAGATCAGAGCAGGAAAATAAAGAGTAGAAAAAATCCTTATCCTTGAGACTGCAGAAGACTGATGGCAATGAGGTGAGAAATATTTTTTTTATATGACATAAATCATATAAATTTATATGATTTATAATTATATGACATTTTTCCTGTATTTGGCCCAAGTGTTCAAGTGAGGATGGAGACCACAAGTGTGTGTCGAACTTTTCATTTGCAATGCAAGGCAAGGCAAGTTTACAATTAAATAACACAATTTAATGTGTGGTGCTTCTTATTAAGTGATGAAAAGCAGTTACAAATGTTGTACAAAATAAATATCCCCATTACCCATCCTCACATCAATAACATGTACAACACTTTGTTTTTCTTACAAATTATATGTAATATCTAATTATTATATTAATATGTAACTTGCATTGGAAATGTTTCTATGCCCTCTCATGAGATCTCAGCAAAAAAAGTCTCACGATTTATTTCCAGAACATAATGCATAATGGGGTACGCTAAGCCTCGAATTCGGCTCCGGAGCGGTATTCAAGATAGTGTGGAAGATAGATGATAGATAGAGACGCAAGATAGAAACACCAAAGCGGTCAAGTGCAAAGACTGCAAGTATGGGTATTTGGACAAGACCTATGTCAGGGAACTCATGTTTCAGGGCCACCATTCCATGCCAAATTTCGCAACTAGAGTGACTGACCTGATCCGAGGGGAACAGGACTTTGGGCTTCAGGGGGTTCAAAATCAGTCCAATAAGGTACACAAATTAAATATGACGTCTGCTCCAGCTAAGATTCACATGTCAATAATTTGGAGGCAGACTGTTAATACAAGCAAATGCTTAGTGCTATGAGCTTAAAAAACAAACCCACAAAAATGAACAAATCATTATCGGTTCAACTGAATTATTTCTTTTGTCATAGTGACTCTCTATGTTGACTTGGGTACTAATCAGACCTGGGGCTCTGTTGTTGTTTATCGTCTAAAAAGCTTCCTAGATCCATGAGAGGTTAAGATGGATTTAGCCTGCGGCCCACCTTTAAATATTTGATTCGATGTCAGCTGGTCAACCTTCAAAACTCAGCCCAGCCGTATTGAAATTCCAGCTTTATGCACAGATTCGAGAGAACACAATAAGCCTCAGTCAGCAACACCAAGAAAAGCTGTGAACACTGTAAAAATAATGAAAATGGGCGTCTTGTTTAAAAGTACAGCATAATATAGCGTGTCTACTGTAGCATTAATAGCATTAGTATCTTCTTTCTTTACAGTTACAATACACTGACTTGGGATCTATCTATCTATCTATCTATCTATCGAATGACACAACAGGAAAACAGAAAAAACATTGTGAATATACCTTTTAGTTACTGCAAACATGAACTCAACTGCAGAATGAATTAAATTGCATGAAGATATAAGGCTTCATTCAGTGTCTTTCACATTTACTGGAAAATCATGTGTGCTTGACAGATGCATTCATTCAGTAGTGACTGAGGCTATTCCAGAGAGAGCAGGCCATACTGCATCTTTAATCATCACATAGTTTCCTTGCAGCCTGAACTCATGATGGCTTTGATTCATGCATGAGGGTTGCTCTAGTACACATACATGTGCCATGCACCACCTATTGTCTATTGTGGACAAACATCAATATTCTTCAAGACATGCTTGTATAATTTTACTGTGACTGAGTAATCCGGTTTAGAACCAGTGGAGTATATAAGGCAGGTATTCATATACTGATTCACTCCTTGAGTGATCCCTAGTACTGTATCTGAAGTCTTGTTCCCAAAATTTAGCCTTGGTGCAGAATTTCAGCCACTATGAGCCAGTCCCACAATGAGCTTTCCTTAGGACGAGCCATTTCTGTGTCTGTAGCTTTAAATGCTAATGATGAGGAGAGAGGCGGGGCAAGGTGGAGGGTGGGTGTGTGTCCTGCAGCTTGCGGCCACGGTACCATGCGCTAATGTTGTCAGTGGATGTATCGCAATGGCTTGTAGACATGCAGTCATTCAAACTTTTCAGTTTGACCCAGAATCTGATCCGGATGGAGAAGCACCAGATGAAGAAGTTGCAACTCAGCGGCTACAGCAGGACGTCTCCGAATGGTTAGTTTAAAATATTGTGTCTGGATACGGTCAGTGTTTCCCACACATAGACTTTACCTGGGCGGGCCGCAACAATATCTACCACCCGCTGCCATCAGCTCCCGCGTCTCACACACACGAGCGCGACTTTAGCACAATATTTATTAACTTTCAGACCCTTTTGGTGGCTTTTTTCCCATGACGGTATACATCAGGGGTACTCAATAGGTGGACTCCGGTCCGTATCCGGACCCAGACATGGTTAAATCTGGACCGACGCCAAAACCAACATGCTATTTTAATCATAATCCAAATGAGTTTTCAGTGCAGTGCGCAATTGTGATTCCGCGCTATATATCTTTGAGGCTTCTACTCGGTTTGGCTGCTTCATCTATGTCCGATCACAGCAGCTGTAACAGCATCGCTATAGCAACGTCATTCACTCACTCGAGGCAGCCAGATTTATCCATCGGTCACGTGATCTGGGCCTGGCAGGTGAACAGGCAGTCTCATCATTTGCGATCAGTGCGGAGCAGTGCAAATATCGGTAACTGACTCTTTTTTTTTTTTTTTGGTGCTGACTAACAGTGAAAATGGCGTGCTCAAAGCTGCCCGTTGATAAGAAAAGAAAAGTTGATTTTGAAAACCGCGAGTTTAAAAGTGAGTGGACAGAAAAATATGCATTCGTGCTCCCTGTGGGAAGCACAAAACCAATGTGTTTAATCTGCAGCGACACGGTAGCAATCATCAAAAGTGGTAATGTGAAACGCCATTATGAAACCAAGCATGCACATTTTGAACAAAATTACCCTCAGAACACAGAGTTAAGGACCACAAAAATAAACCAGCTGAAATCATCCTATGAAGCTACAAGCAGTGTAATGGTTAGATCAGCCACACAACAGGAGCGGGCAACGGAAGCCTCACTAAGAGTAGCATGGGTCCTGGGAAAACACAAGAAACCCTTCTCTGATGCTGAAATAGTCAAGGAGTGTATGAGTTTAGTGGTGACTGCTCTGTTTGAAGGGACTCAAAAGGATGAAATAATCAAGAAAATAAGCCAAATACCCTGTTCTGATTCCACTGCTGCAAGACGAACTGAAATACTTGCTGATGATTTGCTTGAACAACTTAGCTCTGCTATAAAAAAAGCCAAATTTGTTTCATTGGCTGTGGATGAATCTACAGACAATGCACAACTCATGGTCTTTGTCAGATTTTTTGATGAAGAAAAAGGAGAATTTCACGAAGATGTTTTGGGTCTCACAAACCTCCATGGACACACAAGGGGGGGGATGACATTTATGAAGCAGTGACACATATGCTTAGAGACAGAGAAATAGACCTGAAGCATGTTGTTTCCATTGCTACTGATGGAACGCCATGTATGATTGGGAGAGAGAGGGGATTAGTGTCACGCTTGAGAGCTCACCACCCTGACCTCATGGCATACCACTGCATAATTCACCAGATGGTTTTGTGTGCCAGCCTTGGAGAAAGGTACTCGGAAGTCATGACAACAGTCATGAAACTTGTCAACTATCTGAGAGCATCCTCTGCTCTGCAACATCGTTTGTTACGCTCATTTCTAATAGAGGTGAATGCAACATTTGATGATTTGCTCCTTCACAACCAGTGGCTTAGTAAAGGCAAGGTACTGGAGCGGTTTTGGGCACTGCGGAAAGAGCTGGAGACATTTATGTTGGATCAGAAGAGTGCAAAAGCCAAACCGTTTGTGGATTTCATGAAGAATGAGGAAATGGAAATTGTTGCTTTTCTAACTGACATTACTTCCCATCTCAATGACCTTAATATGAAGCTCCAGGGCAAAAACAGCACAGTGTGTGGCCTCATGTCAGCTGTCCGTGCTTTCCAGAGGAAGCTGGAGGTGTTCAAATGTGACTTACAGCAGGACCTGCATCACTTCCCAAGACTTTTGGATCACACTGCAGGAAAACATCACCATCACAATTATGCTGAATTCCTGGACAAGCTGATTAAAAATTTCCAAACTCGCTTTGAAGATTTCCATCTGGGAAAACAAGTCTTGCTTTGCATCGAAAATCCATTTCTTGTCAAAAATATTGCAGAATTCTCAACTGAAGCCACAAAAGTCTTCCCATGGGCCAGTGCTTCTCTGCAAACAGAGCTAATTGAGCTCCAAGAAAACCTAGCACTTCAGGAATCTCACTGTGACCCTGTCACCTTCTGGACGAAGAGGGTAAATTATCATTTACGTGTTTTGAGTTTGAGCTCTGTCAAGTTGATTCTTTATCGTCTATTTTTTTATCTTAAAACTATTTTATACACTATCTTTTTCGTTTTTATAACGTGTGAATATATCCACAATAGCATTCTAAAACAAAAACAATCGGAGCGCCTTGTTATCACTAGTTTTATTTTGATTTCTCGTGTTTGCTATTAGCTTATAGCCCGTTAGCATAGGCAGCGTGCCTGCCGCTAATCTAGCTTACACTGCTAATACTCTATTCACACACATTGCCTTTGTCTCACTCTTATTTGCTTAAATGGCGGATTTGTGTCTACCTTTGAGTGCAGGTGAGGACACGTTCGAGCTGCATTCGGTGCAGCTGGAGCTGGAGGCCGTGGAGAAGCAGATCCGCGACCTGGTGGAGAAGCAGGCCCAGCTGAAAGAGAGGAGAGCCGCGCTGGAAACATCCCGGGCTGAAGCTCACAAGTCCGGGGTAAGTATACAGCACGCTGCTAACACTCCCACCACCTCTACTCCGTGCGTTTCTCTATACAGACACTGTGCACCCAGGACGCGGTCTTCACAGATGTCCTTCACTCCGGCGCCGGGACGCCACGGACCCTGGGTGCAACAACAGCAGCGGAAGACGCGAGCCAGGCCCTGGGGGACAACCTCGCCGCCTCCGGTCTTCGAGATCTCCACCCGGAACCGCTTCGCTCCCCTCCGCGAGACGGAACGCGACGCTGTGATCGTCGGAAGCTCCATCGTCCGGCACGTCCGTGCTACGTTAGCTGAAGGTAAAGTGCACACACACTGTTTACCCGGTGCTCGTGTTCTCGATGTTTCTGCGCAGATACCCGCGATCCTGAAGGGCGATGAGAGCATCGGGGCTGTCGTGCTGCACGTGGGGACTAACGACATCAAGCTGCGGCAGACGGAGACACTGAAGAGGGACTACAGGAGCCTGATCGAGACGGTACGCAGCACATCGCCCGCGGCGAAGATCATCGTGTCAGGTCCACTTCCGACGTATCGACGAGGACACGAAAGGTTCAGTAGACTGTTTGCTTTAAACGAATGGTTATTGTCATGGTGTAAAGAACAGAAACTGCTCTTTGTAAATAATTGGAATCTTTTCTGGGAGCGTCCTAGGCTTTTCTGTGCTGATGGCCTGCACCCCAGCAGAGTCGGAGCGGAACTCCTGTCGGACAACATCTCCAGGACGCTACGCTCCATCTGACTAGTAAGCCAATTCTCAAATGACTTTTGTTCTACCCACTTAAATGATAGAAGTACCCGCGTTGTCCAATCTATACAGACTGTGTCTGTCCCCCGAATAGCGAGGTCAAAATATAAATTTAATGCAGGATCTAGAAAAAATCTGATCGTGATTAAACCAGAAAAACACAAAATAAATGAACAAAAACAATTTTTGAAGCTTGGGCTCCTAAATATTAGATCACTTGCACCCAAAGCAGTTATTGTAAATGAAATGATCACAGATAATAATTTTGATGTACTCTGCCTGACTGAAACCTGGCTGAAACCAAATGAATATTTTGGTCTAAATGAGTCTACTCCACCGAGCTACTGTTATAAACATGAGCCCCGTCAGACTGGCCGTGGCGGCGGTGTGGCAACAATATATAGTGATATTCTCAATGTTACTCAGAAAACAGGATACAGGAGGTTTAAGTCATTCGAAATACTTCTGCTTAATGTTACACTGTTAGATATGCAAAATAAATCTCTCTTATCTCTTGCTCTGGCTACTGTGTATAGACCGCCAGGGCCATCTACAGATTTCCTAAAAGAATTTGCAGATTTCCTCTCAGATCTATTGGTTAATGTTGATAAACTGCTAATTGTCGGAGATTTTAACATTCACGTTGATAATACAAATGATGTGCTAGGACTTGCGTTTACTGACCTAATAAACTCTTTTGGAGTCAAGCAAAACGTCACCGGGCCCACTCATCGTTTTAATCATACGCTAGATTTAATTATATCGCATGGACTTGATCTTACCGATATAGATATCGTACCTCAAAGTGATGATGTTACTGATCATTTCCTTGTATCGTGCATGCTGCGTATTACTGATATTAGTTATATGGCTCCGCGTTATCATCTGGGCAGAACTATTGTTCCAGCCACCAAAGACAGATTCACAAATAACCTGCCTAATTTATCTCAACTGCTCTGTGTACCCATAAATACACATGAACTAGACGAAATAACTAGCAACATGGGCACTATCTTCTCTAATACATTAGAAGCTGTTGCCCCCCTCAAATTGAAAAAGATTAGAGAAAAATGTACTGCACCATGGTACAACAGTTATACCCATTCTCTCAAGAAAGAAACTCGTATTCTTGAGCGCAAATGGAGAAAAACTAACTTGGAAGTTTTTAGAATTGCGTGGAAAAACAGTATGTCCAGCTATAGACAGGCTCTAAAAGCTGCCAGGGTAGAGCATATCCGCAAACTCATAGATAATAACCAAAACAATCCAAGGTTCTTATTTAGCACAGTGGCTAGACTAACAAATAAACAGACACCGCCCGATCTAAATATTCCCTCACAATTTAATAGTAATGATTTTATGAATTTCTTTACTGATAAAATAGATAACATCAGAAATACAATAACAAATGTAGATTCTACTGCGTCTAGTATTTCAGCTTCATTCATCGCACCTAAAGAAAAACTGCAGTGCTTTACAACTATAGGACAGGAAGAGCTAAACAAACTTATCAGTACATCTAAACCAACAACGTGTTTATTAGATCCTGTACCCACTAAACTACTGAAAGAGTTGTTACCCGTAGCAGAAGAACCGCTTCTCAATATTATTAACTCATCGTTAGCCTTAGGTCACGTCCCAAAACCATTCAAGCTGGCGGTTATTAAGCCTCTTATTAAGAAACCACAACTAGATTCTAATGAACTGGCAAATTACAGACCCATTTCAAATCTTCTGTTTATGTCAAAAATTTTAGAAAAAGTTGTGTCTGCTCAATTGTGCTCCTTCTTGCAAAAAAATGATCTCTATGAGGAATTTCAGTCAGGTTTCAGGCCTCACCATAGCACAGAAACTGCACTTGTTAAAATTACAAATTACTTGCTTCTTGCTTCAGATCAAGGCTGCATCTCATTGCTAGTATTACTTGATCTTAGTGCTGCGTTTGACACTATAGACCATGATATACTCATAGATCGACTACAAAACCATATTGGTATTCAAGGGCAGGCTTTAAGATGGTTTAAATCATACCTGTCCGATCGCTACCACTTTGTTCATTTAAATGGAGAGTCATCACAATTATCACCAGTAAAGTATGGAGTACCACAAGGATCAGTCCTAGGTCCTCTTCTATTTTCAATATACATGTTGCCTCTTGGTAATATTATTAGAAAATACGGGATTAGTTTTCATTGCTATGCTGATGATACTCAACTATATATCTCAACAAAACCAGGTGAAACTTCTAAACTATCTAAGATAATAGATTGTGTAAAAAATTTAAAAGATTGGATGACCAATAATTTCCTCCTATTAAATTCAGATAAGACAGAGATATTACTTATTGGACCAAAAAACAATACACAGAATCTCTTGGATTACAATTTACAACTTGACGGATGCACTGTCACATCCTCTAAAGTCAAAAATCTGGGTGTTATATTAGACAGCAACTTGTCCTTTAAAAATCATATTTCCCATGTTACAAAAACAGCATTCTTCCATCTTAGAAACATTGCCAAGCTTCGAAACATGCTACCTGTTTCTGATGCAGAAAAGCTAGTTCATGCATTCATGACCTCTAGACTGGACTATTGTAATGCACTGCTAGCTGGTTGTCCTGCATCTTCAATAAACAAGCTACAGATAGTACAAAATGCAGCGGCTAGAGTTCTTACAAGGTCAAGAAAATATGATCATATTACCCCAATTTTACAGTCTCTGCACTGGCTACCTATTCAGTTCCGTATCATTTACAAAATATTATTACTTGCCTATAAGGCCCTAAATGGTTTAGCTCCTGCGTACCTAACTTGTCTTCTACCACGCTACAATCCAACCCGCTCCTTAAGGTCGCAAAACTCTGGACTTTTGGTAGTACCTAGGATAGCAAAGTCCACTAAAGGAGGTAGAGCTTTTTCACATTTGGCTCCCAAACTCTGGAATAGCCTTCCTGATAACGTTCGGGGTTCAGACACACTCTCTATGTTTAAATCTAGATTAAAGACACATCTCTTTAGCCAAGCATTCACATAATGCATTTTATAATCTTGTACTGTAGTATATCTGATCAAATGTACATTATTATTATTCTTTAGCTTGGGATGGAACAGCAGCTACGCTAATTATGTTTCTATTTGTCTCTGTTTCTGCCACGGGATTAACATCCCGTGGTAATTAGGAATGACAGAAGCTTCAGTCTGGATCCAACCCCTAAATGATCTGAGATGACCGAACACCTGAGAAAAGATAATGCCAACCCCTCAGAGGATGCCAACGCTCAGACAACATACAGAATTACCAAATGACCACTGGAACTAGTTGAGACCTTACAATCTGACTTTGCTGCAGTTAAATTGAACTGCTGGTTTGTTGGCCAGAGGCCAATGTTTGATATTGATATTGTGATATGTTTGATATTGATATTGTGATATGTTTGATATTGTGCAGTTGCTTTGACACAATTTACATTGTTAAAAGCGCTATATAAATAAAGGTGACTTGACTTGACTTGACATGGTTACTGCAGCAGGTGTTCCTCTCCTGCAGAAGATGGCCCTTCAAATTCTCACAATGTTTCCCTCAACATACTGCTGTGAATCTGCCTTTTCAACCATGAACATGGTGAAAAACGCATACCGCAGCACACTCACCAATGAACACTTACATCAGTGCCTCCGTCTGGCCCTCACACCTTTTATGCCCAAGTTTAAACAACTGGTGGCACAAAGAAGGTGTCACCTTTCACACTAAAAGGCCTAGCATGTCGTTTTTTGTGTATAGTTCAAAAGTTCTGGGGATTGCCTTTTTGTTTGTTAGAGTTCTCTATTTGAAATTTGATCATCACTTTTCCGGACCTCGGCCTGAATGGAAATTTGGTAAGTGGACCTTTCAAGTTTATATTTGAGTACCCCTGGTATACATACTAACAAACCTAGTGACTTAAAAGAAAACTTTTAAATATGAACATAATTTGTCTGTTAATATACGCAGTTTATTACTCCGTCGCAAAACAATGCTTCTCTCGTTTGCAAGCCATGATGTCTCTCGAGAAAAAAAAAATATTGCGCTCGCCTCGCACGGTCGTAGCTCATTTTCTCATGGGCGGGCAAAGCAGAGAAAGGGGAGGTAACCTTTCCCCATATGACGACATAAGGGGAAGATTCCAGATCGGGCCATCTGAGCTTTAATTTTAAAAAGGCGAAGCAGGATACCCAGGGCTCGGTTTACACCTATCGCAATTTCTAGCCACTGGGGGACCATAGTCAGGCTAGGGGAACTCATATTAATGTTAAAAAACCTCATAAAGTGAAATTTTCATGCTATGGGACCTTTAAAAAACATTATTAATAATAATAATAAATAGCAGAATAGCAGAAAAATGCATCACGATTTCCAGCAACACAACTTTTTTCAACAATAATAACAAAAAATGTTTTTCAAAATGTAGTGGCTCCTGAAAAATCGGCTTAGCCATCACTTCTGTCAGCAGATAGACTCAGGACACAGGGGTAAGTGCAATACAATCAACAGGTTTATTGAGTAGTAGCAGAGGGGAATGAGATGAGCAGAATGTCCAGGTAAGCAGTCGGGGAATGGGAATGTCTCTAGGGGCTTAGCTGAGTGTGAATGTCCTCTTTCCTTTCCCAGGGGATCCGGAGGTAACAGTGGAGCGTGGAGACCAGGAGCAGTGGAGTACAGGGATAGGAGCACTGGAGCAACTGGTAAGTAGACAAAAGGTAAGTGGGTCAGGTTGGTCAACATGGAAAGTTTGAGACCAGACAGTGAGTGAATGAGAGGAGTGCAGGAATATAGTGCTGCTGATAAGTGCTGACAGGTGGCGGTGATCAGAAATCAGGGGATTGGGATCTGGTGTGTGTCGTTGGTGGAGACTGCGGTGACTGTGGTGACTCTCTGACAACTTCACAGGAATAAATTACATTTAAAAGTAAATTAATATAGAAAACAGTTATTGTAAATGATAATCATATTTAACAATATCCCCATTTCTCTCTATAATTTTGATAAAAATAGAGTTTATTTGCAAAAACAGATTTTTAATCTTTTTAATAGATCACTTTTTTATTTAATTTTCAGAAATCATGTTTTTTTTGTCCAAAAAAAGTCCACCTAAAAATGTCACTCTTTGTTTGATAGTTTACAAATATGTGTATTTGCAGAGATCCAGTGGTATGCTGTACATATGTATATTGACAAGTGAGCTATTGATCTGTTGACTGGAATTAAATGGCACGTTGAGAATCAGGGCCACACTGATCGTTTTCCAATCACAACCTCTCTAGTAGCATTAACCATTAGACATTCAGCTCACACACAAAATAACTGTAACAATTTGTGTCATCCATTTCAAATTACAGATGATGGTTTAATCAGAGGCAAAATTGGGCCCAGTGCTAATGCTCAGTTTCTATAGTGTGATCTTCACGGCACAGTAATTCTCCATTTTTACTCAATAAGCTTGACAGAGGCACAATCAAACATTACGGTTTATTCTGCCCTTGGAATGCCTGTGTTAATGCTGGAAGAATTGCTGCAATCGAGGGCCAGCGATAGACTGGATTATTTTGGTGATCTGACCTAATATGTTATGTTTAGACACAATAGCTAATCTTTATTTAGCTAAATCAGTATTTACATGCTCTTACTAGCAGCTCAAGGTCAGGCTGTAGCTGAGAAACCTATATGGAAAATCTGACGAAGGAAAAGAACTGCACTAAAATGCACATAATAAAGTGCACATGCACAACAGAGCTCAAATAACTGAAAATTCCAATAGGAAATCCACTAGAAACTGTTTTAACGTTTGAAGAGTCAGTGAAGGTTGTGATGGTGAATTTTGCACATTTTATTTTATTTTATTTTTAATTTATTTATTGATTTGTTTGTTTGTTTTTACAAGTGTAATATGTAATGTCAGACTTTTGACAGTGCTTTATATCTGAATCAGAATCAGAATGAGCTTTATTGACAGGTATTTTTACACATACGAGGAATTTGTTTTTGTGACAGAAGCTTCCACAGTGCAACAAAATTAAGTGAAGTGAAGTGAAAGTGACATACAACCAAGTATGGTGATCCATACTCGGAATTTGTGCTCTGCATTTAACACATCCAACGTGCACACACACAGCAGTGAACACACACACACCGTGAACACACACCTGGAGCAGTGGGCAGCCATTTATGCTGTGGTGCCCAGGGAGCAGTTGGGGCAAGGGCACCTCAGTCGTGGTATTGAGGGTGGAGAGAGCGCTGGACATTCACTCCCCCCACCTACAATCCCTGCCGACCCGAGACTCGAACCCGCAACCTTTGGATTACGAGTCCGACTCTCTAACCATTAGGCCACGACTTCCCTTAAACACGACTTATTAAACAAATGACAATGACAGAACAAAAAACACAGCTAATAAAAAGAAGAATTAAAGATAGGACAAGTAAATAAGGAATAACAATATACAAATTGACAATTGTATGTACAGGTATATAACAATATTGTATGTACAGGTATATTATGTGCAATTTGAAATATAGACTAAGCATGTGTTTTAGATAAATTAGTGTATAAGTGTATAAATAGTGTGTGTTCCACAATTATTGTCAAGTGTTCAAGAGATGGGTTGCTGAGGGAAGAAACTGTTTCTGTGCCTGGCCGTTCTGGTGCTTCGATATAATAAATATAAATATGCCATACAGATAAGAATAGACAAACACTTGCATATTTGGAATAAAAAAGCTTGTTTACTATGACTTATAACATTTTGACTTTATTAAAAATATTAAGAGGATGGAGATGTTGCTCACTCTGGTAATTATCTTGCAGTAATATCAGAACTCATCATACAAACCGCATCTCCGTAGGGACAAAAGATAACAGGGAAGAGCCGAAAGCTTCTAATTAAACTGTTTGCTGCAAGTCACACACAATTTAATGTAGCTACTAAAATATGCTTCATTACTATCCGTTAAAAGTATCTGTGTTACAGCAAGATTAGCATCAATAACACACATATGAATTATTAAAAATAGTGCATATAGTTAACAATTCCATCTCTTATTGCAATAGTGGGTCTTTGTTACAGAGATCATTTCTGATTGAGCAGAATTAAATTATAGAGGCTCTCATGTAGGCTATTTATATATTAGTTTATTTTTTTTATTTTTTTTGGTTATTAATTATCAAATGTTAATACAAAATATTGAAATTCCTTCAGCCAGAAACAATTACACTGTATAAACATAACTATTATTTGATCTATAGGGCCAGCTAGCTGAACAAAGTCTGAGTTATAGAGTAGGTTCAGTGGGCTCACAACGCTTAATACAAACTCAGGGTTTGATCCAGAATTTGTGATTACCTCTGCACCTGAACGTGTAACAAATACACATATGGAGGCCATCGGTTCACTTCTTGCAAAGAGCCGGTGCAATTCACTTCTCGCAATTCAGATTAAGAGATGTCCTTATAAGAAATGCAATGAATTTAAGTGCATTTACAAGGCAGGAATAAACACTGCTACTGCAGCAAAATTTTGAGAAGGCAGCAGAAAGAAAATATATGATAATGCAAAAGGATCAACTGAATTTCAACATTTATTTACACTCATATATACATAAGTTTAGTCATAAATATGCTTTAAAATATATAGCTGATGTGGCGTGCTGAAAAGCAAAGATGCGCGAGCTTGTCGAGTGAATATCCCTTTCTCACAGACATCACTGGATAGCTTGTAGTTCGGTCGGATATGTCAAAAACAAGTAAGCAAAACAATGCACAAGTTACTTAACGGTAAGGAGGAAGGCAGGGAAAGAGCGCACTTCTGTTGTGTTGATGTTCGCTCACTTAGCACACGCATCAAAGTAACAAAAACTTGAAAAATACATTTTAATATGCATAATTAAGTGTGAAAATAACTGAAGGATTTTTGGTTTGACTATATAGTCAAACCAAAAATATTCAGAGACCAAACATAATTTTTGATATGTTTAATAGTGGGTGCAGGACACTATAGTTCATTTATGTAAGTGAGGATAGCAAAATAAAGTAAACTGTGACATATATCCAAAAATTCTTTATACAGTGAACTACCAATAAAATTTATACAAATTTGGAACCAAACATTCTTTAGCCCGAGTCTGGGAAAAAAATTAAGTTCAGGTTTGCATGAACTTGGTTGACAGCATGCCCAGGAGACTACAGGCTTTCATTAACAGTGTTGGGGAATAACTAGTTACATGTAACAGAATTACATAATTTAATTACAAAATAAAAGTAATTAGTTGTAATTATAATAAGAAAAAATGTGTAATTAAATTACAGTTACTTGATTTTTTTCACACACACGCCCACACACAGATTTAATTGATTTATGCAGTGATAGCTCTAAAATATGAAACACCGATGTTATCTGATAACTCTTATATTTCCTATATGGGTTTATGTATATGCTTTATTTTTTTTAAGATTAACAGTTTTTTTTCTAAGGCAATGTTCGATTCCAGTGTTTCCGGTCATAGCTAGGCAAATATTTGATTTCAAAAACAGTATCATAGCTATTAAACTATATCTTGTTATGATTTTAAATCTGTATTTAACCTCAGAAAGTGAGTCTGATTTTGTGGTGGCTGTGCTTCAAAGGGGACATCGGATGCCCATTTTCCACAAGTTGGTATGATTCTTTAGGGTCTTCTCGAAATGGTCTCAGTGGTAGTGAAAAACTTGTCAAAAACAGCTCTGTTCATAGCAGCTTGTTTCACTGCATATCTCTTTACATGCTAATGAGCTCTGCTCACCCCGCCCTTCTCTTCTGTGGAAGAGCAAAGGCAATTCGCAAATAATCATAAAAATATCAAGTGTGAGACTTACTTCTTCTGGAGGTGCATGAACAATGGATACTACTCCATCCTTGAGTTTGAACTTTTTAACAAAACATGCCTTGAATTGCCCCTCATTCAGAAAACAGTCTGGAGCAAAATAATTTACGCAGCCAGACATAAACAAATTTAGTGAAAGTGAAGTGAAGTGACATGTGGCCAAGTATGGTGACCCATACTCAGAATTTGTGCTCTGAACACAGCAGTGAACACACCCACCCACACACACACACACACACACACACACACACACTGTGACCACACACCCGGAGCAGTGGGCAGCCATATTGCTGCGGCACCTGAGGAGCAGTTGGGGGTTCGGTTCTTGCTCAAGGGTCTCACCTCAGTCATGGTACTGAAGGTGGAAGAGAGCGCTGGTTATTCACTCAAAATCAAAATGGCTAATTGAGACTGTTTAGGTTTTTGGGTGATTATAAAAAGGGCTTTTTATCATTTTAAAATTGTTATCATTGTAGGGTGTCCACACACTGCCAATACATATGCAAATTAAGATATTTGGCATCCAATTTCTCCTTTAAAATTTAAATATTATAATCTTAATTCAAGTGATGAAGGATTTCGAAAGTTTGACATTAAGTAGTGTTGAGTACTACTGTAAGATTAACCCTGCCTGCTTTACATGTTTGAAAATGATTAACAGTTGAAAACATTAGGAATTTAGAAAAGTAATCAAAATGTAATCAGTTACATTAATAAAGTAATTGAAAAGTTACACTACTTATTACATTTTAAGTAATATTAGGGTAATTTGTAATCTGCAACCTATTACATTTCCAAAGTAACCTTCCCAACACTGCTGACAAAGCCTTGATAGTTGTGTAAATATTGTCATACTAACAGCTGTCTGAATAATTTTGGTTGATTGTAATCCATCACATACCTTTCTATCAAAGTTATCTAACATTATCAAGCTTTCTTGTCATATTTTATTACCATAAACTATAGCATATAAACTGTGAGAATGTGAGAAAAGTTGAAGGTGTCTGAATACATTTGGCTTGACTCTATTTGATAAATTAAGTTCACCAATTAACATTATACATACTCTTTTGGTTTCTGTACCCAATTTTAATTTTTTTTTACAAATGCAATAAAAACATCTGTATCGGTACTCGGTATTGGCAAGTAACAAAAATAAAATTATCGGAATCGGGCGAGTACTGGAAAAAGTGGTATCGGTGCATCCCTAGTTTGTTCAGATACAACTCTGCAAATCTAAACCATGCTGCCATGCTTTTTTTTAGATAGAAGAAGTTTTCCTCTGGCAAGCCTTCCAAACAGGTCATAATTGTCCCATATTGTTCTAACTGTACTGTCATACATTTTATCATTTAATATGTTAACTGAGGCCTGTAGAGTCTACAGTGACGTTCTTGGGTTGTCTGCCATTTCTCTGAGCGTAACGCGGTCTGATCTTGGGGTGAATTTGCTGGGACGTCCACTCCTGGGAGGATTGGTGTCTGTTTTGAATGTATCCCACTTGTGAATAATCTACCTCACTGTAGAATTATAGACTTTGAATTGTTTGGTTATGGCCGTATTATTATTCCCAGTTTGATGGCAGCAACAATTGCTTCTCTAAGGTCATTGCTGATGTCTTAACTCCTTGACATTGTGTTAACACACAGCTGAAGGCTCCAGACCAGCAAACAGCCAAAACATCTGCTTCTATAGAGGTGCTCACACTTGCTGATGATCAGTTAATAAAAGGCATTTGATTAGCAGTGTCTGACTGCTACTTACCCTCTTAATTGTTATGTTAATAGTAAGGGTGTCCTAATTTTGTCACCCATGGCTTTTCAATTTTGGCTTTATTATTGTTAATTAAACAATTAAACTTTAAAGACCTGGAAAGAACCAGTTATTTTTGTTATTATGTACTGATAAGGGAAACCATGGAATTCAATAAGGTGTCCTAACTTTTTTACATGACTGTATGTTATATGTGCAGCAGCAGTATTTCTTACATGCTCACAGCAGCATGTTGTGGATGTATTGGCAGTAGCAAGTCTCTGTACTTGCTCTGCCGCAGCAGAAACATAGCAGATCTATTCTGCCAAGACCAAACACATTAACATTGTCATGTACATTACCATGCAGATCACTCCGAGACTTGTCATGACAGAACTTTATATCGCAAATGTTTCTGCATGTCTGGAGTAAATCCTGACACCACAAAAGGGTCTGCGCTGGCACTAGTTATAAGTAAATCTGGTCCCTAGTGAGTTAAAGACAAATAAGACATCAAGTAATCAGTTAACCGTAACCTACTGGAGACTCCACAGTTAAGTAAAACATATGATTCTGTAAGTCATAATAATTAACTTTTCTCATAATAATGATTTAGCATCTGATTATAAAGTGCTAAGAAACTTTTTTCCAATGACTTGGCATGTTAAAATATTGAAAAACTAAGCCATTATTATGAGAAGAGTTCTCATTAATACAAAAAGGTTTCTCACTTTTATGAGAAACAAAATTATCAGGACATGAAAGTTTAATTATAAAATGTTTAGTCATTTAAATTAGAATATATATATATATATATATATATATATATATATATATATATATATATATATATATATATATATTAGAAAAAAAAGAAAGAAAATATACATTTCGAAAAAAATATTTAAAATATTTGAGACATTTTTAAAAAATATCCCTTTTTTTACAAAAAAAATACTTTTTTTACGAATGTTCTTTCTTAAGAACAACTATATGTGCAAATATGAACATTAAAACATTCTTGCACACTTTGGTTTGTAGTGCGATGCTACACTTTGAAAAATCTTGCCATGATGAGTTGAAGAGAAACCTTGAAGAAATGCATGAGTCATTATAGAGCATACATAACATGTATAAAACGAAACTCTGGGCTGTAGCAGATGTTTGATGATGCTCTCCTGCTTATGTCTCTAAAGACTCTCCGCTCACATCTGCATTCAGAACAAAGCTCGGATTGGCAGGCACATCAAAAGCGATGCAGTAAATCTTCAGAGTAGAGATTGGAGCTCCAGGGATTTCTTTAGCAGGTAATTCTGTTGCCTTCAAAGCAAGCAAACTCAGTGTTGACTTTTCTTGGATCTCATTCCAAACCAGCATTTGCAGTTCGGGGTCAGTCTGTTTTAAGGCGTAGCATGCTGATCCTTTATCGACCCACATCACCACTCCTTTCCACAGCATATTTCCATTTTGTGTTGGAGGACTGTAGAGCAGCTTGATGAGAATTAATTCATGTGACAAATCTCCAAGCTTTCCCTAATGAAGGCAGCCCATCTTCCTGGAAGCGTTTCAATGTTTACGACAAGTTATATAATTCATCACATTCTCATTAGTTTATAATGGCATACATGTGATCACTGTAGCGCAGTTGAATGATTTATGTGATCATAAGGGAAATTTAGCATTTGTCTGCAAATTTAGCTCAACAAAATAGACTTGTTTTCTTCTTGGAACAACAAAGAGTCTGTCTTAGCTGACACATCAGCGACTTCAGAACAACATGCATACTTACTCACGTAATAACCTCAGAGTGCACTGTACACTAGGTCAGGGCTTCTCAAGAGTCAGCCTAAACCTCAAAAGTTGCTGCTTTTGAGAAGGAAAACACTTCAGAGACTCAATTGTGAAAACAATTGTCATTTTCTCTCTGAGCACTTCCATGAGGAAGGTTTATGCTATTAAGGGGCTCTTATATTTCAGAATAGATAAGAATGACCGCACTGGATGACCTTTTCACATCTTAAAGAATATTATTGGAGTAAAAGACGACATAGGTTCAAAGTTGACCCAATTTTCTTCATACACATTCCTAATCATTTAGTACACAATTCAGTTGAGCAATAAAAAAGAAATTGGCTTGTCTATATAATTTTATTATCAAAATGTAATAACTGAAACGGATTTCCTTACTGTAGCCTACACTATAAAAAATAAAGGCTCCAAAAGATGTTTTCAGAAGCATTATTGGTTAACCTTTTATTGAACAGTTCTTAATAGAATTTCCATCATCTATAGAAACTTTTTCCACTATAAAGAACCTTTTGTGACATGCAATGCTTCCATGAATGTTAAAGATTCTTAATGGTTCCATATATGCCAATATATATACATATGTATAAGAGTGTATGTCACTTAAGGATTGTGGTGTATTGTTTTATTGCATGTCAAAATAAAGTTCTGTCCTACATCGTTTTGGTTTGTTTTGTTTTCTCCCTATCAATATCCTGTTTTACTCTGAAATGCAGCACATTACAGAGATAACTGGGTTGCGAATACAGTTTCATGTTGACTCTACAGTGTCTGGTTTTTAATTAGTTCCCATCACCGTGCCCTAATGCCAACATCTCTATTAGATAGAAACTACTGAAATCAAACTAAAGCATCTAAGAAAATGATTGGATTTCATCAGTCAAATGATAAATTTATATTGCTCGTGTCAGTTTTCCTCAGCTTGAATGTCAATGAGCTCCTGTTTTGGTGAAAAGGTCGTTTGTATGGCATGTATGAAGTGTCGGTTTCATCAGGGCTTGATGTGATTGTAAGCATTTGTCACATATAACTACTCCAGAATAGTCTGATAAGAGAATTTATGCATTGTCAAGTCTTTCCCCATCCTCATTACACAGTGCATGGCTTAATGTCTCTCTCTCTCTCTCTCTCCCCCAGAAGGACTCTCTCAATAGAATCCATTATAACTTTAAAGAGTTTTCTTATTGCTTTAATGAAATTTCTCTCTGACTGACTGTTAATGCACTTTCTGTTTGCTCCTATGGGGAGAGGCAGTAGTTAACCTGTCCATTTTCTACAGCAGAAGATGTCCCTCTTGCCCTGGTGTTCATGTATATTTTAAAGGTTAGACTTAATAAAGCTAGAATTAATAGGTTATCTTACTAAAACAACCTACTTTCAATTCTGCAGTGGAATTTACACTAATCTTTGTTGAATTTCAATTGAGCAGCATTAAGAACTTTTAAGCACCAGCTATAAAACAGCAAAATGTGCATCTGGTCAAGCGTCCGATGAATTCAGATGTTTCATTTAACAAACCATTTGAATTTTGTGACTTATTCTGCACAGCAATAACCCGGAGGTCGAATGAAGAAATAAAATGTTTGCCAACCTCCATTTTGTTCAATAAGTGGCTGAAACTGAGTACTGGTTATGTGAAAGTCATTGGGTGTTTAATCATGCTGTCACATTTATGTGATCAAGGTTTGGAAGTGATGTTAACAAATAGGATCAAAGACTCATTAGGATTATTTCCGTGGCAACAGAGCTGGACATAATAGCTTGATTGATGTTGTTTGTGAGCTAATTAATCAGATAACTTACAAAGAATAAGAACTTATGAGTGTAGACACAAGCATCTTGAGCATATGCTGTTTTACAGCTTAGTAAAATCATGGGGTCATCAGTGATAAGAGATTTTCACTAATGTACAATGTTTTTGGGAGTACCTCTGTCTGTTTAAAACGTACAAATTACACATTTGTATGTTTTTATTTTTGGTTTTCTAAGGCAAGCATTACTATTAGATGACTGCTGTTCACAATATAAGGTTAGACATTTCATCAAACTCTTAACCCAGAGTAATAAACTGGTTACTATTATTTATAAATGCATCATATGCATTCATACATATATGTGTTGAATGCAGGCTTCATATTGTGAAGAAACTCACCAGCAATGTCAGTTTCATCAGCATTCATGATGAAATATTGTGAACTCCACTGAGAGTGATGGCAAAGTTTTGAAGCTTTCAAATTACGAAAGATCCACAGGAAAGATTCACATTCTCGCCCCGGCTAAGGTATGAATAGCTGTAGTTTAATAAGTATACAGCAAGAAATCCTGATCCTGGCAATTTGATGAAGTTAATCCGTGTAATGCAGATAAGTCGAATTAGGGGATTTTTAAACCTGAAATCTCTGTAATTGGCTCCTTTGGGTAAATGACTGAAGAAAAGAGCTAAATAAAAGCTGTGAGAGAGTACGCATGCATGCAACAGGCTTCAGTGCTTTTGGGCCATGAGTGTAATTCGGACAATTTCATTCCATACAATTATTTGAACTGTTAAACAAAAGCAGGGACGTTCTCTAGAACAGGTCTCTTTTACGTTTTTGTACATTTCTAAGCATTCAGTTGAGAATATCATGTATTTAATTGTTAATAAAGTACTTAAGCTTATTTAATACATTTTAATATAAAACACAATATATACTGTATGTGTTTGAATATAATGACTTCAGAAATGAAACAGGGTTGATTTTTACAGTTTAATTGGAAATTACAAGCAAGGTGACTCTTGCTTGGATGCCATGCTTATATTCTTTACAAATATTCACATTTTCAGTTGTTTACTGCACAAAAATCATGGTAACAGGGTTGAGATTTTATGATCATCCTTTACTATCAATCATGACTAAAAAAAAGAACATTAAAAAGTTCTTTTTCTTCTTCTTCCTCCTCCTCTTAGTGGAAAATAAATCACTTTCTGAAGCATGGATATATTATGGTACAGGGTTGACACATAACCTGGGGACACAACTTAAAGTCATTTTAATACTACATAGTCAACAGAAATCTAAATAGATACACTGAAAACTTGATTTTGCAGCCTGGTTTATATAATGTTCTGGACCCTCAAAATTCGCTGGCAGATCCATGGAAGCTGTCTGTCAGGCTAATAGCTTTGTGAGTTGATGGTGAGTGTCAAAGCTGTCACCAGCCCAGCTTCATTTCACCACATGTTCTTCATATCCTCCTACCTGATGGAGCACGCTAGTCAACAGCAGGGCCGTACAGCTGTTTTCCTCCGTTTGTACCCATATTGGCTCAGGAGCTGTGCCAGTGGGCTCTGGACCACCATGTGAAGCAGTTGGATCCCATTAACCAGACCTGTTTCTCCTACATGTTGATGAGGATCCATGGCCTTATAAACCTTCGCTTCTATGCTCATGCTTACTCATTGTCTTCAAGAGTGGCAAGCAGATGCATTAAAACCGACAAATTGCTATTTCATTACACAATGACTGCACATTTTCCAGGTGAGTGCATCATCAAGACAGTTAATTAAAGGTTATTGAAGGTGTTTTAGTTTAATTTTCACCACATCAACCCATCTGTACTGCTCTATTCACTGGATTGACATAAATGATAATGTATTCAAAAATGATTTGTCATGTGCCTGAGAGAGTTAGTTAAAATGAAATCAAACCAAATAACTGTGTAAATCAAATATAATACATCAATAACTTCAAGGATACTATCTTAAAAAAAAAAAAAAATGTTACTTGAAACAGAGCTTTAACTGAAATAAAATGAAATGCAAAATGTAACAATATTAATAAAAATGATATAGCATCTCAATAATATTAAAATAATTATCAGATCTCATTGGTTGTAGTGGCAAGATGTAATGATGATAACATTTCCTCGTAAGTCATTTTAACAAACATCACACTTTTCACAACTGCATGCAGAAACACCAAAGTTTACAATAGGTCATATTTATACTACTGTTGGTCATTCCATTTCTCCTATTATTCAAGACTATTGTATTTGATATAGACTTTATCTTATTTAAACACCAGCCTCAGCTCGTGCCATATCACTTTACTGGAATTGAGATCAAGACTCTTGAGTTTTTCATCATCGCCATGCTAGATCATTTAGCTTCATTTGAGTTTTCTTTCACAGACGGACATCCTGACATTCGGCTGTAGACAATTCTGGAGGAACTCTGGAATTCATTGGTCTGTCAGTGTCTGCAAGCTGTCCAGACCCTCAGGCAGCAAAACACCATTTACTCTCCTCGCCATGCCTCACAGCTGGGGTGTGCTTTCTGTGTCACAACAGTGTTTTGTTTTCTACCAACATAACCTGAAAACTTTTTCGTCCTCTTGAAGTTGTTTCAGTATAGATGTAGAATATTTACTTGCTCCAAACAATCCGTGCATAATAACCAGCAAAGCCATATAATGCAGTCAGATACCTGAACACTTCAAGCATTTCATTTGTATGTTTATTCATTTGTTCAGTGACATAATATTTTAATGTAGCCTGCTGTTTTACATATTTTTACTATAGTCTTCTGGAGATTTCCAAAAAAAAGTCAGCCAAACCCCTTAGACCTAAAATATTTGAAACCCCCTTATTTAAATAATTTAACACATATGAATGTTGGCAGTTCTCTGGTGCCGGTTAATGGTCACATGACATGCATTTTCATGAAAAACCTAATTGGTTTGCATACTCAACTCTTAAAATATTATAAGCATAAAAACCTATTTGAGAAACATTTGAAGGCCACATGCCATTGCTTTTGTTTAATTTGTTATATGTATTGTTATAAAATGTCAATGACTTCTGAAATTTTAGTACTGTCATAAAACTAATAGTTCACTTCCTGTCTGAATGTGGACTGATGGAGACTAGAAATCCTTTAGCCTTCTCTTGCTGTGATGAATGCCGTAGTCAAGTCACAACAGTGGAACACATGACTCCAATTACCCTCCTTTCAAGTAGCAATTAGTTTTCAAGATCCTTGGGGATTGTAGGTTTTCATGTGTTCATTAAATATAAAGCAAAGTAAAGCTTGTACGTGTTGTTTTTACTATTAGTGGCAGGGATGGAAATACATAAAATACTCCAAAAGACATTTAGGCTACACTTTATTTTAGTGTCCTTGTTAAGTATACTGTTGTTAATAACTACATGGTCTTAATATGTGGTTAGGGTTAGGATGAGGGTTAGCTGCATGTAGTTATGCACAATTTACTGTTATTAACAAATTAGTAAAATACACCGTACACCATAAAAAAGGGAATGTTTTAGTGACATTCATTTATGTATGCATGCATGTAAGTATGTATGCATGTATTTATTTGTTTATTTACTTACCTACCTACCTACCTAGTTTACCGGAAGTCTAAGGTGCTGTCATGTTCATGTATAGTCTGGGATGTGGAAAGTAGGATTTGGCTGACAAAGATTAATAATTAAATAATTACATTAATAAAGAACTATAAATTTTCACCTTAGTATAGATACTATTTTGAGGGGATGGAACTGTGCAGCTTTTCAGCTGAAAAAAAGCAACATCAGCAAGATTTATTAAAGTCAAAATATTAGTTAATATTGCTGAATCTACCCAAATACATTGATTTATAATAACACAACTATTTGTGGGTTAAATCAAGTCGAAATGAAGGTAACATTTGCAGGTGACCAATTTTTACATAAATTATGAATTAATTGTCTTACATGATGCATTTTAGTTTACTGCGAGGAGAGAGCAGTGTTAAACTATGACAACTAAACAAACTGAGCTCCAGGTGTCTCTCTTGCCTCTGATATTGATGAATGTGAAGTGGCTGCAGGTGTGTGCTGTCTCTGTCTCTCATGCAGTTGTTTGGACGCTGTCCAGGGTGCTGAGTCCATGCAGCTGAATGTCACACCGAGGTCTCAGCTGCACAGTCTCTGTGTCACTGGTGCAGAACGAGAGACAGGGTTGGAGGTTGACTGTTCTTGAGCACTATAAAGACATCCTGATGTGTGAGGAACGTCGTGCAACGTCCATAACATTTCAGATTCTGATTCTCTGCTTGTCTATACTTTCTACTTCTTGTGCTTCAGTGCTTTGCCCAGGTCATAGCCACTGTTACACAACACGAATCAGTGACATATACACTTGAGTCCAACATTTGAGATAGGGCTGAACTGAAATAGCTAATAAGTATGCTAGCAGCGGGACTGTGGTGCAAGGAGATGTTGAGAATGTCAGGTAGGTCATTCCTGTTATGCAGGATCTTTTGAACTCTGTATCTTTAAAAAAAAATAGTATGCTTTTGTAATTTAAGGATGTATTTATAAAAAAAGGATATATCAAACTTTCAGAAATATGCGCAGATCGAGATATGGAGCTGAATACCAATGCATTAATGCTTAATTATTCACTTTATGATTATTTAAGGTTTCTGTACTGCATATACAGTACATTGTTAATATAGATGTGTACATGACATCCTTGAACTTCACATCCAACTTGAAGCATTTATTTTCAGTATAGAAAGAAAGAAAGAAAGAAAGAAAGAAAGAAAGAAAGAAAGAAAGAAAGAAAGAAAAAAAAAACTTTTAAATTAGCAAAATACTTGTCAATAATACAAATAGCAGCATTTATTCAAATCAAAGTAGAGAAAAGCATTTAAAACTCACCCCTGCGTTTACATGAAACTGTGATAAAAAGGAAACTAATGGTTTTTCTCAATTTATTTCACTATGCCTTCAAAACAATTATCACAGCTGTCTGAACACCTTATAATTTTCCTAAATGGAAGTTAAGGAAATATTATTTTGATTTCATGCTCAGAACAAATTAAATCTAGAAATTTCTCATTACACAAATGTATCAAATTAAAGATCATTGCTACATCCAAATGCCCATGTAACACATGTAAAGCATTATGCAATAACTGCATATAAAGTCATAAGTACAGTAGTAGTCTATATAAAATGATTCATTATCATCATTAATAACATGATTCTGGACACTAATAACACACTGCAGGTTTTCAGTGAAGGTCTCAGAATGAAAACAGTGACTCATGGCTTTGTAATTTGGTTGTAGTCTGACCTCTAGTGTCTGTAAGATGAGTTACAGTATAAAAATAAGAACCTTTAACAAGACAGGAAAGCAAATGCATTTAGTCCTGTTCCACTTCATATAAAACAAACGTATGATGTTTGTTCTCAAAATCAACATGGCTTTCCTTTCCAGAATTACTCCACCACTCATAACAATACAATCGTCATTTCAACAAAATGATATTTCAAGTTATTTCAAAGATAATATTTTTTCTATGAGTATACAATAGAGTGCCACCTGCCTCAGGCTGAAGTGTGTCTACAATTCAAATGTAAAACTTACAAGAGGTTACTTATAAGCTACAACCCAGAGATGTTTCAGCACCACCAAATAAATCTAGTTTATTTTTAAATATATATATATGTGTGTATAACAAAGCAATAAACAGAGAGGAACATGTGGGTAGTGCTAAAATCACTGAGTGCACCTCAAACAGTTGGTAATAAAGAATAAATAAGTAGCTTTATGTGGTAATGTTTGTTGCTATCTACTGTTTGATTTAATATCAGCCTACACAGATAATCTTTAAAGATAATCTTTTATTTTTTTTATTATTTTTTTTATAGAAATGACAACAAAATGAAGCAGTTTTTACATAAAATTAGGTAAATATAGTGTAGATTAAATGATTGTGTTAAACATGTTTCACAGCTGTTACTTCATTCTACTAGAAATCTTTACCATTCTGTGAACATTTCACTTTTCAGCACTGGACCCCCGTTGTCTCTTCCACTGCCATCTACTGTATCATACATGTGTTGTAAAATGGTATTATGCTATATAAATGACTATTTTGTTCCTGAGTATCTGAGATGGTGCCCGCTTTAGAGTTCTGCAGATCTTCTTGACATCCCTTCTTAAGACAGACTGCACAGCAAAGAAGTCAGCCCTTCAGATCATCAAGGTTACAGGCCAGCTGATTGTTCTTACCAGAGGCTGGAGAGACATCAGCTTCAGGTAAAAGACCTCCAGAACATAAAAAGGCCCAGACCTCCTTGAGATTTTATGGAAGTGCCTTTTTCACAACAATCAGATATTTCATCACCAAAGTCAAATCAGTTCCTCTACGGAGCTGTGCCTATTGTATGTTCTTTTCTCAAATAACACATCTTAGATGTAACAACTGTAACAACAGGAAATGATCTTTTCCAGGTTGTTGTTGCAGTATACACACTCAAACAAACAAACAAATAAATACAACCAGTTCCTATGTCATTTACAGAAATACTTACTCATTTAATAATTTATTTGCTTGCATCACCATCATTTAAAACAACATTTATTCCCAGTACAGATGCACTGTCACGGTTTCCCTCTCCATCCTCACTCCTTTCACTCTTCCCAGACTCCATCACCAGCACCGGCTGTCAATCATCTCCTCATCAGGAACTGTTCACAGCTCACACACAAACACACACTGCTTGTCTGCTGTTTTTCACTTTGATTACAGTGCCTGGACTAACTTACCTTTGCTCTGTTGTCATCGGTTCCTCCAGTGTGTGTTTGTCATCTTCATTGTTCCCTCTGTGTTGACTGCATTCATGTGATAAGGTAAGGACTGGTATTATTTATGTACATCATGCAGCGTTTCTTTGAGCTGCATCGACTCACCTGTGTATCATCACTGTTGCACTTACCCGTCTAATAAACCCCGCATCTGAGCTCAACCATGACAGAATGAACTCAGCAGGGTTTTCACATGTCTGTGATAAAATGGCCACCTCTTGTAGGAGTATGTGGAGTTTATTTTTTTTAACTAAAGTCAAATACAATTCATGCTGGAATTATGAAAATGCATCTTCTGCAGCAGGACTGATGACTTTCTCAGCCAGATGCTGCAGATGAATAAGGGTAATCAGCCACTGGTGTAATTTATTGATTACACCCTGTAGGTTTGTGGATTATTTTACATCTTGAGTGTGATGGAGGAGCATATCATCAGCTCACTCTTCCCAGTGCCATAATCACACCCACTCCAGTTCTGAAGCTGTGATCATCCAGTACCAACCTTTATATTCCTTCAGATGCTTTCTTTCATTTGGAACGCCCCTGCAAGGGCGCAAAGGCCCTACAAGTGCCCTTAAAGGGCACACAAGCTAGGTTTGGACTCTGCCAGAAACATTTATGAAAAATCCTAATCTAGTAAATCAACGTTTTCACGATCCTGTTGCTGTGTCTGAGCCCAAACTCCAATGCTTTTATGCCCCCAAACTAGATATGTGTCTGTATTTCATAATACTCCACAGTTTATCGTGCCACAGTGTTGCTACCATGGATGGACATTTCAAAATACAGTGAATAATTGTAGATAGCATCATAACATACTTGTTTATGTTTCTGTGAACTCACAGTAGCTTCATTTCCATCAATAGTCAAGATTCAGAACGCAACTCTTGCTTATGGCCTGTTTAACGTGCCCACTGTGCCTTAGCTGACTGTATGTGAGAACTGCTTACTATAGCAGTGTGAAAAAAACAAAACATTTCTGATAATGTGCATCATAGAATTAAAAAAGTTGTGGGGAAGTCGTGGCCTAATGGTTAGAGAGTTGGACTCGTGATCCAAAGGTTGTGGGTTCGAGTCTCCGGCCGGCAGGAATTGTAGGTGGGGGGAGTGAATGTCCAGCGCTCTCTCCACCCTCAATACCACGACTGAGGTGCCCTTGAGCCCCATTGCAATTGTAATATTTTATACAGATAGTGTACAAATATTTGGAGAATATATACTGTGCTGTAACACGTTTTTGTTTGTTATGTGTTATGTAAGACATAATGCAGAGTCAGCTGGGTACTATTTGTGCACATCAGGTACTTGAGAAAACAGAGACTCATTCTTAGAGTACAAACATGTGCAAAAATTGTACACTGAGTGACTGAGGCAGGACCCGTAAAGGGACACCTTCTTTGTCCATAAAGGGTGCGTATTAGTACCTTAGAGTAGTAAAATGTACTGTTATGGTACTATTATGAACACTTTAAGAATAGAGAAGGTACAAAGTGTCCCTTTGAGGGTGCTGTGCCAGTGACAAGCTGCTGTACCCCTATAGATACAATTTTTGCATTGATAACTGAAAATGTAGAAGCCAAATGCAAAAGTTATTAACGTGTGTGTGTGTGTGTGTGTGTGTGTGTGTGTGTGCATGTTTATGTGGTTTATGAGGACGCAAATTTGTATAATGACATGGGTATGACAGAGGTATTACAATATGAAGGTGGTTTATGAGGACACTGCCTATGTCCCCGTAATTCAAAAGGCTTAAAAAACATACTAAATGGTTTTTTGAAAATCTTTGTTTAGCAATTAGTGTATTGTTTTATAATGCTGGTAATATCATATGACAGATGTCTTGGCCTTACACTGATACCCAGTGTCACAGATGCAGCATCATGTAAACTTTTAAGAATTAAAAATAATTCAAGAAAATAAAGAAAAAACCTGTGGTCACAATGTACTGTAAAAATGCATATGTTACTGCTGTTTATGAATACAGTCTTACCACTGAATCTTAAATCAGTTATTAATCATTGGGTGCAGATTAATAGTTCATATGTCAAATTCAAAGTTTGTTAATAAGAATGTGTGACTAAATTAGGTATGTATTAATCATGATTTAATCATAATTAATTAGTTTATTTATAACACAATGTAATTATTTCATGAAAGAAAGGCTTATCAGCCATACATGCAATGTGTCAGCCTGAAGACTATATTAAGTCTTTTAATTTCAAGTTGTGATTATGTATACTCATGAGGATTTTTAAATTAAAAAAGGGATAGTTGAGCATGGATCTTTATAGGAGTCAACAGAGGAAGTTTCCATAGTTAGGTACTGTATTTTACAGGTAACTATAGCTTACGTTAACTCTTCTTTGTCACCAGATGGAGCCATTGACTTACTTTAATTCAGTTCAGTCTTTATTTCAGCACCAATATCAAACCCCATTTTTTTAGAATGAAATTAAAAACCGTGAAACGTTACACTGTATTTAGTAGAAAAATGTACATTTAAATAAATTTTTTCATCCTGTTTATTCTGTTTATAAAGAAATGTGTTCATACCCGTATCTCTGAAGCAGCAGTATTCACGTTGAGGAAAGGTGTCCTAGATGCTGTTGTGTCAGATACTGTCAACAGTTCTAGTAAAATACCTGCAAGCTAAAGACCTTGATATATAACTTGGAACAGGTCACCAGCAGTCTGACATGTTCTTAGGGATCACAGCAACAAAAAATGAAATAACAATGACAACTAAAACCAGAAACACAAATCGACTCGTCAACATTAAAGGCTGTGTATATAATAGCCAAAATACAGACTAAATAAAAAGCTCACATTATATAAAGTGCTTCAAGAGGCTTTTGTGACCTGCCACATGATACAGTATTATTGCATTTTGACCTAGAGGAAAAATGTATTGCTCTTTCGTCTTAGTTCAAGAGTTATCCTCATGTTTCAACTTAAATTTCATACTGGAAAAAAACACTAAAAACCATTTGGAGAAATAACGATAGACACAAATGAGACGATTGACATGCAGTAAGACATATAAAATAAACAAATTTTTCTTGATACCAGTGTTACTTTTAAAGAAAACATATTTATTAAGTGCGGAATGGTCTATAATAAATAATGTTTTTCTTTTTGGGGAAAAAAAAAGTTTTTGATTAAAAAAATAAAAGGACATACTTAAAAAAGGCTGTGAAAATTGGAACATACAGTGTGTGTATATATATATATATATATTTCTTTTTTTAAATTAATTAATTTATTTGTTTGTTAATTAGTTAGTTAGTAAGTTAGTAAGTTAGTTAGTTATTTGCAGTGTACTGGGGTCTTTCTTCTGAAAAGCAGGAGGAGAAATCTCGTTGTGGTCTAGGGGGAACAAGTGAGATATTAAAAAGATCTCCTTTGTGAGTTTTCTTTGCTATGTGGACTGCTTCTGTTTGCTAATGAGCGTATCAATCATACTTTTCTCAAGTAAGAATGTAGTTTAGCTCTGCGTAATGAGTCTTCATTCCCTAGAATTTTAATTGGTAACTGTGAAACAGTGCTGCTGAGAGTGAATTCAGTTCTATTATCTAGGAACTGCAGTGACAGGTCCATGTCCAAGTCATGTAAAAGCACTGAATTTTCTGTGTCACCAGACTGAATTCTCTGTGATTTTGAGTTTTACACATTGATTTTGCTTTTGTAAAGCATTAAACAGAGTCTTCCCTTGCACCAAAGAATTTCAGAGCATCCAGAGCCAGTGTCTTCAGTTGCCTAGCAACAGCAGCCCCAGTAAGGACCGGCCATGTGATGCTGTCTGGGTTTGTGAAGGTAATTCAGGGGGCAATCTGATTTTAAAATAGGTCCATTATGGGTAGGACCTGAAGTTTACATAATTATTGCCGTGAGAACTCCTGATTTAGGTTGGATGCATGTCAAAGCTGATAGAAATATGACGGCACTGACCCTAAAATAGCAGTTTAACCAGATCTCCGCTCATGTAACTTTAGTATTTTTCACCGAGGTTACACTGACCTCACACAGTCAGCCTAAGCTCCCTTAGCTTTTATTTTACTTGTCGTTTTTGCAGAAGTACATCACGTGGATTTCATATCCTCGAGAGGTTTCAGAAAGTCTCTGAAGCCGATCATTTGTTTGCTCTTGGTGTTTTGCCATCTGTTTCAGCAAGATCAAAGTGATGCACACACAAAGCAAAGCATGTCTTTAAACCGGAGGATGCTTTGCATGATGTTTTGCATTAAAATGGTTTACCTCTATTAAAGGTCATATAATAAAGTGGCCCTTGGCTGTTTTTTTTCCCTTACATTTCCAGGTTTTCCTGCCTTACCGGGGCTATGCTCTTTAAAAACAATTCCACACTGCCTTCAGCAAATCACCTTCTCTTTCAAGCCTCTCTCCATCCCTGTGCTTATTAAACTTTCATGGCTGATTTTTTACTTTGATAGCATATGCATATTGTATGGGAGGTGGGTGGAAGCAGGTTACACCGTGCGACTTGACCGGCCGTGCTACTCTATTGCTTGCTCCACTTGAAACCTTGCATTGTGTCATAACTGCTTCGTGTCAGTATTATAACATGACATGCACATTTGCTTGTTGTGCTTTTCAGGGTTCCGCAGTGATTTCTAAAAGTCCAAGCGCTAACGTGATGCTTAACCAGAGATATAGAGCAAACATATTTTCAAGCCATTGACGGTGTTGAGTTAATATTATTGCCCTGTTTAGAAATATTCTCCATATTTCAGTCGTTTTTCAATGACTGTCGTCTTTCCGTGATAAAATAAATCCATATATGCATATGGTACAAGAGTTATTCTAGCAGACTGGGGGAATTTATGACTGCAAATGTTTGGTGCTATTAAAAGCTCAATCAATTTCTTTCTGTAAAACTTCATGTTGTAGCAGATATTACATCAAGTGAAAGATTTTGCCACGTGGAACATGATCCTGAATCAATTTCTTGTTGGTCCTGTAATAAATTCCTGTCTTATTCTGACCCTGACCTATTAACGAGCCATAAAACGTAATAATATCAGCATGTTGATACTTTGATATTGTTAAAGCACCTCACCTCACCCCAGCCCAAAACCTAATCAGCATAACATCACAGACCTATTTAATTTTTAATACAAAGTCTTATTACGAATGATTCACCAGTGAACATTATTCAAGGGGGTAAAAATAAAAAAAGAAAAGGTCCCACTTTATATTAAATGACCTTAACTACTATGTACTTACATTTAAATTAATAATTTGATACAATGCACCTATTGAACATACATGTTTTTACATTGTACTTATATAAAAAAAAAACATGCATGTAATTACATCTGCATGTGATCAATCTCTGTAATTACATTTATAATTACACTGTTGACCCATCCCTACACCTTAAACCAACCCATACCACCGAACCTGTCCCTAACCTACCCGTGTGTCCCACCTCAATAGAGGCAAAAGTGTTTTCCAATACAATATGAACACAATAAGTACATTGTACTTATTTTTGGATAAAAGCACATAGTAGATAAGGCCACCTAATATAAAGTGGGACCAAAAACTACTACTATCACTACCAATAATAATAATAATAAAATCAAGTCCCGTATAAACCTTTTTGTTGTTGAATATAGGCCTACAGTTTTCCAGTAATATTACAAAAGTCAAATCCATTTCAAAAATCATTTCCCCCCAAATCAGATTAGTTCCTTCTGGAATATTGTTTCAGAACTAACACCGATCTAGGAATCTAGGAATCAGTCCTGAATTTTAAGCATAACCCTTTCCCTATTCCTATTTGTGTCTGCTTGATAGAAACCAACAAGGAGTCCTGTGTGCCTTACATAAAAATGACTGTAAGTATCAATAAAAATGTGTCGCCATCCTTGTATTTGGATGCATATGAAGAGGTTTAGCTGGCACGTCTGTTGCACAGACCGAAATGAGATGTGGGAAGAGTGTGATGTCGTGTCCAGGCGCCGTCGAGCCAATCACGAGCAGACAGCAGCCACCATGCGCAGGCACTCCTGCAGATGTTCCCTGATGCATTTGCACCATTCTCCCTTTCCCTCCTAAAATCACTTTGTCACATAGTAATGCATCATTTCACATACTGAATTTTTTAAATCTGGGCCTCGAAATTCTTTCTGAGCAAGCAATATCCATTAGGGGGAAAAATTATTCATGTGATTCCTATGCATTATTGATCAGTTGATGAAGAAAAAGATGTCCTCCTCACTTTGTCATTATTGTTGTCATCTAAAGCCGTACCACAAAGGGCTGAATCCTCAATTGTCAGAAAGTTTTCTGGCAGCTTTGAGAGAAAAGTGACAAATGACTGCGGATAAGATACTGATAGGTCTTCAGGTGGGCTTGTAGCAAAAAGGATGCAATATTGCAGGTCTTATTGCGTGCTGCATGTGCAAGATTGCTTTCTTGCAGACTATGATTTCTGCATTTACATATCAGCATGTCAATTATCACAGTATCGTGCAAGAACAAAGACAGTGACATGGGAGCTTCTAGAATGAATGTCTTAAACGTCAAAGCATGGCAGGTGTTCGTTCACCTAGAAGCCTATTTAGAGGAAAGAGGGTTTCGATTATGGGCTCAAAAATGTGTTATACAACAACAAATCCTGGATGCTTGGTGAATGCAATAGCAATGCTATGCACACAATTTATGCAAAATATGTTCATATAGGCCACTTGCACTGTATATATATATATATATATATATATATATATATACAGTGCCCTCCATAAGTATTGGAACAGTAAAGACAAAATGAGACAAAACTACAGAATGTCACATTTTATTATTAGCCGTTTCAACGCATATATGTTTTACCAAATAAAAAGAACAGCACTTTTAGAGTTCATCCCACTCATTGATGTGAGCATAAGTATTGGGACAGTTGAACATATGCCAGATATAAAAGATTAAAAGCTATTATTTAGTTGCAGATCCCTTGGGCACAATCACAGCAGTGAGTCTGTGACCCATAGACATCACCAGACTTGGTCTCATCCTTTGAAATGCTTTTCCCAGCCTTTAATGCAGCCAATTCCAATTGTTGCTTGTTTTGGGGAGTTTCTGCCTTTACTCTCCTCTTCAGCTGGTGAAATTCATGTTCAATTGGATTTAAATCTGGAGATTGACTTGGTCAATTTAAGACTTTACATTTCTTTGCCCTTATAAATACCTTGACTGAACTGGCAGGGTGTTTGGGTCATTGTCCTGATGCTATATGAAGCACTTCCCAATGAATCTGGTGGCATTTTCTTGAATATTGGTAGGCAAGATGGTTTTGTACCCTTCCAAATTCATTCTGCTCTCATCAGTAAAGTTGAAAGGGCCTGTACCAGAGGCAGCCATGCATGCCCATGCCACAACACCACCTCCACCATGCTTTACAGATGATACTGTATGCTTGGGATCATTGCAGTTCACTTTTTTTTCTCCATATTTTTGCTTTCCCATCACTTAGATAAAGGTTCATCTTTGTCTCATCGGTCCATAAACACAGTTCCAAAACTCGTCTGGCTCACCTTTGTGCTTTTTTGCAAACTCTAATCTTGCCTTTCTATTTTTGGTGCTGGTCAGAGGTTTGCATCTTGCTGTGTAGCATCTGTAATTCTGTGTCAAAGTCTCCTGAGGACAGTAAATTGTCAGAGCATCACCACAGCTTTATGGAAGTTGTTGGTGATTTTACAGACACGTCTTTTAGGATTCATTTTCACAGCTTTTATGATTTGTCTGTCATCAACTACTGTTGTTTTCTCAGCTGATCAGGTCGTTGTTGGTCACTGGTGGTTTCCAAACTCTTGATTTCTCCATGCCATTTGTTTTTGCTAGAGCTCTAACTGACTTCCTCTTTTCTTTTAGCATCCAAATTGCTTGCTTTTCTCTCAAAGTCAGCTCCCTCATCTTCATCCTGGTTTGTGTGTGTCATCATCGAATGCAAGATTCAGAATGCAGAAGTAATGGATATAACTGATACGACACATTCCCTGCTTTTAATATCTGAATAATTAATGCAACAGGACACAGCTGATCACTTAGAAAGACCTGTGAGGCAACTGTTCCAATACTTATGCTCACATCAGATAGAGGGATGAAACTCTAAAAGTGCTGAACTTCTTAGCTGGTAAAACATCTATGTTTTGAATCACCCAATAATAAAATGTGACATTCTGTAGTTTTGTCTCATATTCATCTTTTGATCATATTTGTAAATGTATTGACTCTACAGCCAACAGAGCAATTTTGTCTTTCCTGTACCAATACTTTTGGAGGGCACTGTATATATATATATATATATATATTGTGATGAGCATCCCGAGTCCACATCAGCATTGCCCTGGAAACACACGTGGGAGCACCTGTTCACAGCTCATCACGGGCTGATCGGCCACACCTGCGTCAGCCGGGCTGGATATAAACAGCGTGCCCACAGAGGAAGGTTGAGAAGCCTTTCCATGAGACAGCGACCTAATCCTCCGTTCTCTTTCTCCCGCCAGACAGCAGGGTGTGACCGATCTGCACCGCCACGAGCACCGCACGGACTCACCCACACCTGGACACGTTTGAGAGCACCGCCACACGGAAGACCGCCATCACCGCCCACGTATTTGCACTGTTGTTAATAAAATTTACTGGGATCTCATGCTCCCCTACGTGCTGTTCGAGATACGGGAGGTTCCTCAGGCGTCAACTGGCTTCACCCCATTCGAGCTGTTGTTCGGGCGCCAGCCCCGGGCCCTCTTGGACATGGCCAAAGAAGCGTGGGAACAACAGCCGGTGCCCCACCGCTCAGTTATTGAGCACGTGAAGGAGATGAGGGAAAGGATTGACCGGGTCATGCCATTAGTCCGGGAACACCTCGCAAAGGCCCAACAGGTGCAGCAACGGCATTACAACCGAGCCGCCCAGCCCCGAGAGTTCCAGACTGGAGACCGGGTAATGGTCCTTGTCCCCAACTCCGCCTGCAAGTTCCTGGCCAGCTGGCAGGGCCCATATACTGTCACCGAGAAGGTCGGGCCTGTTACGTACCGGGTCCGCCAGGCGGGCCGGCAGAAAGTAGACCAACTATATCACGTCAACCTGCTGAAGAAATGGGTGGGGACAAGGGATCAGCTCACCGCCCTTGCCACCGTGGACCCCGCGGTAGTGGATGTTGATCCACAGCTGTCGGCGGCTCAGAAGACGGAGCTGCAGCACCTGGTAGGTCAGTTCCCCGATGTGTTCTCCCCAAATCCCGGGCGGACCCAGATCCTCCAACATGAGATCCACACACCAGCCGGAATCTTCGTCCGGCAACGGCCCTACCGCGTCCCAGAGGCTCGTCGGCAGGCTATTGAGGAAGAGATCCAACAGATGCTGAAGTTAGGGGTGATTGAACCATCTAACAGTCCTTGGTCCAGCCCTATCGTCATGGTACCAAAACCCGATGGCACCCTCCGCTTTTGCAACGACTTCCGCCGCTTAAACGAAGTTTCGGAGTTCGACGGATACCCAATGCCTCGGGTGGATGAGCTCCTCTATCGCCTGGGAAGGGCCCGGCGTCAAGTCTCCACGCTGGACTTGACGAAAGGATACTGGCAAGTGCCCCTCTCCGAAGCAGCCAAGCCCAAAACGGCCTTCAGTACCCCCGGTGGGCACTGGCAGTACCGGACCCTTCCCTTCGGCCTGCACGGGGCTCCGGCCATGTTCCAGCGCATGATGGACATTTTACTGCGGCCCCACCAGTCCTACGCCACGGCGTACCTGGATGACGTGGTCCTCCCTGAAACCCAGCACGAAGTCCCAGGTACGAGCCTTTTTGGGGTTGGCAGGGTACTATCGCTGTTTCATCCCTAACTTCTGCTCCTTAGCTGCCCCCCTGACAGACCTGACCAGGAAGGGGCAGCCAGAAAAGGTGTACTGGACACCTGAAGCCGAGGAGGCGTTTACGAGGGTGAAGATGGCGCTCACCTCGGAGCCGATCTTGCGAGCCCCGGACTTCAGCTGCCCCTTCCTGCTGCAGACGGATGCCTCCGACACGGGACTTGGAGCCGTCCTGTCCCAAGTGCAGGGAGGTAAGGAGCATCCCATTCTGTACATCAGCAGAAAGCTGACCCCAGCCGAAAGGAACTACGCCACCGTCGAGAAGGAAGCTCTGGCCATCAAGTGGGCAGTCCTGGAGCTGCGCTACTATCTCTTGGGCCGGAAGTTCACCCTCGTTACAGACCACTTCAATGGATGGCCCGGGCCAAGGACACGAACGCCAGGGTGACGCGGTGGTTCCTCGTGCTCCAGGACTTCCACTTTGTAGTGCGACATCGGGCTGGAGCAGCCAACTCCAATGCGGACGGCCTCTCCCGGATCTGGTCAGCTTTCGCAGGTCTGTCGGGGGTCACTCCCCACCCACCCCTGATATCACCCCTACTAACACCATATTATTCTGCCAGGCCAGGACAATGCTTAGGGGGATGGAGTGTGACGAGCGTCCCGAGTCCACATCAGCGTTGCCCTGGAAACACACGTGGAGCACCTGTTCACAGCTCATCACGGGCTGATCGGCCACACCTGCGCCTCGTCAGCCGGGCTGGATATAAACAGCGTGCCCACAGAGGAAGGTTGAGAAGCCTCTCCACGAGACAGCGACCTAATCCTCTGTTCTCTTTCTGCCGCCAGACAGCAGGGTGTGACTGATCTGCACCGCCACGAGCACCGCACGGACTCACCCACACCTGGACACATTTGAGAGCACCGCCACACGGAAGACCGCCATCACCGCCCACATATTTGCACTGTTGTTAATAAAATCCACCCTCCGGGACCTTCACCTAAGCTTTGCTTGTCGCGTGTTCCTTCCACCCTGCCACAATATATGGAAAGGATACTAGTAATTGTCCACCACAATATTATCTGTTAAGCTTATGGATTTCCTTTATCTCTAAAGCACAATGCAATGCCTAATTCAAAACAAGGGTAAAATAACAGTGAAAAATCAATACAGAAAATTCCTGCAAATTAACACTACACTGACCCCTATTTTTACAGACTTTTCTTAGAGTGTAAATCAACACACACCATTTAAGGTGCAGTCACATTAGCAACATTTTTCAGGCAGAAAAGGGTCACTTTTCTTTTGTCAGTAGTTTAGAGATGTCTGAAACAGAGCTTACAAAGTCACCTTCAAACAAAGCAGCTTTCTGTTGGTCAATGGGGCAAAGAGAAAAATTACACCCAAAACTTTAAATTACTTATATATACTGTATATACAGTGGGGGGAAACAATATTTGATCCCCTGCTGATTTTGTATGTTTGCCCACTGACAAAGAAATGATCAGTCTATAATTTTAATTGGTAGGCTTATTTGAACAGTGAGAGACAGAATAACAACAAAAAAATCCAGAAAAATACATTTAAAAAAAGTTATAAATTGATTTGCATTTTAATGAGTCAAATAAGTATTTGATCCCCTATCAATCAACAACATTTCTGGCTCACAGGTGTCTTTTATACAAGTAAGGAGCTGAGATTAGGAGCACTCTCTTAAAGGGAGTCTCAGCTTGTTACCTGTATAAAACACAACCTGTCCACAGAAGCAATCAATCAATCAGATTCAAAACTCTCCACCATGGCCAAGACCAAGAGCTGTCCAATGATGTTAGGGACAAGATTGTAGACCTACACAAGGCTGGAATGAACTACAAGACCATCGCAAAGCAGCTTGGTGAGAAGGTGACAACAGTTGGTGTAATTATTTGCAAATGGAAGAAACACAAAATAACTTTCTGTGATCATGAGAATGGTGAGGAATCAGCCCAGAACTACACAGGAGGATCTTGTCAATGATCTCAAGGCAGCTGGGACCATAGTCACCAAGAAAACAATTGGTAACACACTACGCCGTGAAGGACTGAAACCATGCAGCGCCTGCAGGGTTCCCCTGCTCAAAAAAGCATATGCATAGGCCCGTCTGAAGTTTGCCAATGATTCAGAGGAGAACTGGGTGAAAGTGTTGTGGTCAGATGAGACCAAAATCCAGCTCTTTGGCATCAACTCAACTCGCCGTGTTTGGAGGAGGAGGACTGCTGCCTACGACATTATGCTTTGGGGTGTTTTTCTTCTAAGGGTACAGGACAACTGCACCAAATCAAAGGGACGATGGACAGAGCCATGTACCGTCAGGGCCAGGACATTGAAAATGGGTCGTGGATGGTATTCCAGCATGACAATGACCCAAAACACACGGCCAAGGCAACAAAGGAAGAAGCACATTAAGGTCTTGGAATGACCTAGCCAGTCTCCAGTCCTTAATACCATAGAAAATATGAGGAGGGAGCTGAAGGTTTGAGTTGCCAAATGTCAGCCTCGAAACCTTAATAACTTGGAGAGGATCTGCAAAGAGGAGTGGGACAAAATCCCTCCTGAGATGTGTGCAAACCTGGTGGCCAACTACAAGAAACGTCTGACCTCTGTGATTGCCAGCAAGGGTTTTGCCATCAAGTACTAAAGTCATGTTTTGTCAAGGGGTCAAATACTTATTTCACTCATTAAAATGTAAAGTTATAACTTTATTGAAATGCATTTTTCTGAATTTTTTTGTTGTTATTCTGTCTCTCACTGTTCAAATAAACCTACTATAAAAATTATAGACTGATCATCTCTTTGTCAGTGGCCAAACGTACAAAATCAGTAGGAGATCAAATATATTTTTTTCCCCACTGTATGCATATGCATATATATATATATATATATATATATATATATATATATATAGTTCATTCATGAAACTCTAGATGGTGTAGGCTGACAGGATGTCAACGTAACTGGTGATATTCAGAGAAAAATTACGTTAAACGACTTGGCACAAGCTGATTGGTTCATGCTGCATATGCAGCCAATGATCTTACTGCCTTGCATTTATATGGCTGGCTAGCATTCACTTGAGATTCCTGCAGCACGCTTTCAGAGTTTCTCTGAAAACCTTCACCTTCCCCAGCTCCACTTGTATAGATCTGCTACGGGTTATTTTACATGCTATTTGTGCAGCAGTAGTATGTCTGAAATACTCACAGCACCGTATCGCCATATGCATTGGCAGTAGCAAGTTACTGTACTTGCTTGCAGCAGCAATAATCTACAACTACAGCAATAAACAACAGCAGCAGCAATTCAGCAGCAGTGTAGCAGATCTATTCCGCCAAGACCAAATACATTAATTTTGTCATGTCCATCGCCATGTTAAAATGTTCCGAGAGTTGTCATGATTGAAATATATAATATATATATATATATATATATATATATATATATATATATATATATATATATATTATCTAGAAATAATTGTATAAAACCAGCATTGCTCTCATGACTATATGCTGTAAGACCAAAAGTACTGTATGTGAAGACACATTCACAACATCCATATTCTTTCTGACAATTTAATTTCAAAAACATTGGTATTCATAAGGAGTCTGTCTCTTATTTGTTGTATAAGAGCTTACACTTTTCTGTGAAGCATTTCCACTAAATCAGAACATGGCAACAGGGATTTTCTCCCATTCAGACACAAGAGCTTTAGTGAGGTCAGGCGCTGGGAAAAGGGACTCACAATTAGCATTCCAGTTCAATGCAAATGTGTTCAGTGGGGTTCAGGTCTGGGCTTTGTGCAGATCAGTCAGGTTCTTCCACACCACACCAGCATCCAACACTTTATGGATCTACAGTCTTACAAATAAAGGTTGTTTATTTGCATCTATGGTTTGACCCTATGACCCTTTAACATCCAGGGAACCATTCCAAAAAAGAAAAAAGAAAAATCACTGCAAGGTTCTTTGGAGAACCAAAATTTTATATTTGTGAAGTTAGTATTTCTGTATAATACAGCCTTCTTGCTGTTAAACTTAAACAACTGCATCTTTTTGGGTTGACAATAAGACCAAAACCACTCCTAACCACAATAATAAGCTTCTACAACAGTCGGACTGCTCAAACTAGAGAGCAACCTGCAGAAGCAGCGCTAGTTGGGACTGCAGAAAAGCCAGTGTTGTGTTAATGGTTGCTGCCTCTCTCGTTCTGTTGCTCTGTGACAAAAGGAGCAGATGGAGGCTTTGCAGGTGGTAGAGACTGGAACTTCTGTTCCTGGGGACGCTGGAGAAATAAAGCTGTAAGTCTATCTGAATATCGCCCTCGCTGTGAGCTTTGGTACTGATGGTGATAAATGTATACACGCAGACTCTTGCACAGCTGAACAGATTGACGGGCTGGGACACCATTGAGTTTGCACTCATTGGAATCATGTTCTTGTAATCTTGTCTTCTCGTTATATAGGTCAAAAAAGATTATCATTGAATAATGGCTTAAATTTCAGTCTGGTTTATGTATTATTCTTTTGCTGCTTGCATCATTATGATAAGTGTCTGCTTGGTGTGTTTTCCCTTTTCTACCTCACCTTTGTTTGTTACTTTCTGATTTTCAAAATTTCTCTCCCAGTATAATTAATAATTCATTCAGTGGCTTCTTTGATGTGCTGCTAGAAGCTGTATTTTCTCCTAACCCCCTCGATACCTCCTGACAGTCCATGGTTCACCTTGCAGAAGCCTCTATGCTCTCTATAACAATGACCTCCTCTCAAAACAGAAATAGGATGGGTTATATATAGATTGATCAGTGTGAACATGTCTACCTTTTAGCGCAAAATACAAAATCTCAATGGAATCATACATTTACTGTACAGCATGCCTGATTCGCACAGAGACAGCTTGTATTGGTAACACAGCTCAAACTTGCAGGAGTAGTTTGCTTAAAAATGGAAATGCATTGCACCTTGTTCAGTGACATTGGTAAGTTGCATTCTGGGAATCCATCTGGTGGCACCACAGGATATTCAAACTTCCACATATCCAAATGTGACTTTGTTTGGTTACAAGACATGCACACCAAGGGGGTCAATAAAGCTTTCTGTTCATCTCAATTCATATTCATATCAGCAGTAGCTGCTCAGCTGGCACAGGACCCCCAGAAATGTGCAGCGTCTTTGGCTCAAAAAAATAAGAAAAAGATAGCAGCAATCATCTGAACCATAAATGCTAGCTGACCCTGTGAATCACTCTGGAGCTGCAGGTTACACATGATAACACTGATGGCAATAACACACAGTCTCAACACTCCACTAGTGAAAAAAAAAAAAGTGAAGAAAGGCAATCAAAGAATGCTTTAAGAACGCATATGCATCTTACTTTGGAAGGAAATTAATACTTTGATTCAGCAAGGATGCATTAAATTGGAAAAAAGTGAAAATTTAAGATATGTATAATGTTATAAAATGTTTTTCCCCCAAAAGAATGTTGTTTTATTCCTCAACAAAAAAAAAAAAAAAAAAGTCAACATTTCTGAAGGGTCATGTGAAACTAAAAACAGGTGGAAATTCAGCTTTTCCATCACAGCAATAAAAGTGCAGAAAATCAGAATAGACGAGCGTTATTTTAGATTGTAATAATATTTCATAATAGTACTGTTTTTACTGTATTTTTAATTAAATAAATGCAACCTTGATGAGCTGAAGAGACTTTTTCTTACCGACCCCAAACTTTTGAATGATGGTCTGTGCTGAAATATTAGTGAATAAAAATAAAAATAAATAACTATATATAATGTGATGAGTCGGCTGCCTCCCCCCTGTCCATCATCACCACCCCGTCCCGTATTCGCCGCCCTTCACCAGGCTCCCGACGGGAGTGGGTGTGTGAGAGAGGAGGGGCGCTGAACACCTAGGGCTGGCGGCGTGTGATGAGGCGCACCTGATGTGAATAGAGCCTCATCACCGCCGCCGTTTAAACGCCGAGCGCGCCTCTCCTCGGGAGACCGGTCTCTTCCCGGTGCATGCACGCTGGTGTCCTCGTGGGTCCAGGAAGGGTGCGTCGAGGAGGACTACCGCACCCGCCGGGAACCAAGGAGATGGAAGGAGCCGAGCACAAGACGCCGCCGCCACTCGCTCCCGGCCCCGAGAGGGGAGCGCGTGCGGCCACCGGACTCCGCCCCTTCCCTGGACCCTTCCCTTCTGAACACTGCCCTCCTTCACTAGCCCCGCAGCACGACGAGGACACCAGATCCCTGTTTATTTTGGACACTTTTCCCCCTTTGGACACTTTATTTTAATAATTTTGTTTAATAAAAACCTCTCCGAGGCTTGACGCCACGCCCACTGTGTCTGTCGTTTGCTCCTCCCGCCACAATATATATATTTCTGGGTGAATTATTCCATAATGGAAACAGTTTTCATGTTTCTCAGTTTTAGAGCTAATCAAACCCTATATCTTATTGTGTTTCCCTCTCAGGCACTTGGGAGTTATTATACTGCCTTTAACAGTCTTGTTTCAGCAAAAGGAAGTTTTGTTTTCCTTTTTATGCTGTGTTGGGAAAATATATCCCATAAGAATAGCTGTTCTTAATAGTTTGTGTGAAACCTCAGCCAATCAAAGCACTGCTACCATCTAGTTATTTAAGAGAAACAGCTTTATATTTGGCTATCATCAGCAAAGGAATATTATATTTTCTAAAAAAAAAAAATAATAATAATAAAAATTATTTTGGTCTTAAATGTGTACAGTATTACATCTGTGCATATATTTAAAAATATATAAAATAATGTATGAGACACAGCACTACTTGAGAAGATATTATGAAGCAAACTTGTTTGCTTTACTGAAAAAAAAAGAAAAAAAAAAGCTTTTTATACATTTCTGGACACAAACAATAATAGCTTTACTTTTCTCTTACAGTTACGGTTTTAGATTATTTTAGTAGATGATTCTATCCAAAGTGACTTACAGTGCATTCCATACATTTTCGGGAATCAAACCCATGATCTTGACATTGCTAGTGTCATGTCCCAGAAGCTGAGCTGCAGGAACACAATGCACCTTTTGCATAGAGCCCAGGTCACTTTTGAGTCCTCTGCACGTCCCATTGTGCGGCTGTGACTTTGCATGCCTGGCTCTGTACATTAACCTTCAAAACAGCAGTAAATTCTCAATTCTCTGGATGAAAGCAGCAATCTGCTCTCTGCAGAAGTGTCCGTTGCTTGCTTCTGAGGATGTTGCACTTTGGTAAGGGTTTCACTAATAAGTAAACAGCAATGGTTGAATATCTACAGTTTGAATACAAACTAGATGTTTACATTTAAAGAAAAGTATGAGTGGTGTCTGCCCACTGTGTTACTGAGAAAATGTAGTCTTTTTATATTGGGGGGTCCTGAGTCTGGGCTGAGGGGCTCAGAAAGTTGATGATCTGCTTTCGATAGTTGGGGTCTGAGAGACACTAAACTTTCAGTAATTTGTCGATGTAACCACATAGACTGACATCACTGGATGAGAACAAAAGCTGAACTGACCTAAGGTGGCACTATCCTCTTCTGTAGAGCTGATTCACAGCCAAATCAAATCTTACAACATCAACACTGGTATTGTATTGAACTGAATCAACATTGAACAGATTCAAGCTGAATAACAACATTGCTGCCTTTTGTACTATTTACAGCTGAATTGAGCTTGTTTCAGACTGATGAAGTTCACACTGTTATTGATCTGAACTGAACCAACACTGAACTGACTTGAGCTAAATAATGACACTATATAGACCTGAGTCAGGTTTGATACCAGTATCGAATTTAAAGGGGTCCAATTATGCTTTTTCACTTCTTCAACTTTAGTTAGGGTCAGGGTTAGTAATGTGTAATGTTGCTGTTTAAACAAGAAAAAAGGTTACAAATCTCAAAGACCATTCTAAAAGGAGATATTATCTATAACAGAAAACACTTTAAGAACCACAACAAACGGCTCCTTTAGACTACAGTGCACTTCTTCCAGATCTTGTGACACCACAAAGTCACTCATCTAAATAATCCCTGCCCACAGAATATGCAAAAAAAAAGTGGGTGAGGACTGGTTGAGGTACGCTGGAGAAGATGAAGAAGAGATGCTTGTGTAAAGTGTTGTCGCCATGGCATGTTTATGGTGAGGGAAGTGACATTTCCGGAACACGCTCTAAGCAGTTTCAATCAAAACGCACTGGGCCAGCTGACCAATCAGTATTTCAGATGAAGGGCTTCAGTGAAACAGGAACTAAACAAAAAATAATGTGTTTTTGGAACAATCAATCACCTGTTGAAACCTATTCTAGGACAAACCAAATCAAGATGAAAACGAGGCTGTGAGGGATACACTGTATAAACACTGACACTGTATAAAGGGTAGACCACATAATTTTCACTCACAACTTTCAAAACGGTTTTACTCTACTGAAAGTTGTTTGGGGAAGACATTTCGTCAAGTGAACAATCTGCAGTTATCTTTTAAATATGGCACTACCCTGACCAACGTCTGTTGTCTTTTAGAGCTGTCTTACAGTAGAATCCAGTCTTCATAGTAAAGTTTCCATAATTGATTATGCTATTTTTTTCTGTTTATCTCTGTGAAGCTGCTTTGACACATATTATATTAAAGCGCTATAGAACTGAAGTTGACTTTCCTTGACTAATACACATCATTAAATATGCATCGATCCACAATTACTTTACACCCTCCTAATTGCCTGTAAAACAATAATTAGCAGTGGAATAAATCTCTGACCTCACAATTCACAAGGACTGGAAAACACGCAGAAATTGTTAGCAGGATTCTGGTGGGCAGCGCAGAAGTCCATTTCCAGGCAGTCCCAGTCTACTGGATCCACCTGCGAAGCCCCGCTCACTGACATTGGCAGGTTGCATTCTGGGAATCCATCTGGTGGCACCACAGACACAGAGGAAACCTGCTAATTAGCTCTCTCTGTAAAGGGGCTGGGTCGGAGCGAATTCCCAGCTGTCATTAAACATACTCGGAAAGGGGGAGAAGGATGAAAAACACTAGGGATCCGATGCTCTAATTCCTCTTTTTAGAAGAAGGCATCCGTTTGTGTTACGCTACAAAGGCTCAATGCGCAGAACCTCTGTGAAATGCACCACAGAGTAAAATGCTGGTTCATTGGGATGTGTATGCCGTAATGAATTGCTTTATTGTCGCTTTGTGCAGCTTTTGAAAGAGGAAAATCCCTCGGTGTCACCTTTGGCACACCTTCTTTTCAAACCCCCGCAGAGCCTCATAGAGACAGAAGGCTCGAAATCACACGAGGTACTAAAGTAGAGCGCAAATGACAGAGCAAAATATGCAACATTATGCAAATATACACAATAGCTCTCCGATGACTGACTTACGGTTAGGTGACGGCGACAAACACACTGTAAGTGGCTTGAGTCATTTTGGAAGGAAATATAAAGGCCGGAAAAGCTCCACTTTGGCGATTAAAGCTCGCACACTGAGAATTCTTTCCCTTGAGCAATTGTGTTTACACACATGGCCTGCACAAGCATTCTCATTCAATGATTAAATTACTGTTTTTTCCAGGAAACTATAGCAGCCATTCAAATCCAAATGACTTTAATCTCGGTGCTCCGGTTGCCCAGTCACTGACTGCTCGGAATTCTAACGCTGATCACCTGGCTGCATCCCACCAATCAAACATCTCACGGGGTGCGCGGGGCAGAATTTGCCTTTGTTCGTGAATAAACTGAGCAATGAGAATTCTGAGACGTTCCCAGCAGATTTATAAACAATAAATATGCAAATTGAAAAAAGCAAGCATTTACATTGCAGCAATCACAGAACAGGAGTGAAATGGATTGATCTGTACAGTGGCCGAGAGAGCTCAACGCGCTGCAAATAGAAAAACATCTGCAAATTAAGAAAACAACTTCGTCAATTTGTCAACAGACACGCTGCAAATGCTCAAAACACAACCAAATAAAGAAACCACTGCAAATACTCACAACACAACCAAACAAAGAAACGCACTGCAAATACAGTTCTTTATTTGGTTGTGCTGTGAGCATTTGCAGTGCGTTTCTTTATGTGTTTGTGTTGTGAGCATTTGCACCACCTGCTGTCAAATTGATGAAGATGTTTTCTTGATTTGCTGGTGTTTTTTCTATTTGCATGTGTTTTCTGTAGTTGCAGCGCCTTGAGCTCTCTCGGCCACCGTAGATCTGGGTGTAACTGCACTCTATTGAATACATATCTGTAAAAAAAAAAAAAAAAAAAAAACACTTTGTATACATTTATAAATGGACATGATTCTGCAGTGTAAGGGTAGTGTCACATGGGAAGTTGTCATAAGGTCTATTAATATGAGGTATTTTATTCAAACTTTGTGTGTGTGTTTGTGTACTTTTGTGTTTATGCTACATTGTGAGGACCAAATGTACCCACAAGAATAATAAAACCTGAAATTTTTGATATTGTGCAGTCCCCATGAGGGGAAAAAAAGATAAAAAATAGTAAATGATGTTTATCTGAAAGTGTAACAATGCAAACAGGTTTTCTTTAAAAGGGGTAGGTTTAGGGTTAGGGTTTGGTTAGCAGATAAAAATATTGTTTGCTCAGTATAAAAGTAATAGAAGTCTATGGAAAGTCTCCACAATTAACAGAAACAAACGTGTGTGTGTGTGTGTGTGTGTGAGAGAGAGAGAGAGAGAGAGAGAGAGAGTGTGTGTGCGAGCAACAGATTTCATGCAAAAAGCCAACAGTAAATATAATTGAAATGAAAATATAACCAAAATAAATCGATAGAACTGATAGATTTAATGTAAAATGACCTAAATTGTAATTATTTGTCACCGTGTGTTTGTTGCACAAATTTGTTTATTATAAACTTGTGAGTATGCAGCTATACTTTTATTTGCTTTAGTACTCCATTAAAATCATCTGTCGCTCTGCTATGATGATTAAATAAAATAAATTGTACTTTATTACAGTATTTATTTTTTGGCATAGTACATCATTGGCAAGAACTAAACTAATTCATATGTAAAATATCAAACACATTATAGGAATTTAGAGGGAAAAGTGTTAAACTGTCATGAAAATAAAATAATGCAAAAAAAAAATCAGGCTTCTTTTAAAAAAAAAAATAGTCAGGGGAAGATGTCACATTTTTGAGTTAAAATGAATAGATAGATAGATAGATAGATAGATAGATAGATAGATAGATAGATAGATAGATAGATAGATAGATAGATAGATAGATAGATAGATAGATAGATAGACAGATAGATAGATAGATAGATAGATAGATAGATAGATAGATAAAAAATAAAAAATATTTCCTAAAGTACTAAATGTTACATCTAGCCCCAGGCTCCCCTATAAAACACAAATCAATTAGCCCCAATGAGATTGCTTTTGTAGTTGTGTTATTTTGCTATTCTGTTATTATTTTTGACTGTTTTTATATTGAGGAAATGCAATTCACATAATTCAATAGCAAAAGGCTCTCTATAGATGTTCTAGAAAGCAGGCTTACTCACACCCCCTCTCTCCTGCATGTGTGCGCGCTTTTGGGTTTCCTAGTAACCCGCGCGCCAGTGCTGGCGTGTCCGCGCAGCGCGTACTCGTGAAGCTCGTGAACACGCAGGACCAGAGCATCAGGATCATACGCGCAGGAAAAACACGAGAATGTGACTGGCGTGTAAAGGATGAAGGATGCGTTCGCTGGAAAAGGTCACACGAATTGCATGAAGAGCGCTGGGAGGAAATCTTAACACAGCTGCCACGGATTACACTAACGCGCACGCAACGCGGCTTTTTTTAGGGAACAGGAATACCAGGAATGGGGGATTTGATGTTTCACCAAAGAAGGTGAGTTGTTCATGAGGATAATGCTTGTTTGTGAGGAGAAGTTATTTGTCACCGAACGAACAGACTGTAGAAGGCGTTACGCACCGTTATGTGTCTTATCCCAAGATCTCTTCTGTCAGGATTGCCACTTAACAATTGGGTGAACTTCAGTGTTCCTTGCGTCTGTGGAGAGGAGATGCGCAGTTAGATGAAGGAGAGGTGAAGCGGGCTTGGTGAAGTGCTGCGATGCCGGTAAAAGTAACAGGAGATGAGGATGAGGATCTCTTGCACTTGTTACACCCCATCTGCACCGCAAGCGAGCGTCGCGACGCGACAAATCCAGAACGCCCCCAGTAAAAGCGCGCAGAGGAGGCAGCGCGTTGGAGCTTTCTAGTACCGTCGCGTCGCGCGCATAAAAAAAAGAAAAAGTATTTGATTGGTCGAATAGTTACCGACGTCAGGATTCCAGCCGCAACCTCCAGCGGTCTGCACAGTTTCGGCGATTTGGGTAGTTCTGTCGCGTCCCGTCGCGTCGCGTCGCTAACAGATCGCATGTCATTTTAAGCGTCTTCCATGTTACGCGTGGATTCCATTATGAGCTGATGATTGGATTTGTTTTTACTGAAGATGTCTTCAGATTATGAGACTATTGTAAATTTATTGTGAAAAATTTGCAATTATTTAACAATTATGTGCAATTTATTAAATAGGTGTTCCATGCGATATGTGGATATGTACAGGGAAAAAAAGCATTTAAAAAAAACATTTCATACAATTTACATATATTCGTGTAATGTATATCTTGAGTCTGTAACTGATTTCTGAATTTTTTTTATGTAATTAAACATTTTAAATTGTCCTGCTCTGTGACAAATAGGCTACATTTTTAGAAGTGCAAATATGCCATATAGTCTCTAAGTTTTTATAAAAACTGCATGCATGAAAATTGATGAACGAATTTGAGAAATGTTTGAAATAGTTCTAAATTGAAACTGCTTGCCCTTTAATGGTAGTTACATACATTCAACAGATAATCTTGATATTTGCTTGTTTCACAATGCGAACAAAAATACAGAAACTTTATATAATGACTGGTGTCAGGGCTGCTCATATTTTCATTTAAGAAAGTCTCGATTGACTTTGCAGTTTTAATTTCAAAGAACAGACTGTCAAACTGTAGTTTAATAGACTTGGGAGACGATTATTTGCACTGAATTGAAGAGAGAGAGAGAGAGGGAGAGGGAGATAGAGAGAGAGAGAGACCTGCCTCAGAGTTGTCATGGTGATTTGGTGAATAAGCAATTGTCCATAAAGGCAACATATTAAAAGGGATTGCTGTTGCCATTCTCAATCAGTGAAGAGCATATTGCAGCTCTCGCTTCGAGGAGGGTTAAAGTTGGGTTAGGGTTAGGCTTATTTCGTTGTGAGAAAACATACTGCAGCTTAAGTGATTGTGATTGGTCCAAGTGGATGCTATCTCAAAGAAAGCCTAATTCCGTAGCCCTGCCATTCACGCTGCTTTATCTGTGTTTTTACGGAGGGAACCTATTTATGTGCTCCGGCATTTAGTGTCTTGAAGGATTATGCACGGTCCTGCTTTTGAATTTCCTCTCTCTTCCAATGTCTTTATTTGTATTTTGGCCTCGTACACTGGTATTTTTTGAAGTAGCCGCTGATTTAAATACATTCTGAATGACACATACAAGTTCAGAGCTCTTTGCATCTTTCTGATGTCTGCTTTTAAGTTAAAGGAACAAGTTGTTAGAAACAGGCTGGTCGTTTTCATACAGACCAGATAAATCCAGAACAACTCTAGCTATTTATTTCTTGCAGCTCTAGTGCATTTTCATGTCAGTGTTATTTGCTGTTAAGCATTCTTATTCATGGTAATTCATTATCTTTTAAAAATTAATGTTCCAACCAACATTCACAGGACATGAATAGCCTACACATTTCTTCTTACAATGCAAAATAATAATAATAAAAAATAAATCAAATAAAAATGAAATAAATATTTTAAAAAAAAGTGTGTGTGTGTGTGTGTGTGTGTATATATATATATATTTATTTATATATATTTTTTTTTTTTATATAATTTTTTTATAGTTGAAAATATCCAAACAAGTGAAATGCACAAGAGAAGCAAACATGCATAAGATATTAAGACTTGTTTTCAGGGAATATCTTGAATTATGTTTGCTTTCTTAGTCTGCTGGCAAATTGTTTAACTTCAAATTTGTTCTAGAAAAACAAATGCCATTAAGGGTAAGAAAATTGTATATAACATTCTCTAAATCAAGTCTAAATATCTTATACAGTTTGGATTTTCAAATTAAGTTATCCTATTTTAAAGATATTTCCTTTTTTTCTTTTTCTTTTTTTTATTGGGAAATAAAATAGCTTTATTGCTGTTTACTATGGTTTTGTCAAATATGGCATGTTCCTGGATCTACATATATTTGTTAATAACAACAAATAAACAAATGACATTTTCATTAAGTGATTAGGATTTTAATATTGTCAAAAGATCCAGGAAAATGTCCTATTTGGAAAAAAAAATCACTCAGCCAACTTTCCCACAGTTTCACGTAACAGGATCAAAGAAATTTAGTATCATGGTCAATAAATCTTGAATATATTCTGCAACAAATCATTGCTAGCTACTGGGTTTTCCTGTTTTCATTGTTACTACAATGTCCCATACACTGAATGATGGGAACACTTCGAAGTCATGCATGAAAACAGAACTGGAAAATCAGAAAACAAGAAGCCGCCGTAGTCTTTCACTGTTAGATCAAATCAGGTGCTCTGTTCTCCGAGTCACCTTTATTGACCTCCATGGTTGAAAAACACTGGACTGTTGCCATCACTCAGATGAAGGTCACTCAGAAGACAGTAATTCATCTGCCTCTGTGTTTCAGCTTAAAGTGTCTGAACGCAAAATACTGGAGAACCTGCTAGAGAAGTGAACGCAAACGATGACTGATGTGGTTTCTGAACTGAATCTGAATATCTTCTTGAAGTGTCTTTTCAGGGATGAGAAAACACTCATGCAGCTTTTTACATTCCAGACAGGGTTTACATTTCTGAGTGAGTCATGCAAATATTACATTTTACTCAAATATCACAAGGAAAACAAATATATGAAATTATATTTGGCGTAAAAGAAAATTAAGCTTATTGCTAGGCCCATAAAGATTTTTTATTTTTTGCATTGTAATTTTCATGTTTATTTTTATGACAATTAAACCCATATTCCTGCTAAATTACTATAATGTGTTTGTTATTTTACATATTAATGCAATTTTTTATTTTCATTATTGTCAAAAAATATATTGCAATTAAAAATATACATTATTAATAATTTTTAATCATCATAGCAGTGCAACAAATAATTTTAAAGCAAATTAAAGCAAATGCACACCTTATGGAGGTGCACACTTTATAAATAAGGGTATAACTTATATAAGTTTATTATAAAATATTATTATGCAGTTTTACAATTTAGAACATTTTACATTTCAAGAATTGGTTATATTCATTTAATTTAAGTTATATTTTCATTTCAGTGATATTTATATTTTTGTCTTTTTGCATTAAATATGTTGCACACAAACACACAGGCATGGACTTGCTTGAACATATTTGTCCTGGCAGAGATCATCTTCACCACAGAGGTGTTTAAAAATGGCAAAACCTATTTTAGTCAAGTTTATTCAAGTGTTACAACTTATCTACGATCCTACTTAAATACAACGTCTATATACTTTTAAACAATTTTAAAATGGATAACACGAGCCCATCAATGATACATACACATCAGCGTAAATAGCAAAATAAGTAATTTTACAGATCATTTTAACTTCCATATTCCTTTTGCTTTCATTCAGAGCTGAATTTAATGGCAGTCTGCAGGATGTGAGCATTGCCCTTTGAAAAGACTGCTGGTGTGCACTAGGTACAACACAATGTTTGTCTTTGTGCTTTAACTGGCATGTGAATGCATTTGTATAAAGCACACACACACACACACACACGTGCACGCTTAATAGCCATTTCAAAGATTTAATATTGAGCAGTATCTCACACGCATGTCTTTCAAAATGTCTCCTTGTGTCCTCTATAAAACCGCTGAGATTTTCTGTCAATCAGACAGGTTGCTCCAGGCTTACTTCAGTGAAAAAGGTTTTTAGAGGAGCTTTACACATTAGTCAGAGGTAACAAAAAATATTGGTGAAGTAATTCAAATATTTTCGAATAAACTAGTAACTAGTGTTGTGTGTATACGGATTTGTTTAAAGGCTAAAAGGGAAAATCCTGTTGAAAAGATAAGCCTATATATCCACTTCATATCTGTCTCATGGCAAGCGAGATGCCACTAAAAAGCAACAGGAATGGAATCTAAATGTTCTCGGCCAGCATTCCTCTGACCTTGTCTCAAAAGATCTCTTATTCTCTCATAAAGCAGACTAAAGCACTGCACTTCCCAAAAGGACAAGGACGCCTTTATTCCAGGCTTCTTATTTCTGTTCTGTTTACCAAAGGGTTGGACAAATGACCTTGCATCAGCTATTTTGCAATGTTATACAAATCTGAGGCTTCTGCTTTTGTTCATATGACTGACATGACTGCAGGTTGCATCAAAAGCGTGAACTTACAGGAAAAAAAATAAAATAAAATAATTAATACATAGGAAAGCTACATGGCCTCTCTTTTTAAAAATCATGGTCAGTGTCAGAGAATATATATATACACACACACATACATACATTTTTTTTTAAGTTTAATTTATTTTTTTCTCTTTTTCCTGAAAATGCTAGTTTGTTATTAAATAAATGTTATTATGATAGTTTATGCTATGTATTGGATTAAAGTGACTTTTTTTTCCCACAAGGTACAACAACGTCTCCAAAAAATATATTTTTTTATTATTTATTTATTAAATTTTTTAAATAATAACTTCGATATATTAACTTGTAATTACAATTATTTAGTATTTGTGTCTTAAAATCATTATTGTAAGACGTATAAATGAATGTCTATATAAATGCAGAAGGTTGCTACAAACTGTAAAATTAGGCTAATCATCTATATTCATAATACTGCATTAATCCTTTTTTATTTTATAATTAATGCAAAATACAGGAAGAAAAGAGGTTAAGGGGGTTATATGCATACTCTATGCCATTTAAGTGGGGTTCAAATCACTGCAATGTCTGAGTCTTTTATTCTAAGTATCTAGAATACTTACAGAGTATTTAATATTCATATCTTTTCTAAAGAATATTCATAGAATATGCTGTTGACAGAGAATATTGATTGCATCATCATTTAGTTCAATTAGTTCAGTCATTATTCCACATAAAGCTAAAACAGCAGTGCTAGAGTAGACCTTAAATCAGTATGACAGCATATTACACACAGAGACAGCAAGAGCCTCTTATTGGTTGTTTCATGCTTAGAAGAGACGGCCATCTATCTGGAGACACACAGAGAGAGAGAGAGAGAGAGAGAGAGAGAGAGAGTTAGCTCCATAATGGCAGCATTCAATATTTTCTGAATATGTATATGTTACTTATTGTGATGGTGTAGCCCAACAAGGTGAAGAGGTTGAGCCTGTGTTTTATATCTTTATTTATTAATTTGATGTTAAGGACAGCACAGACATTATGCTCTGGAGTTCTTTGGATAAATGAACAGAGATAAGGCCTCGAGAGGCTGTTCCCAGAGGCTATCATTGATTCCTTAGGGCAGCCTTTTAAGGAGCTTAGTAAAAGCTGCTAGCAGGAAGACCATGTAGAATAGCGCAAATGGGCCACATCTGAACGCCTCCATCAAACCTATATGTGGGTCACGACCATTAGGGATTCAATAGCAGTTCTTTTCTTCTTCCTTTTGTTAATTTTATAAGGTTGTAATGGGTAGCGCACTGTAACAAATATCCTGTTAAATTTACAGTTCAAAACTGCTCGGCAGAAATTCACTACATGAAAATGTTTCAGGCGTTATATAATGGCAGTTTGGTATATTAGCCATATATATCACATTAAATGATAAAATGTTAATATGCCTTCCTACTTCAGCTAGCTTTTCAGATGATCCATGGCTAATAATTATACGCTTATAGTGTTACTCACAGTATTGTCTTAACACATTACAGCAATGCAGTCAAATATGAAGTTAATAAAAACTGTACATAACTGATTTTAAATATTTGGTCATACTTTATTTTGGGGACCAATTATCCCTATTAATAACTATTAAGTACAATTTTTGCCTCAATAAAATCTTAATTTGCTACTTATTAATAGTTAATAGAAAAAAACTAATAACCCCCAGAGGGTTAAGGTTAGGGATGGGGTCTAAATATGGCCATGCAGAATTATAAATAAAAATAACAGCTAATATGCTAGTAATATGCATGCTAATAAGAAACTAGTTAATAGTGAGAATTGGTCCCTAAACTAAAGTGTTACCAAATATGCAAATATGAGGCGTACTGTAAACTGAAATATTAAATGATATTAATAATGTTTGAAATTCCACCAATATGAATCTATATTTTATGCCAGTCAACATGAAGCAGCTTACATGATGGAAACCAAATAATGCTGTTAAATCATGAACTGAAATAAATGTGAAATGTGCCTATCCTGGGAAGAAATTAAAGAAATAAAGCAAGTGTGATTGTGATAATAATAATAATAGACAATGTTACTTGATTGCGCATGTGACATACATTTCAGTAATGGGTTTCCACCCTAGGCAAAGAGTTTTGAAGGCCTCAGAGTTTCATGTCTGCGGCTGGGGTCATACTGTATTTTCACATCCTCTTCAGAGATTTAAACTAAGCATGGTCAAGTTGTACATACAACCCATTACTGAGGAATTAAGATACAAAAGCCAGCAAGCCTTGTCAAACAAGAGCTGAAAGTAGAAGATCGGGCTGCGCTGAAGCACGGTTGGCCTGTGAAGTGGAAAGCGGGGTGATAAATGAGTGTTACGTCTCGCGTATGTTAACGGATTGAGACGCTAGCTCATGGAGAGTGAGCGGCTGCAGTAATGCTGCGGATTATTGAAGTCTCTCCAGTTTTGGCCAGACCATTTGCTCCAGGGTAAGAGAGTGCAGATAGATGCATGCTGCTTGGTTTGCAGTGGGCAGCAGGGTTACCCAACACATCAATCCTGCACTCCATCACATACAGAGACTGTTTACTGAACACTTACTCAGCTGTGATAGAATTGGGAGAGTGAGACCTTTGAAGTAAATATATGTTAAAATAACCCGTGATTCCATCTGCATTCAGGGGGTTTATGTGACGGATCTGCAGCATGAGGTGGATTGATATTTCTCTGTAGTTGTCAGAAGATCTGACTACCTGTAGAAATTGGATTCCCAAATCAAATAATTCAATTCAAGTGTATTTGTATTGCGCTTTTCACGATACAAATCATTGCAAAGCAGCTTTACAGAAAATTGTAAGTTTATACATTATATTTAGCAGTAGGTTATTAGTGGTGACTATGGCAGAAATGTACAGTAAAAATCATGCAGTTAGTTACAAATTTCATGCAATCAAACAGACGGTGAACACCAATGATTATATGTTGCGCTTGGTAGTTTTGTGTGTTGTTCCAGGGTTATTTAGCCAGTGCAGAGACTGTAAAATTGGAGTAATATGATCATATTTTCTTGACCTGGTAAGAACTCTAGCCGCTGCATTTTGGACTATCTGTAGCTTGTTTATTGAAGATGCAGGACAACCAGCTAGCAGTGCATTACAATAGTCCAGTCTAGAGGTCATGAATGCATGAACTAGCATTTCTGCATCAGAAACAGGTAGCATGTTTCGAAGCTTGGCAATGTTTCTTAGATGGAAGAATGCTGTTTTTGTAACATGGGAAATATGCTTCTCAAAAGACAAGTTGCTGTCTAATATAACACCCAAATTTTTGACTGTAGAAGAAGTAACAGTACACCCGTCTAGATGCAAATTGTAATCCAAGAGATTCTGTGTACTGTTTTTTGGTCTGTTATAAGTATATATTATAAGTAATATCTCTGTCTTATCCAAATTGAATAGGAGAAAATTATTGGTCATCCAATCTTTTACATCTTTAACACACTCTGTTAGCTTAGATAATTTAGAAGTTTCATCTGGTGTCTATATATAACTCATATATAGTTGAGTATCATCAGCATAAAAATGGAAACAAATCCTGTATTTTCTAATGATATTACCAAGGGGCAATAAGTACTAATAAATAAGTGCTAAAACTATTACTATTTCCACATGGATATGGTAAAATATGATTGTAATTGTAACCGGAAAAGACAGTAAAATGCTATGGTAAAAATGGTTAACCGTGAATATAAAACAGTTTCTTCTTAGTTTTTCGTAACAGATATGTACATTATGGTTTTATGTTACATTAATGTTTATTGCATTAATTTATTTTTGTGTGTTACAATTGCATTATTTTATTTAATTTTTTCAGAAATTGTAAAAATCTATTATTATGAATAATTTTGACCTTTAGTATGACCTGTAGACTTCATCGAATCTAGTACATCATCTAATCTCCATTCATATTACGGCATTAATATTTAAATATTTGCTGCTCCTCCAAGATTCTCAGAGATGAGCCCACAGAACCTCACCAGCATGATAACTCATTTCACTTCCACATGCAATATTAATATTTTTTGATCATTACACTGACCATAATTTTATGCTAGCATGACATTAATTGAGTACATATATTTTACCTTTAAATATAGGGTCATTCCTTCTCAAGTGGTCTGAAAATTGTAAAGTTCGTTGCATTTTTAGCTCTTTCCCCACCAGCGGTTTAAAAAAAAATAAAAAAGTTGGCAGCCACCACCAGCATTTTTGATCATTTTCACAAAACTTTCATGGCTTCCAGAATATATTTTATTACACTGAACAAAATTATAAACGCAACACTTTTGTTTTTGCCCCATTTTTCATGAGCTGAACTCAAAGATCTAAGACTTTTTCTATGTACACAAAAGGCCTATTTCTCTGAAATATTGTTCACAAATCTGTCTAAATCTGTGTTAGTGAGCACTTCTCCTTTGCCGAGATAATCCATCCACCTCACAGGTGTGGCATATCAAGATACTGAAAAACAAAAGAGTAATCCAAGGACAGACGTGATCAGTCACAGCGAACAATATCCAACAGGGCAAGGCAAAAGGGTAATCCAACTGACAGATGAATAATCCAAGCGAGGTACAAACAGAGTCCAAACAGCAAGATGAGAGAGAAATCCAAGACAGAAGGCAGAAGACCAGGAAACAGGCAATAAGGCAACATGACGTGACTAGACTTAAACTAGAAACTAGAACAGGGAACTGGCTCTGTAAAGTAGCTATCACTAGGAGAGCGAGAAATGCTAAACAATACTCGGCAATCAGGAAGAGGACGTCAGGGCTTATAACAGGGCTGTCCAAACTCGGTCCTGGAGGGCCGGTGTCCTGCAGAGTTTAGCTCCAACTTGCCTCAACACACTTACATGGAAGTTTCTAGTATGCCTTGTAAGAGCTTGATTAGCTGCTTCAGGTGTGTTTAATTAGGGTTGGAGCTAAACTCTGCAGGACACCGACCCTCCAGGACCGAGTTTGGACAGCCCTAGCTTATAAAGTGTGTTTGATTGGTTGCAGCTGTGTGTGTAATCAGTGCAATGGATGATGGGAAATGTAGTCCAGGGTGACATGCAACAGTTTGTGTAGTGTGAGAGTCAATGTGACTGGAAGGTAACATCTGGTAGTGAGCAGACGGAAAACCACGGACCGGATTCATGTCACCTACTACCATACACCAGTGAAAACACGGAAAGCGGAAATAGTTAACTTTCCTTATTTTTCAAAACTGGTGGGTTTGCAATACCAATACATAGAGGCATACATTTACACATTTTTCACATATTTCTAAAGCAAGATTTACAATTTACAAAAGATTTACAAACCGTTTTGCAACTGTTTTTACATAGGAATTCATTTATCTTGTGTTCCATGAAAGAATCCCACAATCTTTAATAAAGAGCTAAAGTTATTGAAAGTTTTCATACTTTTTGATAGTTTGTGGCTGGTAGCACTGATGTGTCTTCTACTGAAGTCTATTTTTAACTAAGTCCAGGTTGGCAAGGCCTTTTTAAAGACAGTCCTTGTCCTTTATGAAGCTTACAGCCCATCTGTGCACAGATGCTTCCCAAAACCACCTCGCTTATTAGAATAGCCCATTCCCCTGTAACGACACAACCGTATCAGTATAAAGAGCACACATTCCAGAATATTAAAAAGACATTAATCTGTCACAAGCAAGAGCATGTAAATGAACTCGCAAAGTGTGTTCTTGTTTTTCCTGATTAGCTGGAATGATCTTTAGAGAGACGAGCTGCCCAGAATTTTCCTTAAATTTGGAACAAACCGAAAATGGGTTTGTGCCCCAAATTTCCCTAGGAAAATATTTGAATGTGAAATTAAAGAAAGAGAGAACATATGCCAAAAATGAATAATCAATTATCAACCTACCTCCCCGGAATGCCAAGATGCTAATATTGTTTTTATATTTTGTTCTTAATAAATCTTAATAAGTTTGTGTTTTCTTGCATAAAGGGCTTGGAATGACATGAATGTGTATTTTTGGGGTTCTGTATTATAAAGCTGCCTAATGAGCCATCGGTTTTTTAATTAATTTTTTTTTGCGTTGCCGCATATTGAATCTTTAATATCGCCACATATAGATACTTACCTCAGAAACGAGGTCATTTCAAAAATAGACGGCTGGATTTAGTCCCTAAGAAGTGTACAGTGATGAATTTGTCATTGTGGGTCAGTGTCACAGTGGTCTGGGTGAAGGAGACAAGGAAATAGAGTCATTACGGGAAATTCCCAAGCCTCTGTCTTCTTGGCAAAGAAAGCGCTCCGTGTCTGGGGAACGTTAGATTATGTTTGAATTGTCATCCAAAGAGCAGACAGACCAGCTGCATTGTGTATCCTGCCATTTCTTTGCCAGAATCAAGCTAAATTGATCAGTCTATCAGCACTTGCTTTGAAACATGTCATTTGCAAAAACAGAAATCAGGTATTGTATCGTAGTCTGAAACCGCTGGCAAACACTGATCTGAACGAGTGTGTCATTTACAGCTCGTGGCTATAATGTGTATGGCTTACCTTGCATAGGACGTATATATAGGTGCACATGGGAGATGCAGAATGAATAGGGGATTGAAGAGGGTACGATTCAGAGAAGTAAAATGGAGGATGGGGAAAGAGGTTTTGAAGATGATAGCTAAGATGTAATGAGCCTCTTCATTTGCAAACAGGTGATGCAGGATCTGCTCTTATTGGTATATTTCTGCATGCAGTGTGGAGAATAAATGGGGCTATATGGAGTGTTGCATAAGAATTATTGTTTTAAATTCAGGTAGTTTCACCTACAATTTGATATATATATACCCACACAATGAAACCACGCGCTATTAAATATTGAATTATGCTGCTATAGACCATTAAATGTTTACAGTGTTAGCATTAATTTAGCTGTTAGGCTATACCTTACTCTTGTTTTTAAACTGGCATGAAGCAGAGTTCAAAGGGTTCCTGACACCTTTGAAGAAAAGTTCAGTTGTTTGTTACTGTATTTATAAAATCAGTAGTAACACTTTAGTATAGGGACCAATTCTCACTATTAACTAGTTGTTTATTAGCATGTCTATTATTAACATATTGCCCGGTTAGTAGTACTTATAAACCACATATTCTGCATGACCATATTCTACATCGCTAATCCCAACGCAATTCCTAAACTTAACAACTACCTTACTAGCTATTAATAAGCAGCAAATTAGGAGATTATTGAAGCAAAAGTCATAGTTAAAGGATTACTCCACCCCAAAATGCAAATTTTGTCATTAACCACTTACCCCCATGTCGTTCCAAACCCGTAAAAGCTGTGTTTGTCTTCGGAACACAATTTAAGATATTTTAGATGAAAACCGGGAGGCTCGTGACTATCCCACTGACTGCCAAGTAAATACCACTGTCAAGGCATAGAAAAGTATGCGCTACGCTGACGCGGAGAGACAGAGAGGAGACGAGTTATTGGAAAGTCGTTATTTTTATTTTCTTTGAATACAAAAAGTATTCTCGTCGCATCATAAAATTCATATTGAACCACTAATGGCAGATGGCCTATGCTTTTCATACTTTTCTGTGCCTTGACAGTGGTAATTATTTCACCACTACTTTCACCCAAAATATCTTAAATTGTGTTCAAATATCAAATGAAGATTTTACGGTTTTGGAACGACATGGGGGCAAGTGATTAATGACAAAATTAGCATTTTGGGGTGGAGTAACCCTTTAATGGTTTGTAAATAGCGAGAATCTGACCTTAAAATAAAGTGTGACCAAATCAGTTTATAGACATTACATGCATAGACAGCAATGAAATTCTGACTAGTTATTTGTTTAGTGCTAAGCATAATTAAAATATTGTATTCAGTACAGAACATTTCATGGCATTTTAACATTTTTAAGATTTTTATTTTATTTTATATAACCTGCACTGATGAAGCATATACTGTAAGACAATGAACAAATATGAGACAGTAAAAAAAAAAAAAAAAAAAAAAAAAGGATTTTGTGTAGATTATTTTAAATGTATTATGTTAAAGTGCATTTAAATGAACAATCATTTTAAGTATTAGGAAACTGCACCATTGCCTGGGAGCTAGAATGCTTTATCTGTGCATCATTTATCTGTGAAATGGGAATGACTGTAGGAAATGTAAGTATATTGGAATGAAATGAGACACTTGTTTTCATGAGTCGTGAAGAAATAGTTCATGCAAAAATGACATTTCTGTCATCATTTACTCTCCCTCATGTTGTTCCAAACCCATATGACTTTCTTTCTTCAGTGAGAAGCCAAAAGCAGAATGCTGTTATAGACAGTCAAGACTGACAGCCACAGTCACCATTCACTTTTCATTGCATTGAAAAAAGATGCAATAAAAATAAATGGTGACTGGAGCTGTCAGTCTTTAACAGTCTGCCAAACATCTCCTCTGTTTCATGAAAGCAAGCGAGGAGAGTAAATGATGACAGATCGTTTATTTTTGGGTGTGCTGTCCCTTTAAGGACGTATTATTTTCACCCTATATTCAACAACACTCTAATCCCAGTTTTACTGAAAGTGTTTTCCTCCGTACAATCAGCAGAAGCTCTTAATTTGCAGGAAAGCTGACAAGCACAAGGTTAATCTTGTGTGCTCTCATTATACATGCTTTTAAAGGACACGCTCAAGATTTCAGTTTGTAGATGTTTTCAAGATGTTTGAAACTAGAACAGAGACTGATCCATGTCTGTCTGGCCTGTGTCTTTACCATGACACAACAGGGCTGCACCATTTAGCCAAAATTGTGTGATTGATACACAGTATGATCAATTCATTATCATTATTATTATTATTAAATAAACATAAACATTACTAAATAAAAACAAAAGAAGAAATATTAATGTAATGCTTTAAAGTTGTTGTTTTTTTACATTACAACTGTAACACTACAGTACTAATATCTACAGCTATCTTCATTTCTTCAACATGAAACTATCAAACATGCATTTCTATGGAAACAGCCACAGATCATGAGCTGCTTATGAATAAAAGAACACAGCTATGCTTCATTCTGAAATACAGGCTCTACCAGTCAAAAGTTTTTGAACAGTAAGATTTTTAATGTTTTTTATAGAAGTCTCTTTTGCACATCAAGACTGCATTTATTTGATTCAAAGTACAGCAAAGTTTTGAAATATTTTTTACTATTTAAAATAACTGTTTTCTATTTGAATATATTTTCTAATGTAATTTATTCCTGTGATTTCAAAGCTGAATTTTCAACAACATTCCTCCAGTCACATGATCCTTCAGAAATCATTCTAATATTCTGATTTGCTGCTCAATTTTTTTTTTTTACTATTATGGTGTTGAAAACAGCTGAGTATAATTTTTTTCAGGTTCCTTTGATGAATAGGAAGTTCAGAAGAACAGAATTGATCTGAAATATAAATATTTTGTAACATTATAAATGACATCATGTCATTATAATGATATCATCACATGCTAAATAAAAGTATTAATTTCTATCATTTCTTTCCCACAATATTACTGCTTTTGCTGTATCTTGGATCAAATAAATGCAGGCTTTGTGAGCAGAAGAGAATATATATATACTGTTTATACTCAGTCCAACTAGTATATTCAGCCTTTGCGGTTTAATTTAGTTTTAAACTCATATACAGAATTTGAAGCTTTCACAAAGTTATTCCATAGCCTCGGTCCAACTATTGCAAATAGTAAAAAGGTAGCCTAGATATATGTTTTGTAGCTGGATGTTGTGCTTACGATCAATAATCATGTCTTTTGTGTTCAACCAAAATTATTTGTAGAAATCAAAACACGAGTCCCACTCACTATGAAGCGGGAGCGATAGGCGGTAGAGGATTCCGCATGGTCTTAAAGCCTTCCTTGAGCGGGTACGTTTGCAATTCAAACAATGATTTGGAAAAGTAATAATTTATTTGTTTGGTCTAGGTGGTCATACATTGTATGATTGCAAATATGGGATAAACTGATGGCTTAAATATGGGACGATTCCGTATTATACAGAACGGTTGGCAGCCCTGCATAAAATGCAAAAGAGAATTGACTCGGGGGGCCCCCTAGTGTTCGGGGCCCTGGGCTGCAGCCCATGTTGCCCATTAGGATAGCGTGTCCCTGAATATATACCATATGTTTATATATATTTATATTAGTGCTGTCAAATAACGCATTAACGCAAATTCATTTTAGCGGCACTAATTTTATTAACGCGCAACTAACGCAGCGCATATTTTCTGTTTGACCCGTGGCCTAACCCATAGTTGGAGAAATGGAGATGCACAGTGTTGCCAACTTAGTGACATTGCAGACCCCTTTAGCGACCCCTTTTGTTTTTTCCCTTCAAAAAAAGCGCCCAAACCTTATTTAGTTTCTGAGAATTGTTGGTACTGCCGCGCGAGCGTGAGGTCTTGCCTTCCCAGTGCGTGCACACGTGTTGCTTCTCTAATTTTACACGCTAGTATAGCCGAAATCACAGCACAGCTATTGTCTTTATCTTATGTGTATATGATTTCATCAGACGACGGCTCGATTATGAGGATTTTTGTGCCGATTAACATCTTGGAAAGGAGAGCTGATTATGTAGCCTAGTCTTAATGGGTCGAGTTTCAGTCACTATTTCATATTCATTCCATTGTCTGACAACAGAAACAGTAAACTATATCAATGAAAATAGTTTTATTTAGAATTTAGCTGCATCAAAATACAGTATGTGGGCACAGAGAGGGAAACAAATGTAATAATAAATAATAAATGTACATTTCGCATGTTCAGAAGAAGAACTGCCCTGTCGTGCAAAAAATTTAAACAGGTTTGTGTAAGTAAATTGCTCAGTACAAAGAAAGAGAAGTAATGGGAACCTGGCATTTCTTTTGAACAAGTTCTTTGAAAAACATCTAGCATATGACCTTTGAAACATGTCTAGTCTTCATGCTCTACATTAACTATGGTTTCAATAATAATAAACATACATTTGCATAAAGCATCCATATTGGTCCATGCCCATGTTGATTAGAGTATTAAAAACTTGAAAAGTATTAATTTAAGGTACATTTAGAACAAATTAAAATGTGCGATTAAGTTGCGATTAATCGCGAGTTAACTCATGGCAATCATGCGATTAATCGCAATTAAATATTTTAATCGATTGACAGCCCTAATTTATATATATATATATATATATATACCGTTTATATTTATAATATATTATATATATATACTGTATATATAAATCACAAGCCGTGAAGCACACTGTTACTTTTTAGAGAAATAAAATCATTCATGTCAGAATATGCATACTTCCCAGCTACAGCAGGTACATCAAAAGAGTATGATGATCCAGTTCTCAGTATTCATAATACAGTAGGTGATTGAAACAATATGTACTGATGAGATTCTGAATGGGCTGAAACACGTTTTCTTATAAGGCAGTATAATTTTTATTCATAATATTTGGAAAAGCGCTCTTGTCAGAAATGCACCTATGAAGCCTAAGTTTTGGTTAGAGCTAGTATGCAGTGCTGTAGGGCATGCTACAGTTGCTTAAAACCACTTTCTAAAAACTAGCTTACAGTTGCAGAGATGATACGCTTAGTTTACAGAGCAGACCACAAAAATTTCATTACAAATCTGCTTTGAATACATCCCCATTTCCTCTAATAGAATATTTGGATAATCTGCTCATAGACTTTAATGTTGTCAGACGTATCTGGCATCATCCTTTCTTTGACCCTTGCGTGACCCAGTATCTTAACCACATATGGCCTGACGAATGCTTTTCATTTCGTGGAGATGCTTTTACCTTGAATAGCAAGAGTCTGAATAGATGAAATCATGCAAATACTCAAATGTAGTTCCTGTAAAGCCAAGCATGGACGATACATTTGCATGATGGGGCAGTTCTGACATTGTGCCCCTCAGTGATGATTGTTCCTCTTCCTCAAATACTTAAATATGCCTGTGAAATTGTTCAAAGCGCATTTATTCTAAGCGTGCAATATATGACTCAATCCATTCCACTAGGGCATTCTGAGCTTTTGTTGGCAACAGTTTATTGAAATGGGAAGTAGAAGGCACAGGATGTGTGTGTTACCACAAAAGATGTAGAAACATGTGACATGGCTCCCAGGGGAATGGCATTCTTTGTCTGTTTGTGGCCCACTTTCTTCCCAACGATGTCCAGTGGTTTATAATGGGGGGTAATGCAGTAATGCAGTAATATCTAATCTTTAATTGAGATCTGCTTTTGTCTTGTCATTGATTTTCTTTAACCATGCATGTTTGTTTACAGGTGAAAAAGATTCTTGGTCACACTTTATTTTAAGGTCCAATTCTCACCATTACCTACGAATTTTGCCTCAATAAACTCCTAATTTGCTGCTTATTAAAAGTTAGTAAGTTTATGTATTGAGTAGCATTAGGGATGTAGAATATGGTCATGCAGAATATGTGCTTTATAAGCAGTAATACACAGCCAATATGGTTATTATTCCCATATTGGCTGTTTATTACTGCTTATAAAGCACATATGCTGCATGACCATATTCTACATCCCATATTAGGCATGCAAATAAGCATCTACACTCTTAAAAATACAGGTACTTAAAAGGTTCTTCACAGCAATGCCATAGAAGAACTATTTTTTGTTCCACAAAGAACCATTCTGTCAAAGGTTCTTTAAAGGACCATCTCTTTCTTACCTTCTTATAATCTGAAGAACCTTTGTGAAACAGAAAGGTTCTTCAGATGTTAAAGGTTCTTTATGGAACCATTTAGACCAAAAAGGTTCTTCTATCTATGGCATCGTGAAGCACCTTTATTTTTAAGGAGTGTAGTTAATAGTGAGAATTGGTCCCTATGTGTAAACATATTTTTTTATGTTTTTGAAAAAAGTCTCTTATGCTCACCAACGGTGTTGGGGAAAGTTACTTTTAAAAGTAATGCATTACAATATTGCAATAAAAAAAAAAACACAAATGTTTATCTGAAGTGATTTTTTTCTTATTAGTATGGTTGAATTGGATAATTGAAGGTGAGCAACAAATACATTGTTTAATAAAATGGGATTAAATAAAGGACATTTGTGTTATTTAACATATTTAATTATTGCAGGTTTTTTGAGGAATACTGCTTCTGTTTTTGTGCAGGTGAGATGAGTAAATGCATGTTCTTGTTTAGTCTAGAACTACAGTAACATCATGTTCACACAACGCCTCTGCACTTACTCCTGATTTCTCTCAACATGAGTACAGAGGAGCTGTCAGTCAATACATGGAAAAACTGGCATTACTTATTTTAAAAAGTAACTCTATCTTCTTTTGAATTAAAAAGTAATGTTACTTTACTAATTACTTGTAAAAACTCTGATTAAGTAACTGGCGTTACTTGTAATGTGTTACCCCAATACTGATCACCAAGGCTGCATTTATTTGATCTAAACTGCAGAAAAAAAGTGATGTTCTGAAGTATTATTACAATTGACAAAAGAACTGTTTACTATTTTAATATATTTTAAAATGTAATTTATTTCTATGAATGCAGCCATTACTCCAGTCTTCAGCAGCATAACATGAACAGAATGATTGATAATTCATTCTAATATGCTGATCTGGTGCTAAATATATCCAGTTTGATAAATATATCCAGCTACTGATGCAATATGAACAATTATGATCTAAGCTTCTAAATGTATTTAAAAATGTCAAGAGGTCAAAAAGGCACTATATACAAAGGTTTGCCTAGCTATTCATTTTTGGACTCTCAAGTCAGTCTAAACTTGTCACAGTTGCTTACAGGAGGAACGAGGAGACGTAGGAATACTCTCAAATATCAGTCTTTTAATAATCCGAACAGTGGTATCACAGGGCAGACAGGAACAGAGATGAAGCACACCATAAGCCCTATTTGGATGGTAATTGTTTCTCAGGGGGACATAAGTGATTTTCACCATATACAGGGGGTAGCTGGTGATTTTAATGCCGTCCGAATACAGGATGTCTGTGTTTTTCTCTCACCACCCCTGTAAAAATCCCTGGCCGAATTACCTACTGTTTTTTGACAAACACCAAGGTCGTATGGTAATTTAATTGCCGTCCGAATCCACATCTCTGAGTTTACAAGACAAAATCTATTCAAAATTCAGCGTTTAAACCCTTTTTGAGCACTCTCGAACACTGTAATGTTGTACTTCGGTGAAATTTGCATACATATTTATTTCTGAAATGCTGGAAAGTATTTAAAACAATACTTCAAAACTGCTCCACCACAGCGACTGGGAGCAGAAAGAGAAGAAAAGCACGTAAACATTCGAAATGGGTCTTTATTATGGCAGAAGCAGGTATGCAATACAATTTTAAAATGTGTATTATAAACAGATATACATTGCTTATAATTATATAAAACTATAGCGAGTCTATTTTCCTATTTTTAAACAAATAATCAAATAATAAATATGATTATATACTATAAAATATGCTTGGGAATAATAAGAATAGCTACATTTTACATAAGTATTTTTTAAATGCATTTTACACAATAATAAGAATACATTTGTAAATAAAATTAATTTTATTTACATCAGACAATCATGTGACTGGTCACGTGAGCAGCGCGCCCGGGTACACAGGATCACTGAACTTGCTCATACACTGTGGATAAATCACCATCCGAATCCATGAGTTTTATCACTGAGGTGATGTATTTATTTTTACAGACGTCCATATGAGAAACAATTACGGTCCGGATCGGGCTATAGATGACAGACACCAGACAAAGAAACAGGGAACTCAACCCTCTTTAAATACACATGACAATCAGGGAAAAACGAGACACACCTGGAAACAACTAAGGCAATCAAGGGGAGACAGAAACTGGGTCACGGAGCACATGGGGAGCAAAAACACAACACAGACAGGTCCATAATCCTGACAAAACTTCACAAGCTTATCGAATGAAGAAAATATATGGTGTAATGCTACAATGGTTTCGCCCCTAACTCAGCAAATATGAGAGAAAGCCGCCAACAATCAGTGACAAATTTCCGGAATCCTACGCTGACGCTGAACGTTAAGACAAACAGTGGTACAATAAAACAGAGCCCATCGTTTTTATCTGGCAAGCCCACACAACCTTACTGTCAGATTTACAGCGTCTGATGCCCAGCAGCACCAAATCTTCAGAGCACGGTTGCCACATCTATTGGTTATATATATATATATATATATATAAAGTGATATAAACATATCACCCATCTGGGATATTTGTTTTCTCACCTATGAACAAATTACAATGGGATGCTATGAAATATGGATTCAGGGCAGCATAAAGCTTTCAGCAACCATGAGCATTTCTCATGTCTGATTTAAATATGCATGTTTGCATTGCTCTAATGCAGCTCCAATGATGCATAGTTCACAAGTGAGAAACAAACAGTAGCTAAAAGAGATCGTTTTCATATTGGCTTTACAGCTGGATATCAGTTTGTGCACTGCGAAAGGTTCAACCAAGAACAAACAGAATATTTGTTTGCATCTTTTTTGTACTGTTTACAGACCAACAGGACAGATTAGTATTACATGTGCCTTGCTGTCCGGAGGTATAGAGATCTGCAAGACAACTACATGTGTAGAATACTAAAATTTGTCACTGGCTTTGTTATAGACATAGTTTGTTGCCGTGCTGCTTATTGTCTGTGCTGGCCCATACATCCTAACCCTCATCTAACCTCACACTGACCCACTTGTAATGCTCCACATAAGCAGCAACTCCACATGCACCACTCAAATTGTGTTTTGTGAGGGAGACTCGTCTTATTCCAGTAGAGTTCATTTAGCATGTTGCTAATATTAAAATATACAATTAACTTATTATATGTAAAATATATTTTACATATACACAGACCAAGTTTTCATTGATACTTTTATGTTTTGAATAAGTAGGCCTAATGGACATTTCTTACACCTCATCTGCCATCTTGGATTTCTTTTCTCTTTTTGAGCTTGTTGCAAGATAAAAAGAGATGGATAGAATAGGATACTGTATGAAAGGTCTTAGGATTTAGCCCAAATAAAGTATTTTAGACTGCCCAGGCTAATTGGAAATGCATGCCTCTATGTATCGTTCTGCAAAACTCAAAAAGCATACCTCTATGTACAATTTGCTGCAGTTTCCAGTTGACATTAACACTAAAGGCCCAATAGGCAGCAAAACGGATACTTTTGAACATTAGTGTCACATGTAAAGCTTCATATGTATGGGTTTTCTAACACAGTAGCTATGCTCGGTAGCTCATGCGATTCAACATTGCACTTGTGAGCTCTGATACGAATCCCGTGAAACTACAGTTCGACAAAACAGCTCAAACCAGCCTGTGAGCAAGCATATAGCACGGTTGCATCAGCCAATGCATTTTTATGTCAAAAATATGTTCTAAATATTAAATATATATGTTTTTTCTTTCGCTAACACTATCAGATAGGTATAGTGTTGGATTTAGTGTAGGGGGTTTGCTATTTTCCAACACGATAGAGCATTAGCCTTTTAGCGACACTCACTGGACATTTGAACGTGTATTTTAAGTTTTTAATCGTGTTGCAGAAAGTCGCCGCAAGCACATATTTTCAATGAGCTTGGGTTGATTTTAAGAGGCAGCATAATTAAGTTGCCTTTTGGAGCAGATTGTGTCAGACTTGCACTACATAGAATTTCCACAATAGGGAGCAAATTGTCTTGAACTTTTTAATCCTCATTAATAATGACTGTGATTTCTGTAAGATTAGGTTTTTAATACGTCGAAATAATTATTTTATTAGTCAAGGTACAGTGAACATGGAGGCATGTTGTCTTGATTAATAGCTTAAATTTGACATTGATGTCAACCACATTGTTTGTGCACATATTAGAGAAATCTTTGTGCTCATATTTGTGGTATTTCACACACTTGAGGCAATGTGACCTTTTTTGTTAGTCTTTTGTGTTTGACCTCCTTTCTAAGTGCCTTTCCCCTTCATTGGCAGATACTTACAGTACATGTTTCTTTTTGTAATCTTTACTAGAATATTTATATCTGCGTCAGAGCCGTGGCCTGTAATCTGGCTCATGTCACTTCCTGATCCGGTTTCCCATAATTATTTTTTGCTCTATCAATAAAGGTGTCAAAAAGACCAAATATATATTTCCATCTGTATCTGACTTGTATAAGCTCTCTGCTCCAATATATTTTAAAGACTGAAGGCAAACTGTTTTCATTTCAGATAAATGTGATTATGAGAGCAAACTGCATTGAACAAGAACCACAGAGGAGACTTTCATTTCAGACAGAGATAAACATCCTCACTTATGTGACATATTGTTTATACATTAGACAGCTGCTTTTACCCACAGCAACTTAAAGTGCATTCAGAGTTTATATTTTGTCAGTTTTTGTATTCCTGGGAACTGAACCCGGTGTCTCTAGTGCAATGCTGCAGAAGCTAAAGGAATACTAATAATGAAAATGCTGTCATGATTTACTTCTTCTCATGTCGTTCCAAACTTGACCTCTACTGTGGAACAAAATTCAGGTGGATTTTTCAGGAACATCCTGGCCACTCTTTTTAACGGATAAAGGCTGCATGAATGAACGAATGAATATTAATAAATAAATCAACCAACCCTAATGTATCACTTTTTTTCATTCAGGTTTCATTTTTGGGTTTTCATTTTTGGTATTCCTACAGGAATAAGAAAATTAGATAAGAATAGATGTATTCTCATAGAGTGGCAATGTGCCTGAACCATGAAATCTCTTTGCCAAACGCTCATCTGAAGTGTGATGAAACCAATCCATTGCATGAAAAAAATATCATCTCAATTTCCTCCTCTTGGTTACTTTTTAATTCCTTTTTGACATGCTGACTGGAGCAATTCAATAAAGCAGGTGTATACCTTCAGCAAAGCCATAATTAAAAAGTCTTATAAATTACCATTTTATAATAAGCGTTGGGAAGCATTTGTAGTCTATAGTATTTATTTAAATTAGTATGCTAAATTCATATTTTCGGTGATCGCTCACGCCGCTGATAAAGAAACAATTCCAAAGCAATTAAACGGAGAGGCTTGAATGCTTTGGGTCATGATAGCGCAATATTGGCCGTCTTTAACTCCACCTGTTTTATTAGTAATATAGCAAAGAGGATTATTTCCCAGCTAGCGTTCATCTCACTTTGCTTGAATGCCATGAGAATTTAATCATGTATCATTGCAGCGACTGTCAGCTTTGTTATTTGCTGTGCTCTCGTACCCTTGGGGATAGTAAAAGTCCCATCCGTGAATCTGTCTCCCAAAAGCAGAGGAATCAGTTTTGACGTAACCTGCAATGCTGTTTTTTACGTCTGATTTTTAGCGCTGTTTGGGAAGACGAGCCTCACTATTACTACCACTTATATTTAGGGTTAATAATATGAAGAAACCCCTAACTTTCTAATTTACCTTGACCGGCATGAATGATGCCTCAAATGTGTGCTATTACTCTTCTGTGTGACTGTACGGTTAGAAAATACATAAATAAAAATACAATAAAAAAACACAAATAATGAGATTTAAAAAAAAACAAACATTCAAAACACCCTAACATTTTCATGTCAATTAGTTTTGCCATTTTCATTTACTCAAATGGTGATTCTCATTAATTCAGCTGTTCAGTAGAGTATATTATATTAACTGGGAAAGGAAGCTTAAACTTTTCTGTGCTTTCAGCATTGTTATTGCTCTTGTCTTCTTCTAGGTACCGCTTACATTTGCAGTGACAATAATTTGGTGATGTGCTGTGTGTATAATGTGAGTCTGATTGGATGGTGCAGTTGTTTTTTGGTGTGCAGTGTTTACTGTCTGCTGTGAGCGTAGTGTGTGTGTGTGTGTGTGTGTGTGTTATTGAGCTAGTTAGATGTGCAGCATTGTGAGTGGCTAACTCTGTCATTACAGGGCTGTGTGTGTGCGTGCGTGCGTGTGTGTGTGTGTGAATAATGAGCAGCAGAAGACAGTTGTGAGTGCTGTGGTGTTGACTCAGGAGTCAACAGTAACGACAGTGCAGTCTCCTGCCCATAGAAATGGTCCTAAAGTGCTTTCAGAGAAGAAACAGCACAACAGCCATAACTTATATTAAGCTCAATTATGTGGTGTTCAGTCTGTAGGATATGTCCACTGGATGTCAAATAGGCATCAGACTTCACCAAAGGTCCGTAGAGTGCTGACAAGTAGGCTTATTTATTTATCTATAGTTTCACGAGTTCGCCTGCCCATCCAGTCCTGATGGTTAATGGTAAATGAACTTGGCTTGCTGTCCTTAACGGAGGCTCGAGCACCCAAATATAATAAATCAGTAATCAAATACATCAATCATAAATTACAGGTAATACAACAAATGTTACTAATATATAAATGCATTACTCTTTTATATGTATGATTATGAGGGGGTTTTTTTTTGGGGGGGGGGGGGTTCCCCCATTTCGATAAAGTAAATTTTGAGGAGGAAAATATGTATAGGCCTAATTATAACGAAAATACTGTCAGAAAGCCAAACATTGCAATGCTCTTAGGACATGTTTTTGGTGACTTTCACCCAGTATCCAACTTGAAGCTCCTTTAAGAAGATCTCATTCAAGACCTTATTTCCATGTCTCATAACTTTTCCTCAAAAGAGAGAAGGAGAAATGTAGCAATGTAACAGTGCAGTGGCAGGTGATGCATTGCTTATTATGGTTTGGCAGCGCTGAGTGTTTGGGCTGCAGTGCATAAATCAAACACTAGATCTCTGGACACATTTGGCTATAGCTGACCATGACTGGAGTTAGCGGGCGATGCATCTGTTTGCCTTTTCAAGTAACACCAATTTTCTTTGCCCTTCACCGAGACCCTAATGTTCGCTTACTGAATTTGATTTCCAGTGACTCACATGGGTGAGTTTTCAGCTTGTCTATTATTTAGTTTACTGTGAAATTGAAGGTTGGTTAGAGTCAGGACAGCAGTTGCACATGGAAACTCTGAAGAAGAAAGATGGATTTAGATCTTAGTAGTACGTGTTTTGCATGTTGTCTTGACATAAATATTCCTGGGCTAACAAGCCAATCAAAGTACGCTCCAAAGAATTTTACTTAACATTTACTTAAAACCACAAATGAAATCCATTTCATGGTGAAATGTCATTGACCACATCTATGGTCATTCACTCTTGTGGAGAAACGCTTCATCACTCCCATCACTCACAACACAACCTATGGCCTAAAGCACTAAGTTTTAATTATAGACACCGCTGAAGATGAAAAAAAAAAACTTGAGAAGTGTACAACAGCACTCAAATGTCAGACATCTATAAAAGCAGCTACTGCTGAATTTAAAGTTGCAGCAATTTGAGGTTAGGTTTGAATTAGGGCTGTACGAAAACCGATATAGTATCAAGATCACAATAAGATTAATGTTGATGGAGATGATAAGCTCTGGACAATTTTACTCAATATGGATTCGTCTAACAGTCTATCACACAGCAGAAATAAATGTGACAACAGCCAATCAGAGCAAGGGCTGATAAGTCTGCCTGTTCTGTGTGTCTCTGTGTGAATGAATGGCACTGTTTCATCTAAAAACACAAACTCAAACACACTTGACACTCAGTGTTTCGCTCTGTGTCTCTATATAATATATGAGGACATGAACACATGAACTCCAGAGTTGCTCTGAGAGTCACTTCACCAGCTTTTACATTGTAAACAAAACTCACAGATCTCCACCACAATACGCCAAAATAAAAGTTCAGTTTAAATTTAAGAAATTGACAGAAATGTACTCCTTAAAGTTATAATAAGTGAAGTGAAGTGAAGTGAAGTGAAGTGACATTCAGCCAAGTATGGTGACCCATACTCGGAATTCGTGCTCTGCATTTAACCCATCCAACGTGCACACACACAGCAGTGAACACACACACAGCAGTGAACACACACACAGCAGTGAACACACACACACCGTGAACATACACCCGGAGCAGTGGGCAGCCATTTTATGCTGCAGCACCCGGGGAGCAGTTGTGGGTTCGGTGCCTTGCTCAAGGGCACCTCAGTCGTGGTATTGAGGGTGGAGAGAGCACTGTACATTTACTCCCCCCACCTACAATTCCTGCCGGCCGGAGACTCGAACCCGCAACCTTTGGATCACGAGTCCAACTCTCTAACCATTAGGCCACGACTTCCCCAATAATGACAATTTCATTAAGGAATTTCATACAAACAATATATTTTCAATACATGTTTTAGTTTATACAGTTCTGTTCTGCAGCGTCTTATTTGACAAAAAATAAAAATGCAACGTTTTTTTGAAAATTAATTGTTATATTTTTATTTGACTACTCTTTAAAATACTTCATTTCATTAGACACAATTTTTAATGATAACTTTGTATTAAATCATAAAACATAGAATCATAAATTAAATGGATAGCACAGAATTTAGAGGAAAAGAAAATTGATTTAATGGGGCCCTAAATTAAATGGTATCTTACTCTTTCTGGAGTTTGTAAGCAAGTAATGTTTACATTCATTCTTAAGGGCTAACCAATATGTGGAATATATTTATTCCTTATTAATGATAACTTAACATTTGTAACACACTGTATGATACATCTTTGATTTGAATGTATTGTTATTAGTTGTGTCCTATATCCTTACATTGTTACATTATTAATCACAGTTTAGGAAAACTCTGATTGTTACAGTTGTGTGTCAAAGTTATTTTAATGATGTAAACATCTGTAAAATGTTAGATTAGTGAACACATATTCACTATTAACAAAGCGTTTTTCCTCCATAAACTCCTAATTTGCTGCTTATCGATAATAAGGTAATTGTTGTAGTAGTTAGGTAGTGTTAATTATTATTGTTGTTAATTGTTATTATGAACTGATGTAAAATCAGAATAAGACATTAATATGTGCTTTATAATTGCTAATAATGCAATAATGGCCTAATGGTTAGAGAGTCGGACTCGTAATCCAAAGGTTGCGGGTTCGAGTCTCCGGCTGGCAGGGATTGTAGGTGGGGGGAGTGAATGTCCAGTACTCTCTCCACCCTCAATACCACGACTGAGGTGCCCTTGAGCAAGGCACCGAACCCCCAACTGCTCCCCGGGCGCCGCAGCATAAATGGCTGCCCACTGCTCCGGGTGTGTGTTCACGGTGTGTGTGTGTTCACTGCTGTGTGTGTGCACGTTGGATGGGTTAAATGCAGAGCACGAATTCCGAGTATGGGTCACCATACTTGGCTGAATGTCACTTCACTTCACTTCACTTCACTTCACTTCACTTCACTTCATAAACAGCCAATATGCTAATAATATGCATGCTAATAAGCAACTAGTTAATAGTGATTAGTGTTCCTTAGTCTAAAGTGTTTCCAAGATCTCATCTGCATCCATGTTTTCAAATACAGATTCAAATGTGATACCTTTTTTGCTTAATCTTAGATATTTGGAGTTATAATTGAGTACAAACTTGACAGTACCCACACTCTTACTAAAGTGCCATTTCCCTGTACTTTTTACACCCCTGCCACGTACATAAAAATAGAGCAGACGGAACTCGCCGAATCCATCACACGCCGAATACTTGAGCACTCGGCTGATTTATCTGTCAAGCGCCGGAGCAGTCAGAATGACCCAAATGCACATCCCTGGTGCTGGCTGTGTCTCAGTCGTGGAGCTGCTGCTGTCTCCACTTGTGGTGTGATGGCTGCTCCTGTCGTATGAAGGCATAATCAACCCTGTTCCTCGACAGCCGAGCACAGGATGGAGTTTGAATGAAGACAAGGACATTCGTGCAAATCCCCTGTTGGCACACTTGTCTCCACATTAACCAGCTCAGCCCAGCGTATATCCCGCCGGCCCTTTAGTTTCACTCATATTCTGGCGCATATTTCCGATTAACCTTTTTGAGAGCTTTTGGTACGACCAAAAATCCAGCAGCAGAATCAGTGGCCAAAAGCAGAGAGCGGCCAATGCATGTGATATCTCTGCATGAGGTGTTTGTTCATCTGGAATGAATTATATTGGCTCTGTTAAACAGTTTAACAGCAGTTTTTAAATGTAAAACACATTTTATGCTCGATTTTGCAATACACGTTGTTTTATTCAGCTACTTTTCTTGCAGGTGTTAGAGATTGTTAGCATTCAAGCTCTGTTTAATGGCAATAAAAAGCATGACTAGGTAATTTTTTCCCTGCAAAATTGATTGTCAAACCTTGTCAGCCAACAAGGTGCAAATAATGTTTGAATATGAATTTTGTTGTTTACAGCAAGATCTGTGATGAAGACTGCAAAATTGAATGATATAAGCAAAATTAAATCAGACAGATGAAGCTGATCTGTTTTCAAGCGGATTGACTTTATAACATCTGTGCTGATTAATCAATCAAAGGTTTTTACACACCAAGGTATTCTTTATTTTTAGAGCAATACATAGAATCATTTAGAATAGTTATATCAGCATGTATGGAAATTATGTAGTGACTAAAATTGTCAGGGTGATATCTTAATATGATAATGAAGATAAGCGTTTATTATTATGTCTGATATAAAATATCAAAACTACTCCGCTTTTTATTAATATTTGGAAAACTTATCCACCAAATCAAAAGTCAATCGAAGACATAAACATGCAGGGGAAATAATAAAAAAAATAAAAAAAAATGTCAAGCATTAAAGTAGCCTTTCGGGTTTTAGGATCATAAACATAAATTCAGTCAGGTGTGTCTAAACTTTTGACTGGTGGTGTATGTGTTCGGTGTGGTTTTTTTACCCAGTCAAACGGCTCGAGTGCGCTTCGGTAATTATCAGCCTCAGCATTAAAAATGACATAATGGATCACCTCTGTGCTTCGGTGTACTCAAGTCTGTTGTTAGCTTGTTGGCCATAACGTTAATTACATTTACATCAACTCATAACAACCTCTGCCCCCCATTTGCGTCTGTTGTCATGGCAGTATCTCGTCTCTCAAAACCCTTTCCGTTTCACGTTGAACAATGTCGCTTTAATGACTATAATTAGTATTGTTGTGTTTTAACTCTTGACATAACTAATTTTGCTCATTATACAGTAACAATTTTACGGTTAGATCTTTTATTTGCACCGTCAATATGCCGTCTCATCGATGTTCTGCCCACATAAACAGAATAAATAAGAGATTTCGCACAAGATGCACTGCTGTCGAACTGTAAGAGTATCCTCCTCCGGCGTCGGTAAGCAAAGCGAATTAAACAGCTAATTTCTCCCTCTACATGTTAATGTTGTCATGGTAGGTCGGCTGCAAATGTCAAGGCACATCTTGCTATTAATAGAGCTCTAGTTTTACAGTTAACATCTGGGTCACGGTGAGGTTTTTTCCCTAACAGCAGTTAATTCACGTGTACCCGTCGAAACCCAGTTCGTGTTTTTGACAAGCCACTTTGTGCTACGCAAATTTGAATAGATAGACTCTAATAACAGTTTCTGAATTAACGCTGATTCCTGCCGGCAGCAGAAACAAGGCTCATGTGTCAGAATAATAACAGTGCCAGTCCAATCAGAGCCTCCATACTGTGATGGAAACACACACATAGCAAACAAACAATGTAATATACAATAGGCTCAAAATCAACCGTCACTGTAAGTATAGATTTCACTGCATTGATTTGTAGGCTGTAAAAAATGACATAGTTGTTGTTAATTACCCCAGATGAACCGAACTGGCATTGCACGCTTAATTCATAAGACTGACAAAGCATGACGCATCCCATTCTTCGTCTTCAAAGGGGCCGCATGCATGAACAGCAACAACAAAAAAACGCAGCACCAGGTGAAGCTGACCTACGAATGAACTGAGAAATTATATAAACCTTGTTGTGTAGTGTTTCTCTAAGGAAATATCGGTTAGATTCTTGACTGTATATAACGAGGACACCCTTAATTAGCAGTGCCACATTGTTTATGCTGCGAGGTGTTGTAGCTCTTTCGGTGTGCGAAGACTTCAATAGGAATTTTGGCCTTGTTGTTATGCCTCTATAGTCCTTTAATATTCTTTTAAGCATGTTTAATTGCAAGTGAGAAACACTGCAACATTCATCTAATAAATGTCCACTTTTCTGCCTGTTAGTGTTTGAATATTGTGATTTTATTTTTTTTATCCTCAACTCTATATGTTTTACATCGCAACACCGCATCTAAAGAGAGTAGCTACATTAATTAAGTGTGGGTGTAAGCAGGTGTAGAAATAAGTAGGTTTTTGCTTTTCTCTATTTTCAGGTCTGCTTGTTAAAATAAATATGTGCTCTAACTTAATTTGCACAAAAACCTAAGAGATAAGTATTTTAATTGGCAGAAGGAGGCGTGTAACCTTAAGAAATTGTCCACACAGGTGGTCAAACTAAATATATATATATTTATTTTATAGAAGGTTTGCTATTTTTTGCAACCCTGTTACCAAAGATGGTGTATTTCCAAATGCAGTTTAAAACCCTGATTTGTGTTATTTCAGTATTTTAACATAGAAAATAAATACTACTACCACTTCTAATAATAATAATAATAATTTTAATTTTAATAATAATTGGCAAATGCAGCCAATAATAAAATTTGCAAAGAAATTGAGAAAATGGAATGAGATGATTTATTGTCATGCAGTTGAGAGGCTCCAAAGATGTCACTTCCGGGGTGTCAGAGTTTTATGAAATATGTTCATAAAATGTAAATAAATATGTTTATTTGTTTGTTTGTATTAAGCACAAAATCACGCTGTAGCACTGGTAAATATTGTTTGGGGGAAATGTTTTGTAAAAACATTGTAATTATTATTTTTTTAAGTACACTTTAGACATTCTACTAACTATAAGTAACTACATGTTAACTAGCAGTCATTAGAGTATTAGTAGACCATTAAAGTTGATCATCTTATTCTATGAACTCTAACCCTAACCTAACAGTCTATTAATTCTCTAAGCTGACATGTAGTTACAAATGAATAAGATTTAGTATATATTTGTAAAGTTACTTATTGTCTAAAGAGGACAATGTTGGGAGAAAAAAAGTAATTAAAAAAAAGTATACAAATGTGTCACTATTGTATGGCCAGTGTGGTGGGTAGCCAAAATCACCACTTTAAACACATCTGATGCTTTTTATGCTCTAGATAACTGTTAGATAACACTTTATCTTTACATATCGAATAGTTCTCTTTCAAATAGAAATTGATTTCTAAAGAATATTGTTACGACCTCAGTTCTTTGTAGTTGCTGTGTGTGTTTGCAGAGTTTCCGCTAGAAAAATTTGTTGGTGATGTGCCGGTCAAATATCGCCTCTTAATTAGTCAAGTTGAGGAAAACTGGAAGCAAATGACATAATCAGGTCGTATAGAATGCAACGTTTATTAGCCTAACTTTCAAATAGACGAAAAAACATGAACGTCCGATTGGCGTCAATCAACGCCAATTGTTTTTACTATGCTTTCACATTCATAGTTTAACAAACCAATCCCCCTTCCCCACATAAAATATCTGAATAGTAGCCTATTGTTTTTACTCAAGCGAACTTAATTATACACTCTCAATATGTCTCATTTAACTGGTAACATTTAAATTGGCCACCGTGAAATGACTCCTTGTCAAATTAACTGGAACAAACAAATGACTAGGCCTATAACACTGTCATTTTAGGCTACTTTTTACGCTGTTTTGCAGTGCTGAATTGTGCAGCTGCCGACTTAAAATCAAAACTTCCCAGAGTCTCTCCACAACTTGCAATGCGCATAAGGCGCGTAACCTTGTTCTCCGCAAGGCGACTTCGCTGCTTCGTCTTGATCCGATTCTGCAGCGAGAACCCCCTCTCTGCAGGAACACTCGAGACAGGGATTACACAGGCTATCTTGGCGAGCTTGGTCCACTCTGGATGCATTTCGTTGAAATCACATATGAGGACTTCGCACTGTGAGAAATGCAATCCTCCATAGCCACGGAGCTCTGTCATGACAGCGAGGGCATCACGTCGCAGGCTTATGGCATCGATAAGAGGAGCGGTGTCCGCAGACTCAATGCTTGTAAAATGGCAAATAATCCTTCTGATCGCTGGTTCTGCATATTATTGATAGCGATAAGATAATATAATAGGTGAGAACGATATTAGAATTATAGGCCAACAAAAGAATGCTGCGCTTATTATAAAACGCTAGGCGCGCCGCTTTCTCTTTTTTTCCAAAGCGCTCGGGCGGTTGCGCTCCGGAGGCGTCTGTCGTTGCTAAACAACCATCAGCTGCGCTCTCCGTTACAGCAAGGAAATTTCAGCAATGGATTTCCAACACCGAAAAACACTTGCTGTAACTCTGTTACAAGATTTATTTACTAAGAAAAGTAAAAAACGCCGCAGTGTTTGGGTGCACCCCATACTTCAAAAACGCTGCTGAGGTTTCAAAGTAACGGAAAAGGTGAGGAAGCTGATTGGTTGGTTCTTGTCACATGACCTGCGGTGCGCTTGCGGCATTCTGAAAAGTTGAGATGTTTTTATCTCGATGCGGCGCGGACGCGCCTGGAAAAAACGAGCGCGTCGCACCGCGACCGCGTCGCTTCCATTATGAGCGCGCATACCGCGCGTCTCCATTTGAAATAACGAACTTGAGCGCGCAAAAGACACGATATGTGAGCGGCCCCTTAGGCGTGCGCTTTATTTTAAATGCAGCATGCGATGTTGTTTAATAACTTTCAAACGGTAGAGCCTGTTCCTTTATAGCATAGCCAAAGGTCGGTGTATTTTTGCTTTATACATTTTAGGCTTATTCTCAAATTCAGATTGTGTTAGTGGGGCGGGATTATTAGGCCATTTTAATCGGACAATTTGACCGGAGAGATTTAATTTTGTCGGACATTTAATTTTTTTTCCGGCCAATGTCCGGAAATTACCGGACAACGGAAACCCTGGTTTGTGTCTGTGTGTGTGTTGTTGTTTTTTTCTCCCTTTCCCTCTCTTGCTCTGTCTTATCTCTGATAGGATGTCCACTGATTGGGGTGTACGATCACCATTGGTGGGTTGGACGAGGCGTGGTCTTTATAAGGACGCCTCCGGCATTTGTCGGGGAGCTCATTGTTGGTTCGGACACGTTTGGGTTGAGAGCTCCTGGATCCCTCCTCCGGCCGATGATCAAACTTGTTTCTTACTGTAGATCACGTTAATTCATTTTGCCGTTGTATTCTAAGAACGTGGAGCAAAGGGGTGTTCTGCCGTTTTGTTTTTGCTATTTTGTTTAGGTTCTGTTCTGTTTTGAGTTAGGCAGTTAGGGAAGTAAAAATGTATTTTTACTTTTGATGTTCGATTAGGTTATTTATATATCTTTTCTTTTCTAGATTTGTTTTGTTTGTTATTTTGGCCTCCGGGACACCTTGAAGAGATGCTCCTGATTCCACTTGTTTGTATTAAATAAATGTAATCATTTTTTCCAGCATTGTGTATTCGTTTGATTATCGACCGGAGTGTATCGTACTTGGGGATTCCATAACCACAACCCAGCTTTGTTATGCCCTGTTTAGAGACAATCTTTATTACCCCCAGACATGGGGCGTAACAATATACGCGTAACAATTTGTGCTTTTAAAATAATAATAGTAATTAGGGATACACGATATTAAAAATTTTAACCGATACCGATAACTGATAATTAAGTCCTTCTCATGGCTGCTGCCGATACCGATACCGATAAGTTCATATTTTTCTATTATCATTTTCATATAATCTGCAGTTTGTGCACCCAGGAGAATACAAAATCTAATATTTACTGATTAAACTGATATTTTAGTAGCTCTGGCCTAACTATAGCAAACATCATTCCTGACTCTTCAAATGTTTTTTTTTTATTTTTTGTGTAAGGCACCACAATACTTTGTAACAGAAATGGTTTAACAGAATTATGACAGAACTATGGTTTATCTGCAATTAACAACTCATTAACAACAAATTTATATTCAAATATGTCATGCATAAAGAAATGCATCTATTCAACGTTTTTAGTGCACAAGGATGAGAAAGTTATATAGTCTTTAAGCAGTGTTGGGAGTAAGTAATGCATTAAAGTAACATATTACTTTTGCTGTAAGGCAGTAGTGTAAGGCATTACTAATCAATTTTCAATAATATTTTACTCGGTACATGTTCAATAAAGCTTGCATTACAACACACTTTTAGCCCCCAATTATTATTATTTTAAATTTAATTTAAAGTCGGCTCCTACTTTTTTATGTCCCTAGGGCCAGGCTTCAGGACAATATTCACGTCATAGTTCAGACGCGGGCCTGGCCTCGGGCCTGTTTTAGGCTTCTCCTTATCTTTATATCTTAGACATCCATCAATTATTGATGAAAAAAAATGGCGCGCTGGTGGAAACAACATGAGTCTGTGCCACGACTGTCAAGAGCGACTCGACGGTGTTTAGTGTCCCTTGAAGAGTTCTGCCTTCAAATACACACAATAAAGCAAAAGCCCCAGCAAAAGTAATTACCATGAATGTGTCCGCGGAAAATAGTAAAGATTCGCCATCTCCTCGTTGGACGTGCCTTTACAGAGAAGTGCATCTTCAAGGATAACGATTGTATTAAATAGTTTTGTTTTCGTTTTTATTTATTTCGTTAAGTAGCAATTTAAAGCTTTGACGATGGCAAAAGAGTTTCAAAATGAAATGTAAAAGCGCCTGTTTTAAAAATATTTTTGGATTTTGAAAAGCCTGTTGACCTGCCATTTATCTAAGGTGATATTGGAAGGTCTATTTATTTATTTATTTTTAAACATTCGTTTCTCATTTAACCTATTTGGTTCCACAGTATTTGCTGATTTTTATTTTATTTAAACTGTAATATTTTTCCCATTATTTTACATCAAGGTGTATGCAGTCCGTGCCTCGTACTGTATCGCGTATCTTGTCAGTGTGTGCACTTGCTTGGCCATTTTTAAGTTAAAGTTAAGTCATGACGTATTGTCAAGTATGGTGACCCATCCAAGTGCACACACACAGCAGTGAGTAGTGAACAAATGCGCACACACACACACACACACACACACACACACCGTGAACACACACCCGGAGCAGTGGGCAGCCATGCTGCAGCGCCTGGGGAGCAGTTGGGGGTTTGGTGCCTTGCTCAAGGGCACCTCAGTCGTGGTATTGAGGGTGGAGAGAGCGCTGGACATTCACTCCCGCCACCTACAATCCCTGCCGGCCGGGGACTCGAACCCGCAACCTTTCGATTACGAGTCCGACTCTCTAACCATTAGGCCACGACTTTCCCATAGTTGATAAACAGGAAAGTGGGTTCAAGCGCCAGCAGAAGGCAGTGTAATGAAATAGTCTTTAAGAGAAGCAGTCTATCAGTGGAAGTTTAAAATCAGCTCGTAAGTGTATTTACTTGTCTCAGTGTTTAGCACATTTGCCGTTGCTAGGAAACGCTTATTTTTATTTACTGTGTTGAGAGGTGCTGAAATCGCGTTTGGTCTCGTACTGTATCGCGTATCTTGTCAGTGTGTGCACTTGCTTGGCCATTTTTAGTTGATAACCAGGAAAGTGGGTCCAGCTGAATTGAAATGGTGATTTGTTGGATTGGTATAAAAAAGGTTATTATACCGCGGCAGCGGTCGCGGCAGTCGTCGTGTGAAGCCCTCCCCAGTGTGAAGACCGAAGAGTGTAAAGACCATCAACTCTACCGTGTGACTCCACCGGGCAGGGACACCGGCAAGGGATAGAAGTATCGCTTTTTATTTTAGTTTATTCATTTATATATTTATTATTGAAATGTTGTTATATGCATGTGTCAATTTTATTTAATTTCTTTATTTTCTTAAATATGTGGGTATATAGTATTTATAGAGTTGTAACTTTTAGTTTTAGTTACTTTTTCTTATTTGTAAGTTGCTTTGGACAAAAGCGTCTGCTAAATGACAAAAGTAAAAAGTAAAAGTAAGTAAAAGTAATTTGAAAGTGAAAATAAAACGCGCACAGAGCTTACAAGCTATTTAAAACCGAAGGAAAACGAGGAAAAGAGAGAAGACTCAAACGACGTCCACCCCCCATCCACCGAGGTGATACCGGTAAGGTGTTGACACACGTCGATTAACCAGTGGGAAAATTTCCTCACTGTCACAACCCTACTTAATGCCGTTTTTCCTCCTTTCGGAATCCTTGCTCAACACGCGTTGGAAATAGCAATGGCATTGTCCTCCTCTGCCACCGAGAAAAACTTCCAGACCGCCGAAGACATGTTCGCAAATGATGACATAATGAGCACAACACATGCTGAGAGTCACTGCAGTTTAAAGCTGCAATCACTTACACTCGGAAAGAAGATGAATCTCAGATAAATCAGACTGATTGATTGATTGACCAGCAAGCATACTTTATCTGATCTAGTTATCGGATTTAATTTATTTATCGGAGCAATAAAAAGGACGTAATTTTCTCTCATATCGGTCGATAATTTATCGGTCCGATAAATATCGTGCATCCCTAATAATAATAATAATTGGACATCAAATTGTATCCTTTTTAAGGAGAGTTCCAAATAGTCCTGCAAAGTGGTTTCAAGAATTAAACTGAAATTTCACGAAAAAATGCCAAATCTATTTAATACCTCTGAACCGTTGCATTCGTCAGAAACCTTTTCAGTGCTCAGGGCAGATTTGCTTTCAGTGTAGCAGGAGTCTCGCCGTTCTGAACGCCTGACTGTATTTGCATAGCGAAGGATTATGGAGGGCCGACAGGATGGCCCCTGTGGTTTCTGAAAGTGTCCCTGGAGAAATGTTGAGCGATTAGCTACTTTAAATATCCTGCTGAGGGACTGTCTTTTGGTATTAGGTCCACCGTGGATCATTAAGATGATGAGCTCAGAGGGTCAGTTTTATTTAACAAGTGTTAGTCCTTCCAATCCTGTGTTTCAGAACACGAACGCGACATATGGGAGAAAAATTGTTGTTTTCGTTATGTAAGTATAACAGGAGGAAGATGAGAGAAATGTGTTTGGGGAAGTTGTGAGAAGCATGCCGTCCTGCCCGCGGTGCTGGAAAGGTCTGTGTGTGGAGTTTATTCCAGAACTGTGTGTCTGTATTCTTCTGTTCGGATGATAGAGTGCCTATACACTTCACAGGAAGTAGATTCCCTCTCAGACTTCAGCGATGGAGGCTTATGACAGCGGTGATAAGACACAATAAGAAGCGAGTACACCTCTTCGCACCTGCTTAAAGTGCTCGATCAGCAGAAACCAAGCATGTGAGCTGTTAGGATGGAGAGAAAATTAAAGCAGATTTCGCCGTCACAGTCACAAATGTGAAAATTTGAGCGGATTTTCGAAGGCGTTGTAATTATTAATGGTTCTTGCTAAGGCAGACGATGCATGATGCATCAATATTCAGCAGCTATTTAAAGAGAGGTGTGCTATTACTTGTTTGGAAAACAGAACATTGTATGAATAGCATTGAGACTTGGGAACTGGGCCACAACCATCCAAGCAATAGCAACATGATGAAATCCATTCAGAACACCAATGCCCTGGCAAACACTTACAGCATCATCAGAAATGCAAATATAATTTTTTTAATTTGTGTGACAACAGTGCATTCACTGGTTGTAGTAGTGGTATTATTGCATTTGAATTATAATTAACAAATAGAGTCCCTGATGTATTTCTGTAAACATTTCTCAATGTAATCCTCGAATATGGTTTGACAGTTTCACTTTGATCAACTTGTCCAGCATTCATTCTTGTTGCGCCGAAGCTTATAATTTTCAGCATGTTCACCATGAAGCACTTAGCTTCCACAATTGCATGCGTTCAATTACATGACAGACTGAGCATGTATTCGTGGGATGAGGAAAATGCGCATGAATGCATAATCCTGGAAATATAGAAGCTGTGACATGTTTGTTAAATCAGAATGGGTGTTGGCTCCAAACAACCATTCTATGTGCAGCATTTCACAGACGATAAGACAAACAGCCTTTGTAGTATTAAAGTATGTCATAGTGTGATATGTTAAGCAGTTTACCATATTCAGAATCAGTCATCAGTCAGACAAGCCGAGACACTCTCCCAAAGGCCCAATATTTACAGTCAACATTTTTCATGCGGTAAAGTTTAAAGGTTTCTGTCTTCCTGTCGGAAACCTCGGCTCTCTGTATATTTTATGCAACACACCAGCCCTGGTTCTAGACTGTCTAAGATGGGCAGGCCACTGATAAATGTAGTGTTTGTGAGGGGAGGGAACACAAGTGATGAAACTGGGTCTATTAAAATAGTTCAATAAATGCATGATCTTGTATAACAGCAGTTTGGATATAAAGTAATATGTTCTGGAATGCAAACATGAACACATTTTTGTTTCATTTAATTCAAATGAGATGAATTACATAACATGAATCAACTATATATATATACAGAATATCTCAATCATTATCTGAAAAAATCAACAATACAAATTATATATATATATATATATATATATATATATATATATACACATGCATTATTCACGGCCCATCACATTCTAAACAAAAGTGTTGCGACTATAACAAAACAATTACAGATTCCTTGCTCCTCTCGGTTTATAACTTATTCACATTTCACAGAAAATATTGGGAAATAACTTGACATTTATCAGTTAAATTATATTTTCGTGATTGGTAACATGATATCACTTGCTTTGCAAAGTGTGAAAAAAATAAAATAATTAAAAAAGCATTTAAATGGATTAATTTCCACCCTGAACCCGAGAATATGTCTGTTTACAAGATGCATAACAATACTGTTATGGCTCGACCATTAAAAAAGGTACCATAATGTACAGTATAGTGCCTTTTTTTTTTTTTTTACATATACCATGGTAATACCATTATACAGTATGTCCTAAATTACCCTATAGACAACCTTGTAAATGCTATGGTACATGACTACGGCAAGCCGCACAGTGGAGTACTATGATATTAATACCTCATACTGAAGTGAAGACAGTCTGTGTACATCTCTAGATCTCTCTCTCTCTCTCTCTCTCTCTCTCTCTCTCTCTCTCTCTCTCTCTCTCTTTTTTTTCTTTTGGGACTGGACTATGCTGTTCTTTTTCCTTGATGCACAGCCAAAATCAAAGCTGGGCTCCAGTAATATATGGAAAGGCTGTTTCCCCAGTCACAGTGCTTCTGGATGGAGACCGGCTATTTCCATTTAAAGAAATATTGCAGTCTCTTTGATGAAATATAGATGAGTGATATGTACGAAGCCTTTGCACACAGGTTTTTATAATTCATTTTTGCTTCATTGTTCCAGAATTTTTCAAATTTGCTTTGCACACTAAACTGTCATTATTCATGATTAATATGCTTTTCTGTAGCGCTCAAAGCAATATTAATCCTAAATTTTACAAACTCTATAATTGCTTATTAAATTTAAATGTAGTCCTGAGGGGTTTCACTTTCAGCTTGTTTGACACCCACAATAAAGTATACTGTATGTAGTATGGAAATATGCACAACTTTATAACTGGATGAAGTGAATTTCTTTTTTGTTATTATTTTGCTAAAATGACCAGTTGATTATACAATATCCTGCTTATTACACTGATCCTTATAGTCTCACATAATAAAATTATAATGTATTGTACTGGATAGTATGTGAGAAGAAAGTGTGAAGTGATATGCAGGACATGAAATCAGTTGTGAGAAAGTCAGCTACACATTAGCTGTCAAATTTTTAACTGCATAATGCTTCATTTGACCAATAAGAATAAAATATTCCATAGAGCTGTGTAATGTCATAATCAACTGGCAAACTTCCCTCACTTAACCCATTTCCAGAAATGAAAGCAATCACCACATTTTGAATGAATTAGTAACATGTGACTTTTACTGTAAATCAAGGGTTTCTACTGTGAATAAAATGGCCAGCTGTTGTCCTACTCTGGTGGCCAATAAGATGAACAAACCACAGCTGTGTGTCTTCAGAGCTGATAATCACATCTGGATCACCCATCGAGTTCTTATCTTAACCAGCGGCATCTAAACGTGTATTCAACCTAAAGGCAGCCAAGTGGGAGATGCCTGTCTAGCTTCCCATTAAGACCCTGAGAATGAGTGATGTGACGTGACAAATCTAGAGAACTCTCTCTATCCGGCATCAGTCGTGTGTCACATGGACGTTGTAATAGTATATATGTGTTTGTTAATTCACATTATAGATGTGATAGATGGAGGGTGGTTGAGTATAGGCTGGGTTCAGACAGGCAGGAGAGCGTGTGCACATGCACAAACTCAGTCCTGTGAGCCTCTGAAAAGCCTCTTGTAGACTCAGCTGTGTCTCTGCATGTTGGCTTTATTACCGGCAGCAAGGCCAACCACATGAGACAATCAATATTTTCTGTTTTTCTGCATTTATGTATTTTTCCCATGGAGAAAATACAGCAGGTGTTTGAAGGGATAGATCACCTAAAAATGGAAATCCTGTCATCATGTCCTCGCCCTCATGCCATTTTAATGTCTGACTTTCTACTGTGGAGCACTAAAGATGATGTTATCAGAATGTTTAAGCAGATTTTGCAATTGAAGTGAATGGGAATGGACATGAACTCCATAAATGGCAGAAAAGTGCATACCACTAAAGAGCTATATTTCAAATCAGAAGTGCCTTTTTTTTTTTTTCTTGGAGGAAGATTTTCTGTAAATAATAACTGTTCCTCACACAAAGATACCCTATAGTGTCAGAAGGCTACGGACTACTGTTATAGTAATTTTATGGTGCTTATTTGTAATTTTTGTGCTTATTTGACATTGTCTGTCCCCTTTACTTCCACTGCATGTGAATGAACAGCAGGAATATTCTGTCTAAAATCTCTCTGTGTGATCCACTGAAGACAGAAAAAAAAAAATTATGACAGATTTTCTTTTTATGGGTGAACTATTCCTTTGGAGCCTGGGGAACCCCAGAGGACCACAAGAGAGTACTAGGTGGTCTGTAAAAATGTAAAATATTTATATATTTAAAAAAAATATTTAAATATTTTTAATAGTAATTGTTACTCCCCTCGAGGTTTAATAAAGGCTCAAGTCGTTCCTGGGTTTTAACGGGCATTTATTTGGTGACAGAATCTTCAAACATGTCTTAACATGTTCCTTTATTGCCATATATTACCATATTGCCGTCAGAACTGGTATAAACAAAGCACAGAAAGCATAAATTAACCTTAAATTCGTGACATACTTGCAGACAATAAACGAAATTACATAGAAAACAAATAAATAAAACATAAATTTATGCCATGTAAAATAATATCTTAATTTGCTTGTTACAAACACAGTAACACAAATAAATGACAAAGGCAGAAAATATACCTCATTGGCCGCATGAACCCGAGAGGGTAAACTTAGGGGGTAGTCATCTTCACACTTCACCGACAAAACTTATGGATAACTTGAAAATCTTTCTGGGCTTTCAAACAGCAGGCTTCGCAAGGCGCAGCACATATCCCTCTCTATAATCTTAGCGAGTGCACCTATGTAGCGTCCCCATAACAACAAACTATATTTTCCACACGGAACAAAAAATAAGTTCCCTCCTTTACACAAAGTTTTTAAACAAAAAGAAATAAACATGAAATTATTATTTATTGGTCATGAGACATCATTTATTTTAATCATATGATTTTTAACCTTATATATTTATATTTTAACTGTGAACCATATTTAAGTGAAATATATGAGTTGCCTTTGACGACAGCTACACTCCCACCAAATCACTTGTGATTTTAACCAATTAACTATGTGTGAGTGATTACTGTAAGTTAAAGTTATGTTAGTCAGCTTCAAGTAATGTGACTGTCTTGTGGATAGGTCTCTCCAGATAGACTGGTTTGCTGAGTCTCTTTCCTTGGTCATCTAATGCTGAGTTGCTGATCAGCAACTGGACTTTCCGCACACATCCATCTTCAGCTGGATACACTGTGGCGACTTTAGCCTGCTTCCATTCATTTCTGGGTGCGGTATCATCTTGTACAATTACTATATCATTGACTTTCGCATTTCTTTTTGTCTTGTGCCATTTCTGTCTTTGTTGTAGACTCAGTAGGTACTCTCTTCTCCATCTGTGCCAAAACTCATTGGCAAGGTACTGGACTCTACGCCATCTCTTGCGGAGGTAAAGGTCTTCCTTTACAAAGTTTCCGGGTGGAGGCACGATTATTGAGGACTTCATTGTCAGAAGCATATTGGGCGTAAGAGGCTGGGGACCTGTTGGGTCACTGAGTAAATGTGCTGTCATAGGTCGGCTGTTTATGATTGCCATCACTTCATAAAGATAGGTCCGTAAGGATGAACTGTCGAGTGTTCGGGATGACTGATCCAGTATAGATGTTAACACATTTCTGATTGTCCGGATTTGCCTTTCCCAAACTCCGCCCATATGGCTAGCAGAGGGAGGGTTCATGACAAACTCGCAGCCTAGTTGTTTAAGGCATTCTTGATCCATTTCCTTTACTGCCTTCAGGAATTCACACCTCGCTCCAACAAAATAGGTGCCCTGATCTGATTGGAGTTGACGAACGTTTCCATGTAGGGCAATGAAGGCACGAAGTGAGTTGATGAATGCATCGGTTGATAGATCATCAAGTAACTCTATGTGCACTGCACGAGAACACAAGCATGTGAACAACAGTCCATAACGTTTCAGTTCCTTCCGACCTTCTTTGATGTAAAATGGACCAAAACAATCCATCCCACAATACGTGAAGGGAGGAGTTGTCTCCATTCTCTCACGCGGCAGGTCTGCCATTCTCTGCTCTTCTGTGTGACGTCTAAACCTTCTGCACTTGACGCAGTGGTAGATGACTGATGACACAGCCTGACTACATCCAAGAATCCAGATACCATTTGATCTCAACTCATTCATGGTCATACCACGCCCTTGATGTTGCACTTGTCTGTGATAGTGATCGATCAGTAACCTTGTTATGTGACTGTTTTTAGGTACAATGACTGGATGTTTGATGTATGGATGCATGGCAGCATGCTCTAATCGACCTCCCACTCTAAGAATGCCCCTGTGGTCCAAGAAGGGATTGAATCGGTACAGCCTACTGGTTTTGTCTTTGGTCATCTCCCTTTGTGACTCAAGAACATCGATCTCTTTGGAGAAGACTTCCTTTTGTACAATGAGCATGATGGTAAGCTCGGCATCCTGTCTTTCCTCGAGACTTGTGGCTTCATTGGTTCTCTGTATTGTACCCTTAAACTCCTTGAGAAATCTTTGGAGTCTGGCGATTGCTTTCACTAGTCTTGTCCAGCTTGAAAACTTAAGGAAGCGATTAGTGAAAGAATCTATTGTGGTTAAGGTCTGGTGCACAATGACCTTGCGCACTTCTGGATCTTTGGCATCAAGTTCGCTCACCTTAACCTCACCGCTTGGAAGCTCTTCCTGCCAGAGAAATTCTGGACCACTAAACCAATTGGAAGCAATGAGCTCTTTTACCTTAAGCCCTCGTGAAGCATGGTCAGCGGGATTGTCTTCTGACATCACGTATTTCCACTGGGCTGGATTTGTACTTTCCTTGATGCGCTGTATGCGGTTAGCTACGTAGATATGAAACCGTTTTGCGTCATTGTTGATGTATCCTAAGACGACGTTTGAATCTGTCCAGAAGAACTCTTGGGCGTCTTCAAGCTCCAATTCTCCTCTGAGCATGTCACTTGTGCGTACTGCTACAACTGCTGCGGACAGCTCGAGTCTTGGTACAGTGGTTACCTTTGTGGGGGATACTCTGGCCTTGGCCATGACTAGGACGCAGTGTATCTGTCCTGTTGTGCTGGTTGCTCTTAGATAAGTACAGACTCCATACCCCGTGACGCTTGCGTCTGAAAAATGGTGAACTTCATACTTGTGAACTGTTTTGAAATCAACTGGTAGGTAGCATCGCTCAATCTTGACATTGGCTAAGTTCTGTAGATCCAGAAGCCAGGACTCCCACCGTGGCCTTAGTTCATTTGACAGTGGCTCATCCCAGTCGATCTTCTCACTGCACATTTGTTGAAGTACTTGTTTCCCGAGTAGGACGAAAGGCGCCACAAAGCCAAGTGGATCGAAGATAGAGGCAACTGTGGACAAAACTCCTCTTCTGGAGAGAGGGCGCTCATTCACGACTACTCGAAACTGGAAATGGTCTGAGGCGACACACCATTTGACGCCTAGAGCTCTCTCAATCTGTTGTTTACCAAGAGCTAAATCTTGTTTCATTACTGTCTCTGCACAGTCTTCCTTTGGGAGGGATGCCAATACTTGTTGGCTGTTTGATATGAACTTATGAAGTCGCAACTTGCCTGTATTGCAGAGTTGTCTTACTTCATTTACCAACTGAATAGCCTCTTCTTCTGAGTGGACACTTATTAGACCATCATCCACATAGAAGTTTCTCTCAATGAAACGAATTGTGGCATCACTGAAATGACCTTGCCCTTGAGCTGCAATGTACTTGAGGCCGTAGTTTGCGCAGCCGGGTGACGAAGCGGCTCCAAAAAGATGAACACGCATACGGTAGACGGAGGGGTTGGAGTAGAAGCTTCCATTATCCCACCACAGAAATCGGAGGTAGTCTTGATCTTCTGGCTTGACATGGAATTGATGAAACATGCGTTCTATGTCACACATCACCGCTACTTGACCCTTACGAAACCGACATAGAACACCTACCAAGCTGTTGGTCAACTCTGGCCCAGTAAGCAGAAAGTAATTTAATGACACACCTTTGTACTTTGCCGAGCAGTCGAACACAACTCTTATCTTTCCAGGTTTCTGGGGGTGGTAGACCCCATGGTGAGGGATGTACCAGGAGGGGCTTTTGTCCAGTTCGTCAAATGGAACCTTTTCCGCATCTCCACGTGTTATTGTTTCATTCATGAATGTTGTGTAGTCTTTGTGGTATTGCGTGTCTTTCATTTTTACTCCTTCCTCCATCATGGAAATGAAACACAGATCCTCTTGGGAGAAGTGAGAGTCCTCCACACGGCGTTCATTGAAATCGGACTCTAGTACTTTGATCACATCTAGTGGTGTGACTAGCTCTTTGACTTGTGTACGACAGACGTACATGACTTCATTTGGTAAGGAGGTTGGTGACTGAACAGAAGGTGTCACTTCTTTGACTATGACTCTGTGGCTGCTTCCTATAGCGTCACCATAGTCCACACAGGGATCAGTACCGCCGACTATAGTCCAACCAAGGTCCGTTCTTTGAGCGAATGGTTCATTGTCCTTCCCTGACACCACTTCTCTGGGTATCAGAGCTTGAGAACAGTTGTACCCTATAAGCAGGCCGACATCACACTCTATCATGGGAGCGATCTCTTCAGCAAGATGCTCTAGGTGAGGCCATGCTCTTGCTATCTTAGGTGTGGGAATGTGACTTAGATTGGCAGGGATAAAGTCTCTTGTGTATGTAGTTGGGAGAGGGATTCTCTTGGATGTATAGAAGCCTCTGACTTGTATCCCAAATAACTTTTGACTTGGAATGATTGTGTTCCTGGATGACAGGGTAGAAAGTTTCAACTGCACTTGTTTCTTTTCTGTGACTAGAGTGTCCGCTTTTTCTTGAAGAACGAATGTGGTGTCGCTCTGACTGTCCAGAAGGGCATAGACAAGAACCTCGTGTTCTGGATCACTTGTTGTGGATAACCAAACTGGAATGATTGTGGATGTGAGATCACTGTTAGTGTTTTGTACAACACGGTTGGATATTGCCTGGTTTGGTATTTCTGTACTTCGTTGTTTGGTTTCCCTTGTGTCCTTTTGTTCCTTGTCAGAATCCTTTGTCCTTTTGACTTCCTTGTTACGTTCCTGATGTAAGCATGTTGGATGGTTTCCTTTGCATGTGTTACAAATACTTCTCTTTTCACATTTCTTTGAATGGTGTCCAGGTCTGAGACATCCAAAACACAAGCCCCTTGTCTGTACAAACTTTACTCGTTCAGTAATTGACTTGTCCATGAACTTTCGACAAACATGAATTACATGGTTTGGCCTTTCACAGAAGATACACATCTTAATGTCTGGTTTCTCTTCTGAGCTGCTTGCTAGCACCTTTGCACCAACACTTCTGGTCTTTGGGGTCTTTGTTTTTTCAGAGTCACTTGCCTTTAATGCATGAAGCGACGTTACTGGATTGCACGCTATCTTGGCCTCTCTTGTGACGAAGTCGAGAAAGTTGCTGAATGTTGGAAATGATCCGCTTACCTCTTGAATCTCAATTACTTTTCTATTCCATCTTGCTGTTAACCAATCAGGAAGCTTGCTGAGCATTTTCTGGTTTTCGCTGCAATCGTTGAGAACTTCAAGATTTTTAATCTGGAACATTGCTGCTTCACAGCCTCTGAGAAAGTCTGAGAACTCTCGTAGTTCATCACAGTCCTTTGGTCCTATCCTTGGCCACGATGTGAGCTTATCCCTGAAGGCTTTGGCGATTACAAATGAGCTTCCATACCTTTCCTCCAGAATGTCCCATGCTGCAAGATACGCTGTGTCCGTCCCCAACAGAAAATAGCTCTCAATTGCTTTTCTTGCTGACCCACCAATGTACTTGCGGAGGTAGTAGAGCTTTTCATTTACTGGGATGTTCTTCCTGTCTATCAGGGTTTGAAAGGACATTTTCCAATCTTTGTATTTGAGTGGGTCTCCAATGAAGACTGAAGGTTCTGGTACTGGTAAACGGCTTATGTTGATTGACTCTGCTAACGCTCTGGCTAATGCGGTAGTGCTATCTTCTTGTGTAGCATTGGTTGCATGTTGCCGGCTTGTGGCCTCTTGTGGCACAGTGCGTTGTTGCAGGTTAGCAGTGGGTTGTGAAAGGTGAAATTCAGGCAAACTAACCAGGTAAGATGCGGCTTTCTTAGGCTTAGACTTACTGTGTAGAAGGTCTGATATTTCTTCATCTGAAGTTGCTTCTTGTTCGTAAACTTTCAGACGTGCTTTGGCGGCTTCCATTTTCTTGACAGTTTCAAAGCGCTCTATCTGCCTTCGCTTTTCTTCTAATGTCTTTTGTTTTTCAGCATTTTCTGCTTCTTGTTGTGCAAGTCTTTTTCTGTTTTCAGCTTCAAGATTTTCAAGTTCCCTTTGCTCACACTGCATTTCTTGCATCACTTTCAAGGTGGCTTCAATTGCAGCCAGCTCTGCTGCTGCTTCTTGTCTCTTCGCAGATGACTTACTTGAATGACTTGAACGTGTGATTGCACTACCTGCACGTTTGGACCTGTGAGATGCTGCTGATTGGAACACCGAGCCAGCCTCACTCCAGTGAGTTGACCTTTTAGCTGGGTATTTACCACTTTCCTCTTCTTTAAGAATTTCTGTTGCTTGTTCTATTATCCTTACAGAAACAGCATGACATGTGTCTACTCGGCGACGGGTATCACTGTCAGGAGTGTCATAACTGCGCAACTCGTGATAGGTTTGCTTTACTTCTCCTAAAGCATTTTGGACCCTTACGATATGATCCTGTAAGCTTACAGTATTAGGTGCATCGAGTGCTCTCTTAGCTTGTTTGGCAATCACTTTCCATTTGTCATAATTGGTCTTAAAGCGACACTGAAGCTTATTCATTCTTTCTTCGTGTAGAGCTTGGCCCTTTTCAGTAAGCTTTCTGGTTCTTTGGCTTTTTCTCAAAGCATCTTCTTCAGCTGCTTGACTTGTATTTGCCTCTTGCTGTGGACTTGAGACTACAGTTTCTTCATCGGGGTTTGCTTGCTCCTGCAACTTCACAGCTTCGCTTCCTTGGACTTCAGGCTCAGACATCTCACTACTTGAGCTGATGTATGTGTATTTACTTAAGGTCAAATTACTTGTGTGTTGTAAGGTTACCTAAATTATTGTAATGAACTATGGGATATAATACCTTTTAACTGTAAATATGAACTCTGTTAGAATTAATTTAAAATGTGTAATAAACGTCTTAATGCAAATTATGAACTGTTTTCACCTTGTATGAAAATAAAGAAATGGCCTTCAGTGTGAAAGAAAACCAATATAACTTGCCCTTTAAAATACCTTAGTGTACCTTTGACTTAGCAAATAACTTGTGAAGATTTGCAATTAGTTTGTAATAATCACCTTACAAAGAAATAAACATATACTTAAACTTGAACTGAATAAACATACACTTAACCTCTTTTAGCACTTTAGAGTCCCTTTAAAGTTAGCAGGATTAAACTACTTCTTAACATTTAACTTGTTTAAATGTGTTACTTCTTTGTAGCTTGACCTCACGACACTTCTGGACTCCGGTTGCCACTTGTCGGGTTTTCCGTGCATGCAGGTCGTGTTGTCTTTAATGCTCGTGAGCGTAGTTAACGATGTAACGAGCTGCTCGTTAATGGCTCCAACCGCTCTCTTCTCCTCCAGCACGAAGCAGGCTGAGTTCTGACTGTTACTCCCCTCGAGGTTTAATAAAGGCTCAAGTCGTTCCTGGGTTTTAACGGGCATTTATTTGGTGACAGAATCTTCAAACATGTCTTAACATGTTCCTTTATTGCCATATATTACCATATTGCCGTCAGAACTGGTATAAACAAAGCACAGAAAGCATAAATTAACCTTAAATTCGTGACATACTTGCAGACAATAAACGAAATTACATAGAAAACAAATAAATAAAACATAAATTTATGCCATGTAAAATAATATCTTAATTTGCTTGTTACAAACACAGTCGCGTAACACAAATAAATGACAAAGGCAGAAAATATACCTCATTGGCCGCATGAACCCGAGAGGGTAAACTTAGGGGGTAGTCATCTTCACACTTCACCGACAAAACTTATGGATAACTTGAAAATCTTTCTGGGCTTTCAAACAGCAGGCTTCGCAAGGCGCAGCACATATCCCTCTCTATAATCTTAGCGAGTGCACCTATGTAGCGTCCCCATAACAACAAACTATATTTTCCACACGGAACAAAAAATAAGTTCCCTCCTTTACACAAAGTTTTTAAACAAAAAGAAATAAACATGAAATTATTATTTATTGGCCATGAGACATCATTTATTTTAATCATATGATTTTTAACCTTATATATTTATATTTTAACTGTGAACCATATTTAAGTGAAATATATGAGTTGCCTTTGACGACAGCTACAGTAATAAATATAGCTGCAAGCAGCAATGACCGGGGTTGAAGCACTTAAGGTGGTCTTGGCCAACCTGGATGTATGGCTGATGGTTAAATACATCCAAAATGGAGAATAGGCTCACAGACACACAACACACACACACACACACACAAAGAGACATTAAATGATTTAACTAGTATGTTAATACTCTATAAGCATATTTACACACACACACATACACAGACATACATGCACACACATTTTGTTGCAGAGATATATATTTGAAATAAATGATAAGTGACCATACTTATTGTAAGTCTTCTCATTTTAAGAGTTTATTTGTCATTTTCAGGTTTTACTGTAATCATAATCTGGCATAATTGTAAAAAAAAACGAGAGCTACAGGGTTTCTGCTGGATTTTCAAGATCAAATTTAAGACTTTTTAAGACCTTTTTTAAGACCTGCACAAATAAACTTAATACCATATAAGCAGGGTAGGGCAATGTCTATAGTACCAAAGCGACTTGTAAAGCGCTGTAAAGCACTGCCAAAAGTATTCAGATACAAGTTTTCACAAAAACAAAACGTTTTATAAAATGATAAACTTTACATTTCAGCCTTTAAACCATTTTTAAGAAAATGGATAAATCAAAGTATTAATTATATTGATTTTAACAGTTATTATCAATAAATTATTATATAAATTAAATAACATGAATTAGGGGTGTACGAAATTGACCAAAAAAATATATCTTGATATTTTCTGGGATTTTATCGATAACAATAATTAGACAATATTTTGCTGAGTTTGTTATTGTGCTGGTATCTTAAAGATTACCACGGACAGCTGACTCCTGATTTTGTTTTGATATTCTTCATATTCTGTGTGGTCAGTTCACATCAGTGATAGAAATTAATCTTTTCCAATAAGTTTATGGGCATTTTTACCTTTAAGCCATTTTTTTCTAAAAGTGTGCATCATCTTTTGATTCAAATTCTTGCATTTGGGCTATTTACCAAGCAAATGAAATCAGTATCAACAAAATGTATCTTTGCAATGCATCAGAAGTGGCATTTAGATGTATTTACACACTGTTTATTAATGCAGCTCAGAGGGACATAGAATGCTAACCTGCAGTTACAAATGCATAAATAATGTTTTGATATTTGAAACATAAAACATAGAAAACTGATGTTTGAAATTATTTAAAAAAATGAAGATACTTTAAATGTGAAATTAAAACCGCCAGCAGGTGGCAGCGAGTCACTGTTATTAAGTGAGTCATTGCGATTGAACTGAATCGTTTAAAAGGTTGATTCATTCAGGAACGAATCACCGTCATGTTGCTCAGAGACGCAAAACAGTGCTGTGGCTGTGTTTGGAATTATTTGTGTTGTAGAAATAGAGCAAAAGCAGGAAATATGGTGTCTAAAACGTAAGTCTATTAATATTAACTTCTTGTTTATTGAACTGTTGCATAAAATCAAAATCACTTTTGTAATCATGCTGACTTTTGAAGAAAAGATTGGCACTCTTCGTGTGATATTAACTATATGAATATACCTTAAATATAGGCTATACATTTTCTGCCCCCATATCTTAAATTATGTGATGATTCTAAATGTATTTTAATAGACTGAATCGTGCAGTGAAACTGGTACACGCACTAGTTTAACCTGTTAACTGATTCATTCTCTGCCAGCAGGTGTCGAGTTTGGCACAAATATAAAGGTTTTCCCGGTAAAGACAGAACACAAAACAGCGCAGCACCGGACTTTTTTAATGAAATCATAGCCTTTTGAAGTTCAATTGTCACATTCAGCCATATCCCAATCCTGGATTTTCCGTCTCCAAATTTAAAACCTCTTGAAATCATAATTAAGACTTTCTTGTAAAATTTAAGACTTTTTAAGGCCTTAAATATGATTTAAGACTTTTTAAGATTTTTTTTAGAATTTAAGACTTTTTAAGACCCCGCGGAAACCCTGTGATATATCTGTTTGAACAAAATGATAAACTTTTTGCACATTTTGTATGTCTCCCTATATCTGATAAACCCACTTCAGGTCTTGCAGTCTCCACTAATGAACTGATGAGTTGAATCAGGTGTGATAGATGAGGGAGACATGCAAAATGTGCAGGGCTGGGGGTACTCCAGGACAGGTTTGAGAACCACTGAGTTAATGAGCCCATTAGTGGTCTTCCGCTGCCATCTATGGGTCATAAATTGCAATTTGTCATACAAAACATTGTTTTTAACCTTTATAATTATTATAGTGTTATTTTTTGCCCAATCTCTCTTCAAATTTTGCATGCTTGTTTAGAATGAAAGTATGCATCATTTTACCATTTTGAGAATTTGAGGGCTTTCTTTTAGGATTCATAGGCCTTTGGGTACACTATGTAAAGAACATATTATAAAATGACCGATTTATAGTTGTGCAAATGCAAATGTTCAACTTTTTATAATAATTATTGACCCAGAGAGGCAAAGTTGATCAGAATGAGAAGATCTATCGTATGATATGAAGATATAGTGTATAAGTGAACATTATGAAGATTTTATTGCAATTTGAGGTCATTTACTATAGAAATACTATGTTTATTTGGCCACACACCTTTTTTAATGACCCCGTTACAGCTAACCAAAGGACACAATTCTATATTTTTTGATAGTTATTGATCCAGATAATAGTACTACAGTGGTTTGATCGAGATTGAGCGAAAAATCAGAGACTAGTTCGCAAAAGTCGGTTTTTAACATAATTGAGAAAATTTCATGAACGACTTGATTGACCGTATTAGTCCCAGAGGCAAAGTTGTCCAGAATCAGGAGATCTATCAAATTTTATGGAGATCTAGTGTTTGTGTGAATATATGAACATGTTCTACAATTTGAGGCCATTTTCTATACAAATATTGTGTTTTTGAAGGCTTTTTTTTAAATGTTATAGTGCCACCTATGGTCCGATCTCCATGCAACTTTGCATACTTGTTAAGAGTCATATGTCACATGTTTTCGCCAAGTTTCGTAAAGTTTGGAGTTTTCATTTAGGTTTTATAGGCGTTTGGGTATATGTGGCCACACCCCCTTATTAAAGGAGCCCACTGTAGCTAAGCATAGGACAAAATTCAACATTTTATTGATAATTATTGATCTAGAGAGTCCAGAGAATATTACTACAGTGGTTTGATCGATATTGCGTAAAAAAACAGAGACTAGTTCGCAAAAGTAGATTTTTCACATGTTTGTGAATATTTAATGAACGATTTGATTGACAGCAATGGTTCTTGAGGCAAAGTTGCTCATTATGTGGAGACCTATCATATTTTGTGGATGGGTGAAACACCACGTGATTACAGAGCCCAAAAATCTTGTTTGCGCCAACTAGTGGCCGATTTCTTTCAAAATTCTTACAGACCTTTAGGGCCATGGATCAAACATGCCCACCAAGTTTTGTTCCGATCAGCCACCGTTAACCTAGTCTAATAGCTCAAACTTCATTGGCTGATAGCGGCCATGTTTTTTTAATATGTCAATGTCCTCATAGACACTTCATAGGCACATGGGACAAAGACACTGCATACCAATTTTCAGGTCAATTGGATTAACACTTGTGTAGTTATAGCCATTTGTATGTTTTTCCATCTTATAGCGCCACCAAGTGGCAGAGCTTCACAATTTTTTTTATTTGACTGAAGATTGAGCTCTTGCACATGTGTACCGCGTTTGGTGAAGATATCTAATTTTGTTCACGAGTTATAGTCTTTTTCGTAAAATTGTCCCTCCACTTTCGAACGTTTTGGCGCCCCATTGTGACAGTGAGTCGAAATTTCAACTTTTTTTGATAATTATTGATATTCACTGTCCAGAGAATTTTTCTGAACTGGTTTGGTTCAGATTGGGCGAAAAAAACTAGGACTAGTTCGCAAAAGTAGGTTTTGGACATAGCTAAATTTTGCAGAAAAAACGTACCTCGCAGCGCGAATTAGATTTTTTAGGCTTTTGACCGCCTTGACCCAAGGATTTCAGTCTACGACAAGCGGTTTAGGAGCTATTAGCGATTTCGCATTTTTGTTCGCTGTAGCGCCCCCCCCATAGTCCGATTGGGGCGAGCCTTGTAATCTGACAAGAAGGCTGGACAACTACCATCTGACCAAGTTTCAGCTCTCTAGGCCTCACGGTTTGTTCTGCACGATTAGTTTTAGGGAAGAATAATAATAATAAAAATCCTAACAGTTACAATAGGGTTTCAGCACTTCGTACTTGAACCCCTAATAATGGGGAGGATTTTCATAAGGTTTTTATTGTTGAAAATGATTAAATAAATTGCAAATTAAAACGGGGTCATGAATGGCCTTTTATATTATTTTTATAATGTTATAATTTTATCAAGATTTCATTATAATTTAGAAGTAATAAGCTGTTTTCTGTCCTGTTTTTGACCCCCTCATCAGAACGCTCTGTTAGACGTGGTGGATTGTAGACTCAGAAGTAAATGCCCTCTGCTATGATCGGCTAATAGTTGTGTATGTTTGACAGCATACATCCTTCAAAGATGGATGCATAAATTCTCAGTGCATATCAAACGATCTGTAATAACAGAGAAAGCAATAGCTTTCACGTAATAAGAACAGTTACACACACTTGTGTTGCGGCATTACTGTCGGATCCAGTATAGTCAGCACATCATCGTCTTTTAGTTTCAATCGTTCTGACAATCCCATGTCGAAATAATGAGAATGCTTTGGGTTCTGAAACTTACAGACTTACTTGTTTATAGTACAATTAGGGTACAACAGGGCTAAAGGCCCACCTTAAGAAAAAATGTGCTATTCACTGCGTCTAAAATTAATAATTACAGAAAAAATATATAAATTGTATTGAACATTAATGAAACAACAGATTTTGTGTGAAAATAAATAATTAAAGTTGTTTATTTTGTTTAAAAATGTATGAGGATGGCAAGGGGGGCCTTTTACCCCACACACGGGGTAAAAGGCACACGGTATTGATACAAATACTTCAGCTAAAATAATGTTTTTTAAAATAATGTCTAAGTTAATGCTTGTTCAAAACAATCACTTTAGCAAAGTTTGTACTATTTTCTGCTTATTTTGAAAAAGTAAATTAATAAATTATTGTTCAATAAATATACTGTCATTAAAATGTTAATATAAAAAATATATTTTAAAATGCAGAAACAAAATCATTTTAATAAGTAAAGATTCTGAAAGTATTGAAGGAGATCCAATAATAATTGAATATATATTTACAGTAGTAACAACTAATTATGTTGTATTATATGATACGATTAATATCATGTTTTTAAATATGATGGTTTCATTCTAAACATGGTAATTATCTCTATTATGGACACCCAACATAATATATGAAATTTACCATCTGAATCTAACCATGTCATGTCAACAAATGGAAAAGTCAGCGATCTATTAATTATCATATTAATTACTGTGCGCCTTTAGCCCCAACAGCAGGGGCGCTTTTTACCCCAAATACCATACTTTTACATCTTTTATTACATAAAAGCTGTTGCTTTAATTATCTTAAAACTGAAAATCATGAAGACCTTTGTTTCAAAATATATGCATTAATTTTAGCGATTCTCATTTGCCACTTAAATCTACAACATTCTAAAAAACATACAATTTTAGATCAAGTAAGCACAGAATCAACTTTGCGATGCTGCGCGTGATCGCGTTTTTCTCCTTGTTTATTCAGGTGTATGTAACTATACATACAATCATTCTCATTTTTTGAAAAACTCAACTTTGAAGAATACAATTTATTAGAATTACAGATGTTAACCTGTGCTCTGAATAACATTCTCATAATCAGTGTTGGGGAAAGTTACTTTTAAAAGTAATGCATTACAATACTGTTACTCCCTAAAAATGTAACTAATTATGTTACTTTTTATGGAAAGTAATGCGTTACGAGATGCGTAACTTTTGAGTTACTTTTTAAATCTGGGCAGGGCTTGCTTGTTTGTTTTTAATATAAAAAGTTATTCTTTCACAACAAAAGTGAATTGAATACGCCTCAGGCTGAAGGAAAAGTAAATTCTCGTCTGTACAGTAGAGGGCGCAGCTCAAATAAATTGCATGAAGAATATGACGCAGGAGAAGAAAGTTCAACACTATTCAGCAATAACTAAAATGAAACACAAATGTGTCATTTTTGCTTAGTATGGTTGAATTGGATCATCGAAGGTCAGTGGCAAAGACATTGGTTAATAAAATAGGATTAAATACATAAATTATATTTGTCTTAACACATTTAATTATTGCAGGTTTGCATCATATTCTGAGTTTGCATTTGACTATTTTTATTGTTTTATTTTTGAGGAATACTGAATCTGTTTTTGTGCAGGTTAGATGAGTAAATGCATATTCATATTTAGTCTAAAGCTACAGTAACTTCATGCTCATACAGTGCAACAAAGCCCTTACACTGATTTCTCTCAACATGGCAACACGAAAGCTGTCATTCAGTATATGGGAAACAAAGTAACTGGTGTTACCTATTTGAAAAAGTAACTCAGATATTTCCTTCTTAATTAAAAAGTAATGCATTACTTTACTAGTAACTTAAAGTAATCTGATTACATAACTCACCCAACACTGCTCATAATTCCGTAAATGTAGCACAGGTGCGTAGCTGATAGCACTAGTAGTATGTTCACTTAAGAGTCAGCTAAATTAATGTACATTATATTTGATGCCTAACACCTTTGATTTCCATTTAATGAACATTTTGCTTTCTGCGCGAGTTTCATTAGTTGTAGGAATACATGGATTCCCGACAGTTAACCTCATCATGCACAGTGTGTGACGAAACAAGCCTGTAACAGTAAACCTGTGAATGACGGTCGATGTGGAACTGTGTGCCTGGATAAAGACGTTCAAAGTCACCGCATCACATCACTGCTCTTGAGCGAGTGACACTGCTCAGCTCGATGTGTTGTGTCGCTGACGGTAGCTGTCAGTCACGTCTGCTCAAATCACCAGCTCTCACTGGAAATGAATGGCTTCTGATCGCTTTACCTCTGCAAATCGCGTGTCGGTGTAAACGCACCATTAGACTTAATGAATTTAAAACGTACTGGGATGATGTTTCTGTTGACGTTTTTATTTTTGTTATTCTCTGCACTTTTCAAATCACATATTCAGGTGTTCTATTATACGGTCCTCATTGTCCTGTGGTGTTATCACACAACACATACTCAGGGTCATCTGTTATCTTGTGCACCTTCATGTGTGATTTTATATGTTGAGTTGATAGTTTTGGAGCCTCAGGACATACACGTTTGAACCAGGAAACCAAGGTTTTATTCCTTTAGGCTTTATCTTTTGCAACCCATTCCATTGGTGGAGATGGTTGTGCCATCGTGTTTCAGTCTTTAGTAATTACTCTTTTACTTGAAAAACATAATGTTTAGGCACAAATCTATTACAGAGCTGATTTAGCGTGGGTGTCGGTCTGATGTGCTGCAAATCCTATCTTCTTGTGAGTTTTTACCTACTTCCATGTTAGAATGGGACTTAATATTATATATGTATAAATAGTTTTAGTTTCAGGATAATGTTGAAGACAGCTCTGCATATTCTGTGCTGTGTTTCCCACAGAAGTTGTTAAGATGGTGACCATGTATTATGCAGTGTAATATGTGCTGGGTGCTGACAACGAGTCCCAATGCAGACTCCCATAACGGTCATAATTCACACTATCAGGGACGGAGATTCACAAGTCTCGGCAGTGAGGTGTGCAATAAAGTTTAATGTAGAGGAATACTAATCAAATCTACAACAGAAACATCTGGCTGCCGATTATCAGTCATTCTTCAATAGCCAGTATGACATTATCTACTACAAGATGTATTCTTATTGAAGAACCTTACAATTCAAATGCATTTTTATAGAAATTTAGCGAAACAGCTTATGTCCAGTTATCTAGTTATATCGGAGTGTCTATTTACACTATGTGCATATTTACACTAACTCTGCCTATGAACATGTGATTGGCCTAGACAACATTACAAAAGATCCCCACAAGACATCAGTTCCAGAGGTGTGTCTGGTGAGGTGCATGCCTTTTGACGTGATTGACCCGAGTTTGAACCCTCCTTTTGCCAAAAAAATGTCTTCCTTTTCAAATCTCATATCACATCAGAAAGGCATTTATTTTCAATAAAAATGAAGGAAATAATCAAAAAGCTGAAAATAAAGTATCGGGTAGGGTTAGGGTGGGTGTCCCAATGCATTCATTTAATAATTTGAATTAAAATTACACTCAATACATTATTATTACGTACTGTTTCATAATGTACTACAATATTCAGGTGCAGATAATTGCCACTATTTGCAATAAGTAGTATAAATAGCACAAAATCTTGCTATTTTAACAGTGTAAGTAGAATCTATAGCAATTTGCACTTAGTGTAAATAGCATATATCGCTAACAAAATATGCTATTTCCACTTATTGTAAATAAGCCTATATATATTGTACAACCATCTTATGGTTTTAGCATCAAACAATGGTAAAACTTTGTTAAGGTACAATTCTCGCTATTAACAAACCATATAACTTTAACGTTTACATTTACATTTAGTCATTTAGCAGACAAAGCGACTTACAAATGAGGACAATGGAAGCAATCAAAATTAACAAAATCAACTTTTGTCTCAGTAAACTCCTAAGTTGCTGATTATTAATAGTTAGTAAAGTAGTTGTTAAATTTAGGTATTGGGTAGGATTAGGGATGTAGAGTATGGTCATGCAGAATCTGTGCTTAATAAGTACTAATAAAAGCCAATATGTTAATAAAAGTAATGCTAATAAGCAACTAGTTAATAGTGAGAATTGGTCCCTATAATGTGTTACCCAAACAATATAACTGTAATAAAAAAAATCTGCTGAAAGTTATAAGTTGCAAGTTATAAATACCACACATCTGCTAAGTTACAAAGTTTGGGTTAATCAACTGAAAGTTCAGGGTTTATGTGACGGTAAGTCAACTCTGCTTTCTGGAATACGGCCTGGAGAAAACTATCTGTCATTGATCTCAATGACTCCGGTACCATGTGACTCAGGGCATGATGGATTGAGACTTTAAGGTGTGTTGTCATTACAAAGTGGAAAAGCAACTAGCAAATAACAGGGCGGGCAGCTGAGAATGCACAATGTTTGCCAAGCTGTTAAGTGTTAGCTATTTTGTAGCTAAACATAACCATAACCATGCTGCTGTACAGTATAGATACCAAGATGTGATTATGTGAGTCCCTGAATGTGAGCCCTCTGCGCTCCCGTTAAAGTGATGTGGAGTGTGACAGAATAAGAGGGGAGGGTCTCAGTGTAATCCAACCACAAGTGTTCACAGAAGACACATTTGAAATGCATGTTCAGATCAGGTGGAAACAGTAATGCGTCTTGGTGGACCACTTCAGATCAACAAAATCGCATGTTAATATCAGCTGGAAACAGGGTCTCAGGTGTTGGACGCTGCCTGGTTTCACCACATCAAGAACAATGAAGTTGTATGATTTAGACAAGTGGGAACTTTAATGTGGAGAGAAGGGGTTGGTAGGTGACCATGATCGACCTGGCTGATCATAGCAGCGGCTTGACTGAATTATTCATGAACTAGACTTTTACATTTTCATTAAAAACTGAATGGTGCTTGCCTATTCAAAAGTGTTTGAGTTTCTATGCTGTTCTGTTCTCTAGATATAATTTTGAGCCCCTTTCATGCTTTTTATGCCACTGAATGCTTATGATCAACGGATGCTATGACTTATTGCAGGGCCCCCCAATCACAATAATGATATTCTTTATATTATATTTATAGCTTTAAATAGGATTTTTATCCCATATCAAAAATGCTTAATGCACTGAAATTTCATGATTTTTGTTACAATGTAAACTCTTATTTGCTCAAAATAATGGTTTTATACTTCCAACACACCTACTGTATATTCAAATGCATTGTTTAAAGATGCATCGTAACAGGTTTAACATGTGTGACATCAAATGTTGGTATCATAGCCAAGCATCGTGGGTGAACATGGCACAGTGCATCTTGACCAAGTGTGTCTAAGTGTCCAAGAATTCATTTTGGGTTAAAGTATTTCTTTAAACACGTCTGCTGCAAGAAAAAAAAATCAATTCTGTTTAGTTCCCAAATTAATTGTTAAAATCACTTCTCAGTCGAGTAGTAACTGAATAGGACAAGCCATGAGTTAGAGAAAACAGTATCTTTAAAGTCTGCCAAGATTGGGCTGGACATTTCCTCCACTTCAGTAGGCATCTCTTCTCTCTGGAGATCAGCTGTACCGTCCACAGGCACCAGCTGATTACAGGCAGCAGCAAAAGTGTGCGGATGATGAGGTGGAGGATGAAGAACTTCCTGCCAGGCTTTGTGCAAATCAGCCCAAGTTTGGATAGGAGTTGTGGAGTGATAAGTGCACCTCCAGGAAGATTCATATTGCCTCTCGTCTAGTGGATACTGCTCCACTAAATACATTATAAATCATTTACAGAGTCATTTTGGAATGCAATATCCACTACTAAACTCCGGCTTTTCTCCTTGTTATTATTCCAAGCCCTCCGAGGGGTGGAGGTCTGAGGGTCTTAAGCTTTAAAAATTGAAAATTGATCAGTAGCTGAGCAGGGAAGAGTTTCTCTCCGCTGGGGACGACCCTCCTCATCATTAGCATTTACAGTGTTAGCACAGGCGCCCGCGAGCCACTTACAAATACCAGCTTTCCAGAGATGGGGACAGGGGACCTGTGTCTGAAAAATCTTTTATTTAACACATTTCTGTCGAATTTGGACAGAGATGTTTTTATTGTGGCTTGATGGAAAACCCTCATACAGTATGTTTTATTTACTGATTGAGTAGCTCTTAGGTTCTGCTTTAGGACCTAAACATGGTACCAAAATAGTTTATTGTACAAAAGAAATGAAAATGACCTTAAAAATCTAACTTTTAAATGCATAAATATTACTAAAAACATTAATAGCTTAACAGTAACAAGTCCATTGCCTAGTAATTAGTTAAACATTTTCTTTGTTGTTTAAATATTTGGTTGGCACAAATGTCGACTGGGTTTTCTATACCTTGCACAGATTTGTTTGTGGAACTTGAAGATGAGAGAATGTCACAGTCTGGCTGCATCCGAAAGCTTAGGCAGCTGATTTGTTGCCTTGCTGCCTTATCAGGCAATGACTTTAGAGGGAGTACGAATGTACCTCACAAAACTGATTTCAGACAGACTTCTGAGGCAGCATAACGGTTTAATAAAATACAACAAAATAGAGAGAGCTTTGGTGAAAACTAAGTGAATATTTATTTTCTACAATACTAATTTCTCCCTACAATAGAAAAGAACATAGGCTCATTGGAAATATGTGCCTCTACCTACATTTCTGCTGAACTTAAAAAGCATACCTATACATACAAATCACTGCAGTTTCCAGTTGAAATGAACACTAGATGCAATAAAACTCAAGACAACTTTTATTCCTCTTCACACAAAGTATGATTTGCGGTTCCACAGTTTTGATTAATAAAGCCTAATTTTCGCATAATTACTTGAGGATTATTATGTTATGAATTCAAAACAATTTTAACATGCTGCGAGAATAACTATATTAATAATACTTGAAAGCTAATACTTTTGAATGTTTTTGCATGAGTTTTCTAATTCAGTAGGTTTGCTCGGTAGCTCACGCAATACAGCGTTGCACTTAGGTGATGAAGAGCTTCTGGTACGAACCCCGTGAAACTACGGTTCAACAAAACCACTCAAATCCGCATGAGGAAGTTAAAATAGCACGGCTGCTTCAACACACATGTTTTTATATCACTTTTGCTTTTTTTTTTTTAAAGCAACACTCCTTGGATTTTTGAAATATGAACCACCGCAATACATACCTGAAGCAATGTAATACAAACGAGTACTACGTCTGTAAGACGCTTGTATGGGAAAAAAATATTTTATTTTATATTCCTCTTCAACTGAAGCCTTTCAATCACACAGTGAAACTGCACGTCCATTGGTTCGTGCAGTGATATAAAATCGAACCAATAGCTCGGCGGCGGCGCTGAGCGAGCCTATGGCTATGCAGCCCACCATAGCCCGCCAGAATGGGCGGGGCCTCTGGCTATATAAGCAGCTGCTTCGCCGCCGCATCTCAGATTTCTTCTAATGAAGGGACTGAGGCGTGCAGCTCATATCACGGCCAGGAACGCAGTACTCGTTCCCATATCTCAGGAAACCGAGGTTACGATAGTACGTTCCCTTTCGATATTCCACTCGTACTGTAAGACGCTTGTATGGGAACCAGTACAATCACGCCGTGCTATGACGAGGAATGACTCAAAACCGTCACGTGGGAGTAAGACTCAGGGGAGTTAATAAAGTACACCAAGCACAGGCTGAGCCATCAGGGTCATCCGTGGCCTGAGTGTCATCCCGTATATTTGATACCTGATGTCCAGATAATGTGGACCGTCCAAGTGAAGGAAGGACTTGAAAAATGTTGGGTCAAGTGAACTCATAAAACTGTTTAGCTAGCCGGAGGCGGCGAACTAAGCAGAAAGGACACTGGCCTGTAAGGTAGGGACGTCCAGGTTGTAAAACCTTACAAATGTGGACGGCGAGGACCAGCCGGCCGCTTCACAAATTTCAGAAATGGACACCCCGCTGGACCATGCCCAGGAGGAGGCAATGCCTCTGGTGGAATGGGCTCTGACTCCAATAGGGCACTGCAAGCCCGAGGAGGAGTATGCTAGGGTGATAGCATCCACTAACCACCTGGAAATTCTTTTCTTCGTAACAGGACGACCTTAGCGCAGTTACCAAAGCTAACAAAAGGCTGTTTTGATCTCCTGTATGAGGCAGAGCGCTCGATGTATACCCTCAAGGCCCTGATGGGGCAGAGCAGGGACAATTACTGGTCATCCGTCGAGGGGGGAAAGCACGGAAAGCGCTATGACCTAGGCTCTGAACGGAGTGGAGAGCACCATAGGTACATAACCCAGCCTTGGTTTCAGGAAGACCTTGAAGTCATTAGGCCCGAATTCCAGGCAAGCAGTGTTGATGAAAAGGGCCTGTAGGTCTCCTACTTGCTTAACAGACGCCAGTGTTAACAGCAGGGCGGTTTTAAACAAGAGTGATCTGAGGATCGAGACTTGCAATGGTTCAAACGGGGGGCCCTTCAAGGCCGTTGGTACGGTTGATAAGTCCCAAGGTGGACCTGTACAAGGACGCAGGGTGTTAATTCTCCTGGCGCCTCATATAAACTGGACCACCGCACTATTCCTGCCCACCGATCCCGATCGGCCAGCAATAGGGGCATGAAAACAGAGGTACATCAGAGGTAACCGGATCTAAGTCGCGATCTTGGCACCAAGCCGAGAAAATAGACCATTTCAGAGCAAAGAGGCGTCTAGTAGACGGGGCTCTAGCTTCTGACATAGTGTTTAAGACACGCTCTGGGAGGTCGAAAGACTCCCGTTGAGTGGCCAAACATGCAGGGCCCATAACTCAGGCCGTGGATGCCACAGCGTGCCATTCGCTTGAGAGAGGAGGTTTCTTCTCAAGGGAATAGGCCACGGGGCTTCTTCGAGCAGCTGGAATAACTCCGACACCCACGGCTGGTTCCTCCAGAGGGGGTCTATTAGAAGAAGCATGTGCCGTTGTTCCCTGACTCGTCTGAGTACCTGCGGTAGCAGAGTGATTGGAGGAAACGCATAGAGAGGGAGGCCGGGCCATTCGTGGGCCAGGGCATCCTTGCTCTTCATGAAATAGATTGGGCAATGAGAATTGTCTTCGGAGGCAAAGAGGTCTACTCTAGCTCTGCCAAATACTTCCCAGATTTTCTGAACCGCGAGCGGGTGGAGCATCCACTCTTCTGAGGAGACGTTGTTCCTCAACAACATGTCTGCTCCTTGGTTCATTATGCCCGGCACATGCGTCTCCTTCAGTGAGCGCAGACTGGTCTGAGCCCATACAAGAAGCCAGCGTGCAGAGGCGCTTCGAGATGAGGCCGCCCTGGTGATTTATGTATGACACCGTGGATCTGCTGTCTGAGCGTATTAGCACATGGTGTCCCCTTATGTCCAGCAGGAAGAACTGACAGGCACGGCACACTGCTAGCATCTCTTGGCAGTTGATGTGCAGAACCGACTCCTCTTCGGACCAAAGACCGAAGGTCGGTTTGCCCTCATACAGTGCTCCCCAACCTTTGTTGGAAGCGTCTGTCGTGACAACCTTCCTTCTGTGTGCCGTGTCTAAGATCACACCCTGCTTCAGCCAGAGGGGGTCCTTCCAACGGGTCAGGGCTGATACACATGCCCGATCCACCGTGATGCCATGGCGACTGTGACGCCAAGCCGCAGATGGAACCCTCTGCTTCAGCCAGTACTGGATGGGCCGTATGTGAAGCAGGCCCAACTGAAGTACTGGCGAAGCTTCTGCCATAAGGCCCAGCATTTTCTGGAAGGCCTTGAGTGGGTGGACGGTCCCTTCCTTGAAGGAGGCCGCGCGGCACTGAATAGTCATGGCTCGTTCCGCTGAGACAGTTGCTGTCATCTGCACTGAGTCGATAACTGTCCCCAGAAATGACACTCATTGGCTGGGTGACAGTATGCTCTTGGCAAAGTTGACCCTGAGCCCCAGGCAATCTAAGTGGCTGAGGAGGAGAGTCTTGTGCGATATTGAAACTGCCTCTGACTGGGTCAGAATGAGCCAGTCGTCGATGTAGTTGAGAATGCGGATTCCCATCTGCCGCATCAATGCAACGCGTAAAAGTGCGGGGAGTCAGAGACAGCCCAAACGGGAGGACCATGTATTTATATGCCAACCCTTCGAATGCGAATCTCAAGAATCATCTGTGATGGGGGGCTACCTGGATGTGAAAGTATGCGTCTTTCAGATCCAGTGACATATACCAGTCCCCTGGGCACATTTGCGAGAGGATGTTTCAATGTGCAAATTGTAGTGAATAACCTCGTCTTATCGTACCCATTACCCCTCTGACACACCAGGGATGGCCTACCAGGCCTCGGCCCGCATGGCAAGAGGTTGAATAGGCTCTAAAGACTGGGTTCGGGAGTGGCAGGTGTTGGCTTGGCAGACTACAGAGTCAGCGCAGGCTTGGGGCGACTAGAAGCAGCAGCAGAACTAGAGCATTTTGGGAGGAAGTGTCGCATTGCTTGAGACGACTTCTGAGCCTCCGTAAACCGCTCCGTAAAACCCTCCACAGCTGAGGTGAGGGCAGAGGAAGCAGAAGATCGGATGCGAGATGAGTAGGGGGTGCGCCACGATTTAGTGAGCTCGTCGTGGACTTCGGGAAAGAAGGCGGACGAGCGTTGGCGGGGGCCTTGCCAGCGCCCCGGGAGAAGCCACTCCAGCCTGCTACAAGACGGCTCCTCAGGCGGAGACCACTCGACAGCCCTCGTCATCACACGGACGAGCTCCTCGTCCGTTCTGGGTCTGGCACTGCGTGTAGAGGATGGCTGCAAGAGGGCGGGGTCAGCCACTGAGCCCGATAACTCCTCCACATCCGAAGCCGCCAGAGAAAGGCTGTCATCCAGATCATCGTCACTCCCACCGAATGAGATCATGTCGCTCACAGCCGCAGAGGGACGCTGATCAGGTTGAATGAAGAGGACCGTGAGCTCGCACGTTTTCGGCTGCTCGAATCCTCTGCCCCGCTGTTTCTTCCTCGCAAGTCCCTGGGAGGAAGAGAACTGGAGGCCTCGAGGGGAGGTGTCACTTTCTAAAAAGAAAGCTATCCGCGAGCGCAGAGAAACGAGACTGAAACTCTCACAATGAGAGCAGTCAGTCCCGCTGAGTGCAGCGTCAGCGTGGGATTTCCCCAAGTATGACACACTGAGCGTGACTGTCATCAGCGTGCAGGGAAGTCCTCCACATCTTGCAATGACGGCGCGGCATTTGGAACAACGCTGTGGCTCTTTCAGTATTTGCTCTATTGTGAGGCTCTTTAGATAGTCGCCGGATGGCGGCAGGAGATAGACCGGGAGCTGCACGCTACAGAGAGGTCCAATCCGGCTGCTGAGGTGTTTCAGCGGTGAATCTCGGCATCAGCGAAGAAGAATCTTTGTCGCTGAAGAGAAGAAATCTGAGAGACAGAGGCCCCGCCCATTCTGGTGGGCTACATAGCTCGCTCAGCGCCGCCGCTTAGCCATTGGTTCGATTTTATAGCACTGCACGAACCAATGCGTGCAGTTTCACTGCGTGATTGGAAAGGCTTCAGTTGAAGAGGAAAAAAGAGTGTTTCCCATACAAGCGTCTTACAGATGCAGTACGAGTGGAATATCGAAAGGGAAGCACAGTATAGTGGGATATCATAGGCAGTGAAGAACACAACTATATTTAAGAAGGTATCTCAGTTGATAGGATGTGAAACGATCATTGGATTGATGTGCCTTGTTACCTCCTTATGCTGCCTGCGGAGGCAGCATTTTTAATTTTTCAGCCACTATCTGTGTTAGCATCTGCCTAATTTAGCTACCGGCTAATTTTAACCAAGTAACTGATGAACCAAAATACTGTCGAGTTTAATTGGACACACATGCTTTGACATCAGTGGGGAACTGTTGCTATTGTGCTATCCTAATTATGCAGGATTAAATGGTTAGTTGCATTTTATGTTTATCATTTACAGTCTTATCAGTTATGATCTGCCATTTGTGAACCACCCAGTTTCTGAAGAGTGTAGGGATGTTTAAATCAACCTGCAGTAGAGCTTTTATTTGCACGAGCGTTAAGAGCACTGCCATATTTATGTGTACTGTTCTATTTGCATGCAGAAAGAAAAAAGTATATAAACGATCCCATTTAAAATTTTCCTGTTTTTTTTTTTTTTTTTCCTGCAGGAGAGTGGATCTGACGAGAATACTGTACAGCGAATGAGGATTCTTCCAGAGGGGAACGGAGCGCGTGTATGTGTTTTTCTTCAATGACAGGAGTAATCCGGCAGAGTTTGAGAATTTGAAGGCAGGAGACACGTGCTGGAGGAGTTTCTCGGCGTACGTCGGCATCTAGCAGCAGCGGCCATTTTCACGGACCATGTGGTTGGCGGTGCGCAAAAACCGGCTCCTTTTGCACCAGCAGGACTGCTGCAATGGCAGGGCTCATGACATTTCTCTGTGGATATGGATTTTTTGTTGGTGCGTGACGCTCGTCAGGGGACAAAGCTACCACCCCACCGTGAACACGCAGTACGGGAAATTACGGGGCGTGCGGGTCCCGCTGCCCAGCGAGATCCTGGGGCCGGTGGACCAGTACCTGGGCGTACCGTACGCTGCCCCGCCGGTGGGAGAGAAACGCTTCCTTCCCCCTGAGCCGCCCCTGTCTTGGTCGGGGATCAAGAATGCCACTCATTTCGCGCCGGTGTGCCCGCAAAACATTCACAACGCCGTTCCGGAGATCATGATGCCAATCTGGTTCACCTTTAACTTGGATATAGTTGCCACTTACATACAAGATCAAAACGAGGATTGTTTGTATCTAAACATCTATGTTCCAACGGAGGATGGTGAGTGTGTCGGGTATAACGGAGAAAAAATAGCCTCTCGCTATTACATTCTGTCACTTCCTGTGTTGTGTTTGAAGCATGAGTTGTTGTCTGGCGCATGCCGTGTCTGTGTACACCATTTCCGTTTCTCATCTTGACTTCATCTGCCATGAAGTCTTTCCATCAACTCTTCCCTTCCATGCCACTGTTATGGGTTCCTCTTTTGTGTTGTTCAAGAAGGCAAACCAAAAAGAAAGAAAGAAAGAAAGCTAGAAGAAAGCCATCAAGGAGAAAGTAATCTTTTTTAATGTAAGAGCTCAGATTCTAATCTGACATGAAGTTTGGATGTAATGATCTTGGTGCACCTCCCTCTCCTCACTGTCTTGACTGTTCTGGGGGATTAGCGATCCGAGATTAGCTTGCTTGATGCCAGAATGAGCCTTTTGTAGAGTTGCTAAAATGTTCTGGAACACAAGAGGCCTGTGGCATCAGTCCTAACCATGTAAGACCCTTTACTGTCCCACTTTCTTCTGTTAACTTTCAAAGTCTGTCTCCAGGAACTTAAGATTTTTAAACGAATTCGGTGATCAAGTTGAACATTTGCATTCACAAATATCTCCCCAGCACAAAGAGCATTTCTAACAAACTCTTACAGATTTGAAAGCAAAAGCACAAGCTCTGTTCCAAAACCCAGTGAGCTGCCATCTAAGGACGCGTACATGCTTGAGAAAGCTAGAAGACTTTGAAGGACAGTGGAGACTTTGACGCCACAAATGTATAGTTCATTATGAGGGCATGGAAAGAGCCGTATCAGTTTGTGTGCGCATGCACACTGCAAAAAATGCTTTTCTTACTTAGATATTTTGTCTCGTTTCTAGCCAAAATATCAAAAAATTCTTAAATCAAGATTGATTTTCTTTTTTTAAACAAGACAGTAATTTTTACTCTTTTAGAAAATCCTTCTTGATTTAAGAATTTGTTGATATTTTGGCTGGAAACAAGACAAAAAATCTAAGTAAGAAAAGTATTTTTTGCAGTGCACAGAAAAATACTACTGTACCTAAAATTATCGATAACACTTTATTTTAGGGTCTCTTAACTAGATGCTTATTAGCATGCATATTACTAGAATATTAGCCATTTATTAGTAGTAATTAAGCACATATTAATGCCTTATTCTACATGACCTTATTCTACATCCCTAATCCTACCCAATTCCTAAACTTAACAACTACCTTACTAACTATTAATAAGCAGCAAATTAGGAATTTATTGAGGGAAACATCGTAGTTAATAGTGAATAAGTGTTTCCTATTCTAAAGTGTTACCAAATTCTCATTGGTCAGTGAGGCCTGTGTCACAGTATGTCGCAGCAAAAATGCTGTTTGTCATTGCTTAAAATTTGCATTTGCAGATTTCATGCCAGCTCAAAGATAAAACTCTCAAAAATTATGTTCTCAATTGATGTTAGCTGTAGTAGGATTAGCAAGTGTCGTTTATATATCCATCGCTGCCAGTTGCCAGAGGCTTGGTTAGCTACAGTACATTTTTTATTATTGTTTTGTAGCCAAGCTAAACAAAACACAATGATTACAGAATCTCCCAAAAAGTGGGGTGGATAAAAAAGGATGACATAAAAATGGTTGCTACACCCCCTGATCCTTACTGAAATGCAGCACACAACGCAAGCACACAAACAACACTCCTCACATTATTGAGAATTGAATTGATTTCAATTGAGTTTAACATTAGCAAGTTGCTAAACTAATAACACAGTACTCTAATAAGCAAAATAAGGCATAGTAGACACAAATATTGGAGTCCACCATTTTTCAGTGAACTCAATGCAGTGCATTCTGGGATTTCCTTCACTTTGAAGGATAAATGCATTGCTGCAAAATGAAGTATCCAAGAAGCCAGCATAATGTTACTGCCTACCTTTCGGAACCAGCAGACATCTGATGTATGCGGTAAAATGCTGTCCGGGTAGTGCACTATGTTTTGGAACAGACCCAATTGTGTAATTGAAAGATACATAAGCTTTTTGGAGCTAAAATTAATCTGAAGTAAAAAAAAAAAAAAAAAATACAAAATAAAAAAAAAACCTCCAAGGTTGTAGAGCACACTTACAGCAATTCTCTGCATCTGTTGTCAAAGCACGTTTGGTGCGTCGTGCAACAGAGCTCTGCATTTCTCACGGTTGTGAGGAGGAAGAGTTTATTTTGTGCTTGTAAAGGGTCTTATATAGCAGTGCATGTGAAACTAGGCTTCCTGTGTTCCAGGGTGCAGCAAATCAATTCCACCTTTTTTTGGAATATTTTCTGCCCAAAAGACAAAGCACCCCAGCTAACATTCTGGACAGGTTCTCTTTGTTGTTCTTGTGGGGAGAGGGAGTGACGTTGTTGCATGTTCTCCTCAAACGTTTCTTCCAGAGCCTTCTGTTATTTTGTAGTCTTTTATTCATTTTACAGTCAAAAGAATATCCAAGGAATGTGCCAGAAAACCCAACAAGAAAATATGTAGAAAAGGAGGTATGTAACAAGCCAACATTGGAGCGATATACAGAGAAGAGGGTGACTGGTACGTCCTCTCTCGTACCCACGGGATATCACCGTCAACTACAGAGTCTTGTGCGCAGAGCAATATTAAAAATGTCTGTATATTTTTTTCAACTTAGGTTTTTTTTTGTTGTTGTTGTTTTTTGGTGAATATGTGCTATTTCAAATTGCTATACGGTGTGTATGTACACAACCTCCTGTTTTCACATATTCAACCCTGTTACTTTCAACAACTTTAAAAATGACACAGGCAAAAAAAATATATACACATCATTGATCACTAGCAAATATGCTTGCACTATGTCAAACCATTGAACAATGTGACTTTTCTTTTTCTTTTTTTTTACCATGGAGAGTTTATACTATTATATTTAAATGGACAAGTATGGGGGGGGGGGGGGGGGGGGGGGGTTCAGCATTTAAACAGAAAATTACAAAAAAAAAAGTTTCTCGATATCATATGATAGTAAATGATTCATAGATAATAAAACAATTTATTATTATTGTTATAAGTACAACACAAAATGTATTTTTAGTGTTGATGAATGGTCATGAAATTTGGCTCATATTTAGTTTTTTTTTATTTATTATTATTTATTTTGGCATTATACACAGAGTTAAGAGATACAGATTTAAGTCTCCAAAATAATCAATTACTTTGACTTTTTACTGTTAAATATATCTGTAGTAAGTTATTGGGACACACACAGCACACAATGATACCGTTTCCTGACAATTACCTATATATACACATTATATACCCAATGCTGACCTCTTGTTTTAATTGACAGCTCATCCAATTTATTGAGCGTTGTGTCATTGATGTTAAAATGCAAAGCGTCATACATAAGATATGAGTCACTGATGTCATACAGCTTGATATGTGTCAGAAGAACATGTAATATCTTATGAGACAAGTGATCGAGAGTGCTCCTGCAGTCACAATATGGAGTCTGTCATTACAGAAACCTCAGCACCAATGTCAAAATCAGTGCATTGTTTTGAAAAGCAACAGCCCCAATGACAATTACAAACCCGATTCCAAAAAAGTTGGGACACTGTACAAATTACGAATAAAAAAGGAATGCAATAATTTAGAAATGTCATAAACTTATATTTTATTCAAAATAGAATATAGAAAACATATCAAATGTTGAAAGTGAGACATTTTGAAATGTCATGCCAAATATTGGCTCATTTTGGATTTCATGAGAGCTACACATTCCAAAAAAGTTGGGACAGGTAGCAATATGAGGCCGGAAAAGTTAAATGTACATATAAGGAACAGCTGGAGGACCAATTTGCAACTTATTAGGTCAATTGGCAACATGATTGGGTATAAAAAGAGCCTCTCAGAGTGGCAGTGTCTCTCAGAAGTCAAGATGGCAAAAGGATCACCAATTCCCCCAATGCTGCGGCGAAAAATAGTGGAGCAATATCAGAAAGGAGTTTCTCAGAGAAAAATTGCAAAGAGTTTGAAGTTATCATCATCTACAGTGCATAATATCATCCAAAGATTCAGAGAATCTGGAACAATCTCTGGGTCAAGGCCGGAAAACCATACTGGATGCCCGTGATCAACGGGCCCTTAGATGGCACTGCATCGCATACAGGAATGCTACTGTAATGGAAATCACAACATGGGCTCAGGAATACTTCCAGAAAACATTGTCGGTGAACACAATCCACCGTGCCATTCGCCGTTGCCGGCTAAAACTCTATAGGTCAAAAACGAAGCCATATCTAAACATGATCCAGAAGCGCAGGCGTTTTCTCTGGGCCAAGGCTTATTTAAAATGGACTGTGGAAAAGTGGAAAACTGTTCTGTGGTCAGACGAATCAAAATTTGAAGTTCTTTTTGGAAAATTGGGACGCCATGTCATCCGGACTAAAGAGGACAAGGACAACCCAAGTTGTTATCAGCGTTCAGTTCAGAAGCCTACATCTCTGATGGTATGGGGTTGCATGAGTGCGTGTGGCATGGGCAGCTTACACATCTGGAAAGGCACCATCAATGCTGAAAGGTATATCCAAGTTCTAGAACAACATATGCTCCCATCCAGATGTTGTCTCTTTCAGGGAAGACCTTGCATTTTCCAACATGACAATGCCAGACCACATACTGCATCAATTACAACATCATGGCTGCGTAGAAGGAGGATCCGGGTACTGAAATGGCCAGCCTGCAGTCCAGATCTTTCACCCATAGAAAACATTTGGCGCATCATAAAGAGGAAGATGAGACAAAGAAGACCTAAGACAGTTGAGCAACTAGAAGCCTGTATTAGACAAGAATGGGACAACATTCCTATTCCTAAACTTAAGCAACTTGTCTCCTCAGTCCCCAGACGTTTGCAGACTGTTATAAAAAGAAGAGGGGATGCCACACAGTGGTAAACATGGCCTTGTCCCAACTTTTTTGAGATGTGTTGATGCCATGAAATTTAAAATAAACGTATTTTTCCCTTAAAATGATACATTTTCTCAGTTTAAACATTTGATATGTAATCTATGTTGTATTCTGAATAAAATATTGAAATCTGAAACTTCCACATCATTGCATTCTGTTTTTATTCACAATTTGTACAGTGTCCCAACTTTTTTGGAATCGGGTTTGTACAACAGATGTAACGTGTTTAGACTGTATATACACCTCAAAGCAGATACAGACTAAAAGCAACAAAATTCCAATTAGGATTCGATAAACAGTGTTTTGCTTAATTATTTATCTATTTAGTTGGAAGTTTTTATGGTGATAAAACAATGCTTCTGTGACAGAAAAAGGTTAATTGATTATGGGAGCTGCTTTGTCAACACATCTCCTAATTATGCAATAATAATTATAACCTTAAAAATACCACCATCAAACATACTATTCAATGGCTGAATAAACACTTTAACACAGTAAATAGTATTGATAATGACATCAGCTGAATTTGGTGATCCATTCTCATTGGAATTTATTGAATTGCATTGAATTTCATTAAATAATGTTCTGAGTTCAAAACAGTTTAAGCTGTAAAGGCAGCATCTGTGACGTTCTGTCAATAACAGCAAAATAATTTAGACTCACCTCTCTGCTTAAAAAACTTTTTTTTAACAAGATTTTTTTAGCATGATAGCTTATACAGAAATGCATTAACATTAAAAGTCACGGTGGAAGTGAACGCAAACATTTTAAAAGCAGAAATGTGAAGCTTGTGTTTTTGTTAAAATCCTGAATTCTTCTATAATGGGTGCTCTTTGAGATGTTTTAGTGGAGGGACCTGCTACCTTTAGATGGATGAACTTCTGATGTTATTTCTGTAAACAGTACTTTACAGATTGTGTTTGTGTTGTGTGAAAGTTGGACTTGCACAGACAGGCTTTGTAAATTATTTTATCAAATTAGTCTCATGTTAAAATGTGCAGCATCATGTTTAGGCTGCACCTTTGAAATAGCGTGTCTGTATAACATTATCAGCGCAGTCACTTTCCCGTAGAGACCTCAATCATAAGATATGTATCTGCTTTTATGAACTGAAAGATAAGTCTAAATTATTTTCATGTCACAGATGCTGTCTTGCCTGGCACTGTTGCTTTTATTACATTCCTTAATGCTAGCATTTTTGGGAGATCCATTCCCATTATAGTGATGTTTATTAAAGCACACTATGAGAGGAACAACCTTAAGAGCAACCTTCTCCAACCACTCAATTTGTATTTTTAAAGAAAACATTAAGTTTATGTTGTCTATGGAAGGCTTTATTTTTGTTTGTCTTTAATAATGGAACTGAGATGTTTCCCACAGAATGTTTTCTTACTGGGACCCAAAACTAGTGAATAACGAGCAGCTTTTGTGCATTAGTGCTTGCATTTAGTACACTTAAACTGAGATACTTTTGGATACCATTCTTTAAAATAATTATGAAATAATGTTACTCTGAAATGAAAAACATGTTCAAAACATAATATATAAAAAAATATGTAAGGTGCACTCTCAATGTTTTGTTTGTGTTGCACTGCTCGATAAGCGTTTACAAATTCAACTGAAATAGAAATGCACTAGAAATATACATTAAGCCATTATTTATTTATTCTACAAGCAAAGTTTCCCCAGAAAATCTTTAGATAGTTACAAAGATGAAAGCAAGTGGTGTTCACTTATGAAACAAAAATATATGGGAATATACTAATAAATAAATATTATGCAGATATTTCTATATATGGGAAAATAGTGCTTATACTTTCATTGTACTGCAATATGCTGTATGCATTGATCATGTATAACTATATATTGAAACATATATACATACATATACATATATATATATATATATATATATATATATATATATATATACACTCACTGGCCACTTTATTAGGTACACCTTGCTAGTACCGGGTTGGACCCCCTTTTGCCTTCAGAACTGCCTTAATTCTTCGTGGCATGGATTCAACAAGGTGTTGGAAACATTCCTCAGAGATTTAGGTCCATATTGACATGATAGCATCACGCAGTTGCTGCAGATTTGTCAGCTGCACATCCATGATGCGAATCTCCCGTTCCACCACATCCCAAAGTTACTCTATTGGATTGAGATCTGGTGACTGTGGAGGCCATTTGAGTAAAGTGAACTCATTGTCATGTTCAAGAAACCAGTTTGATATGATTTGAGCTTTGTGACATGGTGCTTTATCCTGCTGGAAGTAGCCATCTGAAGATGGGTACACTGTAGTCATAAAGGGATGGACATGGTCAGCAACAATACTCATGTAGGCTGTGGCGTTTAAACGATGCTCAATTAGTACAAAGGGGCCCAAAGAGTGCCCAGAAAATATCCCCCACACCATTACACCACCACCACCAGCCAGAACCGTCGAGACAAGGCAGAATGGAGCTATGCTTTCATGCGCTTTACGCCAAATTCTGAGCCTACCATCTGAATGTTGCAGCAGAAATCGAGACTCATCAGACCAGGCAACATTTATCTAATCTTCTATTGTCCAATTTTGATGAGCCTGTGCGAATTGTAGCCTCCGTTTCCTGTTCTTAGCTGACAGGAGTGGCACCTGGTGTGGTCTTCTGCTGCTGTAGCCCATATCTGCTTCAGGGTTCGACGTGTTGTGCATTCAGAGATGGTATTCTGCATACCTTGGTTGTAACGAGTGGTTATTTGAGTTACTGTTGCCTCTCTATCATCTCTAACCGATCTGCCCATTCTCCTCTGACCTCTGACATCAACAAGGCATTTTCGTCCACACAACTGCCGCTCAATGGATATTTTCTCTGTAAACCCTAGAGTTGGTTGTGCGTGAAAATCCCAGTAGATCAGCAGTTTTTGAAATACTCAGACCAGCCCGTCTGGCACCAACAACCATTCCACGTTCAAAGTCACTTAAATCCCCTTTCTTCCCCATTCTGATGCTCGGTTTGAACTTCAGCAAGTCGTCTTCACCACATCGAGATGCTTAAATGCATTGAGTTGCTGCCATGTGATTGGCTAATTAGCCATTTGTGTTACCAAGCAATTGAACAGGTGTACCTAATAAACTGGCCGGTGAGTGTATGTGTATGTGTGTATGTGTGTATATATATATATATATATATATATAGCAATGAATGCAAAAACTGCACTACATTTATAATATAAGGAAATATATTTCATTTGTGTAAGGTTTAAGCTGGTCATGTGATCTCAACATGGCTGCCCTCATGAGGTGACCTGCTCAATATAAACTAAAACAGCTTACATATACACTGCAGTCTTCATCTTCATTTTAAACAAAATGTTTTATCCGTAGGTGTGAAAGCTTACAAAATTAGCAAAATAACATGCAATATCTGTCACATTTGTAGAAGGGGTGTCTGGAAAATAATGGCATTGTATTGTGCATCAAATTACGGCAGCATGTTCCCTGGAAATCAGAGAATGGAGACAGGCAGCACAACACGCTACCATCGTAGTCTCCCGTGATCTTGTTACGAGATAAGTAAATAACAGCTAAGCATCAAAAGCAATGTCTTTACACAGCAGCAGCTGCTGCTGAACTATTAACAACTGCGTTCAGGGGAAAACTACAGTTTGGAACAAATTTGCAGTTAGTTTGCGCTGTCGGTTAAATGATCTATGTGATGTGAGGGAAGTCTTAAGGGAGCAAGCCCTCCCCAGAGGAGCCGTCTATCTGTATATGGGTCAGGAACAAAAGCAGCTAGCATTTTGTTCCTTTACTAGATGCTTAATATACTTAGATTTGCTGAATCTACAAATATTATTGCTGATAGCTTAAATTAAGATTAAAGAAACCCTTCTGGATGCTGGTTTTGTTTTCAGTAAATGAATGGCTGCATTAAATGAGAGTTTCTATTTCAATAATAAAGCCTCTAGACATTTATATTTGTAATGAACTGTTTGCATTTTCACAAGGGCTAGGCCTTGATTATCTTAATAAGATGTAATATATTAACATAACAGCGGTTGAAGTTTTGAACTTGGCAAACGCAAACATAAAACATTTGCATTAGAAAGCACAATTCCCAGCTCCAAAATCAGGGTTTTAGTTTTTGGAGTGCAATCTTTTTGATCACACCAAAAAAAAAAAAAAAAAAAACCTATTAGTCTCAACGTGCAATCTTATGTAAATTCCGGCCAATTTGCATGATATAAAATCATCAGTAAGGGTTGCCAGGCAACAGTACGCTTGTGCTCTAAGAGCCTGTTGATGGTCTATCCACTCTGTCAAGCTGTTTCAATCCAATTTGCCCTAGGGATTTACAAAAGAAAATTTTATCAAGACATTATGTTAGGTAGAAAAGCTGAAAATGTGATACAGAATGGAGGTGCTTTCAGGCTGAATGACACACATACACACACACACACCTGTATGAAAGGTGTTACAGTGAGTGAACACATTAAAGTACATGTAGTCGTTCTTCTGGGGAACATTAGCACGCACAAACACTTCAATCCATTACCAGAGGTTGATTTGGTAAGAGCTTTTGAAGGATGTAAAGAAGCAAGAGTAAAAACAAAATCTTAATTTCTCATTCCCACAAAATGTATCTATTGACATATTATGAAAGTGCCTTGTCACTGCAATTATTATTTTTTATTTTTTTGCTTTGGCATATATGGTTTACAGGTTCACAGAGTACTTTTGTGACCTAATTTGATCTTCAGAGATTGTGCCAGCAGAGACGAATGCAACACTGTTGCATTTCCAAAAAAAAAAAAAATAAACAAATAAAAAACACATTAAAATACATTTACTTCCATAATCTTATTCATGTATTTCCAAGTGAAGCAACATGTTCCATGAGGAAAATTGTGGGCTGGCCTATTTTTATATTTTTTTGTGATCTTTGTGATCTTTGTAAAGTGACATACGGCCAAGTATGGTGACTCATACTCAGAATTCGTGCTCTGCATTTAACCCATCCAACGTGCACACACACAGCAGTGAACACACACACACCGTGAACACACACCCGGAGTGTTATTACCTTATTTTGGTAATAATGTGCACCAATAATTCACAAAATAACCAGGAACATTAAGGGGGAAGTGGTGTGTGGCCAAGTATGGTGACCCATACTCAGAATTTGTGTTCTGCATTTAACCCATCCAAGTGTACACTCAGTAGTGAACATACACCCGGAGCAGTGGGCAGCCAATGCTGCTGCGCCCGGGGAGCAATTGGGGGTTCGGTGCCTTGCTCAAGGGTTCACCTCAGTCATAGTATTGAGGGTGGAGAGAGTGTTGGTTATTCATTCCCCCACCTACAATCCCTGCCGGACCTGATACTCGAACCCACAACCTTCGGGTTACAAGTCCAACTCTCTATCCATTAGGCCACAACTGCTCTATTAAGTAGTTGTTCAACTCTTGTGAAACTATTGTGTTATGAAAATGGGTCACAGGGCTGTTCTGAGAGGGTGGGAGAAGGGGCGGTGCTAATTGTCAATAATAAAATGCAAATATACAAATAAACGGGATAAATAAATAAATAGACTTATCTACTATTAAAAGGAGACTGTGCATCGAATCAAAGCCATCAAATGGTATTTTGGCACAAATTCATCCATCATTTGGTAGGAACTAGTCGGATTGGACACATTCCAACAGGTTGCATGGCATGCTGTCATCCTTGAAAACTGCAATATTAACTTACTAATAACTTAAGTTATTAGTAAGCCACTTTGTGGGAAGTCGTGGCCTAATGGTTAGAGAGTTGGACTCGATTGTAGGTGGGGGGAGTGAATGTCCAGCGCTCTCTCCACCCTCAATACCACGACTGAGGTGCCCTTGAGCAAGGCACCGAACCCCCAACTGCTCCCCGGGCGCCGCAGCATAAATGGTTGCCCACTGCTCCGGGTGTGTGTTCACGGTGTGTGTGTGTTCACTGCTGTGTGTGTGCACGTTGGATGGGTTAAATGCAGAGCACGAATTCCGAGTATGGGTCACCATATTTGGCTGTATGTCACTTCACTTTCACTTTCCACATTTAACCAAGGATAGTTCTGGTTGTATTGTTGATTGTTGTACAATAAACAGTGTTGGTGTTGTGTTGTATCATGACTTGATGTCCAGTGTAAAATTGGAAATTAAATATCACGAACTTACAATTAACAACATTAAATGTTAATTCATATTCGTTACTAATAAATGAACACAAGGGTCTTCAGTCTTCTTCAGATTCAGTCATCAACTCACAACATTTCACCAATGAATTTCCATGACTGATCCAGGCTCTCGTCTACTGAAATGGATAAATAAATAAAAATAATTTTATAAAAACTGCACTCTATAAAAAGACCAATGTCTGGTTAGTGTAGAATTAGATTAAATAAATTTAAAAAAATGCTTTTTTATTCACTATTGAAGTTCCCAAGTAATTTCTATGAATTTTTAAAATTTTATTAATTTACATTTAATATAAAATTTCAGTGGAAATTTTTGACCTTTTGTGAACTCTAATAAAAAAAAAAATGTTTTATTTTAATCCCAGCCTAATTGTATAATTAATGTTATTTATATACTTGGTCATTAAAGTTATCATTCTTTATTTACATGATCTTATATTTGTACATTACATATTTTATGTGGGAGAGACACCATTTACTTGAGCTTTAGCTAAGCTTTGGATGAGCACAAACAATAATTGGTGGAGCTCCTGCAGCAAGGACCGCCACAGATTCCCCAGGGTCACAGACCCCCTGCTTTAACTAATGCTAATTTATACAACTTCAAATGTTAAAATTTATTAGCATAAGAAGAAATTAACATTAAACAAGATTAATGGCTTTAAAAGTGTTAATTTTAGCTGTTATATTAGCTATCGCAGTAACTAATGTGCAGGATCTTTCTAAAGCGTTTTCGCAAGACCAATATCGAAACAAACTGCATATTTTCAAGTTTTTTTATTCCATACATGCTGAGTGCTGAATATTAAATTTTTATTCCATGTATATGATTCTAGTAGGAGGCGCTTCTAATTAGTAACGTAGGCTATACCTCCATGCAATCTTCAACGCATCTAGTTTTTATCTGTTTATATATTCAGTTTAATAATTCCCTGGGATGAATCATGCTGTTAATAGAACGTTTAATGCCTAAAGGGTGTTTTTAAAGATTGCATTAAAACCATTCCCCAACTACAGGATCAATTATGTTTATTTGCTTCTATTAACATAATATTCTGATGTTGGCTACACATTTCCTATGAAACGTGCACGCATGATGAAATCTCACAGGGAGCTGTTTCTGTCATGTTTCAAACAGGCTCTGACAAATCACTTATTAAGAGAGAATTCCCGCTATAAGTTTGTCTTTGGTGCAGATTAATTGTCTGAGAGAAGGGCATTTGGTGGTATCAAACCAGAGAACCTGTTTACACGGCATTTAGAGAGTAGCAGGGTTTTTTTCCCACGAGAAAGATGAATTCACAATGAATTGGACAAGCTGTCATATTCCAGCAGTCTGCCAACGTGATGGAAACTGCTAAGTGTTGGAATCTGAACTAGGCTCCGACTGAGCAATGACAGACAATAAAATGGCATGGAAATCGCTTTTGGATAGCTCAACTTTACAGAGGTTTGAAATGCGTGCGTATGTAGCTGCAGGCTAAGCTGCATGGCAAACAGAAATGGCATAAATGGAGAAAGGGGTGGGCGGAAGTTAAGGAAGAAAGGCACAAGGGAAACGGATGTCCTCTCTGCTTGATATGGAACAGCTCTTTTAAACGAGTGGCTGCCCATAGGCCTGGCGTGAGCGGAGTCTTGCCAGTGGCACTTCATTCAGTTTGACTTGAAATGCAAGACACAGCTTATCCAGGAAGTTTTTGTTGGGATCCCACACTGCTCACTGGCCCAGTATATCTGCCCGTTCAGAGCGCAGTGTCTTCCAAATACTCTTTGTTGTTAGTCCTTCTATAAAGGGCCAGTTATTCTTACAAGGTCGGGCTGTAGCTGTTTTCGTGATCTATACGTCGCTGCTTCATTTAATCTTAAGAGACACGCCAAAAACAGAAGGTGAACAGAATGTATGTCTTCGATAGAAACATCTGAGGATTTCAATGAAATATTTCAGCCATCGTAATGTAATCATCGGTTTCCGACCACGCTTCTGTTTCATAAGCGCTTTTCGCAGTCACTCTTGGTTATTGCCGCGGCGGTTAACGCCAAGGACAGCTCATAATGCCCTCCTCTATTTATCCAGCACTTGTAATAAAAACAAAAGGCCTGTGATATAAAAGTCCTCTGGGCTACTAAAGCCCTGGTGTAAATTTTTGGCTGTCCTTTCTTTAGGATTACAGTCTCCTTAACCTTTAAAGTTGACATCAAGTCAAAATTGGCCCTATTTACTTTCTTAATACATGTTCCTGGTTTGAATGTACACCATTCATTAGTCTTAGTTTATGGCAACAATAGCAAATAAAAACCCTTTCTTTAGGTAGCTGATACTGCTGCATGTTGTTGTTTGGACTACTTTGGTTCTGATTTTTGGAATAAATTATTGCAATTACTTCTATTATCTAACTATATAATATGTATAATATATACATTAATATTGTTGGTGGGTATGTTTAATGTTGGGGATAGGATTAACAGGTATAAAATACATCTATAAAATGGAAAAAGTGAAAACTAAAGTGTAACATATGTGTTGTCCAAATAAAGTTCTTAGCAATGCATATTACTAATCAAAAATTAAGTTTTGATATATTTACAGTAGGAAATTTACTAAATATCTCCATTGAACATGATCTTTACTTAATATCCTAATGATTTTTGGCATAAAAGAAAAATAAATAATTTTGACCCTTACAATGTATTTTTGGCTATTTCTATTAATATACCCCAGCGACTTAAGACTGCTTTTGTGCTCCATGGTCACATATATAGATGAATCCCACACACTGCTATAGCTTGCAAATCATAGTCAATATTGTTTTCATCTCGCAGCCTGAACGCAGGACTGAAATGTTGCATTAAAATATGATGATCAAGCTGACATATTTTCATCTATTTTTGTTAATCCATTTGCTTCTATTTATTAATACGCAACTGCTTATAAAATTGACAAAGAGCAGTAAAAAAAAGCTAAAATGTAACTATAAACAATATATTTTATTTCATAAATATTCTGCATTTCTATATTTGTAAATCTATGTATATATATATCAGGGGTGGAACGGTACACAGATGTCACGGTTCGGTACAGACCTCGGTTTGGGGGTCACGGTTTGATATGATTTCGGTTGAACGGGAAAAAAAAATGTACTATGCTCGGTTTCTTTTCATTTATTTTGAACAGACAGTAGTGCAAATTACAATTTTTTTACACCTAGATGTGAAAATACTAAATATTATTACATTGTTATATATATAAAATCTGCTTTGTTTCCATTGTGAGTGTACACAAATAAAAGCAGATCTTTATACAGTGATGCTTTATTAATAAGACAATAAGTGTTTAAAGTTGATTCTGCTGGTATAAGGAAACAGTTGAAGTGATCGCACCAGCACACACACACACACACACACACAAAACAACACATCAGTTCCAGCATTGCTAACTTGACAGCCCAGTTGGTACTTTATCAAAATAAAATACAGTGAACCAAACATCAGCGTGCCCGCCTCTGTGTCACCGTTGGAACGTGACTGAAGTACAAAGCCTATAACTTACATGATAAATAATAGTTTAGCATTCAGATATGTTACATCGCAAATATGGAAATATTATGGAATATTTGGATTTGTGCCGAATGAGAGAGGTAGGATACGTGAGCACAAAGCCCCATTTCACAAACAGTTAAGTACGTAAGCCTTTAAAGTATACTCCTTTGTCAGTCTATGTGAGAGACGCATTCAGAATCAGCACATGGTCACTATCTGGGGGTTTTGTTTTCAAGTGTGCAACTCATGGCATTCGCCTGTTCTTCTGCTGGTTATCAAACAGTGTTTCATTACCGCGGGCACCCCCTTCTGGATTGGGGGTGAATTGCCTGTATTTGTTGTAAGGCCTCATGCACAGAACCGAGATGTCCGTACCGTGACGGTTCGGTACGAATACATGTATCGTTCCACCCCTAATATATATATATATATATATATATATATATATATATATATATATATATTCATATAGAACTATATATCGTTCATTCTCGTGAGTGTTTACATTCCACTGCAAGTGCACGTGAGCTCAGCTTTACAGAAACTTGCTGATTTTCTGAAGTGCGAAGTCCCTTCCTGCTTCAAACGCTACACCATCATCCCCATCCCAAAGATACCCAAGATAACAGGGCATAATGACTACAGACCTGTTAATTTAGCATCTGTGATCACAAAGTCTTTTGAGAGATTGGTGTTGGCTTATCTGAAGGACATCTCTGGACCCTTTCTAGACCCCCTGCAGTTTGCTTATCGAGCAAACAGGTCCGTGGATGATGCAGTCAACATGGGACTGCACTTCATCCTGCAACACCTGGACAGACCAGGGACTTATGTGAGGATCCTGTTCGTGGACTTTAGTTCCACATTCACCACCATCATCCCTACGCTCCTCCAGACTAAACTAACCCAGCTCTCTGTCCCTAGCTCTATCTATCAGTGGATCACCAGCTTTCTGACAGATAGGCAACAGCTAATGAGAATTGATAAATTTACATCCAACACCTGCACCATCAGCACTGACTGACAGGGTTGCGTCCTCTCCCCACTGCTCTTCTCCCTATACACAAATGACTGCACATCTAAAGACCCCTCTGTCAAGCTTCTGAAGTTTGCAGACAACGCTACAGTCATTGGCCTCATTAAAGACGGTGACGAGTCTGCCTACAGACAGGAGGTTAAAGAGCTGGCTGTCTGGTGCAGTTATAACAGCCTGGAGCTCAACACTCTCAAAACAGTGGAAATGATAGTGGACTTCAGGAGGTACCCCCCTGCACTCCCCCCACTCACCATCATGGATAGCACTGTGGCTGCAGTGGAGACATTCAGGTTCCTGGGCACCATCATCTATCAGGACCTGAATTCGGACACTTAAAGAAAAACGTCAGACATACTTAGAGGCTTTTGCATCTGAACTCTTCATATATATTGTTTTTGTAACTGCATATGAACAGTGGACCTGGGGACCATACAAAGGGACCAGGCTGGTTTTATATTGTTGACGAATGGTTAGGTTTAGGGGTCACAAACACAGATGGCAGTAAACAGGTTTTGCAGTCACAGGCCAACTGAGCAACTGCCATTGAGATGAATGGGAATGCTAACAGATAGATTTCTACAGGTATTATTCATATTAATTAATTCATATGACCTGGTCTGCTATGGTACAGAATGCCAGTTTTCACCAGCCTGTCAATTCCCGATTGAGAAAATATGTGCCCACTCTGCATTTTAATCATGGTGCACTTGGAAATACCTCACATTACAGAAGTAAAATGAGTTTTCAGTCAATCTTTCACCTCAAATTGATACTAAAATCTGTATATGCTACATTGAAATTCATTTCCAGAAGTAACAAAATATAAAATACAATGACAAATGCAGAGGAATGTGATAGAATGCAAGAAGACCACAGGAGGATTTGAGACAGACAGTAAAGTGAATACCATCTTGGATTGTTAGAAGTCAACATTTCGTCAATAGTTCCCTTGCCACATTGTGACCTTTCCGATATGTAAATCTGGGCTCAATCCATTGTCACTTTGACCCTCTTCTCCTGCTCTTCAGAATGGGATGCACTTTACAATCAGTGAGCTCTTTACACTGACGCATAGGTCACAAAGGCTGTATTAGCTCACTGTAAAAACACTAATGTGTGGAGACCAGATGGACTGCCGTCCTCTGAGGCTTATATTATATGAAGTGCTGTAGTGAGCTGAGAATCTTATTCAGAACCGGTTCAGTTTTAAACCAGTAATTTTCATGACATTCATTTCCGTTAACGGTTCTTGAACATTCGTGTTTTAATGCTGATACAGATGAAACATTGCAGTGAAAGGGTCGTGAATGCAATGCAGTGTCAAAGTGAATAGAGTAGAGAAATATTTAATGAAATGGTCAAAAATATCAAAAAATCTAACTCATGGTATCAATATGAATCAATCTAGTCTCTAGCTTGTTCATATTCATATATGAAGAATTTATTTAGCAAAAACAGATTTTGTATTATGTTATCATGTTTTATTGTGTTAGTTAGCTGTGTATTTTAGTTGTTGTTTTTTTACCTAATCAAAATAACCCAACTGCAGTTTGATTGAGATTAATTGGAATGCAAAATGAAATAACATGGTTTTTAATGTTAAAAATTGTTAAAAATTGATCTGTTTTTGCAAATAAACTCTTCATATATATATATATATATATATATATATATATATATATATATATGTGTGTAAAGGTATTTTAAAAAACCATTAAAATATGATTCCAAAACATTATTTAAAGTACATAAAAATAAATTGTTTAGGGGATCATTACAAAACCAGCATTATCATTATTGAATTCTCCTAAACATTCCTAGGGCTAAATTACTGAAATCAAATGAATGCAGCGTTTGACCTACAAATGTAAAATATTAATTGCCTGTGCATAAGAAACGACACCAAATACAGCCTACATTCACTGAATTCGTCATTCGTGGAAGTTATCAGTGGTTGATAAATCCAAGGATTATGCATTTGATTTGAAGTGTTTAAAAATCAGATTTTCAATGATGTGTTTAACATCTGCCATATTAATGCAGAAACGTTTGGACTGTGAATATTCTCAATGAAAAATAATAGAATTTATGGGAACTGCAACGTGATGCCATTAAATCCAGATGCACTATAAAGGACATTTGAAGTGACAGCGCTTTCTAGCCTCAGGTGTCACAGCTGCCACCTCTCTCAAACAATGCCTTACTTCATCTTAACCTCACAGTGTGATGCAACACACCTAGTGCACTCCGATGCACAAATAAAACATTAGATAAAACAAGCATTTCTTAAAAGACAAAAGAAAAAACATGCATTTTTAAAAGTTTTGTAAAAAAGCGCTTTAAAAGATTGACCTCACTACTCTAATCCTTTCCCAAGAGATTTAAGACATGAATCACTGGGTGATAATGATTTTGCCAAGTAGTGCGAGTTCCTGGAACAGCATCCCAATTGACCCAACAGATTTTAGGGTTAGGGTTACAGTAAGGGCCATGGAATGTGCTGATTCTCCAACTGTATCTGTACAAACACTGTTGATGACATTGGTGATGTGGTGTAATTAGATGCATCTGCTGGAAGAGGAACTGTAGCATTCGCTTGAAATGAACGCTAATGTTGAAATGATTGCACTTCGAACAGCAGAGTCACATCTATATTCAGACATTTTAAAACAGAAAGGCTGATAATGAAGTTTTCTCTATCATTACAAATTGTAGCTTGTCTTGTTAAAGCTTTTTATTTATCTATAGTGTGTTAAGCTCTTGACCCTCTGAAAAGTATGTCATTTATTTTAATGAAATTCTGCAGCACTCATTGTATTGTAGTACTACTTTGTTTGAAAAAAAAATCTGTATGTATTTATAATATAAAGAACAGACTTAATAAGAGGATCGAACTCAACTGATCATTTATTTTAATATTCTGCTATTATGTACACAAAATGATCTGTTGTGTTTTAGCCATTTAATCAAATGTCAGCAAGCTCTAACCTCTTATTAGGTTGTGTTCTAATCGATGCATATTATGTGAACTTGATTCTGTATACATAAGTGATTTGTGTTATTGGCCAGTTTCATGTAAGTTAAATGAATACTGTTTAATATTAATCACATGTATAGTGAATTTATTTATTTTTTTTGGTCCATTTCTTGTCTTGATGATCATACTATTTTGAATTATCCTGTGCTTCTCTGTATTTTCCCTGCTTTACTAACAGGAACCCATTCCAAAAAACAGGGCGAGGATTTATCCGATAACGACGGTGATGAAGATGAAGGTATTCACTTTGGTGACGAAAGACAATTGCATGTCTTGGATTTGTTTTTTTCTTCTCTGTACTTTGAATGCAGCCCTCCCTTTTGCATCTTTTTATCTTCTCTCATGGTCCAAAGAGTCATCTAAGTCTTTGTATGGCTGTGGAGGATGAGGAGTGTCTCATATACTTCAATACTTAGCATGTCAGGGAGATTTTCAAGAGTGAGAGTGAATTGCGTTAGTGTAGCGTGGCTTTGTACGTTTTTTCTTTCTTTTGTTTCTGTTGTATATAGTATATCTGAGGCTTGAATTGTTGTAATTAGTGCAGTCGTTCTCAACTGGTTTTGCTTCACAACCCAACATAGAATTATGTATTTATCAGAATAAGATACTTCAGAATAAGGAGTATTTATCATACAAAAGTAACAAAAATGTACCGACAATCATATTGAAATCTATTTATATTACCATGAACAGCATAAGCCCAACAATATGCTATTGAGTGTTCTCTAAATGTCTTTACATTTTATTCGTTTTAATTATCAGTTAATTATTGCAGGCTTTCCTGTAGCTCAAATAGTAGAGCATGGCGCTAGCAACGCCAAATCATGGGTTCGATTCCCAGGGAAAGCGAGAGCTGATAAAATGTAGAAACTGTAACTTGAATGTCATTTTGGATAAAAGCATCTGCTAAATGCATAAATGTAAATGTATCAACATGATCTCATAGCTAATCATAGATATTTGTGCATGAAGTAGTAAACATGTTATTATTATATTGAAGGAATTAATGTAAGGCATTGTAAATATGATTTTTCATTTTGTTCAGAGTAATTTCAATTTGTTTTGAAGGATTCCATGACTTTTCCATGATCCAACTGTTAAATAATTTAATCAAAACATTTTTTTTAAATGATATATAATGTATATAGTCTAAAATAGTAATCAGTTCCATAACCATCTTATTGTTATCACACAGAGTAATAGTAAATAGTACAGTTTCAAGGCTTATTAAGGCATTTTCATAACACTCATCTTCAACTTCAACAAACGGCTAAACACAAACATCACGCAAAGCTTTGACCTCTACATGAGAAGCATTGCGAATAGTATCACAGAAGGTTGATTTTATCATTTATTAATTTACATTGAATATAGTACATTACATACATTCTCGGAGTGTTATGATATGCCTGTGACTTTGTGTCATAAAAAACACTTTATAGTTAGATGCACTTTCATCTCATAGATCCACAGCAGATGAGGTCAAAAGTGAAATTATTTGAACCCTGAGTGTTGTGTTACTTGACCTGCTTGCAACATAACACAGGCTGCATTGCTGAGTCTCATTTAGTCATGTAATAGCTATATAGAATAGCTGTATAGAATTCGATCCTAGGCCATCATACAGCGCAAAGACATGTTTTCATGATGTGGTAATTAAAATGTATTTGTTGTGGCTTGGAGAGAGAGGCTGACAAGTTGTGGTAAGAGGATTAGCAATAGAGGAGGAAAAAGCATGCGCACTAGAGAAGTTGCCAATCAGCAAGAGCATTGTTCAATTTCAGCATTTATCTTGGGATATTCTGGGCTCAGGGTGGATATCTGGCGAGATTAGAATAGGGAAAGTATTCTTCCCCAGTTACCGCGAAAGGCTTAAACCCCAGAGCCTATCTCAAATCCTGTTATTGTGGTTCCTTTATGATCCTAAACTGACAATAGATTTTATAGGTGAGGGACATGTTCGGTGCTGGAGTTATGGTCTAGTTGTACACCCCTGTTGTGCCTTTGTTGTTTTAGACCAAGTGCTGCTCTCAGTTCTCAGCTCTCGTGTTCAGGTGCTGCAACAAAGCAGGTACGCTGGCTTTGCGTTTGCCATTCGACTGTTGTACTTCACAGCAGTGTCTAAGGCTGAAATGCAAACTGAAGCACCTCACGTTTGAAGCGACTCAGTCAGGGGTATTAACAGCAGTGTTAATCGATACACTTTCTTCAATACCAGCGGAGGCAGAGGCCTTGTAATGCACATGTCTTAGCCCTCCACGTGTAGGGAAGCTTCCCTCGGGAGGATTTGGGCTTCCAATCCAAAGTGTTTGCATTACCTTTGCAATTGGCTGGTTCAGACAATCCAATTTCTGACTTGTGCAAATGTGGTGGCTCTCCATGAAAAATCCAGTAGGCTCCAACAGTCAAGCAACATGTCCTTCCAGAGGCTTTTCCGCTTGGTCTGGAGGTTGGATTTACGGCCATAGCAGTCCCAGTGGGACGTGGATTCAGCTCTGGATTGAGATGTAGTCCACAGAGATGTCCGCGTTCTAGCCCAAGGCATGTTTTTGCATGAGATGCCAATTACCCTGCATCAATGGCCTGCCTATTTTTCCTTGACTCTGAATGGCCCAGGGGTATGGCGTCAACAGTAACAATAGGGAAAATGGCTTGTGAAGCATGTCGAGACATTAAAATAAAACAAGAATACAAAGCAGGCAAACGTGGCAAACGAGTTGGCCTAGATTGGGAGGCTGTGGTTGGTAAATAGTTGAGCTTCCACTGAAGTTATCAAATGTAAGAGTGCTACAAATTAGTTTTGACACTTGAACAGCGCTGGAATGATATTCCACTTGAGCCAACTATATATCAGTATGCCCCGTTTGTCTAACAAAGCGTGCAAGTCAAAGCAACAATACTCGGACACAGAAACTAGAATTGAGCTGCCACTGCATGTTTACGAAAGATAGCAATAGTGAGCATGACACATTGTTCACCTTACAACCTCTACTCCTCTCTGACTACATAGTATCATTGTGAATCTAGGCCAGTCTTCCTTGGCAAACAATTCTAGACAACATCACCACACACTTAACCTTCCGCCAGGTAAGCCAGGAGCCTTTAGGCACAAATTAAGGCAACTGTGCAAATACATCCCAGTCTTTCCATATATTTCTGCTCACTCTAGCTGAATCCCAATTTATCTATACTTCTAGGTAGGAATGCGTGCAAGTAAGTTAATATGTCAGTATTATGCCCATGCTTTTATTTGGGATGCACCAATCCTAATCTGGTTTACTTTATAGGATGAATACAGTGGGATTTGGGATTCAGCCCAGATGTCTGTCTTTAGCTCTGAAATAGACTGAGCTTATATGACATAATGTAACTAGCAAGCTGTTGGCATCATTTCTCAGCTGGTGGTCCTTATTTCAGTCATCAGGCTTGGCACAAACAGATTGCAGTGCCTATCATTCTGTAGAACAACATTGGCAATTAAGTCAACCTCAGGTGCTACTAAACAAAGCTATAACACCTCCTACCAGTACAGTTTGCACTAAGGTTTGCTGTTACGGTACTGGTACATTAAGTAGGTGTATATTTAGGCACATAGAGATAATTCTTTATGTAGAGCAAGGCAGTAGTTTTTAATTGCGTTTGACTCACAGGAAGACTTACCTTGTCTCATGTGTCTGCTGTCTTCCCCACCTCTGACAAATAGATGCACATAGCTATTGCTTGGCTTGCTTATCCATGTGCCCTAATTGGACAAAAGAGCCCTTCCCTCCTCCAGACACCAGCCCTCTTTCCATGGTGCCAGTGGGCAGGCCAGCTCCACCTGCTTGGGTGTTAGGGTGGATTTCAGTCGGCATCCAGACTAGAACAGAATTCAGTACCCACCATCACACAGGATGGGTTAAATAAACAATTGGCCAAATTGGATGCATGCCTGGTTGTTTAATTTTGTGCCAACAGTAGAAGGAACAGACTGGAAATTTGTATGGCTTCAATGTATAAGTTGCGTTGTAGGCTAGTGATTTGAACAAACTAATTTGTATTAAACTTTGGTTTATAACTTGTCCTGCACCTCAAGTTAAGTGCTGCTTCAAATTACACAACTTGTTTAGGAGAGGTGTGCTATTTGCTGTGATTGAACTTATGATGGTCACCTGGAATTTTTCTACATTGGAAATTTGTTGATTTAATTGGAATTTTTTTTAAATAAATTATTGTAATAAATTATTTATATAAATGGAAAATTATTGTAAACTAAAATATACTTAAGGTCTAATATATGTGCAATAATTGCAATATTATGTCATTACACAACATTGTGCAAGGCAAGGTTTTGCAGAATTGTAGGCAGTGGCATGCATTTTCAATGAGCCTGGTTAGCAACAGAATTTTGAGTGTGAAAATTTGGTGCGATAAATATTTTACAACCGAATTCTGGAAATGTTAGGACATTTTTCAAATTTGAATAAACTAGATTAAAATTTGAAAACTAAAAGACTTTCTAATCACATGAGCCAATATCTTAGTCACAATAGAACATAGAGAACATAACAAATGTTTAAACAGAGAAATTGTACTCTTTTATCCATTAAATGAGCTCGTTTCAAATTTGAATGCCTGCTACAGGTCTCAAAAAAGTTGGCACGGGGGCAACAAAGGGCTGAAAAAGCAAGAAATTTTGTAGGGACTCAGTTGGGAGAACATCTAGCAACTAATTAAGTTAATTGACATTAGGTCTGTAACATGATTAGCTTTAAAAGGGATGTCTTAGAGAGGCAGAGCCTCTCAGAAGTAAAGATGGGCAGAGGCTCTCCAATCTGTGAAAGAGTGCGTAAAAAGATTGTGGAATACTTTAAAAACAATGTTCCTCAACATCAAATTGCAAAGGCTTTGCCAATCTCATCATCTACAGTGCATAACATCATCAAAAGATTCAGAGAAACTGGAGAAATCTCTGTGCGTAAGGGACAAGGCCAAAGACCTTTGTTGGATGCCGTGGTCTTCGGGCCCTCAGGCGACACTGCATCACTCATCAGCATGATTCTGTCATTGACATTACTAAATGGGCCCAGGAATACTTCCAGAAACCACTGTCGGTAAACACAATCTGCCATGCCATCTGCAGATGTCAACTAAAGCTCTGTTATGCAAAAAGGAAGCCATATGTGAACATGGTCCAGAAGTACCGTCGTGTCCTGTGGGCCAAGGCTCTGTGGACTGTTTCAAAGTGGAAAAGTGTTCTATGACGAGTCCAAATTTGACATTCTTGTTGGAAATCACAGACGCCGTGTCCTCCGGGCTAAAGAGGAGGGAGACCTTCCAGCCTGTTATCAGCGTTCAGTTCAAAAGCCAGCATCTCTGATGGTATGGGGGTGCATAAGTGCATACGGTATGGGTAGCTTGCATGTTTTGGAAGGCACTATGAATGCTGAAAGGTATAAAAAGGTTTTAGAGCAACATATGCTTCCCTCCAGACGACGTGTATTTCAGCAGGGCAATGCAAAACCACATACTGCAGCTATTACAGCAGCATCGCTTCATAGCAGAAGAGTCCGGATGCTGAATTGGCCTGCAGTCCAGATCTTTCACCTATAGAGAACATTTGGCGCATCATTAAATTAAAAATACGTCAAAAACGACCACGAACTCTTCAGCAACTGGAAACCTATATCAGCCAGAATGGAACCAAATTCCAACACCAAAACTCCAGAAACTCATAACCTCGATGCCCAGACGTCTTCAAACTGTTTTGAAAAGAAGAGGAAATACTACACCATGGTAAACATGCCCCTGTCCCAACTATTTTGAGACCTGTAGCAGGCATCAAATTTGAAATGAGCTTTTTTTGTGCATAAAATTGTTATATTTCTGAGTTTAAACATTTGTTGTTATCTATGTTCTATTGTGAATAAAATATTGGCTCATGTGATTTGAAAGTCTTTTAGTTTTCACTTTATTAAAAAAACAAACAAAAAAAAACGTCCCAACATTTCCGGAATTCGGGTTGTAATCTGATTGAATGGCTGTTAATTGGATTGGATTGGATTCAATTTATTGTCATTGCACATGTAGGTACAAGGCAACGAAATGCAATAAAGAAGAAGAAATACAGCATAACATGAGGAAAGAGAGGAGAAAAAAATTGTCCTCACACTACGCTCCTGAACGAGAGTGCAGTGTGAGAACAGACAAAAACCTCAGCATAGAGCACAGTCAACACAGGAACATAACTTGCATAGTAATCCTAGTTCAGACGAAACAGCCATCCGGCCTGCAGCCATTACAGCGCGAACACACAGACCCGTTATCAACTGACAGGATGAAGCGACGAAGGCGTGGGATGGGGGTAGGGAGGTGTATGAGTGTGTGTATGATGGGGGAGGGAAGAAAGAGCATCTCCCTGCAGTATTCACAGGAGAGTTGATACCAGAGCGGCCTTGCCAAGCCGTTCTGTTGTGGGAAGCCGGAAAGAGATAAGATTGTTTTGTCTTTGGGCGAACAGCTGTCTTCCAGTTTCACAGCTATTCTCATTGTCCATTCTGATCTCCTTGTCCATCAATTTTCCTTTCCAAAGCCGAGAGCTTAGCCGTGATCGAATCCATATTGCGGTTAATCGCCTCTGTCTCAGAGGCGACCGCTCTGCCTACAGCCTCAATCATGACGGGCAGCCTTGAGAGGTTTTGGATAGCCAGTCCCGTCTCCTTAATTTTCCGATAGTTTAGGGCAACGCCTAATCCAAATAGCAGAAACCCAGTTATCATGGTTCCGAATAAGAAGATGTCTTCAATGTCCTCCACGGAGAGAGCCGCCAGACACACGACCCGCCATCTCTCCCATGCGTCCATCGTGTAGCCAGCAGCAAACGTCCCAGCGGGACATTCCGGTTCTCCAGATACCGCTCTTCTAGTCGAGAAGATGGTGTCAATTGCGTTAAGAGACCAGTTGATCAGATCCATAATTTCGGTTTTGTAAATAGTGCAGCGAGAGTCTCTTAAGAAGGACAGGACAATACTAGAGAGCAAGCAGGGAAGTTCAGGATAGGGAGGGAGGGAAGAAAAATGCGACCGCCTTCGAACAGAGCCAAACGAGAAAGTAGTTAATGGCTCTGTTCAGACTAACACAAATTATCACATATTGTCAATCCAGCAGATTTTATTTTTATTTTTTGGAGAGGTGTTCTCTAATCTCTTTTCCATCTCACTGCCAATAAAGCTGGCCAACCAATAAAATTCACACTTATAAAACATTTCGTTAAGTGACAAAAATATCAGGATCTGAATATCAGAGAAGAAATCTGGAACTATCTCTCTTGTCTGTGTACTCTTGTATTTATTGTTTGATAAACACCATATTGGATACAAAAAAATTCTGAACATCTGTTTGAAAATTTGTGAATACTGTTTTACTTCCTCTATTTTCTGTGAAAAGTGAGTTATAGAAACAGGAAGTTATGCAGCGTTTAGTATAGCATAGTAATTGGGGTATTTATGTTTTTTTCTGTAATTGCCACTGAAGTCAGAAAGTGAAATTCCCTTCATTCAGTCCATTTGTGGGGGTTTTTTTGTTGTTGTTGTTTTGTCTTATTTAAAGGTCCCATGACATGCTGTTTTTTGGATGCTTTTATATAGGCCTAAGTGGTCCCTAGTACTGTATCTGAAGTCTCGTTCCCGAAATTTAGCCTTGGTGCAGAATTTCAGCCACTATGAGCCAGTCCCAAAATGAGCTTTCCTTAGGACGTGCCATTTCTGTGTCTGTAGCTTTAAATGCTAATGAGGGTGGGTGTGTGTCCTGCAGCTTGCGGCCACGGTACCATGTGCTAATGTTGACAGTGGATGTATCACAATGGCTCGTAGACACGCAGTCCTTCAAGCTTTTCAGTTTGACCCAGAATCTGGTCCGCATGGAGAAGCACCAGATGAAGAAGTTGCAACTCAGCGGCTACAGCAGGACGTCTCCGAATGGTTAGTTTAAAATATTGTGTCTGGATACGGTCAGTGTTTCCCACACATAGACTTTACCTGGGCGGGCCGCAACAATATCCACCACCCGCTGCCATCAGCTCCCGCGTCTCACACACACGAGCGCGACTTTAGCACAATATTTAGTAACTTTCAGACCCTTTAGGTGGCTTTTTTCCCATAACGGGTACATACTAACAAACCTAGCAACTTAACAAAAAGAAAAAAAAAAAAAACCTTATCATTCAGTTGGAAGATACTGATACCAGTACTGTCCAGCGAGCGCGAGGTCTCTCTCTCGGCGCAGTGTCGCCTCTCTCGGCGTCTGTTCTGAGCAGCGAGCGGCAGAGAAGCAACACTTTCAGTTTGCCTTAAAGCAGCAGACTCATCAATAAATCATTTACAAAACAGCGTTTCCAAGCACTTGTCTCTTACTGACTGTTTGGACTTTTAAACATGAACATAATTTATCTGTTAATATGCGCAGTTTATTACTCAGACGCAAAACAGTGCTTCGCTCATTTGCAAGCCATGATGTCTCTCTCGAAAAAAAACATTATGCTCGTCTCGCACGGTCGTAGCTCATTTTCTCATGGGCGGGCAAAGCAGAGAAAGGGGAGGTAACCTTTCCCCCGTATGACGACATAAGGGGAAGATTCCAGATCGGGCCATCTGAGCTTTCATTTTCTCAAAGGCGAAGCAGGATACCCAGGGCTCGGTTTACACCTATCGCCATTTCTAGCCACTTGTGGACCATAGTCAGGCTAGGGGAACTCATATTAATGTTAAAAAAACTCATAAAGTGACATTTTCATGCCATGGGACCTTTAATTTGTCTGAACAGACAAATCGCATGCAAAAATTGGACCAAAATTTGTGCTGGTGAAAACAGGCCTTCACATCTGCTAAAGAAACAGAACAACATAAAGAGTAGAGGGTAAACTCTTTGACCTGGGCTATTTAACAACCACCCTAGCAGTGTGGTGGTAGGTTTTGCATAAGCAAATGGCACTCACATTTGTAAAAATCATTTTTCATCATAATGCAAATGAGATGGTCATTGTGCATAATTGTAAGCTCTTTGCAGGTGTGTGTGGTAGTGCTTTTGGTTAGTAGTGTGCGAGGTGTCTGATGTGGAGTATGCATGGTGGTGCAGTGAGTTTCAGAGCAAACTGTCTACACCCTCCCCTCCCTCTTCTGTCTCTCTCTCTGTCTCTCCCTCCTCCTCATTCACTGCTAGAATCTGGGCTTCAAAGAGCACATCAAACCACCTGTCTCTGTGTTAGTACCATTATATTTAATGCACAAACACTGCAGCCCAGCTTCAAGAACACACCTTCTTCAAAGGTCACTCGTCCCCATCTGGATTAAGCTTGAGCCGTTGAAATCAAGTCTACAAATTACCACATGCAAGCCTTTTGCATTTCATTTAGCCAATATGTGGTATTAAAAATCTATTAAAAGTTGTGGTGCAAGCACTGCAGCAACATCACACCCTGCATCCCAATATGCCTACTCTCTTACTAAACTGAATGCAAATAGAGGTATGCGAAATGAGTAGCATGTCCCAATTTGCCGTATTCATAGGCAAGAAATACCCAGATGACAGAAATACCCAGATGACATTCCACTTCTGAAGTGTGCATCAGAAGGACACTTTAATATACAATGAAGGGTAACACTTTATTTTAATGTGTTACACATTACATGTACTTACTATTATAATAATATACAAGCAATGCATTGGTTGTTAGGATACATTTCAGTCAGCATCCAGACCAAAACAGAGTACATGCAAGTTACCCTAAGACAAACCCTAACCATATAGTAAGTACATGTAGTTAATTAATATTACTCAGTACTTAAATGTATATTTACACTGTAACAAGTACACATTAAAATAAAGTGTAACGCAATAAAGCTATAGAAGCTTATTAATGTACTTAATGGACTATGCTTGTTTAATGGTCACAAAGGTCTTCATTAAATGTTATGTGTATATATATATATATATATATATATATATATATATATACTGTATAGTTGTAGATAGTTTGAGGTAGATGCTGTATAAAGTCTGCATATTATGTATTTTCCTTCAGAGTCCGAGCCATGCTGGCTTCAGTTATATTCAGTCTGACCTGGAACTGTTGATCTTCAACATTTATGTTATCTGTGATGAGCTCAGTGGTGGGGTCTAAAGTCAAAACCTCGGCTCGGTAGCTCATACAATGCTCACAATAATAATGTTTGACAGATTCCATGTTTTACAGCGTCAGTGCTAGTCTGGGCCACTTATCAGAGCTCACGCTTTCCAGTTCCTCTAGAGTGACAGGCCGTTGAGAGGTGGCCCGTTGAGAATTTTGAGAGGTTCACAGATAGCTTGACGCGTCCTCCTCCTGAGCTTTGCAGACACGCTGAGCGCTGCAGCCCGGGTCTGACATCCACCATCTTTTAACACCCTAACCACAACTCTGATGGAGATGCAGAAGACTTTGTGAAGAAGGTCGTTCAACCCATCGTGCGCTCAGAGGTGTTAAGTGTTGTTTCATTTATAAGGAAGCAGGGGTCTTCACCTTCTTTAGTTCACTTGGAGATGATTGATGGAGGTTATATAAAGGAATAAATGCATGCCGCCTGCTGCTTTTGAAGATGAAACATATGCATTTGTTTGTGAGTCTGTGTGTGTCTGTGTGTCATAGCAAATGAGTCATGTTTTCATGTCAAGGAACATTCATGTACATTTGTACATTCATGAAGCTGACATTTTAGTTAAAGTTCTATAGTTTCACCCCTTCTGTTCAAGGTCATTTATGCCCTGTTTATTCAAATTATGTTTTTGTGTAATGCAAGTGTCTTTACAATGCATTTTAATCAATATTTCTCTTCTTTTTCCTCAGGATGTGAATTCTGAATATTTTTTTAATGTGTCTTCAATGGGATAACTTGATTTTGATGCTGACGTTATATATGATTATTTGATAGCGAAGAGATCAGTTAGCAGAGTATTATGCTTTTATGTCACATCAAACCAACATGATGTGAATCGACAAAAGAGGTTACTGATAACATTGACATGACTAATTTTTGTATTGTTTTTCTTATTGATCTTTTTCATTCGGTATCTCATCCTGTGCATCCCTTGTGCAGGAAATCTTTTGCATTTTTTTCTCTCTCGCCTTCTTTTTTCCCACTCCATACATTGTCTTTCTTCCGTACGATAAGTGTCAACAGAGAATTGTCATTTCAAAGCAGTGCCTTATCATGCTTCTCTCAGATACCAGATAAATCTTTAAACGTAACCGCAAATGTTTCAGCTGCCGGATCTGAAATGGAAAAATTCTATACAAATCAGTTCTCGCTTGTTCCATCAGATCAGGAGCGTAACGTGTGAATGCGTTCTTGCCATGTAAAGCAGACATTAAGCGCAGACAGTGGCACAGCGATTTCAAATAACGTGCTTTTTTTGCAAGATAAAGCCAGCTGGTAATTTACTGTGACCAGATACATGCAAATAAGCGCATCTTTAATAGGAGGGCTTGAATGCAAACGGGGGCAAATGCACTGGAGTGGTGTTTGCGATTAGCCATTCTCAAAGATTCTGAATTTTGATCTGCCGTATCCATGGCAACCCTCAATACAATACAGCATTTTGAGTGCTCGCTTCCCAAGGCTTCTGTCTCTTTCATCTCAGTAGAGAGACAATTTTCACAGCTTGTGCTCTTTTTCTGTTTTAAATTATGTGATTAGCAGAAAATAACAAACTGATAATGGTCGATTGATTAATTTCTATACAAAGGCATTTAAAGAAATAAGGAATATGCATTTTAAAGGAATAGTTTAGCCAAAAATAAAAAATCTTCTTATAAACCTGTACTATAGTCTTTCTTCAAGGAAACACTAAATGAGATCTTGGATAGAATGTTCAAGCTTTTCCATTTTATGAAATTGAATAGTGGTATAGCCTACTGACAAGCTCCAAAATGAGTCCATACAATGTGTGCGCTATTTTAGACAATATAATTTTTTTTAAGCCATTCTTAAGAATTTTGTTTTAAGATTTAAATGGGTTATATGTAAGAATGTTCTTGTATTAATCACCTTTTTATTGCCAATGTGTGAACAGGTTGAAGGGAAACTTTAAAAAACAAGACCTTCCCCAACTTTCTAGGTTGGCTATGAATGCCTGTAGACTGATATTTACATGATGGACTCTGGCCTTTTATTTTTATTTTGTTAACAACTGTTTATTGAGTTTTATTTTGTGGAACAGTAGTACAAAACAAAAATCAGCTGTACAAATTTAAAACCCATCCCATCCCACCCCTTGGTAGACTTAAAAAAAAATTAAAAATAAGTAAAATAAATAATAATAATAATAATAATAATTTTTACAAAGATTTTAGAAAAGAAGACACAACATTAAAAGCTGAATGCCATGAATTTACAGTTTTCACATTCCATGTATACGAGAAGTAGAGAGTTCCATCGAGATAATGTCTAACAGATACACGGTCCAGGTTCGTCTGTCCATTGTGTGAGGAGGATTCCAACGCTTGACCAGCATTTTTTTTGTATTTGCTGTGAGAGCAGCTAACAGTAAAGATCTTTGTTGGACGGACAAGGTGAAGTCCCAAAATTCATTCATGAAAAAATGGCGCAGAGTCAAATATATCTTAGTACCCAACAAATATGATAGGTCCTGTGAGAACTGAGTCCAAAAAGGTGTGAGAGAGGGGCACTCCCCAAAAAAATGCAAAAACGTTCCTAAAACTCCTTGGGAACAAAGATTACACTTAGTAGAAGACGACAGATCCATATAAAAATGTTTCATTGGAATCAAGTAAACCCTATGCAGCAATTTCCAATAAATAATTTGGTGATTAGGGTTTTTAGAAGACAATTTAAACATGCCCCATACCTGATCGAAAAATAAAACATGCACATCCTCATTAAGATCCTTAGCCCAAACAGTTGTAATAGATAAAGGTTTGTATGAATGCTCAAGAAGAAGGAGATAGATGACTGAAGCAGAGGAGGGAGATTCCTCAGAAGGAAGGATTAGTTTGTGCCAAGGGTGAACAGGCAGTTGAGAGTTCCAAGGCACCTCATAAACCCATAGGGCTGATGCGCAAATACATGCGCGAGTACATAAAAAAGGAGGTACCTGGCAGATTGTATTGAGTTTTAAGATTCTGGAAACCACTATCATCATAGATATCTCCCAGAGTGTTTACTTTATTATGAGTCCATTGCGGACAATAAAATGGAGTACTGCCTGACAAAAGGTTATTATTGTGGAAAACAGGCGAATGCCTATGCCACTTTGTAACTAGTTGTGAATGTCTTTCAACATCCCTCCATGTGGAGAGGAGATGGTTTACAATGGGACCAAACCGAGATTTACACTGCCTAAGCGGAACTCCTGAAAAAACAAGATGCTTCAATTTATACGGATAAACGATAGATTCCTCAATTGCTCTCTAAGACACAGAAGTGTCAGGATCAAACCAAATTGCTAAAGGGCGGAGGGAAAAGGCTTGAGCATACAGTCTAAAATTAGGGAAAGAAAGACCTCCATGTAATCTACATCGTTGTAAGGTAGTCAGTTTAATACGAGGACGTTTCCCATCCCATATATACCGTGAAACACATGCATCTAGATTATTCCAGTAGCCAACCGGTGGAGCGAGAGGAATCATGGAAGAAAATAAATTGATACATAGGAGAACATTCATTTTAATCCCCGATATATGGGCCTGAAAAGAAGTAGGAAGACGAGACCAATTTTCCAAATCTGAGGATACTTTGGCTAGAATACCATTATAGTTTTTTGAGACGATTTCCTGCAGGGAAGGAGAAACATCTATCCCCAAGTACTTAAAGTTTTGAACCAATGGAATAGATATAGAAAGGGACATGGAATCAATATTAGAATTGAGGGGAAGTAAACATGTCTTACTCCAATTAATTTTAAACCCAGAGAGAAATCCAAAATGGTCAAATAAATTCAACACATGAGGAATATAATGTGACGGCTTCTCCAAAAACAATAAGATATCATCAGCAAACAAAGAAATATGATGATGAGTATTCCGTATATTTATGGGAGAAATAGTTTCAGATTGTCGGACCGCTTGAGCTAAGGGTTCCAAGGATAGGGCAAATAACAGAGGAGACAGCGGCAACCCTGACGAGTACCTCGATGTATAAAGAATGGGTTACAGCGAACAGCACCTGAGAGAACAGTGGCTGCTGGATTGCCATTGAGAACATTTATCATATTTATGAAACTCGATCCTAGACCCAGATGCTGTAGAACCGCCCATAAATAGTTCCATTCTAGCTGGTCGAAAGCTTTCATTGCATCTAGAGATAATACTGCGCAATGGGAGGACAAACTACTATTTGAATTAATAATATGATATAACCTGTGTAAGTTATCCAAAGCTGAGCGAGATTTAATGAATCCTGTTTGGTCATGATGAACTAGCCTATTGATAAATTTCTCTAGACGACGAGATAGTACTTTAGCATATAATTTAACATCAGTCCCTATCAAAGAAAGTGGCCGGTAACTAGAACAGGAAGTCGGATCTTTATCTTTTTTTAACAAGAGAGAAATAACAGCTATATTAATGGATGGGTGAAATTATCCTTGAGTAACTGAAAAAAATGTATCATATCTAACATGAGGGGGCCTAAATCTGACCAAAACCTAGTATACAATTCGATTGGAATGCCATCTATGCCTGGGGATTTCCCCTTGTTCATAGATCAGATTACTGACTCCAGCTCCTGAAGAGTGATCGGTTCAGCCAGGTATTCTGAATCTGAATCTGACAGCCTAGGTAAATCAAGGTTGGACAGAAACGATGCAAAAGTGTCAGGGTCACCATCAGCAGAAGTAGTATAGAGTTTAGAGTAAAAAGAGTGAAAGGCAATATTAATGTCTTTAGGGTCTGTCATAATGAGCCCAGATTGGGATATTAGCAAACGTTTCACTGTTGCGTAATCTTAGGGCTAAAAGGTGGTTTAGTCTACTCCCTTGAAAATAATAATTCTGCCTGGATCTTTGGATCAGGAATTCTGCCCTGGATCTCAGTAATGAATTGAGTTCGGACCTAACCGCCATGATTTTACTGAGTGTATTGCCTGAGAAACAACGCTGATTATCTCTAGTCAGATTCTGGAGCTGTGATTCCAGTTCAACTATCGTTTTGTGTTGGAAAGAGGCATATGCAATTTAGTTATTCCTTATAAACCCTTTAACTGCATTCCAAAGTGTTCGAGGATCATCCACTGAACCTTGGTTAATTTCAATAAACTCAGCAAATTTATTTCTGAACTGACTGCAAAAATTTTCATCCTGTTACAATTTAGGGTTAAATCGCCATCTAGTGGCACGAGATGGCCGAGGGATCAAAGATAATCTGCACAAATTTCCATCATGATCCGACAAAGATAAGGAAGATATCGGCATCACGAAAAGCTGAAGATAAAGAAGTAGAAATGAAAATATAGTCAATTCGCGAATAGGATATAATAAACGCCAACTATCCACCAACGAGGATGAGGTTACACATTGCCGAAGTTTGTCAGAACACAAAGTTTGAGAGTGTGATTCCTTTGGTCCAGATCTATATAGGATATGCGACATTACAGAATTCATATCTGCACCCAATACAATTTCAAAATCTGAAAACTTCAAGAGATAGGTTGACAAAACAGAGAAAAAAGTAGGCTCAGGAGTACAAGGGGCATAAACTGAGAGAAATACAATATTGCTATTCTCCACTATTGTTTTTATATGTTATTCTACCATCTGTATCACAACCTTTATCTAAAATAGTAATATTTAAAGTCTTCTCTACCAATATTAGGACACCCTTGGTTTTAGTATCCGAAGATGAGTGAGATACCACTTCATAAAACCTATTATTACACCTGTGTAAATCCTCGTCTTTCAAATGGGATTCTTGAACTAACACTATATCAATCTTTCTTCTTTGCAAAAAAATCCAGAAAACCTGTACGTTTGTGAGGGCTATTTAGGTCATTAATATTACAACTCAGAATATTAAGGTCAGTCATAGGTGTTAAACAGAATTACTGCATAATAAGACAAAATACCAACAAATACAACAAACCTTGATCTGCCAGCACCCCTTAATATGGTCCGTGGCGTCAACAAAACCCTGCACATTACTGTAGCACCAACATTTGGCCTCATAGTCACATATTGACTAGGTAGTTTTTCTATTAAAAAAAGAAAAAAAGAAATGAGAGATAAAGAATACAACTAAAACAAAAAAAAAATCATAATCAGTAAGCGATACTGTATGCACAATGAACTATGAATTAAGAAGTGAAGATTAAAGTGAACAGTAAAAGACCTAACCTAACCATTTAGAGCATCTCTTCTCCGATTAGACAGCAAATATCCAGCTGGAGTTCACTGAGAGTTGATGGATGAATGGGTTCTGAGAAAATCTATTGCTTCTTCTGGGGAGTGTAGCATTTTAGGTTCACCTTGATTGAAAATGACCTTCAGCGTTGCGGGATAAAGGACAAAATTCTGGATGCCAGCGTCTCTCATCTCCTTCCTAATTGGCGCAAATGCACTTCTTCTTTTTGCGGTGACTGGAGAAAAATTTGGAAAGAAAGACAGCGTTGCTCCGTCGGAAGTTTTCACCGGGGCGTGAAGTCTGGCGGCCCGCAGAATGAGCTCCCTGTCCGTGTATCGCAGCAGTTTAAAGATGAAAACCTGTGGGTTAGCACGATCTGAGGAGTGCCTTGTGTACACACAATGCGCTCGCTCCACTTCAATCTCTTTGCCCGCCAGAGATGGGAGCCACGTCGGTAGCGATCTTTTCAAAAAGCCCATAGGGTCCTTTTCGGAACCTTCAGGCAATCCAACCAGACGCAGATCGCTGCACCTATTGTGATCCTGTAAGTCCACAACCTGTTACTCGAGTGCAGAAATGCGTCTATCGTGATCTGCAACAACTTTCTTTTGTTCTCTCATCTCCCCTGTAAGAAGATCCAGTTTAGAGCATAGCTACTGAACAACTGACATGTGAGAAGCGAATTCGTTCCGCATCGCCGACAACTCGGTTCTTAGAATGTTCTCAAAGTGTGTAAAAGTGTTCGCCATCTTGTCCATAATATCGCTTGAGTTCGGTGATTTGGATTTATTCTTAATCGGATAAGCATATGCTGACAACTCCTGGTGTTTATGACTGTATGCCATCAGGTAAAGCACAACCAATGAATAAAACTTAAAACAAAACTAAAAAATCTGCAAAAAGAGGCCAACACGATGCCTGTGAAGCAGTCTTATTGATTATAACTGCTGTTTTTTGCTGTGTGTTTATTTTGTTATTGGAAGGAAAGCGTGCATCACATATTTACATATTCATATAAACATCGCTCTCAGGGATATTCGTTAACAGTGGTATCATTGCAAATGTATTTCCATCTTCTTTTTTACTTCTAAGTAAAGAATGAAAAAGAATTTGCTGTGAGTATTTCATGGCACTGAATCACGTTCAGTGTCTAGTGCATTCCATGTGCATGAGTGCGAGCACGAGCAAATAAGTTGATAGGCTATTGCTTATAACAAGTGTTTCTGAATTCTACATGTTGTGAGGTTACACTGTATGGGAACAAAAAACAGTTAGCAACAGTAACGTCAAACCTGCTGTGACCTCCTGCCCAGTTTTTCAACTAAAGAAGTTTTAGAGAATAATGGCATCCATTTGGTTCTGACTTCAGAACATGGAATATTTGAATGGACTGCTTTTATGGTGTTTTTTGTCCTTTTTGGAGTTTGCCAGTATAAAGCACTATTCACTTTTGCCGATGATGATTTTGCTTTTCACATAGACAAAACAATAATATGGGGTCAGGACGATATGAAGGTCATTTTATTTTTTTTGGCAGAACAATTCTTTTAGCATGCTCCCCTATTAACTAAGAAATGTTTGCCTGCCCAATTGCTGCTCATTTTAAACCCTTCTGTGGCTGTATGCCTGAGCAGTGAAGTCTAACAAGGCCATTAAATTTGAGATGATCTCATCATTTAGGCCACTAAAGCATGTTAGAGCCGTCTGCAATAGCCAGTTAGGTTCTGACCTTCCTTATGGCTTCATCTGTTCATATATGTTTTGCGCATACTGTTCATTACGAGAGACAAATGACTCTGCTGATATGAGATGCATCTCAAACTGTAATTGAGCTGGTATCTGGGAGGACTGTGAGACGCACTGCTGTGTTGAATCTTGCTCTGACGGGGCAGTGGGGGAGTGAGAGTTTAATGGTGGCCACTCTTGCAGACATACGAGATACTGGAGCCAAGCCTGTGATGGTGTACATCCATGGAGGATCGTACATGGAGGGCACTGGAAACATGATTGACGGAAGCGTGCTGGCCAGTTACGGGAACGTCATCGTTATCACGCTCAACTTTCGAGTCGGCGTCCTAGGTAAGCACTTTTCTTTGTTATGTAACGTTTTCAAGGAGCAGCCATATTGGAGAAATTGCACTTACTCACTTATCAGCGAATGATTACTGCAAGAATGTTCGCTAATGATGCCTGTGGTTCAGTGTTCAGTATTAAGACTACTATTTTTACATTTACTTGAATTATAAGTTGAGTGCTTTTTGCTAAATCAGTAAATGTAAAACACTGAGGCAGGAATGCAGAAACATTTTAAGAGACGGAATTAAAGAATAATGCTCACAGCGATATAAACTCTTGCCAAAGTTCAGTTTACTTGGCTTTTTCAACTTGCGCAGTGTTTTGTTGATTACTTCTTAAAAGCTGTCCAGAAAAATGTTCAGTCATCCAGTTATGCATTAATTTGAAACATAAGCACAATAAATGGAATTTCAGAGTGAGTTTATAAAGTCAAAAGATGAATACTGAATCCAAATATATCCCATACATTTTACTAAGGAGCTTTAGGTAAGTGCTTATTCAACAGATGCTTTATTCTATGCATGTATCAAAGCATCAAACATTTTGGGTTAACTTGAAATCATATGTCTTAATCAAGAGCTCATGTGTGACTCTTTGCTGGGTTCGAACCTACAGTCTTTTGGTGGCAGGCCCACGTCTGTAAAGCACTGGACTACAACTGTAGAAATCTCTTAAATATTGTGAATTAAAATCATGTGATGGTTTATTCCATATAACACAAGAAATAAGTAGATATATCTGAACAACTACTGAAGGCAGACTGGGATATGTCCTAAATAAGTCAAAATGAGAGGGAAAAAATAGAAAGGGGTAATTTTTAGGCATCATCCAAAGCAGAGTCTAGTTGCTTAATTATATATATCAAGCATTTTACAAAAGATTTCACTGTGGCTCAAAACTGTCTGTTATACTGAGTGCAGATTTTAGCACATCTAACCAGTTCTAGTGTTTCACGGTAAGGGAGGTGGAAGTACATGCATGTTGTACACTCTGATTCTATCTTGACCCAAAAGATTATAAAAAAAGAAATAATTCTCATCTCCTGCATATAAGTGGTACAGTCTTGCAGAAACTGCAAACATGAGAGTAGAATATGAGTCTGTACAAGTTTCCTGCTGACATTTTGTAATATGTTTGGTTGGTTGGTTATTTATCATCACAACTCCTTTAATAAGTGATATGCTCTAAATATTTATCAGACTTTTGATGTGCATGTAAACATGCTCAATGTCAGTTTGTTTTAAAGTGCCCTACAGTCACTAATTTTATTACTTAAAACTCAACTTTTATAATCAAAATAAAAAATATATTTTTTTTTCCCGTGGATATAATTTTTCATGCCTTAAAATGGCCTGAATATAACTGTACATCCATACCTCATTTAGTATACGCAGAACCATTAATATGCAAATTAGTCCCTGCCTCCACCCAATCACACCAGCTAAGACTATCAACTCCACTTTCACTCGGTTAACTGAAGTAGTAAATGCTACACAATGGCAGGTGGCACTACTGGATTCATTGGGTTAAATGTTTGAATGAGAAACCAGAGAAGAAAAGTGAATTACACATGAACGTCTACAAGTTCATGTATCAGAATGGTAATCAAGTCAAGTTGAGCTTTATTGTCATTCCGCTACATGTGGGGACATACAGTGGAACGAAATGTCGTGTCTCGCAGGACCACGGTGCTACATAAATACAGACATACAACAATGAAGTAAAAAAACAATATAAACCTATACACAACTAACCTACTGACAGATTTTAACTATAAGTATACTATATATAAATATTTACCCTATACAAACTAAAAAAAAATAAAAGATAAAAAATACAAACTATACGAATGCATCACATAAATATTTACCCTATACAAACTAAAAAATAGAAGATAAAAAAATACAAACTATACGAATGCGAATGAGCCAAGCAGCTGATTGGGGAACAGTGCAGGATGTTTTGTAGTGCATGAGCATGTGAACATACATATATTGCTGAGTCTTTTGTGGGATTGTGTACACGCAGCAGTGTGTGTAAAGTGTCTAGTGCACATAGAGGAGAGTGTGTTACTACAGGTGGTTTGTACAGGCCCACTCACCTGTGTGTAGCACACTTCGAATTGCACAAAAAAGTTCCATACAGTTTTTTCTTTGGTGTGGTAAGGTTTGGGGTGGGGGGTGGTCCATGTTTCAGGAGGTAGGGGTTTGCATGGGGTTTCAGAGGGGGGCGGGGTGGTTTGAGTTCAGGGCTCTCACAGCCTGGGGGAAAAAGCTGTTGAGCAGTCTGGCGGCGCGGGCTCTGATGCTCCGGTACCGTCTTCCTGATGGTAGGAGCTGGAAGAGACTGTGGGAGGGATGTGTGGAGTCCTTCACGATGCTGTTGGTTTTGCTGGAGCATCGTGTAAGGAAAATGTCCAGGATGGAGGGGAGAGGGACACCGATGATCTTTGCAGCTGTGTTCACTGTCCGCTGGAGGGTCTTGCGGTCAGCAGCACTGCAGTTCCCGTACCAGACAGTGATGCAGCTGGTCAGCACACTCTCAATGGTGCCCCTGTAGAATGTGGTGAGGATGGGTGGAGGGAGACTTGCTCTTTTCAGCCGGTGGAGAAAGTGTAGGCGCTGTTGTGCCTTTTTGGAGAGTGACATGGTGTTGGTGGTCCAGGTGAGAGCCTCTGTGATGTGCACCCCCAGGAATTTAGTGCTGCTGATTCTCTCCACAGTCGAGCTGTCGATGGTCAGTGGGGGGTGGTCAACAGAGTTTCTCCTGAAGTCCATCACAACCTCCTTTGTCTTCCCCACATTGAGGGACAGATTGTTAGTGCCACAGCATTCAGCCAGCTGTGCCACTTCCTCTCTGTTGTGCATTTCATCGTTGTTGCTGATGAGACCTACCACTGTTGTGTCATCAGCAAACTTGATGATATGGTTGGAGCTGAACTTGGCAGTGCAGTCATGGGTCAGCAGTGTGAAGAGCAACGGGCTGAGCACACAGCCTTGTGGGGCACCTGTGCTCAGTGTGGTAGTGCTCGAGGTGTTGTGGCCGACACGGACTGACTGAGGTCTTCCGGTTAGAAAGTCCAGGATCCAATTACAAAGGCAATTGTTAAGGCCCAGCAGGTTTAGCTTATTTATGAGCTGTTGTGGGATTATTGTGTTGAATGCCGAGCTGAAGTCAATGAGCAGCATTCTAACATAGGAGTCTTTATTTTCTAGGTGGGTAAGAGCCAGGTGGAGGGTGGAGTAAATTGCATCGTCCATAGAGCGGTTTGGACGGTATGCAAACTAGAGCATAGAGCGGGTCGAGTGTGTTGGGGAAGCTGGTTTTGATGTTGTGCATGACTGACCTCTCAAAGCACTTCATCATGATTGGAGTCAGTGCTATGTGATGGTAGTAATTTAGACAGGACACAGGTGATTTCTTTGGTACCGGTATGATTGTTGTGGATTTGAGACATGTGGGGACGACTGCCTGGCTCAGCGAGGTGTTGAAAATATCTGTGAGGACATCTGTCAGCTGTGTAGCACAGTCTCTCAGAACACGGCCAGGTATGTTGTCAGGACCCGCAGCCTTGCGTGGGTTAATCCTAGACAGGGTCTTCCTTACGTCGGCTGGAGACAGACAGAGCACCCGGTCGTTGGGAGGTTTTTGTGCAGGTGTGTCATTCTGCATTTCAAACCGTGAATAAAAGTGGTTGAGTGCATCGGGGAGGGATGTGTCATCATCATAGGCCTGTGGCGGGTGCTTGTAGTCAGGCTCCGTGTGTCTCTGCTGTCTGGTGAAGTGATTGTTGATTTTTTGAGCATATGACCGTTTTGCATTTTTAATGCCACAGGACAGATTGACTCTTGCTGTTTTTATCTCCTGATCTGAAATCTTCATCTCTGGTCTTTAGCAACCCATGAACCTCTGCTGTCATCCATGCCTTCTGGTTTGCACGTGTGGTGATGGTCTTGGTGACTGTCACATCATCAGTGCACTTTTTGATATAAGTAGTCACAGTTTCAGTGTACTCATGCAGGTCTGTGTGGTTGTTGTAGGTGGCTGCCTCTTTAAACATGTTCCAGTCTGTACACTGAAAGCAGTCCTGTAGTGTTGAGGTAGCATCATTTGGCCAAATTGTGATGAGTTTTTGAACCGGTTTGGCAAGTTTGAGAAGTGGTCTGTATGCTGGGATTAGCATAACAGAGATGTGGTCCGAGTACCCGAGGTGGGGACTGGGTACAGCCTTGTAAGCGTTCTTTACTGTTGTATAAACAAAGTCCAGTGTGTTGTTTCCCCTTGTTGCAAAGTTCACATGTTGGTAGAACTTTGGCAAAACTGTCTTTAAGTTTGCGTGGTTGAAGTTTGCGTGGTATTTGTTTGTTGTTCACTGATGGCGCTATACAGTTCACGAAGCGTGTCTTCAGCGTTTGCACACGGGGAAATGTAAACCACGACAATAACAATGGCCGTGAACTCGACACTTCACAAACAGAAACTCCACCAGCGATGAACAGTGTTTTGATAATACCATAGCATTGTTACACCAGTCTTTGTTGATATACACACACAAGCCACCTCCGCAGGTTTTACCAGATAGTGATGAATATCTATCCGCTCGGTAGCTGGTTAGCTCATGCTGCTGAATGGCGGAGTCCGGGATGTTGTCGTTTAGCCATATTTCGGTGAAAACAAACACACAACAATCCTTTGCCTCATGCTGTGTAGACCGACTGAGTTGAATTAAGTGCAGTTTGGTTTCCAGAGAGCAAACGTTTGAGAGCATGAGTGTTGGAAGATTCGGTCTTGTGGGGTTAGCCCTTAGCCTAGCTCGTATACCTCCGCGCTTACTGCGCTTCCGTCCTCTGTTACACCACTTGCAACGCCATCTTGGCCTTATGCATTTTATGTATTGTTCCATACAATGTCAGACACGTACAGTACAGTAACTGTAATTAATATAATTGGCCTTTGGTTTAACTACCTTATCAAACAGCTATAATGTGTTGCTAATGTTTCACAAATCGTGTTCCTGCCAACCTCAAACAGCTAATGTATATGAAAAGTCCCACCTACATGTTAATGGAACTGGTTACATGTTTGTGACGAAAGGAAACAGTGCTGCTTTAAACTGCATTTTTGAGACTGTCTGCACTGCAGTTTTAAGGATAAAATGCACAGTGATGATGTTGACTAATTAATTTGCATGTTTTGTTTTTAAGCATATTAAAAACATCAGAGAGACAAACAATGTTAAAAACTTGATTTTAACCACAGGGGTCTTTGAGTGTTACATAATGTACAGGCACATCTCAAAAAATTAGAATATCATGAAAAAGGTCAATATTTTTTGTCACTCATTTCAGAAAGTGAAACCCATATATTATATAGATTTATTACACAGAGTGAAACATTTCAAGCCTTTATTTCTTGAAATGTTGATGATTATGGCTTACAGATAATGAAAACTCAAAATTCAGTGTCTCAGAAAATTAGAATATTACATAAGATCAATAAAAAAAAAGCATATTTTAAACAGAAATGTCAGGCTTCTGAAAAGTATGGTCATTTCTATGCACTCAATACTTGGTTGGGAATCATTTTGCATGAATTACTGCTTCAATGCGGCGTGGCATGGAGTCAATCAGCCTGTGGCACTGCTCAGGTGTAATGGAAGCCCAGGTTGCTTTGATAGCGGCCTTCAGGTCATCTGCATTGTTGGGTCTGGTGTCTCTCATCTTCCTCTTGACAATACCTCATAGATTGTCTATGGGGTTCAGGTCAGACGAGTTTGCTGGCCAATCGAACACAGTAACACCATGGTCATTGAACCAGCTTTTGGTACTTTTGGCAGTGTGGGCAGGTGCCAAGTCCTGCTGGAAAATGAAATCAGCATCTCCATAAAGCTGCAGAAGGAAGCATGAAGTGCTCTAAAATTTCCTGGTAGATGGCTGCGTTGACTGTGGACTTCAGAAAACACAGTGGACCAACACCAGCAGATGACATGGCAGCCCAAATCATCACTGACTGTGGAAACTTCACACTGGACTTCAAGCAACATGGATTCTGTGCCTCTCCACTCTTCCTCCAGACTCTGGGACCTTGATTTCCAAATGAAATGCAAAATTTACTTTCATCTGAAAAGAGGACTTTGGACCACTGAGCAACAGTCCAGTTCTTTTTCTCCACAGTTAATGTTCGTCTTCTGGATCATTGCCAAGGCAGCAGTCTTCCCCATTATTGTGGTTTCAAAGAACAAGAGATACTCAGAATTTATACTGTAGGGATGGTCATTAATTGAAACTCGAATGTAAATATTCTAATATTTTGAGATACTGATTTTTGACTTTCATGAGCTGTAAGCTCTAATCATCAAAATTAAAGCAAACATTTTTTTTAAATGTTTTAATTTACATGTAATGAAGCTAAAATATATGAAAGTTTCACTTTTTGAAATAATTTACTAGATAAAATTAACTTTTTCATGATATTCAAATTTTTTGAGATGTACCTGTAAATGTATTTTGCCCTGACAATTATTTTAATGATTATTAATTTAATTATTATTTTTTTATTTAATTTAATTTATATATGACGGTGAATTAAATTAAAATAAGTTTTTTTTATTATGTTTTATTTATAAATGACAGAATATGCCTTTAATATGGTTTTTAAATATTTATATATTTAAATAAATTAATTCCATTTCTATCTGCCAAATGTCTATACTGTTATATTATACAAATTTAATACCACTCACCCTGATGTGAAAATTAATAATTACTTGCAGTTTTTTTTTTTCTCAAACTTGGTTGCATTTGGCATATATTTTACATAAGAGCTGATAAAATGTAAAAACTGTAAATTGAATGCAATGTAAGTCGCTTTGGATTAAAGCGTCTGCTAAATGCATAAATGTAAATGTAAACATAATATGTTTTGCTAATGGTGCAATCTCTAGAACTGATGGCAGGATTGTGAACTTTGCATTTTCCCTTTATTAAAACACAGGACACCCCTCATTTGCATTGTGATAGCTGCTGCAAATGTAAATGAAATTCAGAGCAGAGTGAACAATTCCAAGGAAGCAAACTAAATAAATAATAGGATATTAATACAAAAAAGAGCCTGCATTTAATTATGCAGCTTAAAGTTATGAGGAGAGAATTATACGGTATGTAAAAGATTCTTCGTTTACCTTGTGGCTATTCTGACTTGTGTATGCTCCATGAACACGGCTGTATGTAGGTTACACGGGTTTGATGTAAAATTTATGCATTTATGCATGGATGTGCCTTATTCGAGAAGCACGTAAAATAGCACTCTAGAATAAAAACAGCACTCTAGATGTGAGCGAATACAGCCTGGAAATTTGCGACACAATAACAGACATCTCCGCACTGTACAGTCTTTATTACTGAAGCCTGTTTAATAAGTCTCGCCGGAGTTTTATCATATCACTGCAGCGTTTCCACCTGTCCTGTGGATGTGATAATTATTGCTTCTAAGTGTGGACCCTGTCTCTCCAGGGGCCCTATTTGGAGACTTTTGCATGTGAACTCCACACCATGTAGATGGCTGAGAACTCATAACTGGTTTAATATTTAATTACAAATGCCAGATCACCGGCAAGTCTTTTCTGCTGTTGGCGTCCTGCGGATGGGGCGTCTGGCTGTTTGTGACTGATGGGATATGTGCCTACTGTGGCATTCGGATTTGATCAGACACAGAGTTTGGCCAGAGACAATTTGTTTATAGAAATGCTGTCTTGTTGGGCATCGATTGGCGCATGTGTGCGCGTGTGGATTAGGCCGGGCTTGTCGGGACCCTTTAATGGCGTGTAATGACTCCTAGTCTGGGGGGAGTTTCTTGTATCACTGCTCTTTACAAATATAATTACTCACTGACTCTCCAGAGCATGTCAAATTCCATTTCCTGTGGGGAAGACTTAATTACTGTTTCCAGATGCATTAAATATTAACAATAGCCACCTCTCTTTTAAAAATCCATGGACCTTTGCCCTTATGAAAAATATGGAATAAATCACCATCACTTGGATTTCTGTTTGGTTGCGAAACCAAATATAATATAATGCTATTATTATTTACTTTTGCGGCATATAGATATGATTTTGAAGCTGTACATTATGGCTGTTTTAGAATTGTTTTGTTTGTTGTTGTTTTTCCCCAGATCTCATAGCTCAAGGCAACATAAATGTTTGATTGCATTCCATTACATTCACGATTCTTTCTGACTCAGATACACATTTACTTTTCTATGAACATCATCAGTATGGTTGGGCATGTAGACAAAACATCCATCTGGAACAAACAGTATGCATTTGTTCCATTACGGGAGTCTAATTAAGAAGATCATGTGGATGTGGCACAAGAAAAGTGATTTTCATGCATGGATCTTCTGTGACTGGCTGGCTCAGCTACAATGCAAATCAAATTCAGAAATTAATTTCTTCTGCTGTTTGTTCGTGAGATGATATTAGGTATTGGTGCGTAGATTTTCCATGTCACTGACAACTGTGTATTACTGCAAATGGTTTCCGATTAGATTCTGTGAAACATTTTTAGCATTCGGAGTAAAATGTTGCATGTTCAGCAGTGATGTGAAATTATATTTCATATGACTTCCTCAAAGGCTATTCCAAAATCCCTTGGCAAATATATGTTTCATCTAGGTCAAGAGCTTGAGATGCATTTCATGTAAAGAAATGCTACAGCCAAAGTGGCTGGGTCTCTCTCAGGAAACGCTGCAGTTTGTGCCTGAATGTGTCAGGATTTTTCAAATTCATTTTATTATAAATGCTTATTGCTGAACTCTGAAAATGTATTTGAGGGCAATATAACCTCCACCCAAATATTCAAATTAACAGGCAGAGCATTTGATCGTTTCTTAAAATAAATAATCTATGCTATTTTTAGTCAGTATTTTTGTACTATGTGCAAATAAACAAACAAATAAATAAATAAATCGAAGCACTAAGATTACAATTGTGAGAAATGTTTTATTCATGTGAGCTGAAAAGCAAGAGTGATGAGGGCAGAAATTCTGAAGCCATTTTTCAGTGAAACAAAGGCCATGTGCTCAGAGAGACAGACACCCGATTAAATTATAAAAAAAACATGGAAAGAAATTACAGTGTTTCTAATCAAATGAGAATTAATCGGAAGGGGAAAAAAACATACTCTGAAATCAATTTATAGCACAAATTAAAAACTGAAATGCCCAAAGGCTGAAATAAATCGAAGATGAAATTCTACAAATGTTTGGCCTGTTAATGCGTTAGCTGCCCAGAAGCAAACGATGAGGTCTTTAAGTTCTCTCGCAGTCTGCGGCCTCAAAACTTTTCCCAAGTGCATCAAATGTCTTTTCATAAGTTTGTGAAGGAAGACAACAGAATCATCAAGGTTGTTTGGAGCTTTGAGCTCCAGAGTTCCCAGGAGCCTCTGGTTTTCCTCAGGCAGTTCTGATTTACCTCCAGGCCCTGCCGGTTCCAGAGCTCGTGCCTCTTGGCCTTTGTGGGTGTAAATTACTCAAAAACCTCAGTAAAAACCACAGTCTCTTTATCCAAACCTGACCTCTGGGTTTGAGGAATTGATCTTCGGTATGATGGCTGCTGTCAAAGTGTCATTTGAGTGCTGTGACATTTGGATTCTTCCTGGCCTAGTTTTACGCAATTGAAAGATTTGTGAACAGTTCAAGTGAGACAGACCGTGTCACAAGAAACTGTTTCGATCACACAAACCACTAACTTTTTTAGAGCTCTGGCTTGTCACTAAAGAGGTTAGTTTTCACAAAAGATCATGTTTGATTTGCTTTACATACATCTCAAGTGTCAAACCAATGGGCATAGTGCACAAAACAAATACGTGCAGTTTATAGAAGTAGATATTTACCAGATTGTTTTTTTCTTCTAATGCTACCTTGAGTGTCTTGCTCGAATGCAAAATACTAGTTCATGAACAACTACAACCTTTTCAGATTAGCTGCTTTTATGTGCACCCAAATAATCTGTTAGTAATTATATTGAAAAGCTGTAATGTAAACACCTCAATCGAACCAAATGAAATTTCAATAGGATTAGAAAGGGACATGAAATAATCAAATCAGCAGGGGAAAAAAACTAAGCACATAAATGCTTACATGCAATTATTTACTCATAAAATTATTCAGTTAGATTCAAAATACCTTGTGCGCATGAAAGAGGTTGTGATGTTTACCTGATCCCTTTTATAATAAGATTCCTGTCAACATTTGTTTTACTAATTAACATGCATTTTGTCCGTATTACAAACTGGTCAGTGAAGGAGACTGATTTTTTTGTGTTTCTCATAAAGGCCTTGGAGACTTGAGTTAAGTCCTTTAGACAAGAGTTTGAGATTTGCATGTTGCTAAGCTAAAGCCACAGTACTCCAGTAGGTATAAAAAATGCATAGTACAGAAAAATGCTGGGTGAAATAACTGTGAATTATTCAATACTTTGCAGTATTGAATGAAATATATTTATAGTTTCACATTACTTTTGCATTGTTTTTCAATGAGCTTGTTCCAGTGGATTTTGATATTACCTTTTCTGAATGAATGAATTCATGTTCTTTCAGAGCTGCATAACATTTCCACAGGCCTTAGCAATGGGAGTGCATCTTTGACAGTGTTGTGCAAGTTACTTCCAAACTGTAATACATTACAGATTACTTGTTACTGTTATTTAAAAGTAATTCCTTACCTTACAATATTACTGTCTCAGAATTGTAATGCGTTACATGACTCCTGTATTACTTTTGAGTTACTTTCACCAAAATATCTACAGAAGTAGAACTTAACATTCTAAAATGACAAAATATACTAGAGCCCTGCCCTAATGGCAAAGTGTTTATATTTCGTTCCGGCTTTTTATTAAGTTAATTTACTTTCTTAAAGTAACGACCAAGCGGCCAGCAGCAGACCGGCAGGCTGATCATAGCTTATGTTTGATCAATTTAGCCTTCTCACATCATCATGACTTGCCTAAAATAAAATCCATAGATATACTAAAACAGTTCAAGCATATAACAATGTTTAAACGTTAAACCTAGATAAATGTGCGCTGCATCCAGTAGTTTGTGTGGAGAGTGGAAGCTAAAGCGCAGGACATGGAGGCACCAGCGCAATCAATTGCAATTTTTTTCAATGGAAACAACTTACGCCGTAATTTTTGCTCATAAAGGTAAGAGTAATGCATCATTCGTAACTGTAAAGGGTCTACTTTTATTTGTGTGCACTCACAATGTCAACAAAACATTGTGCTTTTATCTTGAACAGGAGCGCTTCACAAAAATGAACCGAAAGTCAGCGAATACATGCCTCACAGACTTGATAAATATATCTATAGAAAGCTTTAAATTACTACTTAACTAAATAAATAAAAACAAAAACTCTTTAATATAATAGTTATCCGTGAAGATGCACTTCTCTCTAAAGGCGCATCTAAGGAGGAGATGGCGAAACCTTACTATTTTCCCTGGACACATTCATGGTAATTACTTTATTATTACTGGGGCTTTTGCTTTATTGCGTGTATTTGAAGGCAGAACTCTTCAGCTGTGCTGATGGCTCGCTGCTGCTGCGGGACATGCTCTTGACAGTCGCGGCAGCATGGACTCATGTTATTTCCACCAGTGCAGCAATTTGTTTTTCATCAATAATTGATGGATGTCTAAACATAAAGATAAGGAGAAGCCTAAAACAGGCCAGAGGACCGGCCCGCATCTGAACTATGACGTGAATATTGGCCCAAAGTCCAGCCCTAGGGACGTTAATTTAAAAAATTAAAATTTGGGCTAAAAGTGTGTTGTAACATAAGCGTTACTGAACATGTACCGAGTAAAATATTACTGAAAATTGATTAGTAATGCCTTACATTACTGCGTTACAGCAAAAAAAGTAATCCGTTACTGTAATGCATTACTTTTGTAACGCGTTACTCCCAACACTGATCTCTGATGCCTTGAAATGCTGTCCAGGAAGCTCACTTTTTTTTATAAACATTGTACAACTATACAAGCCATGGTGAATAGCCTTTCTTTGTGTTTCACTTATGTTGCAAAGAGACCAGTCGTCTATGTCGGTCTTTGGGAAAAAAAGTGACACGTTGTTTCAGGGCGAATAGAAACTTCTGACAGGGAACTCCATGTGATGTTCTGCTCAGGTTGTTTTTTCTTAAAGGGAGATATTCATTGATGGTTTGGGGCCAGGAATTTCTGCCTCTTGGCCAAACTTTGCATCCATCATGCATGTGGTGACATTTTGCTGACCTCTAAATCTTGGAGTATCTTTTTTTAGAACTGGGTCCTGTCTTAAAGTATAAATGGCTATTGGGTGAAGAATTCCCTTCCTCTAGTCAGGGCATTAAGTTCAGCTGTCTTAGAGTAGGCCTATTGGCTGGGGAATGTGTCCCAACAACCTTAGTGAACAATGTTGAGTTTGGTATGAAGCAATTACGTTACAACCCAAAGGCACAAACCAGCTTCATTGGGAAAAAAAATGGAAGAAAATGTGCCTGTGGTGATATTTCTACATTATTATTACGCTGCTTCTTTGTGGCACTTTCAAGTCAAGTCACCTTTTTTATATAGTGCTTTATACAAAGATTGTTTCAAAGCAGCTTGACAAAACAGTGATGCAAACTTCAAATATTCAGCTCCAGTCAATTTAGTGTTGTTTCAGTTCAATTCAATAACTGTGTAAAGTTCATTAATTATCAAACAAGTACAATTCAGCAGTAAGCAGCTCCACCAAACACAGTAGTGCCGTTATTCAGTTAAAATCAGTTCAATGTTGATTCAATTCAGTTCATTAACCATGTCGATGTAGCAAAATTTGTCAGTTCAAGTTTTGTTCTCATCCGATAGCGTCAGTGCCTGCCTGGCACGATGCTCATAGCTGGCTATAGGAATCTGTAACAAGGGATTGTGTAGTCGCTGAGGATCTGTGCTGAGGACTTGTCATGTTGAAGTCTTCGCCAAGCAAGAAGGGTAGTGTTGTGGTCATTTCTTGGGTGAAGGTCTACCATCAGGGCTGGATACAGACCGGATCTGACTAACTTTGGTAACCTCGGGATTAGGACAGATAGACTAATATCATTGATGTCATTCTTTTTACAACGTAACATCTGGTGTTATGGGAGGTTTTCCTGTCTCTGGTTACTTTCAAAGTGTTTTATGCAATTTTATCGAAACTGATGAGCATGAATCTGGCAATGTTTTATTACATTGGCTGTTGCACATATCACTGCAGTTCGGAAATAAAATATGCAGTGAGTGACACTAAAAGGTTAATGCACTAGTGTTTTAACATACTGTACCACCTACACTAAACCTTGCTGAGGCAACTACGCCATTTCCGCTTGCCTCTACACATGGGCGTCAGAAGCAAAAAAAGAAAAAGTGGATGGGTCCTCCCCCAACAAATTTTACTGAGTAAATGCCATTTGCTGCATTCTGGTTCCTTTTAATTAAACTGTGGCTTTTATAGCCTAAAACGGTTACCACATACCTGGCAAGGTTCCCCAAAAATTGGCACAGCAACAAAAGTCTAGTAATTGTTTTGAACAAATAAATTTGTGGACTGTAACTCTTAGTGTTATAACAACATAGTGTAACTGTAAAGTAAGTACAAATACTTTATGATGCCTTTAAAAGCAAAAGTCTAACAAATGATGAACATTCGCTTAAATACCAGCTTGTTTAGTAACAGTATGTGAGCACATAGCCAGACCCACCGAGCATCAGATATACCAAGATGCTTTGTTTACCTTGCTGTGTTGCGGGAGTGCAGCAGACGTGAGTAGTGAAAATACGGAATGTAGTTTAATTTATATGGACTCTGAATGAGCCAAGTGGAATGGGTTTGAGGAAGCAGCAGCGTGGAAGTCAAGGCTGTAGCTACTGTAAAACGCTGAATGGAGTTCCCTAAAAAGTGTAATGAATTTGACTGACAGCACTCTGAAAAGTGGACAGACATATGCACTGAATCATTGAATAAGACAGTAAAAGTGAGTGGGTCCAATATCATTGGTCTTAAAAAGTGGGTGGGTCTTGTCTCACCCACATACAATGTTTCCAACGCCCATGCTTTTACAAGTCTTTTATCATGATCCTGTGGTTCATGGGAATCATTCTTGCGCTTTGCAAGCTGCACCTGGTGAGCTAAAAAGCAAGTTTACAACATCAGAAAAGCCATATGTAGCTGATTATGTGATGCAAATGTCAAAATGTTAGTTTACAGAACATGCACTAAAAGTGTTTTGAGATCATAACATAGTATTATGCAAGAAACTGCACAGAAATAAGTTGTATTAATCAATAATCTGCCCTGTAATCATAGTTTGTGTAAAGGAATAAAAGCTGTTGGCGTTTTACTGCCACTAGAGTACATTTCAGCTGGAAACTGAAATGAGTTGTATGTATAAGAATGTTTTTTTGAGTTTTACAAAAATGTAGAGGCATGTGAGCCTGTGCTGCAAAGACATATTGATCTTTGTTTCTAACCCCCTCCAGAGCAGATCAGGTCAGCTGGAGGCAAATATGTGTATAAATGTCTTTTTAAAATGAGTTTTCAGTTCTCCATGTATCAGGCTTCTTGTTTACAGCCTGTTGCCGATATCTCTGGCGATCCATTACTTCTTTACTCACACTGTGGCATAACTTTTTCTTCCTCTATTCCATCCAGACTGCCCTGATCAGCTCATTTGTCTTCTACCATGAAGGAGGGTTTGTCCATCATCAGGTGTGTTTGGGTCAGAAATGATCTGTCTTGAGAGACTTATATTGGCTCTCCAGCCAACTCTTGCTACTCGTCTTGTGAAGTGATTAATCATGGTTTGGCCAGTGAAGGAACCAAGGCCAGCTGTCTTAACGCATGTGGGAGGCAATATTCTCTACATTGTGTCGGCTGAAATGAGGAAGGTGGGTGTGGAGGACCGGCAGAGAGGTGTGAAGTTGGGAGCCATGAGAGTGGACGTGGGAGCCCAATCCACTCACTTTGTGTGACTCGACAAATGAGAAACTCAAAGCGGAGGAAAAAAGAAAAGAAAAACCTGAGTAGGTGTAATTATTTACATGGGGTACGTGCATGCCTTTTGTGAATGAAAAGCCTGTCAGAATTGGTCACAGGATGTTTGAATTTCTAAAGTGTTGCTTTAGAGGCAGAGAAACCAGCACCGCTCGCACATAGAGTGGGAGGAATATCGGAATGGATGAACTGAAGAACCGGTATGTGAAGACTGAACTTGGTGTGAAATCCTATATCATTCATGCAGGATTAGAACCAGGAAATGGCTTTGTGAAGATTTGGTATGGAAGGTTTTATGGAGGTATCTGATTTTATAGTAGGAAATCTTTCTTAGGCATTGGGATATATTATTTCATCTGGAAGTCATGTGACATGAGAGGTGTCGAGACTTCTTTACAGTAACACACCATGCTCTAATATGGCAGTGTACAGATGAGCTTGGTTCCAAACCCACCTAAACAGCATTTAAAGGCATTGTAGGCGCATTGCTATCAGGAGGCCGGGCCCAGACGATACTGTAATCTGCAGACTTTATTTATATTCGAGGGAAAATCTGTGGAATTTTTCGGAATGGATTTAAACTTGGTAAAATGTGTACAGAAGTCTTAACTGAAAGCATAATCAGATTAGCCAAAATATTTAATAAATAAACACGCAAGGCACAGGGGATTTTTATGAATGACAGCAGGGATGGACTGACAATAGAAAGCACTGAGAAATTTCCTGGTTGACTTGAGGGCCGGCTTAGTTGTCAAAACTAATTTTATATACAAATAAAGGGAGAAAGAATTGCAGATATTGTCAGTTAGTAATTTAGTTCAGAATTTCATCTTCTGCCCTTTCCGAATCTGCACTGTTTCCTTCAGAAATATAAGGGAAACCTAGTTAGTCCAACTTACAGATCCAACAAGTTATTTATATTTTAGTATTAAGTGATAGAGTGAATTTGCTCAAGAGTTTAGAGATGTTTAATAATAGTATTTATAGTAGTGTAATATCTAATAATACTTTGGGAGAATATTTATTGTAGCTTTATTATGTCTGATTTAAGTACATTATCTGGTAACACTAGAATAATTATCGATATTTAATAGGTAACTCTCCAGGAAGTAATGCAGGACAAATGAGCAGAAATACATTAACATTTTTATGAACAAATATGGAGCAAATATTAAATAATAAGTCATTAATAATTATTTAATTATGAATAAGATTTATTTCATTAAGAATTATTAACTATGACCAACTACCAATAAATGACTAAATCACAACATTAACATGTCTAAAACATGAGCTAGTGCTACTGGCTTTTTTACTCTGAACAAGGTGTTAAAATACATTTTTCAAGAAGCTTGTGCCTCATTTTTTTTTTTTTTAACTATTGCTTATTTAATGCTTTTCTGTCTTTCGTTTAAAATGATCAAACAGCCATACTGTATAGGTGACACTAAGAACAGCCCAGGAAGCATATAGACTCTTGATCCAGATGTAAATAATTATTTTCTCTTGTCCACAACAATGTATATCCTTGAATAAGCTGAACATCATCTATATGGAAATCTGTTAGAATATCATAACAAGTCAGTGTACCTCACAGAAATCGATGTCTGCACAGTATAAGTCAGGCCTACAATACATAAATAAAAAATCAGACCTGTTAACATTGTGATTACCAATGAATTTTAAATACTAAATAAAGAATTGGTGATTATTTATAATTGGTCATAGTTTTATCTAGTAGTAAAACTGATTTAATTTAGTATCCATTGATTACATAATAAGGAACTATCTCAGTCCTAAATTCATTATTACTTACAGGTTATCAATATCAATAATATCAATAATAATTTTATTCCGGTCCTCACAGACAAATTTTCACAAAATAAATAAAAATACATAGTTACCGAAAAAGGTGTAGGCAGAAGTCTTGCTTATTATGCCTACCCTTTATACATAATTACCTGAATGGGCGACACTTTTCACTAAGTTAAATAACACAATATAAACAATATTACAAAAACATTTCCCAAAATGTACAAACATAATTCAAAACAAACATACAAATACACACTCCAGCTATTACTTCAATTTTTTAACAATAAAACCACAATTTATTAATACTGAGTCATATAATTGTTTATCACCTTATTTTTTATATATTTTCTTAAATTGGCAAAGTGAATTACATACTATTAGTTCCCTATCACATTTATTCCATTGATTTACCCCTTTAACAGACAAGCACCAACGTATTACATTATTTCTTTCCCTTACTTTTTTGAACATATACAAGCCTCTTAAATTATACTGACTTTCTCTTATTTTGAACAGTCTCTGAATACAATTTGGAAGTAAATTATTATAAACTTTGTACATTAACTGTAAAGTATGTAAATCCACTAAATCTACAAATTTGAATGCATGTAAATTAATAAACAATTTATTTGTTGGTTCGTAATAATCAACCCTTTTAACAATCCTAATAGCTTTCTTTTGTAACATATATATTGAATTTAAATTGGTTTTATATGTGTGACCCCAAACCTCCACACAATAATGTATGGAACTATGAGCGCACAATACAATATATATAAAGTTTTTTTCATTCAAAATGTGTTTTATTCTATTTAATATTGCAATGGATTTGGACATCTTTGTTTTTACATGATTAATATGTGACCCTGGACCACAAAACCAGTCTTAAGTGTACATTTTTCGAAACTGAGATTTCTACATCATCTGAAAGCTGAATAAATAAGTGTTCCATTGATGTATGGCTTGCTAGGATAGGACAATATTTGGCTGAGATACAACTATTTGAAAATCTGGAATCTGAGGGTGCAAAAAAAACTAAATATTGAGAAAATCGCCTTTAAGGTTATCTAAATGAAGTTCTTAGCAATGCATATTACCAATTAAACATTAAGTTTTGATATATTTACGGTAAGAAATGTATTAAATATCTTCATGGAACATGATCTCTACTTAATATACAAATTATTTTTGGCATAAAAGAAAAATAGATAATTTTGACCCACACAATGTATTTTTGGCTATTGCTACAAACATACCCCAGCAACATAAGACTGGTTTTGTGGTCCAGGGTCACATATGTGATTTCCTCATTATTAATCATTAGTTTCACTTTATTGTTACTTTGTCGATTAGTGAATATTATAAACTTTGTTTTACTTAAATTCAGTGAAAGACTGTTATCATCAAACCATTTTTTGAAGACCATCAATTCGATTTCCACTGTATTTAGAAGCTGTTCCAAACTTTTCCCAGAACAATATAAATTAGTATCATCAGCAAACAAAACAATTTTTAATACTTTAGACACTTTACAAATACATGTACAGTACAAACAACTTAGGGCCTAGCACCGAACCTTGTGGAACACCACAAGTAACTTTCATTAAATCTGATTTAACATTATTAATTTGTGCAAATTGATATCTATCATCGAGGTAACTTTTTATCCAAGCAAAAGCTTTCCCTATTATACCATATCTCTCCAGTTTCATCATTAATAATTCATAATCAATAGTGTCAAAAGCTTTTTTTAAATCTAGGAACACCCCCACATTATATTCATTATTATCCAACGAAGAAGAAATCTCTTCTACCAGGTCCATCACAGCCATTGAGGTTGAACTGTTTGATCTAAAACCATACTGATGATCACTCAATAATTTGTGTTTATCTATAAAATTATCAAGCCTGCGCACAAATATTTTATCTAAAATTTTCGAGAACTGGGAAAGAAGAGAAATTGGTCTGTAGTTGGAAAAACAGTGGCGATCTCCATTTTTAAAAATAGAAATAACTTTAGCTGTTTTCATATTACTAGGGAATATTCCTGTTAAAAAGGACTGATTACAAATGTGTGTAAATGGTTGTACTATATGTTCTATAATATGTTTTTATTGACGACATGTCAATATCATTACAATCAGTGGAATATTTATTCTTACAGTTGTTAACAATGTAGAGTATTTCCTTTTCATCAACTCCCCATATAAACATTGAATAATCATTACTGGAAATATTCATTTCATCTATCCTATCCCCAGTTCTTTGCTCCATGATCACTTTTGCCAAATTGCTCCCAATATTTACAAAATACTCATTAAATTCATTGACAATGTCATTAATTGTATTTATACTTAATTTATCATCATTAACAAAATAATTTGGGTGATCAAGTACTTTCCATACTATACCATACATACCATAATACTTAATGTATTTTTATATATCTTGTATTTATTTTCCGCTTGTCTAGTTGCTATAAATTTCCTGTATAATGCATTTTTTTTTTACATTCCCTTAGTAATCCATGGTTTGTCCTCATTTTTTTGCTTCTTTACTGTCCTCTTAAACAAACAATGTTTTTCGTATTTTTCGATTAATATGGATAAAAAAAGCATCATAAGCACTATTAGGATCTTTACTTGCATAAACCTCACTCCAATTTTGATTCTTTAAGTCCTCACAGAGAGCAGCAATGATTTCTGGTGTTCTATATCGAATTAATTTAAAACTATTTATCCTACTACCTTTTGTTTTATCAAATAATCTTTGAAAGATTGCAAAAACTGGAAAATGATCTGTCATATAATTTATAAATAATCATCCTACTATTTTTCGTTTGTATACATATTTTCTATTAATGTAGCAGTATTTTTAGATATTCTACTTTGTCATCGTTATTTTTTACAACAAAAAAATATCTGGGGGACCCCCCTAAATCTATTTTTTTTTTTTTTTTATCTGTGCTTCTTATCCATTCTGCGCTGTTTATGGGTAGTGCTGCTTCACCATACAGATTTAACTACGCGCACAGCTAAATAAAACAGGCTGGGTGCTGATTAACATTTCTGAAATTAATATTTCTGTGAAACGCATTAGGTTACACAGGAAAGCACGATCTAGGACCTGCCCTGTACAGCAGCAGAGGACTATTATTTTGCTGAACGAACCGAGGATGACGTCACAGGCTCAGATTTGGTTGGTCATTCGGCAGAAACGGGCGTGTCACGACCACCCACAAGAGGAAAACAATTTTGAAGTCGTTTATCCGTTTTCTACCCGTGAAACAAAAAAACAAAAATCGAGCCAAAATCTATTTTTTTTTAACAAATAAAAAAACAAAAAAAACGTCTGTTTTCTCGATTCTGCCTATTTAATTTCAAATTGAAAAACAAACTATCAAAACGTACAAGGACCATAAAGGTATCCGTACAAGTTCCTGGTGATCTAGACACACAACTGATAATTATATTTTTAGATCTTTCAATATCGATTTCTATAGTTACACATTCCAAAAGATTTTCTATAGTCACTGACATACTTTTAATCAAATTAGATCTTAACGCTGTGTCAACATACAAAGCTCCTCCTCCTTTCTTATTAACTCTGTTTACTGTAAACAAATTGTACACTTCCAATTCTACTTCTTGTATTTTCTCATTATCAAGCCAAGTCTCTGACACAGCAATCACATTAAATTGATTAAACTGACGCAAATAATCCTTAATTTGTATGACATTTTTATAACGACTTCTACTATTTAAATGTATTATTGATAATGCCCCCTCCATATTCACATTTCTATTAAATATATCTTCTGTATAATACTCACAACAATTGTTATTTACATCATTAAAAAAGTGATTTTCCGGGTCAATATCATTTTCAATCTCGTACATTTTATGATCCGCGTGATTGAAGGATTTAAAATTCTAATTATTGTACTTACAGTGACATTGTAAGCGGTCAGACACACAGTCCATTTGAATATTGACCAACTCCCCATCATCAACATCCCTATATGGGAACAAAAAGTCCTTATCAATGTCCATCATATCAATAATCATTTTGAGTCCTTAACACAGTCTTCACTTATCCATACTGATCCAATTCATAGCGTTCTCTTATTGCGTATACTTCAGCTTCTTCAGGAGTTCCATTTAGCCGTATAATCACTTTGCAATTTCTTGTCCATGTAGCTTGTATCTCGATTTGTTTCCTCAAAATGCGTGCACGTCTAGCGATGTCAGCATTCCTTTTTGTATGATGTTCATACAGGTACACTCCCGTACCCTTCAACTTCTTTGCCTGCCTCAGTAACTCGGCTTTATGTTTCCGATTCACAAACCGAACAACTATTGCAGGCTTCGCTCCGCCATTCCTTCGTGGAAGGGTATGACAGGCCACAACATTATCGCTCTGAATGATCATATTCTGGCTTTCAAAGAACTTGATTACTTGCTTTTCCAGTGTTTGTAGTTCCTCTGGTAGGGCGCTTTCATCGTCTCTGTCTCTGGCCACTGTACTGGCGTACGTCCGGTGTTTTGTTTCCAGTCCGCTTATAATTAAATCCTCCATTCTTGTATATTGCTCCAGCTCGTCAATCCTTCTCTCCAGTCCTTCAATTTTCTTGTCCTTCTCTTTCACAAGGTTCTTCAGTTGTTTAACTTCATCCATCAGATCAAGTAGCATAGTTTGTTGTTTAGCAACTTTGCTCAACTCGTCCGACATGAAGTTTATGGATTTTCTGATCTCCTCCAACTAATCCTCAACCACGCTGCTGATTTTCTTCTGTGGCATTTTGGTTTGTTTGTTTTTGTCTTCGTGTATTTACAATATTAATTAAACTTAGTTTATTATTAAGACTTTTTTCTTTTCAGAAGTAGATGTACGCCACGGAGTGCCGCCATCTTGGATTTCTTTTGCTCAGATTCAAGATTCAAGATTTTTATTTGTCACATACACAATTATACAGGGTATAACCAGCAGTGAAATGTAGGTAGCAGATAAATATAGTTGAATCTTATTTCTTTATAATCCAAAGGTACAGTACATATATCTTTATATATATATATCTTTATAATCTTTATATAATATATCTTTATAATCTTATTATAAAGATAGTTAACCTTATTTCCATATTAGTTTTCTATATTAGTTTTTATTAGCTAGCTTTATTAGCTTTATTAGCTAGTAGCCTAATACTCATTTGTCCTGCATTACACAACACAACTTAGTATTTATTTTCAGCAGAATTGTGACTATTTCTCTGCTGGTGCCACTGCCCTATGTTCCAGATTGATTTCACCAAGACCACTGTCCTTGCTTTTAAAAGGGTAACAGACTCACTACTTAGGGTCAACTTGCAAAAATGAAACTGTCTAGACAGTTTTCCAAAGGAGTGAGTCAGGTAAGATGAGCGGGTTTGAGAGACAAAACTAAGATACCTAATTGCAGTTATGCTGTGTATTTTATTGTGTTGCTATAGTGGGGATCATACAATATGTGTTATACAGTAATCCCTTAACAATAGATTTTGTAAAGCGCTCAAAAAATGAATCCAAGATGGTAGACAGGGTTGCAAGAAATACAGAAGTGTATGTTTTGCAGAGTCTATTGTGCGCTTCGCATGAAGAACATTGTGTGAGTAACAGTTGTCAAGTTATTCACTTATGATGTTGAATAGCTGTTCCCTGGAATTTAATTGCCAAAATAGGTAGTAGACACTGAGTCAGCTGTCTAGGTTTTGGGAAAGAGCTATGATGTGCTTTCTTAGCTGCTTAATTTATATACCGCTTTATGTTGAGAACACACGAGAAGTGAAAATCCCATTGCACTGTGTAAATATCACCATGGGTTAGGGTTTACCTAATACATACACTCAACTCCCTCAGGAGAAAATAAGGCTAGTGTGTGCTAATGAATTAGAGTGTGGTGTTTGACTACAGTAGCTTCAGGTGTTCTGTGACATTCTCTCTGAGAAAGTGCCTGTCAAACGTTTTTCCCTCCCGGTGACTCAAGGTTTGAATACCACACCACCTTTGCATAAATAGCTTAGCTACCTCTGATCCTGCAATCTGCTTGCTTAGGTAATGCTTCAATTGGAAGCATTATCATATTATTTTATTCAGCATTTGTACAAATCTGTTAATGACATTTCTAAATAATGCTATGATATGCTGCTTGGGCCAGCTGGTTTGGTGCTGCTAGCCTGTTGACCTTCATAACCATCGTGATTTAGTTATTGAAGTTGGTCAACACTGTAAAACTGTAGCATGCTAAGCTACAAGCTAATCATAATTGAAACTGTCTATTTAACCCTATAAAGCCTACTGTATCAGATTTGATACGCAAATTTCTAAAGCCTCTGAACTATCACCATGATCAAAACTATGCTGAAAAAGCTGTTGTGCAGTCTCCTACTTATTGTCTGTTGTCTGATTGATAGTCCATACTTTTTAGCAAGTAAAAATAGTAGGAGAGTGTAATGGTACACTTAATAGTACAGAAAATATTTAAGTCTTTTAGTTCAGCATGCATGTGTACCTACTATAAAAAAGAAGTAAGAAGCGTAAAGTTTAAAGCAGACTGCCTTCCTATCAGACGTGTTGTTTAATGCATTTGAGAGCATAATGCATAATGCATTTTCATTAGCACATAACTTGCATCTTATAGTTGTATCCTTATTGGTAAATGTTTTAAAATTATGCATTTATATTTTGCAAAATGCAAAGCGAGTCTCCGTTGAACTTCAGTCAGACTTTTATGCATTTACATCAAGCAAGCGTTATGCATTACAAAGGGAGCTCAAAAATTCTGACTAAGATTTACAGTATTTTGCATCCAGAAGTGGAAGCCCTTAAAATATCTCCTGCTATTTACAACAAAACATGCAGCATAAAGAATGTTTGGCAGCCAGTTGTAGCAGTTTTGAAATTTATTTTTATTTTTTTAAAGTTCAAATGTGTGTATAAAATGTGTTGCAAAAGGCCTTTGAGGAATGTTTATTTGTGACTTTCAATCATCACTGTGTTGCATTGCATTTTATGGTTTACATTGTGCCCCCCACAATGAAAACGACAGAGTGATAACTGATATTTATATGCATTTTGTGTAAAGGGTCTGGTATTCTGTTATATAGTAAAGATCTCAAACCATCTGAATTTAATTTTTTTAAAGATTTTTCTAAATCTACTATAGTACTATTCCATGTGTCATGCTTGACAAGGTTAATTTAGTTTAGAAGCCTAGTGGGGATACAAACCAACATACCATGCATATAGGCTACTAGTAGTAGTAACCATTTAGGGTCTTTTAAACAAAGCAGTGGTATGAAGAAATAACAGTGTGATCGAGGTACTGTGAAAAATGCTAATGTGAGCTGCTAATGTATTGGGCGGTGCTCATGTATTGGCTTTGTGCCATATGTTTCACGACCACATGCTTTCTTCTGCGCGATTGCATGCTGGTGCCATGACCTTCTCCATTAACCCCTCAGTGTGTGTGCTATTTGAAGTGTAAAGATTATTGAGCTCTCTCATTGGAATACTGTCAAAAGGTTGTATCACAAACTATTGCTGTCCATCACAGCTTAATATTGTAAGCCTGTAAATGATATGTTAAATGTTGGTTTTTCGTCTGATGTGTCCTCTGTTTACTCGGCTATACACATGCACCTCAGTGTTTGACTGGCCAAATGGTAATTAGCACACAGTGCAATTCAATCAGCATTACGGTGCAAATACTTTGAAAGCTGGTGAATCTAAATAGAAGGACAGCTGTTTGGGAAGATAATAGCTTTGCTAAAAGGTGAATTGTGATATTTTTTCAAAGTTAAAATGCTTCCTTTTAACCGAGCCTGGTGTGGTGACTGTAAGTAAAACATGCATAATTTCATTCTTCCAAAAAGTATAAACTCAATGACTCAAATGACTCAAATCTAGCTCAATATGTATGATTTTTCTGATTAAGTAAACTTGCTCAGTAGCCCACCTGGTACAGCTGCACTTACGATGTGGAGTGCTCAGGAGTTAGTGCCTGTGAATCAAGGAGCTCAAGGATAAGGTGGCCTGTTATAAAAGAGCTAAAAGACTTGTAGAAACAAGCTAAACTGTAATGGCTACTTCAGCAATTATCTTTTAACTTTTGTTTGTTTTTTAACACTAATGGTTAGGTTTAGGGCTTATGGTTTAGGGTTTTTTTGTAAGTGGTATGCTATTTTAGCACCATTCACTGGACATTTATTTTCTGAACAGCTATGATACATACAATAACCAACGTAATAAAACATTGCCAGATTTTCTAGCGTTTATCACCACTCATTTGACATTGCAATTTAAAAGTGTTGCAAATGCATGCAATAACATAAAATATCCTGTAACAATCCACCTCCGCAAGGAAGGAAGGATTGCATTCAGACTATTTGCTCAACATCCCAAAATACAGCTTTTACACCAACTAATCTTCGAGTTCAACCTGACTCGGGTCCACACCAAAAGCTCTAGTCAGGAGAAAGCACCACTGAGGTACAAATATCTTCTAAAAACATTTCATGAAATGCAAAGCAAAAAAAATAAAAAATAAATCAGTCCAGCTGAGGAACTCAAATGACCACAGGCTGGTAGTTTGAAAACATAAATTCTTCAGTTTTTTTTGCCCTGAGGAGTTTGTCTGACTGGGTAATTCTTGGCTGACTTTTGGATGTTTTATATTTTCCCTTGCTCTCTCTCTCTCTCTCTTCTTGGCTTGTCTGAATCAATTGAACAAACTGGCATGATATTTGATGGCCCCTGAGCTCCAATTATTACAATAATATTATGGCACGGGTAAGTCAGGAGTTTCTCAGCAGAATGCCAATATAACAGGGAGGCTATTTGTATTTGCCGCTAGTCCTTTAGGGCACCAGCAAGGGCAAACTGCTCAATAACTCAATTTCTAACAATTAGCTCCTGACATATCCCTTCGAGAACTGATACATTACTATATTGTGAATTAAATATTTGAAGAAGAAAAAAACAAGGATTAGCCATTTTGGTTCTCCACAAAAAAAGTCTCATGTGAATTAGAACCTGTCGAGAAAAATTGGCGTTTTTCAACAAACGCAAAGTTTGATCAATCTCTTTCCGCAGTTATAAATAAATGAAGTTCCAAACGTAGGTTCGGGAGGAGCCTAATCATTCAGTCCTGTCAATCATCATTAAGAGCCTATATTTAGCATCAGTCATTGTGCCGTCCCAACGACAAATCTTCCGGCATCCCTCCACCTCCCTATTTCTGTCATTCTCACTCTGATCTCAAGCCTAGCTTGCTTACCATTAGCCATCAGTACTGGATAGGAATTCGAATTTGTGGATTTTTCTGCACAACACCTTTATCGGGATCAGCTTTCGATGTGCATGCAACAAAGTTTACGATAATAATGAGGTTCATTCTATTTTCGCCTAAAATGCACTTGTCCAATTTCTTGTAGGCATGCACCATAATTCAGACAGGTTGAATCAGATAGCATAAAACATGGTTGTTTTGGGCTTTGCAACTACCAAACATATTTACATAGGGAGAAGAAAGACCATTTCAGAATATATACAGCATGATTATTATCTATGTATTGCAGCTACCTAATTATAGCTCATGTTCATATTCACGGTCGGACCCTTAGGCTGGGTTAATAGGCCTGTCAACACCTTACTGTTCGTGGCTGGAGTGTCACAAATCCTAAAAACAGAGTGAGTCCCTGGGCCAACACTAACCTTGCTGCATCAAAAAAAGGTGAAAACCCCATGTAGAGCAGGTTGAGTTGGGATATAAATGAAGGCCAAGCACTCTCTGTTTAACAGCCTTTGCAAGCCAGGTCAGTTGAGTCAACCCTTTAATAATTTGTGTATATGTCACGAATCCGGTTGGTGGACTTCCGTTTACTCACCACCAGAGGTCACTCCTCCATCATATTGACTCTCACACCACACATCACACTGGACTGCATTTCCCATCATCCATTGCACTGACGACACACACAGCTGATTCCACTAATCACGCTCACACCTGAAAATTATCACACACTATCTCACACTCTTTATAAGCCTTGGACTTTCTCTCCCTGACTGCCGAGTATTGTTCTGCGTTTAGCACTACCCTAGTGTTAGCTGCCTTACCGAGCCATTCTGTGTTTTTCTGTTTAGTTCCAGTATTGTTCTGCATTTATATTCTCCTAGTTTTAGCTGCGATACGGAACCCTCTTTGTTGTCTTAGTCTTGCCTTGCCTTGTGTGTTTTCTAGTGTTTCGATTCTTGCCCGTGTTTCCTGGATTAACCCCTTGCCTTGCCGTTCGGACTCTGTTTGCCCCTCTCTTGGACCACTGCTCGTTTACCTGGATTATCTCTCTGCCTCACGCTGTTGGATATTGATCGCCGATCAAAGAACCACGCTTGTTGTAGGAATACTCTTGCGTCCTGCCCGTGCCATACCTATTCACTGTTGTTTGATAATCCTGCCTGTTATTTGACTGTTTATTAATAAAAGCTTGCACATGGATCCGCACATCTCACATGTCATTCGCCCCATTACAGAATACTCGGCCACACTAGGATCCAGCAGCTTTTCAGATGGACATTGGCCAGGTATGGACATAATTAAAATATTATTTGCACTTAAACAAGGTCCACGATCACTGGAGAACCATATTCGAGAGTTTTTAGCCATTGTTCACTATTCAGAATTACTGGACATTATTTTGATAGAGATTTCTGCGATGGCATAAACCCACCTCTCAAGCCTAAACTTAGATGCGAGGGTCCGCGTTCGTCACTCAGTCAGTTTCTGGACTATGCTCTGTTATCAGTCAGTTCCTCATTCACCGTGGGTGTTTTGCGGAGGAGGAACGCGACCTCGCGTCCGTGCCGATAATGGCGGCCGCGGTGTTTAGTCAATCGCCAGCTCTGGGACATACGAGTCTATTGACCGCACCTCTGGTGATTTAAACCCGCTCGTGAAATGGCAGTCATACCTGAGCACACTCACAAAATGGCGGCCACAACGGCGCTCCGTCATGTCACAGCTGCCATTCATGAGTCCAACCAAGTCACACATAATCTTCATGAGTCTCACCACGTCTCTGTTGATCTGACAGAGTCTCACCACGTCTCTGCTGATCTGCCAGGCTCTCACCACGTCTCAGCGGATCTGCCAGAGTCTTACCACATCTCAGCGGATCTTCCAGAGTCTCTTCATGTCACCGCTAACCATCCAGAACCACGTCACAGCTGAGCAGCCAGAGTCTTGTCACGTCCTGTCTGTCACACCCAGATATTCAAGGTCAGTCTTCAGTATCCTAATCTGGTATGCAGTGTGAGGGATGGACCACTGGTGTCTGCACGTGCAGCTGGTATCCCCAAACCAGCTGACTTTAACCTTCCTGTTACTGCACTAATTCTGTCACGAATTTGGTTTGTGGACTTACGTTTACTCACCAGCAGAGGTCGCCCCTCCATCATATTGACTCTCACACCACACATCACACTGGACTGCATTTCCCATCATCCATTGCACTGACGACACACACAGCTGATTCCACTAATCACGCTCACTCCTGAAAATTATCACACATTATCTCACACACTTTATAAGCCTTGGACTTTCTCTCCCTGACTGCCGAGTATTGTTCTGCATTTAGCACTCCCCTAGTGTTAGCTGCCTTACCGAGCCATTCTGTGTTTTTCTGTTTAGTTCCAGTATTGTTCTGCATTTATATTCTCCTAGTTTTAGCTGCGATACGGAACCCTCTTTGTTGTCTTAGTCTTGCCTTGCCTTGTGTGTTGTCTAGTGTTTCGATTCTTGCCCGTTTATCCTGGATTAACCCCTTGCCTTGCCGTTCGGACTCTGTTTGCACCTCTCTTGGACCACTGCTCGTTTACCTGGATTATCTCTCTGTCTCACCCTGTTGGATATTGTTCGCCGATCAAAGACCCACGCTTGTTCTAGGAATACTCTTGTGTCCCGTGCCATACCTGGTCACTGTTGTTTGATAATCCTGCCTGTTATTTGACTGTTTATTAATAAAAGCTTGCACATGGATCCGCACGTCTCACTTCTCATTCTCCCCGTTACAGTATAATTAATTTTAATTATAATGGTAATTTGTTTGATTCTCCAAAATAAGCCCCATGCAAACTTCACACAGAGATGAGATGAGATAGAAATCAAAAATGTTTTAAGCCTAATTGGTTTCCAACTTTCGTTAGATTTGTCGGATGGATTTTTTTATTTGTTTCTAATCATTGTCGGGTTTGTGTCAAATGCCTTTTCTCTTCTCAAGTGTGGAGATGGGAAATGTGCATAAAAAAATAGGGGTTAGGGATTTGTTTTATGAGACTTCAAGCTGGGCTCCTCTGAACTGGAATAATAAGCAACCACCTAGAAAAGCCCTACTAACTACCCAAAACAAACATGCAAGACTTATTAAAAAATCTAGGTTTGTGTATACTGCATATCAGGTGCTAATTCTAGATATAAATTTATTTAAGTGAAATCCCCTAGTCTCCTTACATGCCTAAGATCTGAATGCGAGTCACGTAGCCTGCGTCCATTATCAGTCATGTGCTGAAGATTTTCCTTCTTAATTTTTGTTGATTCATGACTGGAGGTGTTCGTGCAAATCCAAAGATTTTAATAGCAACCTGGCAAATTAGCTCTGGAGCCACTAAACGCTCCACACTAACATCTATCTAGGCAGGAGCTGCCTCATTAAGTTAAATAATTAATGAATCTGTCATAATTATGAAACTGCTCACAAGCAAGACTAATTGTACTCATAGTTTAATTAGGGTAGACACCTGCCACTCAAACGCTCCACTCCAGTTCTTTTCCGTGTCGGCCGGACATACTCAGTGTCCAAGATAACGCTCCAAATTGGAATTCAGTTCATATCCCAGACCCCAACATTAGCCAAATTGTGGAACTTAATTAATATTCTGAGCAAATTTCCACAGCCAGATGACCAGCACTAATTGCTCGGTGTTGCACCTGTGGTCCATTACAGCTCATGACTGGGTGATGTTTGCAGCGGTCTGCAAATTTTTGAAAAAACAGCAAGAGAAAGGCTATCCATATCCATATCGTCCGGCAAGCTGCAGCGGCCTTCGAATCAAGTGCGCTGAGATGTAATGCATGCACAAGCCAAACAACCACAAGGTTACACCACAATATCATGAGAGGCCTTGAGTGACCCGACACGGATCACTTTGAATAATGAGACCTACCTCCTCTTTCTCTCCGAGCCGCCACCTCATCTACACTCTGACAGAGCGAACCAAACGCTGCCAGACCAGCCAACCTTCAGAACAGGAGAGCAGAGAAATAAATGAGATGGCATCGACATGCAGATGGAGAAGGAGAGAAAGACATGAAAGTTCAAGAGAGGAAGGAGGACCTCTTTCAACCCGTCTACCCACAAACCCACGGCAGACAATGGCTAGACAGGCCCGCTTCAGAAGATGAGAAAAACGTGGCAAACTGACAGGTACTATGAGATCTGGGAGAGTCATTTACATACAGTACAACTGGCTCGACTCTTTAGATTTCGCTGCAGCTAAATGATGGCTGAGCATCTATAAAGAGAATACAGAAAGTAGATTTTTACAAATTTAAGAAGAAAATCTCAAAACTCAACTGTACCTCTATCATTTTAATCTCATAATTATATACTATTCTGTTCACAATTACGCTCAACAGGCAAAATTTTGCAGTAAACTTGGTTCTTCTTGTTGCTTAATCTGGTTAGGAAAAGTCCATTCACATGTGAAGTGGCCACCTGACTGAAATAGTAATCCACCAGTCACACTTATCTTGATTTAAGATTGGGTAGTGAAATAAAGAACATGTTTACTTGCAACTCATTTCAAGAAAAAACACTTATTCCCTCAGGAAGATAATAGTGGGCCTATGTTTGTAATAGCGAGTTAATACTTTAGTATGTATTATGTAATAAATACTTTATTGATGTGATGAAATAACATTTAAAAACAGATTTTCTTTAGGTTTTTTTTTTCCTTTTGTTGTAATGCATAAAGTTCCTTTTTGCATTAAAAATAATTTACATTATTTGCATTGCTGTAGATAGATAGATAGATAGATAGATAGATAGGTAAGCCTAAATATGAGCAGTACTAATAGCTGGTATAGGGGTGATATGGATGACTGATGTGTCTCCTCTAATAGAAACAGGAATGCCTTCAGCAGGTATTTTTTATCCATGGGCTCAACAGGAAATGTGGCGTGTGTCGTGCTGTGACACGGGTCTCTCACAGACAATAGCTCATCTATTTGTGCACTGTCAGCTTGCCCTTAAAGCACAGTTGTCAGACTTAATTTTATTACCTGCAGAGCTGGGAGCCCTTTTATTAATTTATTCCTGGAGGAGGGAGAAAATAGGATGTGAGATGAGGTTCTGCGGCTGTGGAGTGTGTTTCTACTCTCTGAAACACGGATACGGCAAAGTAGCATTAACTTGGAATGACAAGAGTAAACGCTTTGGTGTCCTCCAATAGAGGAGCCAGTCATTTGATTCTTCTGGCCTCATTGCACAGAATCTGAAGACAATCATCTCTGGCACAGAAGCAGTTATCTAAGATATAACTTGTATTGTTAAAGAGACAGTAGCAAGTTGTGTTACAAAACCTCAGCTGCCAACCTAGGCAGTATTTTAAGACGTCACAGGAGAGCTCCCAAAGTGAGGGAAGCACATAAATTATGCTGGCCTATATGAAAAAAATTCAAATGAAGCAATGAAAGCAATCCCAGAATGCACCACAGTGAGCTTGAATATTTTGATCAAAAATGGTAAAACTGTAGATGGAAAGTTCAATTGTATTAATTGAGTATGAATATGGTTCTGTCTGTCACACGTATGAACAAAAATACATGTTCATACATGTTCCAAAAATATATACTGTATTATTAAATCATTATAAAATAATGTAGTTTTGATCTCTTGACTATTCCATCCACATTTGCATGCATTTTCTTGTCCCTGAAATATTATATATTTTGAAATTAGTTCAAAAAAGTTTGAAACTAAAATTGTCTATTTAAAAAAATATATTTTATATATTTATTCAGAGTTTTACGGTTTACAACATATATTTGTTATAATAAAAAAAAAAAAGCTGTATGGAAATGATCAAACCGCTTCAGCCAAACCAGATAAAGATAAGACCAGTAAACCAACTCGATGTGTTTATTTTAAATCACTGATACTAGAATAATATTGCTGTGGAAATGAATTCTAATAAATGTAGAACAGTTTGTCTGCGACTGGCTGTACAGAGAGTGTATGTGGGCAAGTGATCAGATTTTCTTTGTCCAAAAAAAGTCTGAATTGTTTCACAGACATAACTCTAAAACATACAGAATATATACAGTGGATATAGACGAGTGATTTTTATTCCTTTTCCCACAAATTATGATTGTGTTGCAGATTATCTATTATATACTGTATATTCCTTGCACAAAACTATGTTATGACCTCAGAGCACTTTTACCTCATTGCATAATTTGTAAACTAATGTATTATGACATTTGCATCTCATAATCAGATCCATACATTTGGCTTGTCTGACAAATAAACTTGCTCAGTAGCTCACCTGGTACAGCATTGTATTTTTTATGCTGTGCACTCCTGAGTCCTGATAAAAGAGTTGAAAGACTTTTATAAACTAGCTAAAATTCACAAAATGCCTTTTTATCTCATGTTTGCTTTTGTTACCACTACTGGTTAGGTTTAGTGTAATGGTACATTATTTTCAAACAATAGTGCTTAATTTTAAAGATTTAAAATTGATTTAAAAACTACAGTGATACATACAACTGATGTAAAAACTGAGCACTGAACGTGCTTTTAGTACCACTTGCTGCAAAACATGCACGAAGCAACGTAATATCGTTTTGAAGAATTGTTGCCACAGGCATGTTTTTCTAATGAGTTTGGGTCGCAAATAAAGGTTAGATTGGAAGCTAAAACTTTTTCAAGAATCGTAAAAACGCTAGTCCGAGCAGCTAACATGTGAAGCTGTCGGCCACTGTGCTGTTGGCTATCAGGTGGGCAATGCTCGGCTAGCCAATGGGCAGCAGGAAAACAAAGCCACGATGACATTTTATCTGATGGAGAGTCCCGTGGGGGAAAGCTGTGGCTCTGAACTGTCAGGCAGATTTCTGGGAGATGTGTAAGGGATGAAAAAAAGGCAAACAAACAGGGGCCCTGGCACAAGCTCCCATCACCAGGCGCAGGAGCGCAGATAGGGCTCTCACGGGATCGCAGGAGGCAGAGATGAAACACAAAGAGATCTAACCATTTTTTATTTCTCTGAGAGAACGGAGTTCTTTGGTGCTGAGAGATTAAAAGGGAATGGCAGAGTGAGATAGATTAAAACGAATCAAAGCCATGCGTTACTTATTTGCAGAGAATGTCAGCTGAAGAAGAAAATATTGCATTTGTGTACCGATGAGGTGTTGTATAATTGGCAACATTTGGTGTTATATTTTGGTGAATATATTACTTCAAACAATCCTTCATAAAGCATGTTAATGCTTATTAAATTAATGTTAAATGTTCAAATTAATAATCAGACTGCAAAAGTTAGGGTTCGTATAAACTGAACTTTGAGAATCTGAAATCGAATTAAATTCATTTCAACTGATGAAAACTAGTAACTGTTTTTAAACTTAAAAATGTAAATTTACCTTATCATTCATGGTCATTGTGGCCAGAAGCATGAACTTGTACCATGACTTAATCTTAGATCTCAATCTTTAAAGGTTTACGTCATCATTTCATATGGGGGATTTTGATATGTTGACTTTAAAATGTGTTATTTCAATCCATTCATTAAGCAGTATTGATTTTTTAAGATGAAAGTATCCTAATATACAACCAAATAAAACCAGGCATAGTTTTTAAACACTTTTCACAGTTAAGGTTCAATGCTGACATATTTGTCACCGGGATGTGAGCTGTACCAAGGGTTATGATATTGAACATATCTTTGAATTTAAACACTTGCAAACTAGTTTTTTAATATTCCGTCTGAATGGCAATGACTACAGGCCCATGAGATTCTTCTCAAGAATTTCCATAGGCATATTTTATAACATTTCATTTATTCCACAGATGAAGCTCACCCATATGACATTTATACCTTATGTCAGATTCATAATAAATATATTAGGAATGGGTTAGGAGGATGGTTGACTACAGTGGTCCAACTTTCTTAGTCTTTTTCGCTTTTGTATTTTATAGCTTCAATTGCTTTTCAGAGGGATGAATTTTGAGACGATTGAGGGAGGGTTTTAGCTTGCCGTATCATCACTAAAAATATTAAAGCCAAAAAATCTTAAAAACTAGAGCTCACTAGACTTGAACAAGTCATCTTCACTACCAGATTGGCAGCATGTCACAGTATTTGTGCACACTTACATCCGAATGGCAATAATCATACGCTTTCTCCTAAACTGTCCTTTCTCAAATGTAGTGTTAGGTAGTCTGATTCATTATAGTGGACCGCTTTATTTGGACAGTTTGTGTAAATCAAGCAGTAAAAACACAACAACAACAACGACTCAACAATTAATTTGATTCAAGACCCTTTGAAACATTCTCATAGCAAAATATTTAGTTAAATGCTATTGTTCATCAATGTTGTTTAACCGTGTCATAAGATCCTTATTGTTTCTGAGCTGGATAAAGACTATAGTGAATAAAGAAGTGAATTATACAATATATTGCTTGACTTAAATGGCTTCAGTGTAGAAAGTTTCATTGCTTATTATACACTGATCAGCCAAAACAATAAAAAAACTAACAGATGCTGTGAATAACTGTGATTATATCATTGCAATGGCACCTGTCAGGGGGGTGGGATATATTAGGCTGCAAGTGAACAGTTAGTTTCTGAATTTCATGTGTTGGAAGCAGGAAAAATTAACAATCAAAAAGATCTGAGGGACAAGGGCCAAACAGCGATGCCTAGATGACTGGGTCATGGCATCTCCAAAAATGCAAATCTTGTGCGTTGATCCTAGTATGCAGTAGTTAGTACTATGAGTGTAACGGTTCGTGTTTCTTATGGTTTGGTATGTATTGCAGTTTTGGGGTCACAGCGTCGGTAAAGTTCGGTATGGGGGTAAGGGGGAGTATTAGTGGTGTTAGAAATTTCCACAAGAATACTCTACTATTTGCTAACAAAAATAAATAAATTATATATATATATATATATATATATATATATATATATATATATATATATATATATATATATATATTATTTTTTTTTTTTTTTTTTTTTTTTTTTTTAACCAAGGCCGGCGAACTTAATGCAGCTAGGCCATGATAGAAAGGTATCAGAGCATCAGAGTTTTCTGCGTGTGGGGGCAGGCCGTAACCACAGATCAGTCAAAGTGCCCATGATGACCCCAGAAGTGCCACAGTTAGCCTGTGAGCATCAGAACTGGACCATGGAGCAATGGGAGAAACTTGCCTGCTCTGATGATTCACAGTTTATTTTAGATCAGGTGGATGGCTGGGTGTGCGTGCATCGTTTAGATGACAGCAGGATGCACTATGAGAAGAAGGCAGGCCAGCGGAGGCGTTGTTATGCTCTAGGCCATGTTTTTCTGGGAAACCTTGGGTCCTCCATTCATGTGGATGTTACTTGACACGTACCACCTACCTAAAGATTGTTGCAGACCACATACCCGTACACCCCTTCATATCAATGATGTTTCCTGATGGCAATGGCCACTTTCAGCAGGATAATGCATCTGCTACACTGCTAAAATTGTCGAGGAATGGTTTGAGGAACATGACAAAGAGTTCAATGTGTTGCCTTGGCCTCCAATTTCTTTTGGTCTCACTCTGACTGAGCTATGAGATGTGATCAGATTCTACCTCACAACTTGCAGCATCTGCTGCTTATGCATTTGTGACAGATAAAACAGGACACGTCCAGAGGTCTTGTGGAATCCATGCCTGACACCTCAGCATGAGGGGAACCTACACAAGATGAGGCAGGTGGTTTTAATGGTGCAGCTGATCAGTGTATAAGGCTTCTTTAATACCGAATTGTTGTTCAGATGACCCACCAACATCAATATATAATTGCACACCCCAAATAAATGTATAATATAAATAAAACTGTTGGAAACCCTGCCACATTAAAAGCTGTAGTGTTCCTAGATTATCAACATACAGTATGGTGCATTCATTATGTTCTGGAAAGAAAAATTGTATAATATTGTGTAAAGGCTATTGTAGATAATAGACTTCAAAGGTTATTTGCAGGGGTAATCAGTGCAAATGCCCAGCTCATTACTGTAGCATCACGATACACAGAGTTTCATCCCATATACAGGGCATTAGATGTGTTCCCATTATTTAGCCGGATTAAAAGCTTCTGAGGTTCAAAGCCCAAGTTATGTGTTAAGCTGGAGTTCAGAGCCCCAGGGACACTTATCAAATCCTTTGCCCAGTGCTTGCTTTGCAGAAGAAGAGGCTCTTGAACTCTAAAAGGCGCCAGTTTAGAGAGAGGCCATTTCTCTGAGTTGAGAAGAGAGTTTACACACAAGATATATCAGCTCTAAAGGTATAGAGGTCAGTCCGCTGAGACCTTTGTTTTAAACGCTGCTTGCTGTTTCCTGTTCTGCTGCTATCATTGGCTCAGAGCAGCAATTTACATTAGAGATGCTGGAGTTTATCAACTCATGGTTATTCCCTGAGGTATCAGTCCATCGTTCATCCTACAACGGTCCAAATCGAGTTCATCAGTGTCTACTCACTATTTCAGCAGTATGGCTTCTGGAGCTATTTCCCCCATTCATTTTTTCTATAGACATTTCACAAAATTCTCCATTAAAAGATGTAAGCCCTGAACCCAACCAACCAGCTCTGTGTTGAATCAATAACCAATCTTCTTATGGGGGAAAAAAGCTGTATTTTTTGCTACAATGTTTGCCTTTAAAACCTTTATAATATATATATATATATATATATATATATATATATATATATATATATATATATATATATATATATATATATATATATATATATATATGTATATATATATATATATACACACTACTGGCGATTAATTTTGTTTGATTTTTTTTTTATTAATTGTTGAGCCATTACATTAAAACCATGTTCAGAGTATTGCATGTCTTCCCCAAGTGATGGTGAACCCACTACAATGATTTATTTTCAGAGCTTGGATATGGTTCGAATTTGGTGAGAACCATATTGAATATAGTCGTCCCTGTTTATGTAAAAAAAATTGGAATAGATCCACAAATTATGGTGCCAGATATAATATATAATTGTGTAGAGTACATTTTTCAGATATACTTCTTTGTGAGATTTTGTTTTTTTTTTTGATTGAGGTGGTTACAGCGACCTGTCATAGTAAAAAACATCAAATGATATTTATTGTTTGAATTTCATGACATTTGAAAGCTGAGGCTTTGTTTTATATTAAAATTAACAAGGCACAAATCTGGAGATTATTGAAAGGTAGGGTCGCAACATAATGTTTAGATACTTTTTGTTCATGTATCAACAGAAAACAGCACAGATTAAAAGATCGACCTTGGGATTTTACACGTTGTAGTTTGTCTACAGTCAACACACACGTTCAGAGAAGTGCTAATGAAACAACAGTGTTTCGGTCAATGATTTCGGCTCTTCAAAAAAAAAAAGTTGGTTGCTAAAATGTCAGTGCATTACTAGTAAACAGCCGCTTTATCCATTTTGATTGATTTGTTTTACCCAACAAACTTTGAGTTTATTGTAGGGCATAGATTTCAAGATTACATTGTTTTATGGAGATTTAGATTTTTGGAACCTGTTCTGGTCTCTGTTTAGGTTGAATTGCCTTACAGAGTCATGGGAAAATAACAGTTCTCAGAAGCGAGTATTGAGTAGATAGAGACAGAACTTCATTTTGCAATGACAGCAACAATGGAGGACTACAAATTACTGCGCCATTAATGTGAAGTAACTGTTTCCTGAGCAATGATTGCGTATCAGTGCAGCCTGTTAAGAAAAACTACTGTCACTTCAGCTTGATAAAGGTGAGTTTGGTCCACGGCCGGAGAAGAGGAATGGTGTGTGTTTGTTATGCGTATGTGTGTGCGATTCTAACCTGCGTGAAAGGATGGAGCAGGTAGTTGTGCTTGGGAACTAATTGAAATGAGAGGCGATGTGCAAGTCTCCTCCAACATCGCGAAGCCATTCGTCAGGGTGACATCACCGTACTCACACCACATCCATCTTCTAGAGCAGGCCCAGGCTTGCACCGCTCGCCGTGATTAATATCCATACCTCCCAACCGCACACCATCACTCCCAGCGCATTCAAACACGAGCACACTGGGAGGCAGCGGGCAGCTTCCCCTGTAATCTTCTGTAGAGCTGGACAGCTGTGTTGTGGGCTGTTTTTCCATGCCTGCACCACTGATGGAGGAAAGGGACTTGGCAAGGAAGAGTGGCAGTGCAGCGTTCCTTTATTGCCCATCCAGTAGGAGAATACGCTGGCTCTGCTGGAAGCCGAATGCTCGACAGCCCCTTAATGAGTTGGAGGATGTTTTCACCTTAGACTCCAGACAAAGTGTTAGCAAAACACAAAACGCGAGACAAGCAAAACCAAAAGCCATGCCCACAGCAACAACCTGGCTGGATTTCCATCCACATCTGCGCTGATAATTAAAGGAAGAGTTCATCTAATGTTAAAAACGGTCACCAAATACTCAACCTCATTTGGTTCCAAACTTCTAGGACTTTGCCTTTTTCGGAGTGTCTATTTACACTAAGTGCAAATAGCCCATCTTGTTGGCAAAGGCTATTTACACTAACTCCGCCCACTAACGTGTGTTTGGGTTAGTCAACAATAACAAAAGAAGTTAGTTCAACATCAGTTTCAGTAGCGTAGATGGTAAGGCGCATGCTTTTTGACGCGATCGACCCGAGTTCGAGCCCGCCTTTTGCCAAACATTTTTTTTCTCCCTTTTCAAATCTCATATCGCATCAGAAAGGCATTTATTTTCAATAAAAATTAAGGAAATAATCAAAAAGTTGAAAATAAAGTATCGGGTAGGGTTAGGGTAGGTGTAGGGAGGGCTTTATTGTCCCAATAAGGTGGCATCCATTTAATAAATTTGAATTAAAACTATAATTTACACTCAGTATGTTATTACTGCGTACTGTTTTATAATGTACTACAATACTGAGGTGCAGATAATTGCCACTACTTGCAATAAGTAGTATAAATAGCAGAAAATCTTGCTATTTTAAGATAGTGTAAATAGAATCTATAGCTATTTGAACTTAGTGTAAATAGCATATCGTTAAAAAATACTGCTATTTTCACTTGGTGTAAATAGAATCCATCGCTATTTGCACTTGGTGTAAATAGCATCTATAGCCGCTGCCTTATTTTTTTCACACCAAAAAAAAAAAACATATAACCAGACCATAAGATATATATGGGTAAGTCGAGGGATCAGATTCAGAATGATGATCAAAACATATATGTAGTAGATCGCATCCATCAACACCCCCAAATCTTCACAATCCTAAACCACTTCCTGGGTCGATGTTTTTTTTATGCGGAAACATTAGGCAGTTTTGAATTGTGTGCTGTTTGTTTGATGACTGTGTTATTTTATGTATGGATCTGCTTACATACAGTATGTGATCACTTGTTTCTGTTTCACCATGTTTTGATCCAGGGATTCTTTCAGAAGATGTGTGATTACCGTATGACAGTAAAAAAATTTAATAAAATGGAAAACCGGAAAATTCCATCAATGGCAGGAAAGCATTGTGTCATAAATGGCGAGGAAAGAGTTAAGTTTTACAGAGCGCAGCAGTCAGGTTCAGTACGTTAAAACTCTGTTCATTTTCTCCATAGGGTATTTTTTTATGATAACTTATAAACCTTTAATAACAGCCTTGTTTTTGTGTTTTTGGATGGTACATGCTTTTCTGAAGCCATCTGTTCTCATTATTTAAACTTATTTTTAACAGCAGAATTTGTGATGAAAAACAACATTACCTATGATGCTGTACAAAAAATTCCACAGTGAGCAAATCGCTCAAAAGGAGCTTTCAGGGAAAATCCACCTCATATGGCGTAAACACATCAGTCTTCCTATATCCTACCTATGCATATTATGTGCATATAATGCAATAAATCTAATGAATAGTTTATAGTATAGTAGTATGACAAAAGCCATACAGGTTTGGAATAACATCGTGGTGAGTAAACGCTCTCATCATTTTAATTTGCAAGCGAACTATTTCATTGAGAACGAGCAGGAACCGTACGATGACAGAAGAAAAAAAAACATGGTCTTATCAAAGCAGGCTGTCAGACCAAAAAAGGAGTGGTGCGACAGCCTTTGGAGTTTTGCGTTGCTTTTCTTCAAACTTATGAGCTAAAGATCCTTCCACCCCCCAAAGCCTCTCATTATCAGGAGATGAAATTGCAGCTCCCACCTGCGATCGGGGGCGAGCAGCACTTTGAAGATGCTCTGAAATGTGACCGTGTACGCCAGCTCCCTTAGACTGATTTGCTTTGATAACCCCCCGTCTGATGTACGCAACAGTTTCATACTCCTGTAGCTCTCAGGCTGCAGCTTACACTTAGCGTAAAAGCCTTTTGCTGTCTTTGAAATGCAGAGCGAGTCGCCCCCACCCTGACACACACACTTCCATTCAGTGTCATTCAATGCTGGATGTGATTGATTGGGAAGTGCTCCATAAGAGCAGGGCCGTTCAATGTGCACCACTCTTTTGTCATTCACAGGGTTCCTGCCTGCCCAGAGAGAGAGCATGTCATGTAATCAGATTAAGAGAAGTGCTGTCACAGGACAGGATGGCTAACAGCTGGCCCATAAGCACCCTGATTTACTTTACGCTGCTTATTGCATGCTCCTAAAGGCATTGGACTTTAGTGCAAGCAATCTGTTTTATCAGTCTCAAATTTCCCGGGTCATTTATCCTCGCCTATCAACAATATGGGTTTTGGTTTGTAGCGTTCCACCACGTCACATAAATATGATGGTTTTTGTGTCTTTGAGGTGGATGTGCTTAATACCTTAGAAATTGCATGTCCGTTGCAATCTCATCAACTGCTCATTTAGGCTGAACTGAAAATCTAAATTCTAGGAATGTATTTCCTGCGCAGTTTTACACACACACATCAGTTGTTTCATCTAATAGTAAAGAGTTTGGACTGAGATTCTTCATGTCTAGAGCTCTTACTGTTATTAAGCGCTCAAAGATGGAAAGGCAGACTTGTCAGAGCTCATCTAAATCTAGGTATGACATTCCTCTAATGCTGTCCTATCATATATCTGCAGTCATTAATTCCATGCCAGTCACTCAATCACAAACCCCTCGCTCATAAATGATGGAATTATATGATTTATAGGTCAATGATGTGGTGTTCGTTTAATTTTTCTAGATGTTAGTCATTTATTCAAAAATATATCACAATGCAGTACGTAGAGGCAGTGACTGGAATACGCCTCTTCTGTGATGAATATGGTAATAAAATATCCAAAATGCCAAATGGATATATATGACTCGCAGATATATTAATGTTAAACTTCTCCACATCTATCGGTGCTGCCGCCATCTTGAATCGGTCAACGAGAGCTGGCAATGCTTCCTCAGTGCGCTTCAATTAATTGTAATTCCTCAGATAGTGTTTGGCTGAATTCATCACAAATAATCAGACTGGCGGACCTTATGGTAATTATGAACACTGCACTGTAATTATTGTCTATTCTATGGATAGTCCACTGCCATTATTACTGCAAGTTAATTTATTATGTCTGTTGAAACAATTGCTTATTTTGTAAATATATATTGAAATAGATTTGCAATGAAATCACTATGCAAATGATTGCTGCTATATACATTTTATTATAAATATCTGATATTAATTGATATATCGTGGATATTTTTTGGATAGCTAAACTCATTTATGTTTTCTATCTAGATTGGGTTTCTGATCTCTAGAGTTAAATCAGGTTTTACCAATATTTATCAACTGCAATGTGCAGAAGTCAATACAGGAAGCCAATTTTTGTCATGAGGAAAAAAAAAACAGAAATAAAAAAACAAAGAAAATCAAAAACTAGGTGACTGATAACTTGACATTTTTGGGACATGGCATTTAAGTACTGAGCAATATTAATTAACATGTACTTTCTATATGAAGTGAAGTGACATACAGCCAAGTATGGTGACCCATACTCAGAATCCGTGCTCTGCATTTAACCCATCCAACGTACACACACACAGCAGTGAACACACACCCGGAGCAGTGGGCAGCCATTTATGCTGCGGCGCCCGGGGAGCAGTTGGGGGTTCAGTGCCTTGCTCAAGGGCACCTCAGTTGTGGTATTGAGGGTGGAGAGAGCGCTAGACATTCACTCCCCCCACCTACAATGCCTGCTGGCCCGAGACTCGAACCCGCAACCTTTGGATTATAAGTCTGACTCTCTAACCACGACTTCCCCAGACCTATATGGGTAGGGTAAGGATTAGGGTTTGGCTTAGGTTTACTTGCATGTAATTTAGCATAATGTATTGTTATTATAATAGTAAGTATAAGTAACGTGTAACAAGAGCACCTTAAAATAAAGTGTTACCCTCTATTTAAATGATATATTTAAAAACAAAATTAATAAATGCACATTTGAAAGAATTGTGTATTCAAGGTATAAGGAAAATATGGTTAAAATAATGTTATTATATTTCATTAGTTTTTACACATCTTGACATTATCATTAAAAGTTTTATCATTAAAAATTGCAAATTAAAAACGTATCAAACCAACATAAATAACACATCAATTCAAAACGGGAAGACACAATAGAATGAATGATAATGAATTTATGAAATTCTAACAAAGTGGACTTTTGAGTATGTAAAACATCTCAGTAATTCAGAGAAAAACAAGTCTCACCCCATATTTTCTCAGATGCCATTCATTGCATGCTTGAAGCACATAGGCTTCACATAGAAACATCTAAGTTGTGGTCTCTTCTTTTCCATCCCTCCGTCAGAAAGTGAGCAGAAATTAGATGTGAATGGGCCCCAGTGTTCAGAGAGCCTTAAAAACAGCTCTCTTGTTCTAGCTTCCCCCCAACTTCCCAGACTCATCACTGAAGCGCCAGTGAGTGTCTTTGAAGAGAGGAGTGTACAGTGATACAAATGGCAATCCCGCTCTTTCAGGGATGCACTCCCCGCCCCTGCCAAGCCCTTTTTCTTTTCAAATCCCATATTTTCCGGAATTCAGTGGCCTGACGGGGACCGGCGTGAGGGGGAGGTTGAGGGCTGGGAAGAAGGAATTGCTTCCCTGCAGTGAGGGGTGGGGGAATCCAGAATCCTTAAGGGAAGCTGGAACACATTGCCTCTTTATGTTTTTTGAGGGTGGCCTTCCCTTTCCCTTGTCATCCTCACCCCAGAGTCCCTCTATTCAGCCCTGGGGAGAGAATGGAGGGGGTTATGAGGCTGTCAAGGCTGTGATTGTGTAGCTTAGGTTTGGCAGGCGGGGATGGGAGACTGGCAGATAGTTCAGACACACAGACAGCCTTGTTAGCTGGCATCCACACTGAAGGAAAGAGAGGAAGACAGACTGGCTGATGTCAAACGCTACTAATCCATTGCATCATCCTCTTCCTCCCTTCCATATTGTCTTCCTCTATTGCTAACAAAGCATCTATCTTAAGCTCAGTAACGAGTATCATGTATTTTGGCTTCAGCTTCAGAGACATTAGAGGGATAGTTCAGAATCAGAATCCGAATCAGAATGAGCTTTATTGGCCAAGTATGTTTACACATACAAGGAATTTGTTGTAGTGACAGAAGCTCCACAGTGCAACAGAAAGGCAGCAACAGGACAGGACACAGATAATAAAAGAATAATATACAAATGACCAAATAGGCAATGTACAAAGCAGCAAAAACACAATATATAATATAGACAACTATGTATGTACAGGTCAAGTATGTGCAAATTAGAAATGAGAAAATAAAAATAAAATAAGTGAGTGTGGTGAATGGATAATGTATTATAGTTGTGTGTTCCACATTTATTGTTGAGTGTTCATGAGATGGATTGCCTGAGAGAAGAAACTGTTTCTGTGTCTGGTCGTTCTGGTTCTCAGAGCTCTGTAGCGTCGACCAGACGGTAACAGTTCAAAGAGGGAGTGTGCTGGGTGTGAGGGGTCCAGATTGATTTTACCAGTCCTTTTGCTCACTCTGGATGAGTACAGTTCTTGGAGAGTGGGGAGGGTTGTACCAATGATCCGCTCAGCAGTCCGGACTACCCTCCATAGTCTTCTGAGGTCAGATTTGGTAGCTGAGTTGAACCAGACAGTTATTGAAGTGCAGAAGATGGATTCAATGATGGCGGAGTAGAACTGTTTCAGGAAGTCCTGTGGCAGGTTGAACTTCCTCAGCTGGCGAAGAAAGTACAACCTCTGCTGGGCCTTTCTGACAATGGAATCTATGTGAATATCCCACTTCAGGTCCTGGGAGATGGTGGTGCCCAGGAATCTGAAGAGCAGTGGGGAGAGTACGCAGCCCTGAGGAGCTCCAGTGCTGATGGTTCGAGTGCTGGATGTGAATTTACCAAGCTTTACTAACTGCTGTCTGTCTTTCAGGAAGCTGTTGATCAACTGACAGACGGAGGTGGGGACGGAGAGCTGGGTTAGTTTATTCTGAAGGGTGTCTGGGATGATGGTGTTAAAAGCGGTGCTGAAGTCCACAAACAGGATCCTCACATAAGTCCCTGGTCTGTCCAGATGCTGCAGGATGAAGTGCAGTCCCATGTTGACTGCATCATCCACAGACCTGTTTGCTGTAGGCAAGCTGCAGGGGGTCCAGTGAGGGTCCAGTGATGTCCTTCAGATAAGCCAAAAGCAGTCTTTCAAATGATTTCATGGCTACAGATGTTAAAGCCACAGGTCTGTAGTCATTACGTCCAGTAATTTTGGGTTTCTTTGGGACGGGGATGATGGTGGAGCGTTTGAAGCAAGAGGGGACTTCACACAACTCCAGTGATCTGTTGAATATCTGTGTGAAGATGGGGGCCAGCTGATCAGCACAGGTTTTTAGGCAGGCTGGTGACACACCGTCTGGGCCTGATGCATTCCTTCTTTTGTTCTTCCTGAAGACCTGGCACACATCTTCTTCGCTGATTTAACCTGTTACCGTTCACCAGAGCGACGTCGCACTGAACGCTCTTTGTTTGCATGTGACATTGTTTTCTAATAGAATAAATGAAACGGGACAAAGTTAATCTTGACAAACTATATATCATTCTGAGGGTCTAAGCCTCAAGCATCGACGACAGATCGCTGTTTTTCGATTGAAAGCTTATAAGGAATGAGTGGCACAAATTTGCTACATTTGTGTAAGCAGTACACATCCAAACACGCAGAGTAAAAAAGCCGTACGTACCTTTATCATTGTAATAACGAGCCACAAACGCGTCCACTGCTGAAATCCCAGTTTAGTTAGAGAGGTAAGGGTCCACAGAACAACATCCCAGCAAGCACTTTTAGTCCAGCGAAACAATAACGTTGTAATAAGGATGAATATTCCTTTGTTTACGTTTCATTTCTTCAGAGAGTTATTGTTTGCGTCCGTTATGGAATAAATTACGCTCAAAAACAGCGTCTTGGTGGTAAAAAAACAGCACGGTGTTGCAGCATACGGTTTTACAAACATAATGAGACCGTCTACGGGAAAAAAAAGTCTCAGAAAAGCGGAATATAGATTATTTGAATTTGGCGCTCCCTCCTGCCGGCAGTGACGGACAGAACTGTCATCTGAGCGGGGCGTAACTTAGCAATCTGCTTTATCCATAAAAAAAACAGTTTTTTTTTTCTTCTACATTTTTTATATGTGTGTGTGTGTATTGTGTGGGGAATGTGGCCGTGTCTGCATGATTATAATATGTATGGACGCACATCAGCGTGTTTATTAGCGACTCTATGACGGCTATCATTGTGATTCATTGATCAGCTATTATTGATTATATGGCCCATCTGTTTGATTATCATCTGAATGGAAGCACATCAGCGTGTGATTACTGAGTGTATGACCATGTCTGGCAATATCACTTCACGTCTGGCAGTGATATTTATAATTGTAATAACGAATAACGAAGAATACTTCAGTATACATACTATATACAAAGCATTTTTTTTCTATTTTTTTTTCCTTTTTTATTACTCAAATAATTATTTTTGTATTTTTTAGTGCTCAAATAAATCTGTCTATTATTTTATAATTGAAAAACTATGCAGGAACATGTATAATGTCTAAAATAGCTTGTATAATTCTGCAATCCATTTGGTGGTTATTTTTCCTCAAACGGGGGGTGGGGGGACTATAAATAGTTTCAGAAAAAATATTGCAGGAATCTAATTTTTCATGGTATCTTCTTCAAATTTGAAATATGAACTCATGAGACACATGGCTTTCGATCCATTACTTTTCTGGATTGCTCCAGGACTTATTTCATGTATTTGTATATGAAATAAAAAAACATTCAGTGTGGAAAAATATTTTTCAAGGCACGTCAGTGGGGGTGAAGGTTAACAGGTTAAATTGTAAGTGTGGGGGAGAGGAGGGTTGCTGGAGGTGTTAATGGTTGTGTGGAGAGGTGTTCAGAGCGGGTGTGGGGTGATTTTCCAAAACGACAGTAAAACTCGTTCAAGTCATCTGCCAGGTGTTGATTCTCCACAGTACTGGGGGGATGATGTCTTGTAACTGGTGGTAACTTTCATTCCTTTCCACACTGAAGCAGGTTCACCAATAAATGAAAATACTGTCATAATTTACTCTCTCTCAAGACTTTCATTGATCTTTGATAGAAAAATTAAGACATTTTTAATATTCTCTCATAAAATGTTCCATCCTTTGAAAGTATATGCAATCAACATGTCAAGTTTCAACAAGAATAATGTTGTAAAAGAGATCCATATCAATTGAGTAGTTTAATCCAAGTCTTCTGAGGAGATGCAGTTGCTTTATATGATTAAGAGATACAATTTAGGCTTTTATTCACATATAAAAAATATTCTTAAACTAGCCAAGTACAACAGTACCCAGTTTTCCCATGGCAAACATTTTGAGTGTCAATTTGCAGTAAAATGTTATTATTTATAAATGTAGTGATGTATTGCGAAAAACATGGTGTGTCATCGCCCCCAGGCCCAGAGGGACCCTGGGAAGTTATGGCCATAAAAGAATTGTGTGTTTATTAATTTATTATATTCTTAATTTATTATAGATAATCTCCTAATATTCCTCTGAACATGCCAATAACAATACCAAAGATGGCATTGTTTGCCCTACGACCTGTCCACCATTTTGATTTATCACATAAACTGCTATAGCAACTTGCTTCAAGATTTTTTGCCAAATCGGAATGAAACCACTGAATTAATAATCTGGGTGATCAATTTATTTATTTGATATTATTAGGAGATGATCAAGATTTTTATTCTTTATGCCAAAGAAACACAGTTAAATATTTATTTGGAGCTAAATGGATATCACTATTAAATTGAATGAGATGTTTTCACTAAATATGACAGAATTGTGTAAGACCTCAGCCTGATACAGACCTCCAGAGATGGCAAATGGGAAAAAATTATTATATTGTTGCCATGAATTACCAATTTGTTCCTGCAACTACTACAACCTGAATGCTGGGACATTTTTTAAAATTGAATAAAATGAAAAATAAAAGACTTTCAAATCACTTGAGCCAATATTTTATTCACAATAGAACATAGATAGCATAACAAATGTTTAAACTGAGAAATTGTACACTTGTATCCACTAAATGAGCTAATTTCAAATTTGATGTCTGCTACAGGTCTCAAAAAAGTTGGCACGGGGGCAACAAAGGGCTGAAAAAGTAATACATTTTGAAAAGATTCAGCTGGGAGAACATCTAGCAACTAATTAAGTTAATTGACATCAGGGCTGTAACATGATTAGCTATAAAAGAGATGTCTTAGAGAGGCAGAGTCTCTCAGAAGTAAAGACGGGCAGAGTCTCTCCATATTGTGAAAGAGTTCATAAAAAGATTGTGGAATACTTTAAAAACAACATTCCTCAATGTCAAATTGCAAAGGCTTTGCAAATCTTATCATCTACAGTGCATAACATCATCAAAAGATTCAGAGAAACTGGAGAAATCTCTGTGCGTATGGGACAAGGCCAAAGACCTTTGTTGGATGCCCATGGTCTTCGGCCCTCAGACGACACTGCATCACTCATCGGCATGATTCTGTCATTGATATTACTAAATGGGGCCAGGAATACTTCCAGAAACCACTGTTGGTAAACACAATCCGCTGTGCCATCTGCAGATGCCAACTAAAGCTCTATTATGCAAAAAGGAAGCCATATGTGAACATGGTCCAGGAGCACTGTCGTGTCCTGTGGGCCAAGGCTCATTTAAAATGGACTGTTTCAAAGAGGAAAAGTGTTCTATGGTCAGACAAGTTCAAATTTGACTTTCTTGTTGGAAATCACGGACACCATGTCCTCCGGGCTAAAGAGGAAGGATCTCTGATGGTATGGGGGTGCATAAGTGCATACGATAAGGGCAGCTTGCATGTTTTGGAAGGCACTATTAATTATGAAAGGTATATAAAGGTTTTAGAGCAACATATGCTCCCCTCCAGATGACGTCTATTTCAGGGAAGGCCTTGTGTATTTCAACAGGACAATGCAAAACCACATACTGCAGCTATTATAACAGCATGGCTTAGTAATAGAAGAATCCAGGTGCCTGCAGTCCAGATCTTTCACCTATAGAGAACATTTGGCGCATAATAAAAATACGTCAAAGACGACCAGGAACTCTTCAGCAGCTGGAAACCCATATCAGGCAGGAATAGGACCAAATTCCAACACCAAAACTCCAGAAAACTCATAACCTCGATGCCCAGATATCTTCAGACTGTTTTGAAAATAAAAGGAGATGCTACACCATGGTAAACATGCCCCCGTCCCAACTATTTTGAGACCTATAGCAGGCATCAAATTTGAAATGAGCTCATTTTGTGCATAAAATTTGAAAAAAAATTCTCAGTTTAAAATTCTCTATTGTGAATAAAATATTGTCTCATGTGATTTTAAATTCTTTTAGTTGTCATTATATTAAAATTTAAAAAGCGTCCCAACATTTCTGGAATTCGGGTTGTAATACGTCAGCACGATTTACAAATTAGTTCCCTCATCATGAGCACATTTTACTACTTCGTTATGTAATTTTAGTGAAATCGTGGGTACATTTTACTAACACCTGTCAGCAATTTCATAAACCCATCATCCTTTTTGCGTAGTGAGAAATGATCTCTATTGCTGCTGTTATGAATAAATGGCAGGACTGTAACGGGGATATAGCCTGTCCAGAAAGAGGGTGCAAAATATACTATCCACAAATCATTCAACGAACAGAACGGATTAATAAATCATGCACACCATGTACTTAAAATGGTAAGCTCACGATTTTCTTCAAACGAGGTGACAAATTAGTACTGCAAATTGTGGGAACTAATTGTTAATTTGAGGTCATGATATATATATATATATATATATATATATATATATATATATATATATATATATATATATATATATATTTCTCTGCATGTCATTTCTGGGGCTCTATAGCCTAAAGACAGAAGAAGAAAGTAGCAGGACTGGGCAGCTTGTTGGTGCTATAGAACATCAAATCATGAAATTGGTTCTAACTATAGAACCACTGGTCCGATTGACCTTAAAATTAACATACAGTGTCTTTGTATGAGTTGCCATCACTGTCCATGATGACAGTTGTGTGTCTTGAGAAACATGGCCACTGTTCTGATGGCAACATGTCATGAAGGATCTTAGGCTGCATCTCTGCAATGCTTTGGCATATTGAGATTTTATATATAAAAAAAATAAAAAATAAGTGCAAAAGGGAAACTGAACAGAAACCAAACCGTGACATATATATATATATATATATATATATATATATATATATGTACCATTGTCCGCATTCCCTGACACTAGAATATATATATATATATTTCCCTTTTGCCCTTATTTGGTTTTTCCTGTCATTTGTTAATCATCGTTCATCCTGTTCACCTGTCTTGAGTTAATTATCTTGTTTCCTCATTTGGTTGTCCCTTTATAAGTCCTGAGTTCTCCCCTTTTCTTTTGTCTGATCTTAATGTTAAGTTAGTTTGCAAATGGTTACGTGTGTTGATGTTAAATAAAGATACTCCTTTTTTTCCTAGTCCTCGTTGTGCGCTCCTTGCTACAACCACATACCCATAACTATATATATATATATATATATATATACCATTGTACACATTCCCTGACACCAGAATAATGTTTTCAGTCATTATTTTTGCAGATAGTGACCTTGGCCCTGATAGATGCTACTTGCAGCTATATGTATTATTTCATTTATTTAGTTTTATGGGAAACAAGACAAACATACATTTGCAGAGTCTATAGTGCCATTCTATTATACAGTAGATGATTCTAAAAACAATAAGCATGTGATATTTTGGGCTCTTGAGAACACATGAAATGCAGAACCGAGTGGAATATTTTGATACTCCAAGCATGAGGCTTTCTGATAGGGTAGATGAACGGAGGGCGATGCATAGGATGGACAGCAGCATGCAATCCGCCTGACGGCTTTAGTGATGAAAGAAGATGAGGAAATCTCAGTGGGTTTGCTATATATTTGATGTGGTCATATTCCAGTGTCAGCTCCTGCCCGACTCCCACCAGCTCAATGTCATGTCATTGTTGCCGCATCGATCAATATCTGTGTGTGCGATTGAGCCAAAAAGTGTTTTACAGTGGTAGAATGTGAACGTGCGGGATTGGCCTGAGACAGAGCTCTCACCCTCTTTCAGTCTGCTTTGTGAACAAGAGCTATTGTTAAAAGCACCATGTAGATAAAACCGAAAACTCTGATAGGAGAGTCTGTGTTTCATCACCTTTAGTGATGTTAAGTACTACTGATATTGTAAGTCACCTTATTAGCTTTTTCTGCATACAATTGCCTGTGGAAAGCATATTCCATTCCCCAAAGGGATAATAATATTGTTAGGTATTGCATTATCGTCAAATGAACAAGTACCATCATCTCTAGAGGCCATATGTAATGCTGAAAATGTACAGACAGTGGATTACATTGGTGTGACAGTCCTGCACAACATAAACATGTGATGTAACAGGCAATAACAGATTGAAGCAAAAGCAAATATAATGGCTCGTCCAACCTCAGTATGACCCCAGTGGTTTGTAAATTCTACAACAACCATGTATAAAAGCCATGATGCATAAAAAACATCTTTATATAATCTTAATTGCTTTCCAAAGAAAACATTGGCTACCACATTTCCAATTAAAATACATCCACAAACCATGGAGAATATATTTTTAAATGTAGCCTGTGGGTTTGTTTGCTTCGTCTTCTGTAATAGTTCTGGATCTTGTTTCAACTTATCATGTACACCCCTAATTTAAATAGAATCATTTTCAGTCAAAGTCATCCCTACAATTGTTTTTAAGACCATTTGTTGTGTTTTTATGTAAAATGTATAACAAATGAATAATAATAACAATAAAACAAATGTCAAAAGTATTATAAAATAATTAAATAAAATTGTGTAATTAAAAACCATATTCATAATTATGTTATAAAGTATGCCAAAGGCATTTCATTGTAATGGGATGTTGCCAAAAAAAAAAAAAAAAAGAATGAAGTGAAATATGGCCAAGTATGGTGACCCATACTCGGAATTCGTGCTCTGCAGTTAACCCATCCAAAGTGCACACACACAGCAGTGAACACACACACACCGTGAACACACACCCGGAGTGGCCAGCCATTTATGCTGCGGCGCCCGGGGAGCAGTTGGGGGTTCGGTGCCTTGCTCAAGGGCACCTCAGTCGTGGTATTGAGGGTGGAGAGAGCGCTGGACATTCACTCCCCCCACCTACAATCCCTGCCGGCCCGAGACTCGAACCCGCAACCTTTGGATTACGAGTCCGACTCGCTAACCATTAGGCCACGACTTCCCGCATAGAATACAAGAGGTTTTACATGTGCATTATTGCTATTATTGTATTTTTGTATAATTTATTGTAAAATTCTATAACTGATTAATCTAATTTTGGTTTTCAAATTGCTGCTCTTTTACACCTCTAGTTGCATGCTTGGGTGAGGTCTCACATCTCACTCCCAGCGAATAATCGCATGTTTGGTTGTGCTCATTAACAAGCATTTGAGAAGCAAAATGCAGCGGAGTGTTTTGCATGAATATAAGTGAATTAACTCGCATTTGATTTGGCGTGCGGCTCTACGTCAATATAAAGTGACATAATGAAGTGCAGAATGTCTGCCAATGCCCTTGAGATGTTCAGGAAAGCTGCTCTCTTTAAACCTATTTCCTTTAACTGTGCACGCTCCTCTGTACAGGAAGCAGCCTTTCAAAAAACATGCTTTATTTTATATGCTAATACATTACATGCTGTTTAATTGATTTGTTCCTGATGAAAGCACAATAAAAATGGATTTGGGGAACAACATGGTGAACCTTCCTTTCCGTCCATGCAGGAACAGCACTCTCTTTACATTACAGTCGTTTGCTGATATAAAGAGGTATTTTTTCCGCTGTCCATCGAGTGTGCTAACATGCTAATGTTAAGCTGTGTTCAAAAATAAGGCAGCTGCCTCGCTTGTGTTTTTGTATAAAGATACCTCCCAAGGAAATTCAATCCAAGCAAATGTTTTGAGTACAACACTTATTTATTGGAGGAAATGGAATCACAAATTCATTTATTTCTTTCAACTGCTTCATAAGATGGCACTTTTATTCGTTTTACCAAGTGAAAGATACATTAAAGATAAAACCAGATGAAGGCAACTGAGCAGACCGGAGGATCAAATATTGAATTCGGACATGCTTCCTACTTTCTAGCTTTCAGACACTGCTATAGCAAATTGAGATTACATGCAATTCGTCTGTCAATATAGCTGATATTACCCATCATTCATCGGTTCCTTAATTGTAGAGAGAAATTCTGTTCGATTGTAATGCTCTTCTGCTTTATTTGATCACCATGTTGACCATTTGCCACGATCAATGTAGCACATTCTATAAAATAATATAATTTACACATGGTGTAGCACTACATTTTGTGCCTGCTTAAACTGAATTGTAAGTGGTTAGTGAATAAGAAGCAAGGGTTTGCACCGAAATGCTGCATGCTAAAGTCGCACAGCTGTTTAGTGAATCCCCTCTTATCGCTCTCGCCCACTCTCGCCGTCTCTCCTTTTCTCTCACATATGCACGAAGACAGTGCCACACATGTTAACAACAGCCCTGCAATTTGAGGCTTCCCCTCTAGAGATGTCAGGTTGTCAAAGCTAACCATCCAGTGTCGGAGTGAAGACAGGAAGCAATCCAGATAAAACATTTAACCTCTATGTATCAGGAAATTCATTTCCCTGTTAGCAGTGCTAATAATAGCTCTACTGGGAGGCAGCATGTTGATGAACATCGTTTCAGTCTTGTTTCTCTATTCCCTGCTAGGAAATCTAGAAATTCTGGTTGAGCACAAATATTGTTCAATGCACTATCAATACAGCGTTCTCCATTTGCTTTTATTATTTGGTAATTTTGCATGTTTTTCTTGAGATGTCCTTCAAAGGCAGAACACTATCATTTCTACTATTTTTCTTTTTTTATTATTTATATTAACATTTGTTAAAATTACAATGCAATTAAAAGTGAATGGTTGTGTTTGCAAGGCAGTGCTAAGCACTTGCCAAGGTATATGGAGAAATTAAGTGCATTGCTGTGCAGTTTCTTTTAAGCTTTTAAAGCCAAAAGAGATCAAAAGAGACCTTCCATGATATTCTGGTTTCAAGATATGCCTTGTGTGTCTCATTCAAATTGAGTCTATAGTTTTTTTTTTACTAATTTTATCATCTACCAAGCAAAATGTCAGATTGCTCGAAAAATTAGCAGCACACCTCTATTCACTGCGCTGCACAGTGTGAAGTATCGTCCATTGTCCATTGCAATGTCTAAAGTCCACTCCAAAAAACAATGTGAGACCAATTAAGAAGTTTAAATCTATGAGTTTGTTTGACAAGAGCCTTAAGAAGGATCCCCAGGTGTTACAGGTTCTCTTAACACTATGTGCCCTCACTCTATTACAGGCTTCCTCAGCACAGGAGACCAGGCTGCTAAAGGGAATTATGGCGTTTTGGATCAGATCCAGGCTCTGCGCTGGATAAGTGAGAATATTGGCTATTTCGGCGGTGATTCCAACCGCATCACAGTTTTTGGATCAGGAATCGGTGCCTCTTGTGTGAGCCTTCTGACCCTGTCCCACCATTCTGAAGGTAAGAGAACTTTTCATTCCACAGAAGAAAAAGAAAAGTCTTTGTCAAATTAAAATCCCCTTAATACTCTACATAATGATCTTTGCATCACAATGCAAAGGACTTAAAAAAAGTAATATTGTGAATTAAATGCTTAAGCTCTTTCCATGGATAACTGTCAATTAACTGTTGTGAGTCATCACTTAGTTTTTAAAAAAAGAATGAAAAATCCATTAACAGTAGTAAATTATTAATACATGTATACATACAATTGTTATTTTCAAAGATTGTTATAAAGGATTACTTTAAAAAGTATTTACAGTAGATATTCATAGATAAGCTATCACAATATAATTAACAACCACAAAAAAATATATAAAGAGTAATATAAGGAATAACACTATAACAGAATAACACATTATAAAGAACAACTGTAACACTTCAATCCATATCATAAACATGTAGACTCGTAAATAAGCATGTAAATCTGGTTATTTATGCAGAAGCAAACAGAGAGAGACATGGACAAGACATGATCTAGCAGTTCATTTACACAGAAATAACTGAATCCATTGGACTTACAAGAGTAACCAGAAGTTCCTCCACCAAAAAGCCCTTTTTTATTTATTCTATTTGCAAACGGAGGCAAACTGAATCAAAATGATCTTGTAATCAACAGTACAAAGTCAAAATATGTTATTCCTATGATTGTTATCAATGCTTCCACACAACTGATATGAGCAAAAGTGTTGTATTTACTTATTTATGGTTGACTAAACTGTTTAGCATGTGTGCTATAAACTCATGGTGGACAATATAAATGAAAGACGTGTTGCAGATGTGTTTCTTTTCTGTTGACGATCTGTTTAAGATTTTGCATAAAACACCAAAGTGCTTTTAACTGATGTCAGCAATGATGGACGGTCAGCCGGCAATGAATTGCAAACAAAGTGTGTAAATTAACATGCATAGACATTTATGTATTTATGCAGCCATAAACAGGCAGCGGTTTTTCACAGGACTTACCAAGGTTACATTTATCATCTTGAACCATATCATTGTGGCGGACGCTATACATTATGTAAATCGAAAACAGATTCCCAAGAGCCTTTTGTGATATCTGAGACATAATTATAGAAAAGTCAATTGGTTTTGTGAGTTACCATGACATCCTAATTAACTGTTAAACTTGAGTATGTTCAATCATAAAACAAATGTTCAGAATCATGAGACAAATATTTACTGAATCAACTCCTTTGAGATAAATATGTGCAAGCAACACATACAGTACATTATAAAGATAAACATTCTGTTTGTAGTGTTCGTGACATTGTACATGTTGAGATACAAGCAATTGATATTATCTGTCAGAGACTGTTGTAAAGGAAGCCACTGTAATGCTTTCACTCTTTTTTTCTATATAGATTGAAAGTTGTGTCTGGCTTTCTCTATTAAGCAATCATTGAAGTTTCAGATAAGTTCTTGGGTTGTTTCTACACTTCGCTTCCTGCCATGAATAATTTTGCGCATTTGTTTGCATTCTCCAGATTGCGTCAATGCGTCATTAATTGCTATGATTTACTTTGATTTTGGATAGATTTACTTTACCATAAATGCATTTTCTATTCACATATTCCATATTGCCAGGCTTCATGTAGCATGTTATTATACCGTCACATCAACTGCCTCATTCCTTTCTCAGTAAATTGGATATTACCAATGCTGATGTTTCCTCTTAATAGAAGTATATTCTCTACTTGGTTTGATGAGATAAAAAAGCAGTACTGGGGGAGCTGGGTTTTACTGACAGCCTCTATAAACTATCAGGATCTTTAAAAATTGAAACAGGAATCCTGCTATTGCAAAAAGTGGTACTCGCCGCAAGTGCTACCAATATCAGTCAGCTAGCTCTGCAATACTTCTCAAAGCTGTGATTTTAGCCATCACAGCAAGGGAAAGGAAAAGGATTACCAAATGGTAATGGCGAGGCTTAGAGGAATGCAGTAGTAAAGAATCCATTTACTCTTTTATAAAAAGTAGATGTCATCACAACTTGAAGATTGAGAAATGCAGTTGCTTTGGTCAAAGCTATATAGTGCTTATTAGTGCAACAAAGTACTACAGTTTAGACTAAGGCATGGGAGACAAGTGAAGAAACATGTTTAATAAAGTGCTTGTGTACCATTAGTGAGAAAGATATCAAGGTGGTTAAAAGCTCATCATGTACACTCTGGAGATGATGATGGAAGGGTTTCAACTTATTTTTGGTTGATAACCTGATAAGCAAATCTATGTAAAAGTGTTTTAATCTACAAATAATTGTATGTAATTTTAAGGAACATCTTAGCAATGCTCTCGCAGTTCATCCAAAGGAAAAATACAATTGCTTGGCAAGATATGTGTGCTCTTTGAATGTTGATTGTTCTGCTAATTGGAAAAAGACACAATTGCCCTTTGAGTAAAGCAAAGAACTTCTGATGAAATGGATTTCATGCACTGTCCAGCTATTGGTCAGGGCAAATCTGAGGCTGAAATCCCACTGCACACTGCTGGTGAATCCCACCCACAGTGCAAGAGACATTCACATTTCCCCTGACCCTGATCCCCAGGAAAACACAATTACTTGAATCCCATTATCTGAAATACCATAGGCCCGGATCAAAAAAGCACTTCAGCTCCATCCTCGCAGTGCAGTGTGAGAGATCGAGTGTGATGCTTGCTTGGCAAGTGTGTGTATTTGTGGTGGTGTTAATGAGGCCACTGTGACCTGTCTCCTCCTTGCAGTCTGGCTCATCATCTTATGGGGCCTGCTGCTCCCACATGGAGCTCGCCCTGTCTGGGCGTGTGGCAGGCCAGGAAAGAGGGCTTCATCTATCAGCCCACTCCACCGCAGGAGTTAGCCTGCCCGCCAGGCCCCTGCTGCGGAATGGATTACAGATGCATCCCACTGTCCTCCTCCATCATCAAGTTTAAGGGCAATCATCTACCTTGCTGCTTTGATGGAAATGGGGACCTTACGTAAAGGGAGAGAACATACATGGTTTGGTTTTATTTTTGTGTTTGGAATTTTTGTGATATAAAGCTTGAATGTGATCACATGATCTTCCATCCATCTGTAAGCATTCCCATAATGCGATATGCGCAAGTGGGAGATTGTTTCTGGATCAGCATCCTTTATTGGTCCTGGAACAACTTTCCTCTGGTAGGTTTAGGGCAGGGTGACTGGTCTTGCACCTGAAAGGCCACCTTCCGACAGAGTTTAGCTCAAACTCTAATTAAACACTCTTGAACCAGCTAATTATGGTCTTCAGGATTACTCAAAACTTCTTATGCAGGTGTGTTGGAGCAGGTAAAGGCTAAAAATCTATAAAAAAGATGGCCCTCCAGAAGCAAGTTTGGACAGCCCTGGTTTAGTGTTTTTGCTAGAGTCAACCACCTATACATTGTGATATCTACACCTTTAGAGTCAGGGCCAGGATTTGCAAAGACATAACTACCAACCAATCACTGCTGTCAGGTTTTAGGCGTAGGGCTGAGGCAGGGGTGTTCAGATTTCACACACCTGATCCTCATATCGCGAACCAAGCTAACCAAGATCCTCAGGACCGACAGGTGTGTTGAAGCAGAATGGAGCTAAACTCTATAGAAAGTTGGCTTTTTAAGACTAGAATTGGAATACTGTAGCACAGTGGTGTGCACGGGGGGAGGGCTCGAGCCCCTGCCCCTTTGAGGTCCGACGCTAAAGTACCCTTTTGGTCCGGTGCCCCCGGTCTGCTATTTCTGCCGAGGGTAGGGGTGTGCGATATGACGATTTTTGATCGTAGACGATAAAAATGGCTCCACGATCTGCTTTTGAAGAAATAGCATAGTATCGTGCAACAGCGCACATTCTATCAGCTGCAGTTCTGCTGCCTCCGGCTCAATATACTGTACAACACCACATGCATTCACTTCAATGTTAACTCAGCGGTAGAGTTACGCTCTCGGGAAATTGCACTTATTCACAATCGCAAAAGTACATTATCTGCATCTACTTTAAAGCCTTACTGGTTAAACATTTAATTTGTGTGCTGTTCTGATGAGCGCCTTTTTCTGAGCAAATACACCCAAATCGCGCTAAATAAAAAGCCCGTCAAACAGCGCCTGATTACTCAACTAAGTTATGCTATGTGCTAATACTGTCGAAACACACAAGGTTTATGTAGACAGTTGGTTATGTCTAAAATTTAAGTAAACAGCTGAGAGAAACGGATGCGTGCCTGTATATGAGATGCGTGCAGGTCTTAAAGGGACAGTAGGCTAAACATGCTGCCGACTGTAATTAAATTAATTTGCAGTCGTGGCCTAATGGATAGAGAGTCGGACTTGTAACCCGAAGGTCGTCGGTTCGAGTCTCAGGTCTGGCAGGGATTGTAGGTAGGGGGAGTGAATAACCAGCACTCTCTCCACCCCCAAGCAGTTGGGGGTTCGGTGAGAGCACCGAACCCCCAACTGCTACCCGGGTGCTGCAGCATTGGCTGCCCACTGCTCCGGGTGTATGTTCACTACTGTGTGTACACTTGGATGGGTTAAATGCAGAGCACAAATTCCGAGTATGGGTCACCATACTTGGCCACACACCACTTCCCTTTCCTTTCCCTTTCCTTAAAGGGATAGTTCACCCATTTCTGCCATTATTTTTCACTCACATGTTGTCCCAAACCTGTATTAATTTCTTTCTTGTGCTGAACACAAAAGAAGATATTTTGAAGAATCTGGGTAACCAAACAGTCACTGGTCCACCTTGACTTTAACAGTAGGAAAAAAAATACTATGGAAGTCACTGTGGACGAGCAACTGTTTGGTTTTTCACATTCTTCAAAATAGTGTTTAGTCAAGTCAGGTCAAGTCAAGTCTGCTTTATTGTCAATTCTTCCACATGTACGGCACATACATACAGAGAATTGAAATTGCGTTACTCTCAGACCCTTGGTGCATACAGTTAACATTTAAGACACTGATAGTAGACGTTCAAATACAGATAAATACAGTTTAAACATATGTACATACAACTATACAGATATGCAAATGAGGACATTGTAGAAAAATAAAGAAAGAGATAGATAAAGTGGCATAAGGCACATGGCAGATAGAGTGCAAACCAGTTAAATAAAACAAAACTGGGCAGATATATGTATAGTGCAAGAAGAGCTTATCAGTCTGTTAAAGTAACAAAAGAATAGTCTTTTTTATCAGAATATCCGAAGAGGTAGTTTGCAGTCAATGCTGGATGAGGTAGTGATCAGTCCAATGCTGTACAAATGACAGGTGCTGGTCACAGTTTTTAAGTGGGTGGGGGGGTGGAAGGTCCTGGGGATGTGGGGAGCTGGGGGGAGGGGGGGGGGGGGGGGGTTGTAGTATCAAAGTTCAGTGTTGCATGGGGTAAAAGAGGGGACGGGGGGCAAGGACGGGAGGGAGTTCAGCTTCCTGACAGCCTGATGTATGAAGCTGTCCTTCAGTCTGCTGGTCCTCGCCTGGAGACTCCACAGTCTCCTCCCTGATGGCAGCAGACTGAAGAAGCTGTGTGTCGGGTGGGTGGGATCACCTGCAATGCGGAGGGCTTTGCGGGTGAGACGGGTGCTGTAGATGTCCTGGAGGGAGGGGAGAGAGACACCAACGATCTTCTCAGCTGCTCTCACTATGCGTTGAAGTGACTTGCGGCAGGATGCGTTGCAAGCGCCATACTACACAGTGATGCAGCTAGTTAGGATGCTGTCGATCGTGCCTCTGTAGAAGGTGCACATGATGGGGGCCGGGGCTCTGGCTCTTCTAAGTTTGCGGAGGAAGTAGAGTCGCTGATGTGCTTTCTTGGCCAGTGCTACAGTGTTGTTAGTCCAGGAGAGGTCCTCTGTGATGTGCACACCCAGGAACTTGGTGCTGCTCACTCTCTCCACAGTTGCACCCTTGATGGTCAGAGGGGCATGCTGAGTGTGTACTCTCCTGAAGTCAACAACAATCTCCTTCGTCTTCTCCACATTCAGAGAGAGATTGTTGTCACTGTACCACCCGGCCAGGCGGCTCACCTCGCTCCTGTAGTTTGTCTCATCTCTGTTGCTAATGAGACCCACCACAGTCGTGTCATCCGCAATCTAATGAAAAGGTTGGAGTTGTGTGACGGTGTGCAGTCGTGGGTCAGCAGAGTGAAGAGGAGGGGGCTCACCACACATCCTTGGGGGGCCCCAGTGTTCAGTGTGATGGTGCTGGATGTGTTAATGCCGACCCGTACTGCCTGAGGTCTCCCGGTCAGGAAGTCCAACAGCCAGTTGCACAGAGAGGTGTTGAGCCCCAGCTGGACCAGTTTGTGAGTGAGCTGTTGAGGGATGATTGTGTTGAATGCTGAACTGAAGTCAATGAACAGCATCCTGACATATGTGTCTTTTTTGTCCAGATGTGCGAGGGCTGGGTGGAGGGCAGTGGCGATGGCATCTTCGGTCGAGCGGTTGGACCTATATGCAAATTGGAAGGGGTCCAGGGAGGGGGGGGGACAGACTTGATGTGGTGCATGACTAGCCATTCAAAGCACTTCATGAGAATTGGAGCAATTGCGACTGGACGGTAGTCATTGAAGCAGGATGGAGATGACTTCTTCGGGACTGGAATGATGGTGGTAGCTTTGAAGCATGTGGGGACAACGGCCTGATTTAACGAGATGTTGAAAATGTCTGTGAAGACATCAGTGAGTTCCACTGCACAGTCTCTCAGTAAACGCCCAGGAATGTTGTCAGGACCCGGAGCTTTGCGTGCATTGTTCCTGCTGAGGGATCTCCTCACACTGTCCGGGGACAGCGTCATCACCTGGTCGCCGGGAGGATGTGGAGTCTTCTGTCCAGTGGTGCTGTTTTGTGCCTCAAAGCGAGCAAAGAAGGCATTCAGCTCGTTTAGCAGGGGGATGGTGCTGTCACAGGTCTGTGGTGGGGGCTTGTAGTCCGTAATGGTCTGTATCCCCTGCCACAGGCTCCGAGTGTCTCTGCTGTCGATGAAACGATGGGCTATGCTCCTGGAGTACTGTCTCTTGGCCTCTCTGATACCGCGGGAAAGGTTGGCCCTAGCTGTCTTCAGGCCCTCCTCATCTCCAGCTCTAAAGGCAGCGTTCCGAGCCTTCAGAAGTCTGTAGACCTCCCCATCAATGCACTTGGTGATGTAGGCAGTGACAGTCTCTGAGTACTCTTGGAGGTCTGTAGTGTTGTTGTATGTAGCAGCCTGTTTAAACATATTCCAGTCAGTGGTGTCAAAACAGTCTTGAAGTGCCTCTGACGACCCTTCCGGCCACACTTGTATCTGTTTGTGTATTGGTTTGATGGCTTTAATGAGCGGTCTGTATGCAGGCATTAGCATGACAGTGATGTGGTCTGAGGCTCCGAAGTGGGGGAGGGCCTTGTAAGCTCCTCTCTGGGTGGTGTAAACAAAGTCCAGGGTATTTTTTCCCCTTGTTGGAAAGTCTATGTGTTGGTGTATTTTTGGGAACACACTCTTTAAGTCTGCGTGGTTGAAATCCCCAGCCAAGATGAGAAAAGCATCTGGGTGGGCTGTCTGCTGCTCACTGGCACCATGCATCATTGATGTAAACACAGAGCCCGCCGCCGCGGATCTTACCTCCCTCGACGAGAGCTCTGTGAGCTCGATAGCATGTTAGCTGGTCGAGCTGTATGGCGCAGTCCGGTACGCTGTTGTTAAGCCATGTTTCCGTAAACACAAAAACACAACAGTCTCTTACAGTCCTCTGAGTAGAGCGAAGTAGTCGGCTGTAGTCCAGTTTATTGTCCAAAGAGCGTACATTCGCCAATACGATGGTGGGGATAGCTGGCTTGTGTGGGTTGGCCGCTAGCCTAGCTCAGACACCTCCGCGCTTACCCCTCTTCTGCTTCCTCTCACGCCACTTGTAGCGCCTCCGCTGTGGGTGAGATGCAGTAGTGGGGGTCGGTGATGGAGTGGGCTTTCGGAGCAGACGGAGGTCCCGCAGCTCTTCGGCGTGTGCTGAGTTTAACTCTAAAACTGTGATTCTGCCGACATCGAGCAGAAACTCACGACTGTATGCGCGCTTAAAGACATGTAGACGTGACGAAGATGTACAAAAACATTGCGACTTACAAGACAAAAAACACAAAAACACCGTTCTGTCGGGAGAGAGAGAAGCCGCTGCGTCTGTGCGCGCCGTTATTCCTTTAATGTTAACAAAACAGCAAACACAAAGAGAAAAATCACTCACTAAAACTTTAATACATTTGTTTTAATAGGCATCAATGTATAAAATGTTTTATTCTTATATTTGTTCATACAGTTTCTTGAATGCTCCTGCTAAATAAACCGGTAACACTTTATAATAACGTCCAGTTATAAGTAATTTATAAGTGATTAGTTAATGATTAACTAATCGTTTACAAAACATTCATAAGCAATTAATAAGTGATATGCTAACAATTTGTGTATGTTTTGTTAATTCATTTAAAAGTCATTTACAAGTAATTAGCTAATGATGAACTAATCATTTACAAAACATGACTATGCATTCATAGATGATTAATAATTGATATGTTAATATTTTTATCTATGTTTTGTAGAATAAGTTTTGAATCATTTACAAGTGATTAGATGATGATGAACTAATAATTTACAAAACATAACTATACATTCACAAATGATTAAGTATATGCTAACAATTTATAAATCTGTCATAAGTTATCTTTAAATATAGCATCATGAAATAATCAAACAGATCCTTAATGGTTAATAGTTAATAGTTAATATATTATTAATCACTTATAGATCATTGAAATGTCAACATTGTACTATTATCTCAATAAACATTATAAATCATTTACAAAGCTTTCTGCATCCCCTAATCTAAAGTGTAAACTAATCATCAGTTGTAAATGTTTTACAAACTTTATGGTTTCCAGTCGTGTGTGCGTAAATATATATATATATTCACAAAAAACCTGTAACCTGGAAGGTTTGCAAAACATTTACAACTGATGAGTAGTTTACACTTTAGATTAGGGGATGCAGAAAGCTTTGTAAATGATTTATAATGTTTATTGAGATAATAGTACAATGTTGACATTTCAATGATTTATAAGTGATTAATAATATATTAACTAGTAACTATTAACCATTAAGGATGTTTAATTATTTCATGATGCTATTTATAAAGATAACTTATGACAGATTTATAAATCGTTAGCATATTACTTAATCATTTGTGAATGTATAGTTATGTTTTGTAAATGATTAGTTCATCATTAGCTAATTACTTGTAAATGACTTTTAAATGAATTAACAAAACATACACAAATTGTTAGCATGTCACTTATTAATCGCTTATGAATGTTTTGTAAATGATTAGTTAATCATTAACTAATCACTTATAAATTACTTATAACTGGACGTTATTATAAAGTGTTACCAATAAACCTATTGTGACCTACCTGAAAATAAAACATGGTTAATTTTATTTGTATATTATGTGTATTTGTAATGTGTATCTTTTGCTCTAATTTTTTAATAACAAAGATAAAATAGACAACGATTTTTATCTTCACCCACTTTGGCCTAAATATCCGCCATACTTTTTTATATTTTGTTACCTTGAAAGGGTTTGTCTTTAATTAGTATGGCTGTAATGCTCAAACAACTTGCAAGATAGAAAAACCAAAATGACAAAGAATTGCGATAAAATCGTGAATCATGATGTTGCCCTCATAATGCCATTTCGCCCCTGCCCCTCCAGAGGTCTGTGCACGCCACTGCTGTAGCATTCCTGTCAACCAGCCAGTATGTCCAATTTCAGTGGTAGGGGTGTAGTAAGGATGTCCTGCTCCTAGAGGGCCAGATTTCAGCTTCAAACCTAAACGAGCTAACCCTGTTGGAGCCAATTGGAGTTAAATCCTGTAGGAGGATTCTCTGTAGGAAGTTCGCTCTCCAGGAGCAGGATTGGACAACCCTGGTTTAAAGTTATTGCTAGGGCCTTGAACAAGACAATCAAGTCAATATTATTTGTATAGCGCTTTTAACAATGCAAATTTTGTCAAAGCAGCTTTACATCGGCTTGATATAAAGCTGGGTGGCTTTATATCAGCTTAACAGCATTTAGACGGGGAAATAGTTTGTCGAAATAGTGTCATTCTCCTCTGGCCAGACAAAATCAGCAGTTTAAATCTAGGCTAAAGCAGAATCAGATTGTTCAAAGGACTCATCTGGTTCCTGTGGTCTTGTCCCGATGGCCGTCTTGGAGACAGGGTCTTCACTGGGAATCAGTCTCTGGGCCTCATCTAGGTGTCCTGGCTGTAGAGGTCATCTCTAGGTGCTGATCCACCATCTGATCTGGATACAGTCTGGATCTGGGTGGCTACGGTGACCTCGGAATAAGAAAGAAAAAGACTAATATTAGTGTAGATGCAATTCTTCTAACAATGTAACAAGTACATCAGGTGTTTTGGGAAGTGTTCCCGGTTCCGGTTGACCTAATTAATGCAGCCTAACAATCCTTTAACGGATTTGAATGATAGAAATGCGATAGTGTATTATGTGTAAGCCAGGTTAAAGAGATGGGTTTTTAATCTAGATTTAAACTGACAAGAGTGTGTCTGCTTCCCGAACAGTGTTAGGTAGATTGTTCCAGAGTTTGGGCACTAAATAGGAAAACGATCTCCCGCCCGCAGTTGATTTTGATATTCTAGGTATTATCAAATGGCCAGAGTTTTGAGATCGCAGCGGACGTGAAGGACTATAATGAGATAAGAGCTCACTCAAATACTGAGGTGCCAAACCATTCAGGGCTTTATAGGTCATTAGCAAGATCTTACTCACAACACCAGTCTGTGCCTTTTAATAGGTTCAGAGTCTGGGACTGTAAAAAGTTTTTCAACCAACTAGTGCCATCTAACACCAGGTGGGTTAGGGCCAGGGCTAGGGAAGGACTGAGATTGTTGATATGAATGTTTTTGCAAGTATCTCCTATGTATCTCAGCAAATCACATAGTTCAGAGAAGAATCCAGATGTTCTTTTCTGAGCTCTTGACCATGCCGGGTCCTGGCTGCAGACCTGCCATTGCCCCTTCCTTCAAATGCATTTCAGCTTTTCTTTGCCTGCTTTTCTATCATCAGTGCTCAGGGAGGGAGAGCAAACAAGAGGGCAGGAGAATGATGGCGAGAGTAAGGAGTTCTAAATCAAGGACATTACCCAATCTCGTGTGTTATTATCTATCTGGCATAAGGCTGGCTCTAATTGAACATGCAGATTTGCCTTTTTCTTTCTCTCCCCTAATAATAATTATGATGTCAAATGAGAGATGGCTCCACGGGCTGCTGTTGGAATATTAAACAACTGGAGATTTGGCTGTGTGTGTGTATTGGAAGATTGTTGGAGGCCTACCAACAGTGTTACTGAAGGTCATCGGGAGTCCTTTTTTTCTATTCCTGTAACTAATCAGCCTAAAAGCTCTGCTCGTGAGGACATGCTCCCATTTTAATGGAACGTCTCATACATTAAAGGGGACTCGCGAGGGGCTACATTGGAGGATTCCTTCTACCCATGTCAGCTCTCGTTTTTTATGAAGACTTTTGGGTTATTGAGGACCATAAATATGCACACTTAAATTGTGTTAGTTTTATTAGCGAGATGGTATTCATGGGGGTAGCTTTGTGATGCACGACTTTCCAGCGTTAACACTTTGAGCTACAAAACTGTGCATGAATAAGAGGCACTTGAGTCTAATGAACTAAATGAGATGATGGTTTAACAAAGACTGCATTGAACAAATACACATCAGACGTAGTGACACAACACGTTTGGGAATGAAGAGACACTGTATTTGCTGTGACATTACGGTTAAAATAATGCACAGATAACCCCTAGCCAGTCGGCATGTCAAGTGATAGCATTTCTTTATGACTGACTATGGTCTTGTTTTAATTGAAGCCATAATGTGGTTATACATAAAGTGACAGTGTCTCATATAGTGAATAAGGGCTCTGAAAGCAATCAATCTGCTTTATGACTTTAATATTATACACATTCAAGTTAAGCAAGTCCATTTGCTTTAAGTGTACTGAAAGCACTTAGTTTAACTGAACATCATTCTCTGGCTGTCCTCAATCACTCCACACAATGTTTTTACACGTCACAACAGTTAGTCACGCCTACGCTTTTCTACTGGAATTGAGAGATGGTGCCTAACTTCTTAAATAATTGCACTTGTCTTTCAGCTCTGTCGATTTGACGAATTGCTATTAATTTTTGGGGTTTTATCTGCATAGACAAAGCTTTAAAATACTGGGTGTTGCGGAGATGGTCCTCAGTTTGTGCATAACAGGTTGTGAATAATTACATTTATTTTGGAGAATTAATAGTATTTCATGACCTAATATCTGATGCTCAGGGAATTTTGCTGCATCAAAATTGGACTTTAATCTGACTAAAATCTGTGCAGGAGGGGATTATGAAAAGACTTGGCAAACATTCATGTGCTAGCATTAGCTTTATTTTGACATCTGATTGTTTATTCATCTTGTACACATACCAGAGTGAATGAATGCTACTGTATTTGACAAAGTAACATTCACACACATTGTGTATTGCTTGTCATATTATTCACTCAAATGCAAAGTATAAGGCCGTGTTCACACTTGGCGTCTTTTTCGAAGCTGCCGGCGTCTGTTTTACATTATAATCCTATGGAGTAAACCGTGTTTTCAAAAAAGTCCTGAGCGCTTTTTAAAACGCCACCGCCGGCGTCTTTTTCTGCAGCTCAGAGCGTTTTTTCGAGTTGAAAAAATGTCAACTTTTCTGAAAAAACGCCCTACGTCAAGCGCCTTTTTGACAGCTGACCAATGACAAGCGAGTAGCGAGATCTGTCGTTTCCATAACAACAAGAAGAAAAATGGAGAAGGTGCCGGTAGATTACTGCTCGTACTAGTTTCGGAGCACAAGGAGCTGTATGATATGTGCACAAAACTCTATCATAATATTGGTTCCTTCCCCGTATAATGTCGTGCACCCACAAACGTCGTTGTGAATCGACATTTTCTTTCCCGTTAACTTCAAAAGCCAACGCAAGAGCCAACTTTTTACTCTTTCTTGACATTTCTGCAGTACACAGCGCTAGGCTACTGTTACAGCTGTTGCTATGACAACAAAAGACGCTCTCAGCTGCTATTTGTAACAGACGCTGCCAGCTTTGTTTTTCATTAAAAAAAACGCTCTTGTCAACTTTTTCTAGTCAAAAAAGACGCCAAGTGTGAACACGGCCTAAATCTGTATCACAAGCATGCAGTAGCACATTAAGTAAACATGACATACGATGGACTTATTTTGGTAAAGTTTCCTGTTTTAATTTATTAAACTGTAAATTAGTAATTGCCCAATTTAGGGTGTCATGTCCGCTGATGACAAATATATTTTTTTCTAGAGATTTTCTTCACAACAATCATAATTTATCCATTAAGGGTATGATTGTTATAATCTCAAATAAATATTTTATGCACAGTTTGCTTGAAATTGCATCGATGTCCCATAAATTTCAGTTTTTGCGGTGTCTGTTTTTAAAGAGAGTGGTTGTCAAGTTCAAAATAATGAATAAAAAAATATTAAAGTCAACATAATCCATGTTCAATTTAAATAAAATGTGAGTTTAAATTTAATTGAAATTAAGAAAATATTTAGTAAAATTATGTGTGTGCAGGAGCTACTGTAAGTTTGCTCTATTTATAAGGCATAAAAACATACTCGTACCAGTGACCATCTAGATGGATGGATGGATGTAGTGTTACTTGAAGTGCAGTGCTTATTGGGAACGTGTAGTGACTAACAATTGGTCCATAACATAGCTGACAAACTCACCAGTGAAAACATCCTTTCCCTTGTAATATTAAATTGGTGTTTAATGATTACGCTTGGCAACTAGATGAAATATAAATTTGAAACCAATAGTAGTTTTATTTGGGAAGCATATTGTTCTTGTATTGTCTGTTAATGTGAAATGTATGTTAAATCATAGAAATGTATGTTAAATCATAGAATGAGACAACTGCTAACTGTTGTTCTGCTGTTGTTAGTAGAAATAGTCACCTTCTTTTTGGTCCATTGGTCCATTTTGGTCCATTTTTTTGGTCCTTTTTGGTGTCCGTAAACTCTGCCATCATAAAGGTCACAGGCAATGACGTGCATACAAAAATCTGATGCAGTCATTATTTTAGGTTCATTATGATTTAGATGTGACCAAAAGAATGTCAGTGTGGGTGAGTTGATAAATTTGTAATTATTCTGTTCATTGCCGCCATTTTGAGCCACTGAGGCAGATTTACAGACCGACTGCAAACATGAGAGGTGAGCCCTATCACATTGACAGGATAACCAACCAATCACAGTAACTCGTTTTGTATGACATTTCATCCACCTTCACACACTTGCTACAGAATCTCAATGAGACCGTAGTAAGCTCAAATGAAATAAAAGACAGATGCCTCCCTCTAAGTCTTCACCCTCTGGTCTTGCTGTTAGTTTTCTTACATGCACTGCCTCTATGTATAAGAAAACATTAGCTGTTTGGTGCAAAAATGAAACATGTCTTAAGGCTTACAATAAATGTGAACAGAAATATTAACAGACTGGTGTGATATTTCTTACACAGTGGTCAAGCTAGCTTTGATGGAGGAAGGTTTTGTTTTTGTTTTTTATTTCCTGTGTGTGGGGACAAAAACTATTTTGTGACCCCATTTCAAGTAGCTGGTGAGCACAACCCCATTCTGCAAAATGTCAGAAAGACAGGCTAAAACATGTACATCAAGAGCCTCTCTGTAAATTCAGTGATCACATTTGACCTTTAGAAATGACAGAAATCTGGCAGTATCCATTCTCTTGCGTTCCCTCTGAAATCCAACCTACAGAGCCGGTTTTAAAGAAAACAGAAGCAAATATGTTTTTGTTGAATATGGAACATCATAAATGCCTCCCATCGCTGACCAGTGAAGCTGCGTACACCGGCAGGTAAATGTCAGATCTGAGATCAGAGAACGGAAATGTGAGTCTTTAACACCATCACTGAATTCTGTATAGAAAGAGCCACTGGCAATTATGGATGTAGTTTGGCCGAAGATGCTCCGACAGCTGAATACTGCTATCATGCTTTTTAAGCTGCAGTCTCTTTGTCTCTCTTCAAAATATTCAGTGATATTTTCCATGCAAAGCATTTCATCATCTGATCACAGGAAGCATTAAAACCCGTCAGAAACTCCATCAGGTGTGGCGTCTTTCTGCTTTAACAGACAGTTTCTAAAACAGGTAGTTACAGTACTCTCCATAAAACCTCTGAGAAAAGAAAAGCAATCTACATCCTTATAAACAGATTACAAAACATATAAGGAATCAAACAAGAGATAAAAACATTTTGATGGACACGTGCTGTAACTTTCAGAACTCATAAATTTGTTGTGAACTTCTGTAACATTACACAGAATGTCAAAGTATGACTGTCCGTGTTTACATGTCAATGATGGGGAAGAAATGAGGGTAAATTTTACAAAACGTAAAAAGACTTTTGATATCATTCTTATTAATACTTTTTGAAAAAAAGTGTTATTAATGTAAAATAATAAATCCACTATTATATTTTAAAAGTCGTGGCCTAATGGATAGAGAGTTGGACTTGTAACCTGAAGGTCGTGGGTTTGATTCTCACGTCCGGCAGGGATTGTAGCTGGGGGAGTGAATAACCAACTCTCTCTCCACCTTCAATACCAGTCCAATACCACGACTGAGGTGAGACCCTTGAGCAAGGTGCTCCCCGGGTGCAGCAACATTGGCTGCCCACTGCTCCGGGGGTATGTTCAATACTGTGTGTACACTTGGATGGGTTAAATGCAGAGCACAAATTCTGAATATGGGTCACCATACTTGGCCACACACCACTTCCCTTTCCCTAATACAGTGTCACATATCACTATCATCCAGAAACACACAATTAGATCAATAACCCTCAAAACATTTTCGACTGATTAAATCTTACAAATGATGATATTTAGATAAAATGACACAATTAAGAAGAGCATATCCATTTATCAAATGTGTTGAGATTAGATTTTTTAGGATCAGAAAATTTTTTGTTGCCAAAACCTGCACTAACAAAATAGACTTAAGAGAAGACTATTTCAGTTCAGTGAAGTTTAAAATCCCAACCCAAACCAGATGGACCCAGTGCAGACACAGCGGAGCGTGAAGTATTCTCAGTTGCTGCAATATGTCAGACCTCCAACTACAGGCCGCGTGTTGAACAACTCTGGGAAATGATCGATAGGTCTTAAACCCGCTGCCCGTAGCTACATGTAGATGCTACTTACATCCAGCGCAGTGAAAGCAACACTGAAAGTGGTAATGGATGGACGGGCAGTGTATAAAGTATAAAAAATAGCCATTTGTCCCAGAGGACAGCTCTCCTTCAAGAGAAATGGAGAAGTGACAAATTGCCGCCTATAGGAATGTAGTTCATTCTGGGACTGGAGGCATCAGTCGGGCACCTGAAGCAGTGAGACAGGTCTATAAAATATAATACCTGGTGATTTGAGCTCAAAAGAAAAACTAAAAACATGAGGAAATGTGAAAGAAGATAAAAAGTGAGTAATACATAATGCATAGACATCAAACTATAAAGATTCTTTCTCCTCTCGTCATTTCTCGGTACCTCCAGAGAATGTAAATGTAAATTTTACATGTCTTTCTTTCTTTCTTTCTGTCTATCTGTCTTTATGAATTTCAGAGACATCTAAATCATGGCATTAGTATTATTGTTTATTTTTCTTTGTACTGTACACATTTTTAAGAGATGATAATGATTAGGTTTAGAGGTAGGAGTGAAATTAAATGGTTATGTTTAGGTAAACCGAACCTAAACAATGCATAAAATACTTATATGTCTTTGATTATAAGGTTTGTTTGTTTTTTTGGTAACACTTTATTTTGATAGTTATTTTGATTGATATATATATATATATATATATATTTCACTATAAATAACAAATAATTTGTACTTGTACTTACCTACCTACCTACCTAAATAAATAAATACATAAATAAAAAAATGTAGGTATGTAAAAAGTGCATTACTTGAAATTCTTATGACTTTCTCAGGGCAAAAAAATAATTTCACTCCTAGTATTATTGAAATGCCAAAGCTGTTTAAAAGCACTAGTAGTTAAAAATGTTTTTTCTGCCTTGAACATCAAGTGAGCCACTGATGTCCCCTCAAAAAATGCATGATGTCACTGTGATGCACGTTAAGCCTGTATAAATGGTTCCCCAAGGTGCTTCTGTGGATTGGCAGCCATTTTCTGAGCAAATGGAGCCTTGGCTGTGTACTTCGGTTTGCTGTGCCTCAGGTCACTGACCTTTCTCTAGAAAAAGTGTACTTGTTGAGCATGCTAATCTATCCTCAAAAATATCTCAGGAGCAAGAAATGAAATCCTACTTCTCACAGAAATGTCAAAAATGATATTGTAGTACATTGCAAAATTGTTTTCGTCAGACAGTTTATTGACAGGGAGATATTAAAGTCGATACTTGCTCACTGAATGTCCATATGCCACTTGACCAATAAAATTTGTGGATCAGAACTAACTGTCATACCATCTTTATTATAAACGGTCTAAAATTGAAATGGATGAGCCACATGGATTAGCCATTTGACTAATGAATTATATTAGTGTGCTTTCACAGTTAGTTTAATTGGTCCGAACCCGAGTTCGATTTCTCCCCTCTTTGTGTTCACGCTGTATGCAGTATGTTTGCATTATCAAAATGGCAACTCTTTGCCTCTGTATCTAGATACCAAGGAAGCAGGAGAAAATGGTTAAATGCATAGAGTTGCACGAAGAGCGTCAAAACATATTGAACTATACATGGACACATGAGCCGTACCCCGGACCTCTTTGTTTACTCCATAGTCTACTGTATCATAAGTAGGATTGATAGTTTAGTGGTAGTAAATAAAAGGACTTTTAGTATAACTGTAAAAATGTCCACCTTTAGGTCGTAATTGGCATGTCTTTTTGCTGCAAAGTTTGTTTTTTTGTTTTGTTTTTTACAGATTTTTAAGAATAGCTTATATATTGATAGTAATATTTTAAAGTGAAGTCTTACTGAACTGAAGCAACTTACTGTAGGTGTACTTCATTACTTGATTATCCATACTTTTGTTTTTTGAAAAGTCATGTAATGTTTGCCCCCCTACAATAAAAACTCCAAAGGTTTGATCATAAAACTGAGAATTGAAATGCCATCTTACTTAAATTGTCTGGAGATATAAAGTGACAGCTGATATTTGTATGCATTTTAAATAGTCCGCTATACTGTTGTATAAATAGTCTCTTCAAGTATATGAGAAGCCTAATGTATTGAATATGATACTAAAAAAAAGATAACACTTTAGTATATGGACCAATTCTCACATTTAGCCCTAGTGAAAAATAAATATACTTAATTGTTTTTAAAATATATTTATTTAATGATAAGTATACTAACAATAGATTGACATGTCTATACTAACTGAAAATACATTCTAAATGTAGTTATTTCATGTTTTCATCAAGCACAAACTTAGTGCACTACAAATTCATTTGTAAAATACTATACTTTTTACAAATGCATTTGGGGAAGGATGAAATATATATATATTCATCTTTCAGAAAGTACACTGGCTCAGTTCTTAATTCTATCTACAACATGTTTGAAACTTGTTAAAAGTGATTTTCACACATACACACCCATATAAACTAACAGGACGAAACCTTTGAAAGAGGACGCCACTTCATAACCCAAATGACATGTGCATGCTCACTCAGCCCGACGACTAGTGTTGATAAGGGATGAATGAAGCAACTCATCTTATCATCCTGTAGCTGTATGAAGGCCATATAATGTATGTCTGTGGGGATTATTTGTATTGTATGCTGTCATACCATTAAAGTAAACAAGGCCACTGTATATGAGTTCTCACCTAAGACTATGGCACAAGAGACAATATCACATTCTGTGTATTGATATTTGTTTGTTCATTCACCCCTTAAAAGTGTCTTAAGTATTTTAATAATGTGATTTTAACATCGGCCTAAATATAGTATGTTCAGTGAAGGGGCTTGATAAGTCAGTCTCTCCTCACCTTATACTTTCATGAGCTCTGAAATTCACCAACAATCGGGTTTGCTGTACTTTTGCTATACTTGAGCTCAGTAGAGTACACACTATTGGGAATCTGTGTTGCAGATTTGGCACATTTTTCAAAAGAAACCTTTAGAGTCTTGAAACTCATTGCAAAAGACATAAGTCTCACCATGTATTTCAAATCTGAGAATGATGAAATTATTTTAAGATGATGCTGTGTATTTTTTATTATTACTTTTTAAGATGAGACTTTCTTTTTGGGCAAAGCAAAGAAAACGTGAGGTATGAATTGAAACATCCAGTATGTTTCTGCTAACAGGTGCTGTAAGGGCAGAGTTGATCATGTTCAATGAAGATATTTTGTAAATTTCCTACCGAGAATATATCAACTTTATTTTTGATTTGTAATATGCATTGCTAAGGACTTCATTTGGACAACTGTAAAGGAGATGTTCTCAATATTTAGATTTTTTTTTTTTTTTTGCACCCTCATATTCTAGTTTTTCAAATAGTTGTATCTCAGCCAAATATTGTCTGATCCTAACAAACCATACATCACTGGAAAGCTTATTTATTCGGCTTTCAGATGACGTATAAATGCCTTATGACTGTGGTCCATGGTCACATATAGAATGTAGTTACAAAAGTATGCAAACAACATATAGGCTTCATGGATTTGAAATGGTGAAAGAAATTCACAAACTTGATTTAAAGGCAGGGGCGGCGCTAGCTATCTAGCAGGCGATTGCCTAGGGCCTCGGGCTTTGAGGAGGAGCCTCCATAACCATAACCATAACCAGCATCCCTTAAAAGTACTTATGTTCATCTACTTAAGTGGTATTCTAGAACTATGAATTAAATTGAATAAAACAGCAAAATAATAATAATAATAACAACAGCAATTACATCTTCATCCAATGAAAAAGAGATTACCTTAGATAAAGTTGGATTAATATGTACATAAGTTTGGACCCATTAAAAAAAAAATTATATGTAATGAGACTTGTTATAAATGTTTTTTTTTATATTGTTATAAAATATTTATTTATTTTTTATTATTTTTAAACAACTTTTAATAATTAACAAATCCTGAAAAAAGGATCACAGGTTATAAAAGAACCATTAAGCACTGTTTAACATTGATAATAAATGAGCGTATTAGAATGATTGATTTCTGTAGGATCATGTGACTCTGAAAACTGGAGAAATGGCTGATGAAAATTCAGCTTTGCTTCACAGAAATATATTTTAAAGTATCGTAAAATAGAGAACCATTATTTTAATTTATTTTATTTTTTATGCATTTTTGATCAAATAAATCCAGGCTTGATGAGCATAAGAGACTTCTTTCAAAAACATTAAAATAGTAATGTGTCCAAACTTTTGTACTGTATAAGTAAAAATATGCAAAATATTAAAGCAAATGTTGTATAAATAAAAAGGTTAGGAATCATATTTGTTTCAAGTTCTTTTTATTGGGGGTGGGGGGCCTCCAACATGAATTTAAAGTCACCAAAAGTAAGTGAGAGTATGACCTCAGTTTGTTATTAGCATAATATTATGTTCAACACTCTTACAGTGCAATTGTAATGTCACCAAAATACATTTGAAGTTTATGCTGAATGAATTCTGCATTTCAAAAATTCAATAAAAGAGTGGATATTTAAAGTGTACTTCAGTACACTTAGAATAGTTCCACTTTAGCACAAATAAGTATATTTATTACAACTTTAGTTGAACTTCAGCGCTGCTTTTGCACAACTAAAATGCATTAAGTTCAAAATTATTTGTTCCAATTTAGCAGACTTTAAGTATACCAATTTATAGTCTGCCACAAATATATTAAGTTATACTAAAGTACATGCAAATAAATTTTACTTAAGTATACTATTTTTTCACTAGGGAGATGCTTATTAGCATACCTGTTATTCGCATATTGGCTGTTTATTAGTACTTATAAAGCACATATTCCGTATGAGCATATTCTACATCCCTAATTCTACCCAATACCTGAACTTCACAACTACCTTACTAACTATTAATAAACATAAAATTAGGAGTTTATTGAGGCAAAAGTCATAGTTAATGGTTTGTTAATAGCGAGAATTGGACCTTAAAATAAAGTGTGACCAAAAAAACCTATGCAATTTTTTTGTAAATATTTTTATAAGCACCCTTACTTGTCAAGGAAAACTAAGTTTGTTATGATTATTTAGACTTATTTAGTAGTATTCATTTAGTTGATATTTATTATTAATAACACTGCAATTGTTTATCTGTCTCTTTTTATCACATTGCTATTGACATTGCTGCCACAGTGCATGCAAAAGCATAGCAAAATCACTGTAACTCACAGCCTTTTGCCTTATTTATTGCAGGCCGGTGGAATTCATTTCCTAAATTTTCCCACAACATACGCCACCCTAGACTTACTACAGAAACAACCCCCCTGCAGCAGCAATCCTCACTTTTTCCTAATCGATACACTGCAGCTTATCCGATCACAAGATGATGTTAGGTATGGTTCTATCCATCTAGTTTCTCCCTCTTTTACTCGTACTGCAATTCACCTCTCTCTCAGTTCTGAGAGCTGCACTGCGCTGCTTGCTTTCTTCCTCTGAGGCAATACCTACCCTTTCCTCCATCATTTCGCAGCCTCCTCCCTCGCACTCGCACTACTTCGCTCTTTTTCTTGGTCCTTTGAGACCGTGCCTCTCTCTGGCCCCCGTGAAAAGCAGCCATTATAGTTGGATGCGTGGCCGTCTGAGTTGGCACTCCTCAGCGCCCACCTGCACAGGAAGACTAACACAAAGACCATGACAGCTGAACGCTCTATCCCCCCTCACTCCCACCCCACCTCCCACCGGCCTCCTCTGCATCGGCCCTCGTGTCAACCAGCTCTTTGTCTCCGCATCTGATAACATCAAACATGATCGAAATAAAACTCCTGTTTCCACATGCTGCCTGAGAATCGGTGCCAATCAGCCTCCGAAATGACCGTCTCACTCCCCCGCGCGCGCGCTCTCTCTTCTCTCGTTAACAGCTCCAGGTCTTTGGTGCGAGCTTAACACCTCTCCTTCACCTTGCGAATGCTGCTCACATAATGCTTTGCTTATTTAAGACTTCATTAACGGCTGAGGTGCATGCTGTAAGCAATGGCAACTCTCATGCAGATCTGGCCATCGCTCAATTTCTGTGAGTTTTTCTGCAGCGCCAATCGTACGCTGATCGTTCCAGCCCGGCTTGATTTCCTGGTCGACTCTCTGGCTGTTAGAAACTGCTAGGATGTATGATGTGCACAATTTCTGTGTGCTTTGAATACCTGTATGGCCTGCTGCATTTGCCGTAATGTGAAGCACACAACCACAGCACACTGCTCTGTCTAATGTATCCCACAATGACCTTCCACAGTGATAAATGAATTGAAAATATCATAATTTTTAACATCACTTTTTTTACTCTTCAAACTGCAGAGTAATTTTCAAACAAAATTGTTATAAAAATGCTAAATAAGCATATTTGCTTCCAAGTTGATACCATTCATATGCAATGAAAAAGGTCATGTGATAATGTTTGTTGCTGTATAAAGCATACATATACACTACTGTTTTTGATTGTAGTTAGTATACAGAGTAAGTGGTAAGATTTGATACTGCCCAAGTATACTGCATATTTTGATACCGCAAATCAGGGGGGTATCTGGGGGTGTGGGGGCTGGGGGGTTCAAACCATGTTGGGTGGGAAGTGTGCAATGATTTTGTATGCACACTCTTTTTTTCACTTTCACTTTCGTTTTCTAAATCAATCAAATTCAGCAGAGAGGGGAGAGGAGGGGGGCACAGTAACTCATTTGGGAGGGCAAGGCCCACAAATGCCCCCCTTGGCGCCGGCCCTGGCACACTGGGATCCTGTATCCCACAATTCAGTGCACTGAAGTTGATTGTCCAATTTGATGAATGAACTTGAAGTAATATTAACCATTTTAAATTATTGTCTCTTTCTTGGCAATTTATTGATTGTACTGCCAACAGTAATGACAAGACATTTTTACACAAAATTGGATTAAAATGAAAAAAATAAACATTTATTTCTGCAATGATAACTCAACAAAAAAATAAGCACCATAATGATGTCTGTGAAACTACTGTTTGAAACATTGTAAATGGCATAGTGCTTTACATATAGTTTTTAAGTCAGCAGCACAGTAGTATTCCATCACAAACATTGCATGGCTTTTTCACGAGTTTATTGCTCTTCTCTTTGTAGCAGGATTGGTACACATTTCAGTTGCATTTCCACATAGATTTGCCAAATATTTCAAGTTTTCATATTTAAATCATGCACTTGTCTCCCATAAACACTAGCTTTGTTTTCACACTTCATATCACATGGCCTGAACTTTCACACTGTGCTGGACAGTAGCGCATTAGTGTCAGGTACTGAAATTTGCAAAAAGATTGGTGTCCTGTAAAATTTTTGCTACTGAAGCTCTTTTTGTGGTGATACATTGTGTAACCCTACAATAGCTTCAATCGCATTTGTTGTAAAAATTTAATTCACGTCGGACCCTGTTGTTTGGCCTGCTATCCAACTAGTGCAATTGAAATTACCCATCCATGTTCCTGTCAGCCCAATCTCACTCGAGAGCCCTTCAATCTCCTCACCCGCACAAGACAAGACTATTCTCTGCTGTTACAGCCATTGCCCTTGATTTCAAAATATCCGTAAGCACGATGAGCCGCTTGCTTCCTCTGAACATCTTGCAGCCTGACGAAAATAATTAGAGATGGAAAAAGAAAAATCAGCCATAGCAGAGAGTTTTCCTTCCGCTCTAGCCAAATCAAAACCAATCCAATTTATTGAGCTGTGGGTGTGTTTGGTGCACATGGTACACTAAATTGTGGTTCGGAGAGAAGCTCTCTTATGCGGTGACATGGGGAGCGTATACCATCTGGAGCATTAGGCGTTGAGGAACATTGCCACTGGAGTGCACAGCGACGGACAGTTGCTTTCATAGCGTGCAGGCATCACTCAGCCTGACACGACTGCCTTATCTGTATAATGGGATGAGAAATGCACTGTCTGAGCATGGTTGAATCTCATGTTAAAGAGTGAAATCTCTTTCAAAAAAAAAAAAAAAAGCCAAGCACACAGCTTGTTTGGAAAAAAAAAAAAACGGAAATCTTTAACCTTCACTCCCGCAGAGTTGCAGAGGATTTTGAGCTTCAGAGAACACAAACTGTTTCATTTAAATATATGGATTGTTTCAGAGCAGTGGGCTTAGCGACAACCTTTCGGACTAAATAATGCTGCAGAGACAAAAGTGGATGACAATTGCTAAAACTAGATTTGTTCTTTCCTTTCCATAATGTGCTTGGGGGTTTTGTGTGGCAAACTTAATGTAAAATATGGGGGCATTCTTCATCACAGCGTGTCAAACTGCTCAGAGATAAATGTGCTTATGCAATCTTTTCTAGACTGTGCTGTTCCATGGAGTTACGTGAATGCTAGTCTCACAGGGCCAGACGTTTGACAATCAGCAAAGGGTCCACATTTCACCTTATTCTGGCCAAGAAACAACCACTTAGACAGGAGAAAGGCGTCTGAACATGTAAAGCAGTCTTTTTTTTTTTATGAGTCATAATGGGATTTTTTTTTTATTAATTTTGACTGTCAACAAAAAAATCTTCTGAAATGCTGTTTGTTTGACGGATGGACGGACGGACGGATGGATGGATGCATGGATGGATGGATGGATGAAATGGACGATACCACTTATTTTGTTTTCGATGCGATACTGATACTTTTAAAGGCTGTCGTATCGTTGATATTGATACCAATACGATACTTCTAAACTGAACTTTAAATAATGAAATTGATTAAATTATTATATTACTAAGAGTAAAATGGGTTATGATACCCACTGAAATGCATTTTAACAACATGCCTTAATTGCAATTTATTATGTAATATTTTTGTTTACACGTGATTAAAATGTGTTTACTGTAGTGGTAACCATGGAAATCCACAAATACTATAGTTGAACTATGGTCAATTTAGTAACACCATGGTTCATTTTCATAAGGGACTGCCAGTGACAGGCTGTTGCATGCTTAAAATGCAACCTTTTTATTCTGACAGTGTGTGATTTATATTAACATTACAAAATAGAACATGATTAATGTGAACTTTTTGCACTCAATTTATATAAATGTAATTGCACAAACTATGTAGATTACAATTTCAATTTGTTTATTGTAAAATAACTCAAACATAGGCTTTATGGTTTTTTGTTTTTTTTGTTTGTTTTTTTCTGTCCTCTGATAAGCAACATTATGGGCTGCCGTTCCCAAAGCATCAATGCTTTCTTATGATACATGAACATTAGCACGTGTTCAGATGAACAGGAAAATACTTATATCCTACACAATTATTCTCTAACATAGGTTATTCATCCAATTCAATGCATATTGTATGCATTATTTTTGTTAAACAAAATCACTGGTAAATAAACACAGTAGTATCAATATTTTTTTATTTATTTTTTTAGGATCAATACTTTCGATGCCAGATTAGTGGCTATTTCCTAAAACTGAGTTCTTACTGAGAACTACCCAGTGCTAAAGCCCCTTGTCAGTCCTCTGTCATGTGTGTCATGTGTTCCTGCCTCGTGTGTCCATATTTGGTTTGTTTCCTGTCCTTGTTAAATGTAATCATTAGTTAATTCTGGTCCAGCTGTGTTCGTCTCATTTTCCTGTGTATTTATAGGCTGTGTCCAAATTCAGGGTCTGCATCCTCCTTAGGATCCTTCCTACCCGGTTGAAGGAGGAGGGATCCTCCGACGTCCACAAAACCCGGAAGTCGGTGTTTGTGAATTTAGACAGCCTACCCTTCTTTCAGTTCCCTCCCTTACCCGTTGCTCATATCATGTCGCCTAGCAACCGTGACAGCGCCAAGCAAGAAGCGGGAAAATGGACAAACAAAGAGTTACTCTCCTCATTTTAATTATTTTGGAAGAAATAAAGCAATTAAATAAATTAAATACTTTCTTTGCTCGTTGTCGGAGAGTTTTTTATATCAGACTACAAGACAGTCACATCCAGGTAAGCCATTATAGCCTATTTTTATTTGTTTTTAAGTATTCTACTAATTTCTCCTACAAATTCATTGAGCCGAAGCATAAACTTTAGCTTGTTTTGTCAGAGAAACTCCTCTCCCACTCCGCTACCGCTCGCTTCGTCCGCCATTACGCTCTGCCGAAAATAATTATGGGATAGGTAGGACGGGAAAGGATCCACCACACCCATCCTTCCAATTCGGGGAAAAGGAGGACGTATTTGTGGGCCGCATTTGAAGGATCCTACAAATTTGGACAGCCTTCGTCGCGGTGCTGTGACGTAACATCCTTCAAATGAGTACTCCGAAGGATGCAGACCCTGAATTTGGACACAGCCATAGTCCTGTCTGTTCAGTGTAATGTTGTCTGGTCTTCTCGTTACTCCCCGGAGTTCCTGTCTGTGTCAGCCCTGCCTTGTCTTGCCCTGCCTTGATGTCTTCATTAAAGACTGCTGTTATTTGAGTTACATCCTCGTCGGCGTGGTCCTTGTTCCTCCCTGCTGTGTGCACCGTAACACCCCTAAAGGTTCTTCTGGAAACTTAAATATTTATTCTATGGCATCATTGCGAAAACCCCATTTGAAACCTTTATTTTTAAGATATAGAGGCTGTTCTGATATTTTTATTTAAAAAATGAAGTAGCTTCTACTTTGTTAGTAACTAAAAGCACACCTGACTGCATTTTTCATATGAGTAGCTTCATTGTAGTTAACCTAATGTAAATTTGTCACCAAGTGCCTCAATTAAGGATTGGATGCCACCAATCTGGCAAATTAGGTCTTCCCTCAAAACTGCTCATTGTAGCCACACAGCACCAAAAGTTGTGTAGCGGCTCTTTCTGGTTTTGTGTGCAACATACATCAGACAGTCAGTGGGCGATTTGTGGGCACGCTATGTGACTCGGTGAATGTTAATAGCATACTGTGCTGCTTTAGCTTGAATTTCTCCTCTGAAAGAAGTGATGCAACTTGCACATGAAAGCTGCAGTCCTACCCAGACACGATTGTTCTCTGGAGGGTTCCCGGACTCCAACAAACGAGTGAAGGCTTTATTAGCCGCAACCAGCTCCGGTGCTGAAAGAACATCTGTTTGCTAACTGGCAGCATTGTTAGCCAGTCGTCTTTGTATGCCGTACTGCCAAAATGCTCCCCCGTCTGCTAATAGAATCCTCATTAGGCAGCAGGTTCGTGATGGGGAACAGTGCAGCTATGCAGTACTCGCTCTCCTATTGGTGTCTATTAAACGGCGTCCCGGAGCCACGGGCCACCAAAATGATCTCACCTTGGCCACGTTGGGAGGCAGAGGGAGCATCCTTTTGACCTCACCTCTGAGAATTTTGTCATCTTGCCTCTACATGCCACACTATCGATTCCCTTCTTTTATGTATTAGGTCACACGCTTGCTCAGACCCAAAGATAATAGGCTCTGACCAGAAACAACACTTGCTCGGGCTGCTGCTCGGGCTCAGCGAGAAGGTCAAAGCTGTTGTTTTTCAGTTTAGTGCAGAATGTGGATTCACTGGAGCGTTCAGAACGAACCTCTATAATTTGATGAGAGCCACTGCAAAGTCCATTTCTCTGTGTCAAAACTGATAAAGTTTTGATGTAAACTGAGCAAAGGGGACACGGAAAGAGGCTGCTCTGAATGCATGATCTCCGTAACACTTCATCAGCAGCATATGAAGCCGTTTAGCTGTAGACTGTGGAAAAAAACAGTTTGGGCAGACGTGTCAGGAGGTCAAGTAGACCTCTAAAAACCAATTAGGTTCTCTCATAATGAAGCTGATAATCAGTAATTCTGTTTCGCTGCTTCTCTGCATGGTCAGGCCTGCAGGAGAATGATGTGGTGGCAGCAGGGTACTTTCATCCATCAGTCTCATGGGAGGCTGGGTGTGTGGATTTTTAAGGAGGAAGCACACCTGCACACACCTTCATGCAATCCAGCCGCAGATGTGTTGGATATAATGAAGTTCCCATTCAGTCTATTCTGTGTGGACAACAGAAATATAATATAATAGGTAATATAATCAGACTACTTTTTTAATAATCGTTTCTCACATTGATTTAAATATGATAATCTTATACCATATTGTTGTAAAAGCACAAAGAGTAAGAAAATATATTCCATTCGTTGTTATTAACAACATGAAGCACTATTGCAGACTATTAACATCAAGGTTTCCCAAGCTGGGGCTTAAAAAGGAACTTCAGGGGGTTCATGAATTTAATGAAAAGCTAATAATTTATTAAATCATAACAAATGTAAAATGAAAATAAATCATTTCAAAATAACAGCAAACAACATTTGTTTTCATGCATGTCATTTGAGCATTAACTAATGTAAAAGTGCCGTGAACATGCAAATGTTACGTAATTATTCATGTATTACCTAAAACACACACACTTACAAAAATGGGGTTCAGGAAACCCTGGGTTACATGTAAATAAGAAATAATGTGAAAAATCTTCCAAAGACATGGCAATAAATGGTTAAATAACCCACTGAGTGATAATTCAAATAAAAATTAATGTGTTCATGAGTAGATGATGCAACAAAATGTTGAGAAAACAACATCCAGAATCCAGTGGTCAAATGTTGTTTGGCCTCTCGATTTTCTGTGTTATTACAGTATATGCACCTGACTCGTGACGGGTCTTTGTGTGAATGTCCACAAAACTGGAAGACTTTATGACTAATTTATTGCTATTGTGTTAATAATATGTAATCATGTAATCAACAAAAAAGTAACTAGCCAATGTATTTTAAAATGTAAATAACAAGTGCTTAATTTTTGTAATCTGATTACGTAATTCAAATTACATGTGATCTGTTACTAACTAGGACTGTGTTTCCCAAAAACCATTGTAAGCCTAAGATCATCGATCCATGGCCACCAGTCATCAACTTATATCCCGAGGCTTTTGAGAAACACAGCCCTGCACAGGTAAACAGACAGGTGGGCAGATGGATAGAGTTGAATCATTATTATATGAATTGCTGAATTTCATTTAATTATGAATTGATATTTATAAAATATTATTTTACCTTGAAAAATATCATTGAAAACTTTTTTGGGAATCAAGGTGTCAGGAAAATATGTAGATAAATATGTATTTATATTATTGCTTATACCAAATTACATTTTTAGATGCATTAAACTGAAACCTTTCTTGATGGTATGAATGTATTTTAATGTTTGTGAAATAGCCAAAATGATATTTGATCATTATTTTAGGCTACTGTTGTGCATAATTCCACAATACTACAATCATAGTTCTGAAAAGAAACAGCCATATCAATTTCAGATGGATAAAATCCAGTCACTCAGAAATATGTCATATTTCCAGAATGCAATTGCTGTTTCAAGTAAAAAAGAAAAAAAAAGAAAGAAAGAAACTCTCATTGTAATGACATATAAAAGCCTTATTGTTATTGTAACGTGCAAACAGAACTGCAATTTTCATTTATTTCATGATTATTGTGTTTGTTATTAGTCTGTGAATGGTGACCCATTTAACAGTTTTTACACAGCAAAGGCATGCAGCCAGCAGAAAGATTTAAAGCAGCTCTGATTTCATTTACACAGTACCAACGCTTACCTAAACTTTTAACACTATTCTTTCACTATTCACTGAAATATTGCTTTAATGTGGGTACACACTGTGCTCTTTGGTTTCTGATGACTGTATTATCACTTCCTCTCCCAGCTTTGATAAGTTGCAATCGTTTGCATCAATCTCACATGTTCCTGAAGTCCTCCTGACGATGGATGTTTGACTGCAATTTCTCTTCAGAAATCTGATGTGAAAAAGCAAAAATCATTAAATTCCTAGAACCAGAAAGTGCCATTTGAAATGTATTATTATTACTATTATTTTTATTTGGCCAGTTGCCACAGCTGTAGCCCTAACACACAGACTACATAACACTCCAAATGTGGCATAATATCTGGAGGTAGCAAAGCTGTCACAGCACATTTGCTTTCTGATGCAAAAAAAAAACCAAACGAAAATCTGAGCTCTAGATTCTCCTGCAGATATAGTCAGTGACTCTCTAAATATGTAATCTGTAATTTAGGCTCTTTAAACATCAATTATAGTCCATGATTACCATCACACTAATTATTTCTCAATACTTTGACAGAACTTGAAGTACCTGTCATCAGAAAACATTCATGATTGATGACATCTATTGAGTTTGTTTTAATTACAGATGCTTTTAACTTGGCGGTTCTCTCTATAGAGTTTCATTCACACCATTTGATTTGGAAATAAAACAAACAGCACATCTTGCTATTCTGGATGGACAGATCAGCCAAAAGGAATTCCTCCCAGCACACTGAGAGCCCTATCATGGAAATCAGATGAGCTCATGCCCTGAGAGACCTTTGCCCGCTTTATTAGCCCATGAGCTTCATGAACATTGTGTAAAAGCATTTCTGCCTGAGGGCTTTTGGTCCCTGTTACGTTTGATTTATTGCCTTATTTTATTCAGCCAGTCAGTGTGTTGCATACAGAAGTCCAGGCGTTATAGTGGCTCTCTCCGAGCCCTGAAATCTGGGGAGGTTATTTCTGGAGCCAGCTTGACTGCTAAAACTGCTGCAAAATGTAAGAGCTTGACATATGACCACTTCGGGGCAGTGAAACTGGATTTTAGAGCTGCATATTCCTCTTGTCTCTCTCTCACTCTCGCTCAGTAGTTAGGCCAGAATACCTCTATATGTGAAAAATGGCAACACTTTACAACAAAGAGAAAACTAATTTAAAGAACATCATTACATTTAACTCTTGTAATGCATTTACAGCATTCACTGTTGCTCATGCACAGGGTTACTCATTTGGAAATGAACATCGTGGATATGCATCTAAAATTGTGCAGCTTGTTGAGGAGAGGTGTGTTATTATTTTATTAAACAGACTTTTTTTACCATGCGGATGATAAAAAACTCACATTGCGGGAGTGATCTGAGCCATATCTAAACAACAGATTATTCAACAGACTCTTTTCTCTTTAATATTGTGGTCAAAGTAAGTGACCACGTAGCAACACTTAATCAACCACCACGAACCTGTAGCAACTGCATATTCGTATGCTGAAAACCAAAGTAACCCGCATATCAACAGAACGACAAAGCACTGCTGAGTTTTGCATGGGCAAATGCTATAAACACTTTCTTCATAAAATGTAAAAAATCTTAACATTAAAGGTGCCATAGAATGGAAAACTGTCTTTACATTGACATAGTTGAATAATAAGAGTTCTGTACATGGAAATGATATACCCTGAGCCTCAAACACCATTGTTTCCTCCTCCTTATGTAAATCTTGTGAATGCAAAAGACCTCTGAAAAATAGGTGAATCCGAACATAACACCAACTGTGACGTTACAGTTGGGATCACTAATAGTTACGCCCCCAAAATTTGCATATACCCGCCCATGTTCTAGGCCAGCCGCCAGCCAAACTGAACCATCAGAAGTTCTGCAGGTGTTGTGAAGAAACAAGCGAGGACAACAGCGAAAATGGCAGATCATGGAAATAAATGTTATGTTCCAGGCTGTGCAGGGGATGTGAAGTGCAGGGATGGGTTGGTGTCTGTCCTCAGAAAGGCACGGAAAGCAAATAACGTGTTCTAATAAAATAGCTCCTTGCCTAGCGGTAGCCTGTTAAAGTACATAAGATTTCACTTATCACATAAACAGAGTAAGGCGAGATGCCTGAGGATGATGGCGAATGATTTACAGATCCTGAGCACCACTGACAAGTATCTGATCTTGTAAAATGTGTGGTAAGTACTGCCGCTCTATAGTATAAACAGAGTACGTGCGATCGCGAATCTCGAAAGTGAAAGTGAAACTAAAAAGCGATCGTTTATTCGAAAGCAGTTTCAATGTCCCGCATATAATGGCTCCCTGATGCCCACATTTTATTTATAGTATAATTACCCAATGATATAACTGCGTGAGAAAGTATTTAAATATATATTTTCCCTGTGTTTCCTTCCTGTGAACTACTGAAATGAGCCGCACTGTGAAATAGCCAATCAGAGCAGAGCTCAACATTATTATTCATGACCCTTCCAAATAAGCCAATAACAGACCGTTTCATTCTAGGGAGAAATCATAGGGTTTTAAATGCACATGTAAAACCATTTCTGGAGATTTTTTGCCCTTACCTAAGCCACATACCTTCTATGTAGATATAAGAGAACAATTTAAAATATTGTATCAATGCATTCTATGGCACCTTTAAAATTGCTTCATTCTCTTCGACTTGATTTTTAAACACTCTTTGGAATAATTGCCATTTTTACAAGAGCACCATCACAGCTGTGCACACAAAACTGTTTCTACACTTGTTTATCAGTTAATCACAGAGAAAGACTTTTTATGGCTAATATATTTATTAAATAAAACCCAGATGGGACTTTTAACATAAGTGAAATCTGTTGCACTTTTTGTCTGTGTTGGAAATTAATAATCAAAGCTCAATACAGTAAGTATAGTAAAATAACACTGTAGTATTAAAAAAAAGCATGCTGTATTTATGCATGTGAGACATAAAACACAATATACCACACAAACATGCAACAGATTTCACTTGTATTAAAAGCCCCATCTGGATTTTATTTTTATAAATAAATCAGCCATAAAAATTATCTTTCTCTATAATTTGCTATATATATAAAATATTTTATATAGATAGATAGATAGATAGATAGATGATAGATAGATAGATAGATAGATAGATAGATAGATAGATAGATAGATAGATAGATAGATAGATAGATAGATAGATAGATAGATAGATAGATAGATAGATAGATAGATATAGATTAGGTTCATTTATTTGTTTAGCTCTTTGTCAGCTCTATCTTGTCAGCCATGTTTTGTTTTGATTTATTAATTCATTCATTCATTCATTTCTCTAGAATATTTCCAGTATCTCTAATCATTCTGTGAAAATTACAAGATAAGCACCTAGGCATATGGTACAAAATAGCAGAAATATTGTCTCAGAATTCAGCCCTCTTTTGACTCTTACCAGATTGTCTTTCTGATGCATGTGGGTCCGGCTCCGAGGCTCCGGGTCCAAGTTTCCACTCACTGCCGGACACACATGCTACAGTCAGGGGGTCAGAGTTCCTCAGGCGCCCTTCAGATTCGTATTCCTGTGCCATATGCCTCGTAGAAAGACTACATATTGTTTGTCAGGAGCCTTAGCCACAGGAGGTTTACATCAGCATGATAGGTAATATTGATGATAATTGGTAAAAGGGTGACAGCAGTTACTAATCCAATTTTTGACTACCGCCACACAATATCTTTGCTATTTTTCAAGAGTGCTACCAATTATGCGTTTGATCAAAGGCAGACGATCTGTAGTAATAACTGGAATGAGTGCAAAACAACTTGGTTATGGCCTAGAGTCGCCTATAATGAAATACCGTGACTCACCAAAGACATTCAGATGCCCGAGTGTGTGCGCTGAAAGGAATGCAAAATCAATTTTGGCATTTAGGGCATTTTTTTCCAGCCCACAAGCAGCCTTGGCCTGTCAAGAGCTGGCTCACAGGACTGTGGCTCGCCGGAAAGAATTCAAATAGCGTTTCCTTCAGTGAACTGCCACAGTCCCTGGCAAAGAAAAATAATTGTATTGCGCTCCATTTTATACATCTAACACAGACTGCGCTAGAAGAGTAAAATGGATGGAAATAGTATATTCATGTGATCTGAGCTGTGACTTCTTGTCAGGAGTTCTAACACTGTTTATCTGCAACAGAACTCATTTATCTGCAAAAGAAATGTAATTCTGGTTCATTAGTACGCCATAATTCTCGTTTGCTCCCTAATGTCTTACGCTTAGTTTCCACCAGAAATAAATTCTCAATCATGCATTTTCACCAAATAACACACTTAATAAAAAAACATAGGCTGTATACAGAGTGGAATACTTGTGTACTTCATACTGCATATATATATATATATATGTACTGTACAAATGCTGCTATTTATTTACTACTGTACTATGTAGCCAAAATAGTATTTGAATTTCATTTTGAGAGAGAGAGAAGACAGGTCATATTTCACCCTTTTGTTAATTGTTTCTCGAGATTAAGCCAATAATTCAGACACATGGAGCATCTTACATTGTATCATTCACAATCCTCAATAGGGCAAAACTATTTGAAACTAATGATCTCAAAAAAAAAGAGCTCCCAAACCTCAAACAAATATTACAACCGATTTTACAGAACTGCTCCTCCTGAAGATTTTGAGAGTAGTATGAGAGACATGTCATCTGGCTCATTTGTTACACTGTAACTCACACAATAACGAAATCAATTATGCAGTAATTAATCAAATGGATTTCTTAACACATATCAAAACATTCAAATTAAGGCCGTTTTTATATCAACTTTTACATACAGTAATGCAAAATGTTAAAATGTCAAAAGCAAAAAAGGCCTCTAACACTAGCTTCCTCTATTCTTTTTCTATTCTATCTGTTTTCTTTTTATTTATTATATAATAAATAAATAAAAAAACTTGCTACATGTACTGTGTTAGCTAACTGAGACTTGTTATAGCACTTGCATATCATTGCTCTTTTGTTGATTTTGATTGCTTCTGTTGTCCTCATTTGTAAGTCGCTTTGGATAAAAAGGCAGTGGCTATTTATTTAGCGATAGAGGCTATTTAAACTAAATGTAAATAGAGTTGTATGCCATTTTCACTATGTGATAATAGCAGTATTCTCAGCGATATGCTATTTACACTAAGTGCAAATAGCTATAGATTCTATTTACACTGTTAAAATAGCAGGATTTTCTGCTATTTATGCTACAAATAGTGGCAATTATCTGCACCTCTGTATTGTAGTACATTATAAAACAGTATGCAATAATAGCATATCGAGTGTAAATTATCATTTTAATTCAAATTATTAAATGAATGCCACCTTATTGGGACAATAAAGCCCTCCCTACACCCACCTTTACCTACTTTTTTAAACTTTTTGATTATTTCCTTAATTTTTATTGAAAATAAAGGCCTTTCCGATGAGATATGAGATTTGAGAAGGAGGGAAAAAAGTTCGACAAAAGGAGGGCTCAATCTAAGGTCACTCGCGTCAAGTAAGACTTTACCATCCACACCGCTGGAGCTAACGTTTGACAGCCGTCTTTTGTAATGTTGTCCAATCACGCATTGGTGGGCGGAGTTAGTATAAATAGGTGGGCTATTTGCACTTAGTGTAAATAGACACTCCAAAATAAAAAATAACATGCCATTTTCATGACCCTCTTATTGTCACGTAGCACTCGGGGCAAGGAGCGAGGAGACACAGAGATATCCAATTCTGAGTTTTTATTGAACTTCCAAACACACGGAACATGGAGCTTGGGGGATGGACGAACACATATGACGTTTAATACCGGACACAGGGGCAGGGAAACACAGGGCTTATAAACACTGGGAAATCAACAGGGAAGAACGGAAACAGGTGCAGGGCAATTAAGCACAGGGTTAGGGACTAATCAACTAATGAACATGGAACGAGGACAGGAACAGGAAGGCCAAATATGGACACGAGAGGCGGGGAAACACGAGACACAGACTGACACTTATTTTGTTAAAATTATTCATATTTTACATATTCTGTAAGGGGTGTGTAAACTTATGAGCAGAAGTGTAATGTTCCTCTAAAGATTTTTTTTTCTTGTTAGATAATGAGTTTATAGACATTAAATGGCTTTTCTGAGGTAAATATAATGTAATGTGATATTTTTTAAAAGCTGTTAGTTTTATTGCTGTCTTTCCATGGTTAAAACGTGATTACATGACACATGATTCATATCAGTAAGTTGTACTGTTTCTTTCAAAATAGTATGCTTTAAAAAGCACCAAAACTACATTTGTTGTTTGAATTTTGTAAAAAATAAATAAATAAAATTAGCTTATCCACATTGTATGAAATAGACACTGACACAGTCAAAACACGCCATTGGAAAAGCAGTAATTAAACATCACAGCTTCGGTCAATGATTTTGACCCTCCAACGCTGTTTCTACTGAATCCGAAAATTAATTTTTCATTTTCAGTTGCTGAAAATTCCGTGCATCACTATAAACCATTATAATGTAATAGTGTGGGTATAAACGGCTTCATATAGATCTAAACTCGTCACACTGAAGTGCCAAACTCTATGTGTATCTGAAGGGGTGGTGAGGAGATTTCAGTAGCGTGAGAGGGACATCTGACAGACGAACACACACTCATCCCTCCTTACAGGAAGTAATCTCTCTGAGAGGAACAGAGATGCAGGTACCAATCTCATCTTTGCAGTTCACTTTCAATCTTTAATGTGTGTGAATGAGTGAAAACAGAGGGGCTATTTTCAGTTGCGTGTTTACTGAGAGTGTCTGCTCGCATTAGCCAGAGCATGTGCGCTGTCCGCCTGCAGGGCTTGTTATCGCGGGAGCCGAGGTCCGGTAAGTGGGCTGGGATGGATCCGTTTGTTCTCCAGATGGACACCATGGTAACAGCGACTCATAAGGGGGCCCTCATAAATGTTTGCACCCTCAAGTCAAACATTTACCTGGCACTGCCTGTCCAGACATCACTGTAAAGTCAATACTGATGCCCACATTCCCAGATTATGCACACCAAGTGCCGCTTTTTCTATTTTTAGCCCATGCTTCCAGGGAAAGGGGAGTTTGACAGCTGTTTTGCATGATGTTCAGGGGCTGTTTGGGCTTCTGTTATTTCCTGGAAACATAGAAACATGTTGCTTTCCGTTGTGACGGAGGGAATGTTACGCCTGCTCTGCATTTGGCACCTAATGAGGAAGAACAGTCAGAGAAGAGGAGGATTGTGAGGAAGAATATAGAGGGTGAGAGAGAGAGCACATATCGCAGTAATTGCCCAAAGGTATTTCATTGCATTTGCGCAGCGTGTAAGTAGGCGCAGATCAGCCTGAAGAAGTGTTTGACATATGATGTGTGGTTTTTTGTGTGAGTGTGAATTTGAGCTATTTTCAAATATCCGCATTGTGTGGGATACACCTGCAAACACTTTATATTTAAAAAGGCTTTATATACAAAAGAAATGCTCTTTAAAAAAAAAAATCCCCCATTTTAAGTCAAGTGCTTGTTTTAAGAGTATGAACCAAACCAACCAGCTACAAGTTAAAGCTCAAACTTTTATTTTAATCAAAGTATCTGAAAATCAGACCAAAAGACAAAAGGTACCAGACTATGTAAGTAAATTTATAATGTTAGTCAGCGTTTCTTGCACAGACATTGTATTTTTATTTGACAATTATTCACCCAGAGGCTCAAGGTTTGTTTAGCATGGTAACTACACCAGTATATTTTTTCTCAATTTGCAATCATTCAGAACTAGTTGTGTATTATGATTTGGGGGGGGGTCAACATTTTAATCAAAAATACTTTGAGTATTAGACGGTTAAAGAAGTTTAACGTGTCATTTTTTAATATTTTTCATGTTTTTTTTGTATTATTAGATTAAGAATAATACAGTAAAATTACTGTAAAACCCTACTTTTAGTCATCAGTAACACATTATTTTAAGGACCAGTTCTATTAACTTGTTGCTTATTAGCATGTATATTACTAGCATACTGGCTGTTTATTACTTATGAAAACACATATTAATGCCTTATTCTGCATGACCATATTTTAGATCCCTTAATCCTACCTCATACCTAAACTTAAAGGGGTCCTATTATGCTCTTTTACAAAGTGATTTTGTTTTTGGGGGTGTACTAGGACATGCTCTCATGCTTGGTGGTTCGAAAATCGCATTATTTTTCACAAAATTTACATTATTACAATACCTCTCTCCCCAGCCTGACACAAACGACTCGATTAGTTCCGGGTTTGATGAAGGCCCGCCTTCCGAAAAACGAAATGTGTTGTGATTGGTTAGCTGTCCCAGTGCGTTGTGTTTGGCGAACAGCTTAGACGGCGTTTCAGTATTACCCCGCCCCTTGCCAGAACAACAAGTTCGTCAATATTGCCATATCAGTTCAGACCCCGAGAATATTGATCAAGAGGATCGCGCAGAACCTTTGCACCCACGGATATTGCAAGACATATTAACAACATTGCAACAACATTATCATTGTTGTTTTTGTGGTTTTTTTTGGCTAAATCATGGTTTAGATAGGATGTCAACAACAGCTTAAAAATAACTGCATTGACTATGTACAGATATACGGAAGTTCTAAGCGGCCATGCATTATTATAATTTTTCTGTCTTGTTTTCTCGTGATCTCGACATAACGAAAGTTGTTTTGTGGTTATCACGACTTAATTTTCTCATGATCTCGACATAACGAAAGTTGTTTTGTCGCTATCACAACTTAATTTTCTCGTGATCTGGACATAACGAAAGTTGTTGATCTCAACGTAAAAACCGCTTTCTCACGACGTAATTGTAGCTATCGTGAGAAAATCAGGGTCGCTATATTGTCTTCGACGATAAAGTTGCAGACCCGACAGCCTCCTTCTCAAGTGTCGAACACTTATGTGTAAGTCGTCAATCACTGACAGACACAGAGCTAAAATGGCCGAGTATGAATATGCATGAAAAGTATTCTATCATGGATCAATGTAGTCGGTCACACACACAACACCTTCAATATTTGGGATGGTACTTATACCATATTTTTATTTTTATTATTTCAGTTTGAGTGAGTCCCTGATCAAAGTAAAACCGAATACGATCATCCATGATGCTGCGATGATGCTACTTCTTCTATAGCATTTTCTCATGCCGAATACACAGAGAAAATTAAGTCGTGATAACGACAAAACAACTTTCGTTATGTCGAGATCACGAGAAAATTAAGTCGTGATAACGACAAACAACTTTCGTTATGTCGAGATCACGAGAAAATTAAGTCGTGATAACGACAAACAACTTTCGTTATGTCGTGATCACGAGAAAACAAGACAGAAAAATTATAATAATGCATGGTCGCTTAGAACTTCCGTACAGATAAGTGCAATATGCATTATGTTTATTGTTTTTTAATTCTAACAATATAACATGAATTGCACTGAAACTGTTATACAGTTCAATTTATTTATACTATAGTCCCATAGAATTACACTATTTGTGGCGGCATATATGCCACACTGCTTATATGCCACACTGCCAGCAGGAGGTTGTGTTGGAGCGGAAGAGCTCGAGGTTTCCCCGGTAACGCTGTACACAAAACAGAGCTTTATCAGACATTATATGCAAGATTAAATGAAAATGACATCCATAATTTTCTGAAAACAGTCGTTTTCCATCAGAAATACAGTGATATAAAAACACCCGCACTGGGTTTCGATTTTGAAACGTGCAGTGCTCAACCAAGCGTTCTCCCCACCTGCCAACCATTCAAATTTCTGTAGGCGGGATTTAAAATTTGTGATGTCACAAATACAGGAAAACAACTTTGTAGTCCAAACGAGCTGTTCGTTGTAGTTCTGTAAACGAAATATCTCCCTTTGTAGTCGACTTTGAGGATCTTTTTATGTCCAAACATACACACTACACACTGACTAAAATTCAAAAAGTGAAAAAGCATAATAGGACCCCTTTAACAGCTACCTTATTAATAAGCAGCAAAATATGAGTTTATTGAGGCAAAAGTCATAGTTAGTAGTTAGTTAATAGTGAGAATTGGTCCTCAAACTAAAGTGCAACCAAATTGTCTTATTAATTAATTTAACTTTTTTTTTTTCCTTGTTGTTGTTGTTTTTTTTTTATCACTATATATATATACACTCACCTAAAGGATTATTAGGAGCACCATACTAATACTGTGTTTGACCCCCTTTCGCCTTCAGAACTGCCTTAATTCATCGTGGCATTGATTCAACAAGGTGCTGAAAGCATTCTTTAGAAATGTTGGCCCATATTGATAGGATAGCATCTTGCAGTTGATGGAGATTTGTGGGATGCACATCCAGGGCACGAAGCTCCCGTTCCACCACATCCCAAAGATGCTCTATTGGGTTGAGATCTGGTGACTGTGGGGGCCATTTTAGTACAGTGAACTCATTGTCATGTTCAAGAAACCAATTTGAAATGATTCGAGCTTTGTGACATGGTGCATTATCCTGCTGGAAGTAGCCATCAGAGGATGGGTGCATGGTGGACATAAAGGGATGGACATGGTCAGAAACAATGCTCAGGTAGGCCGTGGCATTTAAACGATGCCCAATTGGCACTAAGGGGCCTAAAGTGTGCCAAGAAAACATCCCCCACACCATTACACCACCACCACCAGCCTGCACAGTGGTAACCAGGCATGATGGATCCATGTTCTCATTCTGTTTACGCCAAATTCTGACTCTACCATCTGAATGTCTCAACAGAAATCGAGACTCATCAGACCAGGCAACATTTTTCCAGTCTTCAACCGTCCAATTTTGGTGAACTAGCAATGTGTAAAATTATTTGGATAGACTAAAATTGTCCAGGTGAAAATTCTGTAATACCAGTGGATTTTAATTGTCATTTTAATGTTCACACACAGCATATGGTGACACATTTGATGATGTAAATGCAAATGAGTTTTAGTTAATCATATGATACAATTACAAGTATGTAAGTAATACAGAGATTTTGCAACAAATAATCATTTTGATTATTTGACCAACTCAAATTTCAGCCTTTTTTTTTTTTAAAAAGTTTCATTGTACATTTGTCAGCCCTTATATAAAATAAAACATCCAACACAATCTCATTCGAAATCATAAATATTTTAGAAGGCCATTTCATATGAATAGTACAGTATATGTATGATGTGATTCCTACCAAAAAAAAAAAAAATGAAAAAAAGAAAGCGTGAAGCTCCACTTCTAATCCTAACCATCGGTGGGGTGTAGGTAGATCATACAAAAATGTACACATGGGATCATATGAATTCATATGATTTATCCACCGAGATTAATTTTTCCACCACTTCTCTCATTTCTCTTGTTTCTCCCTCTAAACCATTCCTTACATCTCACCTTTGTCCCCTTTTCTTATATTTCCAAAGTACAGAAACACAATAGACTAGATACCTTGTTTTTACCTTGCATGCATGTTATCTTTGCATATAATTTTCCATGTCGGGTGTTCATCACACTGGAAACCAAAGAGCATCTAGATACTATCCAGGTGGAAAGAGGGCTGTAGTATCTGTTGATGGTATGGGTGGAGTGCGTCTGTGTATCTCCATTCATTTGTCTGTCTCAGATTTAACTGCTCCATACGCCTGAGCTCTCCATAGTTTAAACTGTGAGTCTGTCGCCCCATCTGTCTGTGAGTCACGCTTCAGCACAGGCTTGAGCTATTCAATCCTTTCCTGCTTCATAGCTGAATGGCTGTATTTGTTTGCTACTTGCAATTCCCTCTTGCGCTAGTTACATTAAAAAATATGATTCATGCTTTGCGTACTACACCACAGTTCCACTGACATGTTCCTCCTCCTTGAGACTGATCTGCAAGAATTGCACATCTATTTTGAGGCTTTGTATACAATTCTCCCAAAATAGAGAGGAGTCTTCGTTGACTGTCTCCTGTAGATGTGCATTATGAAATGCATCGATATTCCTCAAACATTCAGACAAGGATTTGTTCCAAATCACTGAGGTTAATTCAGCCAAACCGCTTAACATGCAGGCTAATTTCATACTGATAATGTATAGACAATTTCATCATTAATACATTTTTGTTTTTGTAAATGTTTACATTTTTCATCAAATACTAGTAACCAATAGTGATGTTCCATTATAATATTTATGTACTTAATTTTGACTTGTGGCCTTTTTGACCACTTTTTTGAGATTTGTGATTGGTCTTTTCTTTTCTGCATCTAATTAACCATCTACAGCCACATTTACACAGGAAAGATGCAACAATATTGTCTTTTTAGAGCTGCTCTATAGCAGAATTCCCCTTTTAATACTGTGAAGCTGCTTTGATACAATCTCTATTGTAAAAACTGCTATATTAAAATTGATTTGATATGATTTGTGTTGTGTTGATTCTCATACACAGCTGACAGAAAACAAAACATAATGATATACAGTATATGTGGCTCTGCTGCAGCATTTAATTTACGCAGAGCTTATAAAACCTAAACTTGAATAAACCTTTAACACTTTTTAATGCTGCCTTCAGGAAATGCATTTTTCCTCTTTTTCTCCTCCATTAGTTTTAACTCTGTACGTTAAACAGTTTGAACACAATTTACTGCAAACTCTATTTAGACTCTTTGTTTTGTCATTAAAAATATAACAGTGATGATGTCATTTGCATATTTATTTATTTATATTATTTTATTTTTATTTAGTCATTTAGCAGAGGCTTTTATCCACAGCGACTTACAAATGAGGACAATGGAAGCAATCAAAATCAACAAAAGAGAAATGATATGCAAGTGCTATAAAAATAAAACAGATAGGATAGAAAAATAACAGTGCAAGCTAGTGTTAGAGGCCTAACTAGCATATGTATTAGTCTTCTTTATATCACACAAAAGGTACAAAAGCTGTCACTGGGGCAGTACCTTTTTAAAAGGTACACTTTTGTACCTTTAAGGTACTAATATGGACACTTTAGGTACAAAGGTGTACCTTTTGAAAAGGTACCGTCCCAATGACAGCTTTTGTGCTTTTTTTTCTGAGTGCAGTTGCATATTGAATTGTGATAAGCATGTGAAAAGCAATATTGTATTCAGATTTTTTTTTTTTAAACCTTTCACTGATATTTCCTTAAATAAAATATAATATAATTGATTAGTTAATTATTTACTAAAGTATTTACTGGAATAAAATTTAAAGAAAGTAAACATTTCCATAAGTAAAAGTAAACAAAGATTGTTTTTACTGAAACTGGAGTGCATGTGTTGATCTATTAAGTCATGTTAATCCACACCACTAACAAGTGTTTTAATGTAATGAGATTAAAAGGAGAAACTCACATAGATGTGTCACTGAGAAAAACAGTCTTAACCCACTAATAATGAATAACCCCAATCATTTCCAGTAGCTGTAACAGCGAGTGTCTGGACTTTACCGCAGCACAGAAGTGGGCCTGGACCGGGCTGAAACACTGAGCAGTGCTGCACACTCCAGTCTATTAGCACCTTATGTAAGCCTGCACAAAAGCAGAGAGAGAGGAAAAGGTGAGAAAGAGTAATGCATCAGAAAGGGGTGTGAGAAAGAGCTTTTGATGGAGGACAGGAAGCTGAGCGCAAGAACAGATGGAGAACGAACGAGGGGGAAGAAATGAGATTAACAGGACTGGTGATTAAAACAATGCTGCGTATGAATGGGAAGAGGTCTCGGTGGGCGGCAGAGGCCACACTATTGACCGCCGGTGTCACACTGTGATTAGTGGGAGGTATCAGGCGCAACAGGCAATACACATCGATCCCACGAGCCAGACCCTGTCGATCGGGTCATTCTTAGCCAGACCTTTCTCGTTTTCATGAATCACTCCTTATCTGGACGCCGCTCGCTCTCTTTCCTCGGCCCCAGGGCTGTTGCTCCACTTTTCCCCCTCTCTCTCTCTCTCTGTGCACACAGAAACTCTCTCACCGACTCTCACAGCTGCGGCTGGAAAGCACAAGCAAACGTGCAGTTACTTCAAATGGCCCCTGCATGCACTACCCTGAAAGCAATTAAAAGCAAGGTCTATTTTAAGATGAACCACAGAGGAATCGTGGGTAGTGCACTGCACTCCTAATCTCCGAAGCTTATTTGAATTATAAAAGAAAACGCACAGTTCACGCTGTAGGGGAATATGCGTCCTACTGTTGTTTATGCATAGATTAACAAAGAAGTCTATACATTTGTGCAATTTGACATTTTTATGCTTTTGCTCAGTTGTAATCATATATTCTGTTGCATGTCTTTTAATTATCATACACAAAGCCTAAGGCCAAATCAATGTCCAACGCTAATGCAGTCTTTGCCAAACAAGGGTTTGCGAATCCTGAGGGCTAGTGAGGGAACTGCAGGGGGTTCATGAGTTGAGGAAAAGCTAATAATTAAATCAAATGTAACATTGAAATAAACAAATGGGGCTGCACAATTAATCTAAATAAACTGTGAAATATTACAGAGTGGATGATTCACAGTTAATGCTGCTTCTCTACATCTCTACAAGCGCTGTGAGTTTAGCATGCATTTGGGAACGTAAAGTAAAGTAAAGTCGTGACGTATTGTCAAGTATGGTGACCCATACTTGGTGCTCTGCGTTTAACCCATCCAAGTGCACACACACAGCAGTGAGTAGTGAACAAATGCACACACACACACACCGTGAACACACACCCGGAGCAGTGGGCAGCCATTTATGCTGCGGCGCCCGGGGAGCAGTTGTGGGTTCGGTGCCTTGCTCAAGGGCACCTCAGTCGTGGTATTGAGGGTGGAGAGAGCGCTGGACATTCACTCCCCCCACCTACAATCCCTGCCGGCCCGAGACGCGAACCCACAACCTTTTGATTACGAGTCCGACTCTCTAACCATTAGGCCACGACTTCCCAACGTGCACTAGCTTCCTTTTAATTATGCTCACATTCATATAATTTTCAACATCTTTGTATATTTACAGCAATCATTTTGCTAAAATAAGAGCTTGAATATGACGAATTTAAGCATAAATATTTGTAATGTTATTTGTAGTATTGTTGGTTGGTGAAAACCTTTAAAGTAACCATTTCCACTAGAGTCTTTGCTCATTGTGTCTGGATGTCTCAGCAATTTCCATTTAATTTCAAATAATCTAAAAATCTAAAGAGAAGATGAGATATTGTAGCTGTTTACTTGCATTTCATGTGACCATTAACCAACATCAGAGAACCGTGAACATGTGAATGTGTCATTAAAATATAATGGTTATGTCTAAAAGGTTCAGCTGACAAAAAAGTTTGGAAGTCTGGTATTGTGATGATATTGAGTGGAAACAGCAAGTTTGTGCATTGCATTGCTAATATTCATGCATGCTTTCCCATAGGAAAGAAAAATTACAAATGATTTCTTAATTCTTGTTTCTCCTAGACTGCTTAAATGACTGATTAAATGAAGTTGCCTGATGAATTTCAGATTACAGCTTTTGGTGCAGAGCTGAGTCTGACGTCAGAGTTTGGTTTTCTTTTGCTTTGTGTGAAAGCTTTTTCCACTCGGCAAATCACCCTAACTTGGAACAAAGGTCTGGGGTACAGGTCATGTGGACATGATTCGCAGATGGATGTGCCTGTTTTAGTGTAATGCATTTATCATTGCTGCTTGTATGCTGAAATTTTTTTTGGCGAGCAGCTCTCTCTTGTGACGCATCTGCGTAAAGCACAAGTGCCAATTTGTGTGTCTTAAGGTCTTTTAGTGACGGCATATATCATGTCTAAGTCACATGAAAAAATGCATTGCTTAAATGTAAATGTTCAATAGTAGTACAACCAAATCTAGAAATATAGAAATGTTGTAATTTGCATGAACAGATGGCCAGTACACTTTTTGTGTTCTTTTTTTTTTTTTTTTTTTTTAAAGCATAAAAACAAATTTAAATCAAAAGGTTGGATTGCAGTATTTAAAATGCAATTAGATGATGTTCACTCAACTGAAATATGTTATTTTTTTCTGTTGCTTCCTTGACAACCAAGTTAACATCACTTGTGAAGAAAAGTACTTAAGACAGTGCACTTTCATGATTGTTTCTTAATACTTTAAAAACATTTTACTTTACTTTAGTATCTTTAAAATAGTGCATTTTGTAATCCTGTCAAATTAAACGTTTTATTAAATCACTTGTAATAATCTTAAAGAAGTACATTTATTGTGATGCTTTGGTCACACTTTAATTTAAGGTCCAATTCTCATTAACATTAACAAACAAATAACTATGACGTTTGCCTCAATAAACTCTTAATTTGCTGCTTATTAGTAGTTAGTAAGGTGGTTGTTAAATTTACCCTTACGAAAAGTTTATTCAAGTGTGCTATTAGTATACTTATTTTAAACTAAAAATAGGAAAGTACCCTTTCAGTCTACTTTTTATGTACTTCTCAGAAATATACATAAAATTACATTTAAATATACTTTACTTTTACTTAGAAACTAAATACTTAGAAGTCTATATATTTATAGTCTAAAAATAAATATTTATAGACTATATATATATATATATAGTCTAAGTCTAAATATATTTGAGCTATACTTGTGCTTCTAGAGTCCGTGTTTTCATTGTTTGATGGTAGGGGGCGCTAGTACACATCTTCTGTACAGGATTTCCCCCCAAAGAAAAAACACACACGTGAAGAAGAAACCAATACAACAGATGCTTCCACGTGTAATCTAACATGATCATCTGACATAAAACAGCATTAAAACTGTGTAACGTTATGAATAAACTGTCACCAATGAAGCGGTAATGACTGTCAAGCTTTGGGGTGTTGATTGACTCCATCTAGTGAAGTGACATACGGCCAAGTATGGTGACCCATACTCGCAATTTGTGCTCTGCATTTAACCCATCCAACGTGCACACACACACAGCAGTGAACACACACACACACACGGAGCAGTGGGCAGCCATTTATGCTGCGGCGCCCGGGGAGCAGTTGGGGGTTCGGTGCCTTGCTCAAGGGCACCTCAGTCGTGGTATTGAGGGTGGAGAGACTCCCCCCAACTAAAATCCCTGCCGGCCCGAAACTCGAACCCGCAACCTTTCGATTACGAGTCCGACTCTCTAACCATTAGGCCACGATTTCCCCATAGTATTGATAATCATTCTGAATCTCATCACAGGTGTTCAACAGATATGATTTAATCACTGATTGTTTATCTAAATTAGACACAACTTAAGTGCATGTATGATGTGATCCAATATATCAAGCATGTGAGGTCCTCCATCATGGAGGATTCCCATCAATGCATACTCCTCTATCAGACCCATTTCAGATCTTGCAGTGTCTTCTAATGAGCTGATGAGGTCAATCATCAAACAACATTAACATAAATTTGAGTAAAAATAAAAATAGATAGTGTTCTGACACATCAGGCAACAAATGCCATTCATTAATGAGTATCACCATCTGTACAATAGAATAACAATTCAACATGGCATAACCAGACAAATCAGGTCATTATTTAGAAAGAGTGAGGTTAAAGGAAAGAGAACATGTTGAAATCTTCATTGAGGCCCAGAGGAAACATCAGCTTCAACCGATATATTCAATAGGCCTCTTGCTGTAATTATTTTCCCCTACATTTCCATCTCATCTGGGATTTGCTACTTTTTTCCATTCCTATGCAGTATTATATCATGTTTCCAATCATGAAAATGTCTTGTGATCTGTGAACTGACATCACATCTCCTAAAAGCTGATTTATGCTCACTTATACGTCTTGACATTTTTCCAATATTAATGGGCAAGGACATTTTAACATATAGATCACATGTGTTGTAGAACATCTGATGTGAACTAAGATAAATATTTTTCTAATATGTACATCTGTGAAAAAGTTAATTCTAATTAACAATTCTCAATTCAGTGTCTACATGGATAACAACCCTTTATAAATGCTTCTTTTCCTTTACTAGACCAGATTTATTTGCCATATTGCATGATCTGTGTGAATAAATACAGCAGGATGCTTAAAAGTTTCTCTTGATGAAGAATCTATATAAATGGTCCTCCAATATTTCTTATCCTTTGTTTGTCAAGAAAAAATTATTGTACGTTGCCACACATTCAATCAAGATTTTTCTTTGTCTCGTATATGTTTGTTGATTATCTAATCATTTTACCTTATATGCTGATTGAAGCCAATTGTGTGGGTTTCCTTGCGCTTTAAATTGATTAAAAACTACACGTTCTTCAAAACTCTCATCTGAATCAAAAATTCAGCATAGCCAATGAAATTGATTAAAATAGCAATCCTGTTTTTAATGAAAGAGGATGATAACTATCAGCTGAAAGCATTGTATTTTTTTGTCCATATGCTTCCATAAAATTGTAGTTTAGGATGTTATTTAAGATTACTAAATAAAAAAAAGTATACATTTTTGGTAGATCATACAGTACTGGTATTCCTGGGATCATAATTTATCAAATTGATCATTTATGCATGAATTTAGCTTGAATTAATTTGTTCTCAACAGTTTTATTCAGTAATGTATCCAATTCTGCTTTATAATTTGATGTGGGATTGAATGTCCATTGCATCCATTATCTTTTATTACATCAATTTCGTTGTCTTGTATCACCATATCCCCTCATTTATCAGGGAGTAAACGTACTTTTGGATTTGAACACCTTAAAAGAAGTTACTAAATTGCAACTTAATCTTTAGAAATAATATAATTACAAATATTATTTAAATACACAACATAAAAGTTTCAATAGAAATTATATAAAAGTATATTTGACCCTAAATGCTTGTCAGTACAGTTTTAAAGACAGTAGAAGTAATTATGAAATTACATATAAAGATGTCTTTAAGTCTTAATTAAGTGGGTGTCCACATACAAAAGCTATAGAAGACTGTAAATCTCAAACTGTGCTCAGATTTACCAAGATTCTCATCAAAATTGACCAAGGCTACATTATCTCAGATACATTGGTTATGTTAATTTCAGTACAGAATATTAGCAGGTTACAGCATTCACACAGTGTACGTAAGCAGAACGATGCTGCGGGACAGAAGTGCATGGCACATTATGCCGCCCATTCTATTTTTGCCAAGCATTGCACTGAATCCAGGCGATTAACAGCTGTTTGGTTAGCTACAATTTGCAGTTTGGGTTTCATATAGAGTAATTAACATTTGGGTGTAAATGCAATGTCCCTCTTTATGCAAATTGTATGATTGTCAAGTTTTTTTAATAATTAAAATTTAATAATTAAAAAATTAAAAAATATATATATATTAACATTTTATAATTTATGGCAATTTACAAATTATGGTTATTTACAAATACTCACAAAACTATTTATAATTATTTGAATGTGAGCCTGCTGTTGCAGTTACGTCACAGCTTCACTTACATGTGACTTATGCAAGCTTTGTGAAACAGTCTTTCAGTTTGCATGTTTAATTTTGTCTATTTCTATTTAGCCCAAGGTCCTCTGGGTTTGCAGATGTTTCTCTAATTAAATCTGGTGGAAAACACGTGGGCAAGTCTGTGTCAGTATTGTTTTCACTCTCTTATCTCACTGGCATGTAACAGGTACTACACAATGAGCAAATGTCTCTGGCACGTGTGAGTCGATCCAGCAGTAGCGAGTGTTTAGTGACCCGTTTGAAGCATCTGATGTCACGTTCAATTGTTTATGATACAATCTGCTGATATTATGCAGCATCAGAGGCTATATAATCCACCAGCTCATTTCACACACGCACTGCAGCCCGATCCCGATGAGATTGTAATATTCTATAGCACAGCCAATGTAAAAAAATAAAAAATATAAAATGCTGTTTGGCCCTTGTGATTGCAATGGAATTGATTTGCAGCCAACCAGCTCGCCTAATTTATAGCGTCTTGCTATCGTGAGGAAAACAAGGACATTATGGTATTTCAGAAATCGGCCTGACCCTGGAGGCAATTTGTTGCATTATAGGCATCACTTGGCTGCCTCGGAAAATGAACTCCACAAAACCTCAGCTGCTACCTTCCATGCATGTTGTCGCATGAGCTGTAGCTATGGAGACGGACGTTTCTGTGTCATAGAAATGAGCGGAAATAAAGAGGAATTGTCACTTGTAGCACCGGCTCTCGCGTGTGCCCTGGTGACAGTAAGCTGTGTTGAAGAGTACAACTCTGTTCTTGTGGTCTGTTATGTAAAACCCGTCAGTGGAGTGGGGCGGCAAGAAAAGAAGAGAAGGGGGCGGTAATGACATGCTGGGAATAACCAGAGGCTGTCCCGCAGAGGGATCCCACTTTATAACGGCTATGGAGAGACGAGAGGGATTTGATACTTGGGAGGGATTTTTAGCTGTGCTGGAGAAACGGCTCAGGAGAATGAGCCCAGAGCACAGACGGGCTAAAACACATAATCAGTGTGTCTCTGTATGTGTGTGTGTGTGTGTGTGTGTGTGTGTGTAAAAGCCAATGGATATGAAAGTGGGGCTTGTGATGAGAGTATCTGCAGTTCTGAGAACTGAAGATTTTCAGATAGATAGATAGATAGATAGATAGATAGATAGATAGATAGATAGATAGATAGATAGATAGATAGATAGATAGATAGATAACATATTTGTTATCGTAAATACAACTGGATAAGGATTTCACTCTGGGCGGAGCTGAATATCAAAATTCCATAGAAATAGGAAACCTTGATTTTATCACATCTAGTTAGGACACAATCTTTATGAGTTGAGTAAAATAAAGATTCTCCTCTACATTTTATTATGAATTGGATGTAGTCCATGCTGAAAATATACTGAATTCTGAGTGATCTGTCTCATAGTAAAGATGTGCAGCAATAATTTTTTGAGTGTGGCTAATTATCGTTGCAGCCAGGAAATGTCTGAAATGAGCAGGCACTCGTCACTCCGCAAGGTCACTGGTCATGTGAAGTGACATTCAGCCAAGTATGGTGACCCATACTCGGAATTCGTGCTCTGCATTTAACCCATCCAACGTGCACACACACAGCAGTGAACACACACACACCGTGAACACACACCCGGAGCAGTGGGCAGCCATTTATGCTGCGGCGCCCGGGGAGCAGTTGGGGGTTCAGTGCCTTGCTCAAGGGCACCTCAGTCGTGGTATTGAGGGTGGAGAGAGCGCTGGACATTCACTCCCTCACCTACAATTCCTGCCGGCCGGGGACTCGAACCCGCAACCTTTGGATTACAAGTCCGACTCTCTAACCATTAGGCCACGACTTCCCACATACCTTCAGGTACGAACCACGATGGTTGGTTCCAGGGTGGTTCCAACCTTTGGATTACAATCCTCAGCTCGCAGCAGCATAAGCATGTTCTGTTCTGCCGTTTCACCGCTGTCTTGAGGACGGTGGCAGCTGAGGTCGAAAGCAGAGCAAAGCAGCGTGTTTTAGCGAGGCCAAATGAGTGATTACCTCCAACTCCTGTCATAATTCACCATGACCTCAATCTGCCACCGAAGCCTCTCCCTGACTGATCGCAGTTCAGGTGCTCTGCTCTGATGTTAAGTGTAGTTAGAGAGGATTGCCTTTATCTGTCGCCTGTGCAGGGCTCACAAATTTGATGTGCTATGCTAACGGTTTAGGTCGGCACTAGGGAGACCGAATTACATCTGTAATCAGTTTGCTAAGTTGTTGATCTGCACCAAATCGTGTTCTTGTTGAAATCGGACATAAATGTGACACAACTGTGACAATAAAAAATGACTGTATGTCTAAGTATAACATGTAAGCACAAAATAATTAGCTTGATTAACTTTTTCACTAATATATGCAAGAACACAACTTGCTTTTAATGAAAGAACAATCTCTTTGTCAGCACATGAATGTAGAATACCATGACCTTCACCTGAAATAATTTCTTGAATCCAGCGTATGAATCACTGAGACACCTTGGTAACCCTTCTGCTGATCTAGGATCAGGAACCGGGGTGGAATTGTACTGCAAATTTATTAGCACTCTGACAGCATTTGTGGCCCAGATTGTAATGCTAACAATAGTAAATACATGCACGTGTTACTCATGTTCCCTCCTCACCCTGGAACGAATGCAGAGTGTCAGCATTACAATCAAACGTCAGATATGGTTTGCTGTTTTTAGACTTGCACCATCTGGCTGATCAGAGGGTGCGCAAAAGGAGGGGTAATATAAAGTTCAATGATTGTGTGATCTGTGTTGTGAGCATGAATGCTAGCCATGACTGAACTAGCATTCTGCCATGTTGAAATGCTGTGGTGTGATGACTTGTAAGGTTTGAAACTCTTAGCATACATGAATGCAGATGCTTTTAGCTACGCAAACTTGATTTCACATGTTGTTGCATTCTGAAATGTGTAATTCATAAGGCAAGCATACAGAGCAATGGAAGGGATTTCATTGCAGTGTGGCTGGAGTAATGTGTCTTAGCTTGAACAATGGTAAGACAAACAGAGATGTCCTTTTCTAATACTAAAGTTCATTATTCTCATATTGACATTCTGATTTAAATTATTTTTATGTAATAACGGATTCAAATCTTAATTTTAAAGGGGTCATGCAACAAAGAATCAAAATGTTTTTGATATTTACACATATGAGAGGATACTCTGCAATAAATAACATACTGCAAGTACCAAAACTTAAAACTAAAATATGAATTATTATTTTCTACCCTTCTGAAAGTCCAAGATTTGAATTTAGGAATATTATGACATCATGATTTCCTTATATGGTGTGTTCTGCACAATTCATGTCAGTTCCTCAATCACAAAAGCGATACTGCCATCAGATAATAAAATATATTTTTTGCTGGAATAAAAACTTTGCAAACTTTATAAACTAACCTTGAGAAACACAATATAAAAATCTAAATGCAAAATACATTTCAAGAGCATCTTGACCTATGATCGGTGTAATACATACAGTGCCCTCCACTAATATTGGCACCCTTGATAAATATGAGCAAAGGCAGCTGTGAAAATAAATCTGCATTGTTTATCCTTTTGATCTTTCACTCCAACAATTCACAAAATTCTAACCTATCATTGAAGTAAAACAATTGAAAGTGGGGAGAAAATCTCATGATGAAATAAATGTTTTTCTCCAATGAATGTTGGCCACAATTATTGGCACCCCTAGAAATGATTATGAGTAAAACATCTCTGAAGTATATTCCCATTCGTATTTATATTTTATAGCACATCAGGGTGACTAGGACCATGAAATTGTCCAGCCATGACTTCCTGTTCCACAGGATTATGAATATGAGGAACACAAAGTCCAAATTGTATTGGGGGGGTCCTTTCCGAAAACCAGTCAGTATCTGGTGTGACCACCATTTTCTTCACGCAGTGCAACACATCTCCTTCGCATAGAGTTGATCAGGTTGTCCAATCCTCTTCAATGGCTGTGCGAAGTTGCTGGTTATTGGTAGGAACTGGAACACGCTGTCGTAGACGCTAATCCAGAGCATCCCAAACATGCTCAATGGGTGACATGTCCGGTGATTATGCTGGCCATGCAAGAACTGGGATGATTTCAGCTTCCAGGAATTGTGTACAGATCCTTGCAACATGGGGCCGTGCATTATCATGCTGCAACATGAGGTGATGGTCGTGGATGAATGGCACAACAATGGGCCTCAGGATCTCGTCACGGTATCTCTGTGCATTCAAAATGGCATCAATAAAATGCACCTGTGTTCGTTGTCCAAAACATACGCCTGCCCATACCATGACCCCACCGCCACCATGGGCCACTCGATCCAGAACGTTGACATCAGCAAACCGCTCACCCACACGACGCCATACACGTTGTCTGCCATCTGCCCTGTACAGTGAAAACCGAGATTCATTTGTGAAGAGAACACCTCTCCAAAATGCCAGACACCATCGAATGTGAGCATTTGCCCACTCAAGTCGGTTATGACGACGAACTGCAGTCAGGTCGAGACCCCGATGAGGATGACAAGCATGCAGATGAGCTTCCCTGAGAAGGTTTCTGACAGTTTGTGCAGAAATTATTTGGTTATGCAAATCGATTGTTGCAGCAGCTGTCCGGGTGGCTGGTCTCAGACGATCTTGGAGGTGAAGATGCTGGATGTGGAGGTCCTGGGCTGGTGTGGTTACACGTGGTCTGTGGTTGTGAGGCTGGTTGGATGTACTGCCAAATTCCCTGAAATGTCTTTGGAGACGGGCTTATGGTAGAGAAATGAACATTCAATTCACGGGCAACAGCTCTGGTGGGCATTCCTGCAGTCAGCATGCCAATTGCACGCTCCCTCAAAACTTGCGACATCTGTGGCATTGTGCTGTGTGATAAAATCCACCTTTTTAGAGTGGCCTTTTATTTTGGCCAGCCTAAGGCACACCTGTGCAATAATAATGCTGTCTAATCAGCATCTTGATATGCCACACCTGTGAGGTGGATGGATTATCTCGGCAAAGGAGAAGTGCTCACTAACACAGCTTTAGACAGATTTGTGAATAATATTTTAGAGAAATAGGCCTTTTGTGTAAGTCTTAGATCTTTGAGGTCAGCTCATGAAAAACGGGGGCAAAAACAAAAGTGTTGCGTTTATAATTTTGTTCAGTGTATTATTCAAACATCCCCTACATCACCACATGTTGTTCGGGATGGTTTCAAGGAAAATTCTCCTAGCTCATCCAAAAACAAACTCCAGCAAATTCAGTTGTCAGACACGACTGGAACTTCAAATGGCACTGGCATCTATGGTCAGAAAATAATCCAAAACAAATATCAAAATCAACACAAAAATGGGTCACTGAGCACAAAATGAAGCTTCTGCCATGGCCATCCCAGTCCTCTGAACTGAACCCTATAGAAAATGAGTGAGGTGAACTGAAGAGAAGAAGTACTAACATGGAGCTGTGAATCTGAAGGATCTGGAGAGATTCTGTATAAAGAAAATGGTCTCTGATCTCTTATCAGGTGTTCTCCAAACTCTTCAGGAATTATAGGAGAAAACTCAGAGCTGTTACCCTGGGAAAAGGACATTGCAATAATTGGGTGCCAATAATTGTGGCCAACATGAACTAGAGAAAGCATTTATTTCGCAATGAGATTTTCCCCCCACTTTCAATTGTTTTACTTAAAAGATAGGTTGGAATTTTGTGAATTTTTTGAATGAACGATAAAAAAGATAAACAATGCAGATTTATTATCACAGCCACCTTTGCTCATATTTTGCAAGGGTGTCAATATTAGTGGAGGGCACTGTACATACAGATGTTCTTTGTTGCAAAGTGGTTTACTCTATATTCATTTCTCTGTATTGTGATTATTCGATATACAAAAAGTGATCAAAGATTGTATTCTTCATAATCGCTGGAGCAGTCGATTCAAGATCAGCGCAAGTCTATCAGTGATTTGATTTCAGAATTTTTGCCAAAACTCCCATCATAATCAGTGTGTCTCTTATTTTCATTGTGTTAGTTATGATGAAAGTGTTTGTGAGACTGCAGAAATCGCATAGCAATAAGTAGATCATTGTTTTCTCTGTAGACATGAATCAACTCTGTAATCCAAATGGATGGAAATGTTATATGCAATTCAAATAAATGAATTTAAATATTTCTGCCTAGCACTTTACTGCATATTTAGAGCTCAGAAAAGCTGGGCCATTGGAACGAGAGGAAGGGAACAGATAAAACCTTGGCTTCCCGAGCCCCAGGTGGCCAACTTGCATCCTGCAGCCACCCTGTGAATGCATTGGAAAGAGAGTCGATATCCTTGGCATCTGCTCCCTCACCATGGGAGTCTGGCCTCTGTCCTGTCCTGAGTGCCTGCAGCGGAGCGAAGAGCTCAGCTATTCTCAGCCTCCAACGCAGACGTGCACACAAATACACATGTCAGGTGTTAACAGTCTACCAGCACTGACAGCACACCACCAGCACATTCCTCCAACCGCTTCAACAGAAGAGCAATTGCAAAAATGAAAGGTTACGCAGGTTACTTGGATTTGAAATATCACAGCCTGCCCATCTACAAGGTGTGAGTCCTGGATATTCCAAATGCCTCGGATTCTCTTCATCGCTTGGCCTCCAGAATGTTATCTTTGGGGAAATTAGGAAACCTAAGTAGTGGGTACATTTCCTGAGTGCGGATCAATTGTGCAGTCAGGTAAGAAAGTGCCCAAAAGAGGGTGAAGCAGGAAGTCTCCAAGACAAACAAACCCAGTATGAGCACAAAGGAAAAAAATAACTTTTTTAGACTCTGCGATTCTAAGCCCTCAAACGCGCACTAGCCCGACTATATCTTTCGAACATTTCCGAAATCATTGAACAGCATGCATATGCTAGTTCACTTGGGTATTTCTAAGTCTCTAGCTGTGTACAATGCAGAGGGGTTGTAATAGTAATATTGAGCGGCCATTGAGGTGGGAGGAAGGCCAAAACAGTTCTCGCTGCTGGGATGTGTGGTACCTTGTGCTACCTACGCACTGCTGAGCCCAGGCTTCTTTGTTGTTGAAAAAGAAGGAGTAGGAGTGTAAGTGTAGTTGAAGAATTAGATTCCGTTTGCATGTTCTTATCGGTGATCTAAGCTGAGTGATGACATGTGCATGTTAAAAAGTCCAGGAGTCCTGGATCTCAGCACATTCAGATACACATCTCGACACAAATGTGGGTGTAGATTATAGCTGTGAACGTTTAAGCGGAGTGGATGAAATTATGTTGCATTCCTCGGCCCTTGGCCATCTGTGCCCATGTTTGTGCAATGATTAGGTTTAATCATATTCTGCGTTCTGTGTTGCTTTGGCAGCTGTGATTATGTGAGATAAATGCAAACAAACTGAGAAAATATTTAGACCTGAACGGGTTTTGCTGATCATTAAAGTAGTTTAATTAAAGGCTCACACTCTCTAATTGTTCACCATCTTCAAATAATAACAGAAGGCTTCACATCTTATTTACATGTGACTTTATAATAGGTTGTCAATAAATTAAATCATATTGATTTAATTATATGGCATTGTGAAATTATTCACAGATGAGATGCATATATCAATATTTGCTAGAAAAAGCCCCTAAATGAAAATAATTCAAAGACATTATTGTGGCAGATATGTAAAAAAGAGAAAATGTGTCCTTAGAATTTTCATTTCCACATAATTTCTACATCATCGGTCTACAATCCACAACAATACAATTTTGTATAAACAAAATGTAGAGTTTTGGAGCCATTCATACAAAATACATTCTTCAACCTGCATGCATTTTATTATTATTATTGGTCTTTGTCATATGATACCTTGTGTTGCTGTTTTTTATGTGTCTTACTCAATGAGAAGTGCATTCTCAAGACCTGTGCATTGTGCTTTATTTTGTTTGGCTCTGTTTAGCTCTTTTTTCACTCCAAGAACACATCCTATGTAAACAGCAAAGCTCATTAAAAGTTATTTCACCATAAAATGTTAACCATGAATATAACGGAGCGAAAATAAATTTGATTGGTGGGCAGACATTTGCTCATTTGCTCCAATCCCTCACTCATTCCTTATTGTGAATACTGCATGGTGTGCTATATACACAGCCGGTTCGCAAGCACATTCATTCATTCCTTATAGTGAATACTGCATAATGGAATAGAGAGTGATTTCACTGACACTGAAGAGAATAAAAACTAATGCTGTTTGATATACTTGTGAAAAGTCACCTCTGTTGGTCAATGATACACAGCAGCCACGTGTGTTTATTGTTTGTTTCGTGGTTGTGAAAGATTCAGTCCCCATTAGGGTTACTAAGGTGTATCTTTTTGTGATGCCCAATCAGGATTATATCGATGTATCTTGTTCTAGCTAATCAAAACAGCCTTTCCAGTTATTCTTTTGTACATTCTGTTTGCAGTAGCCTACTTTCCTTTTGGACAGAAGGTGATTTTATTGGTAGATGTTAAATTTAAAAAACAATTTGCCTCTTCTTAGAGCTAACTTAATAATCAAATTTACTTTTACGAATATTTATTTTCTTAATGCTAACTTAAACAACATAAAACCAACAAAATAAAGTTTAAATTTAAATCTTTAATTGTTTGCATTTCTCAAACAATATGTTGAACAAAGTTGTAACGTTCCCAAAAACAGACTAAACAGAGAGATTGTTGGGTAAAATTAAATAAAAACTTAATTAAAATGAAGGAATATGTGTTGGAATGTTGTGGAATGTGATGGTTTACTAATTCAGGATAATATTTAGCTAAATGATTTGCATGGCTTTAAATGTTGCAAAATCACCAATATGCATCATAAATATTTTTAGACCTGGATAAATTTTAATTTCAATAAGCCATTACATTTGCTACAGTATGCTACATTTTTACTTTGACAAGCCAAAAACAGTTTTTAAATTAAATGGGTGCCTTCCAGTCCTCCCATGTGTTTCTCTTTTTCACAGTCTGGCCGAAATTTTGAGTGGGTCCAAAATATATGGTCATATAACAGTAAAAATGTACATTTCCCATGATACAGGGGGTGTGTCAACTTACCCACTGGCTCAACTTACCCCACTCTTCTTCCCTACTGAAAGACCATCAAACCAGCTTAGGCTGGTTTTAGCAAAGTAATCAGTTAGCTATTTAGGCAAAGCTGTTAGCACTAAGCTAAGGTTGTAGGCTAATGTTTTGTGTACAATCTCATACTGAGTAGCTACTACATTTGCTTTGACCATTAAAAATATTCTATAGTGTGAATATGGGTAGTATGAATGAAATTCGGATGCACTACATCTGCTATGTTGTCACTTTCAAGTGATATAACAGCATCAGTTTTGTTGCTTCATTGCCATTCAAGGCTCCTCTTACATGGGCTCATGGAATAGTAGAATATCCACTGAATACTCACTCCAGGATATCACCACAAGTCGTACTGTAGATCATCTGGGTAATTTTCACCTACTATGAATGTGGACACATTACTCTTTTGCCATACTGTTTTCTCACAATAACACAGTATGGAAGTTGTCATATTCGGACACAAAGCGATTAACTACTTTAGCATAAGCTAACTTAAAATGCATAGAAAGGGAAGTGGTTAATTTGTCCGTCTAGAGCTTTTGTTCATATTATGTGGGAGATTAAGACATTAATTTTTCATATTTTCATGATAACACTACAACACACTAAATAAGGCACAGAATAGAATTGAAGAGTTCCAATGCAAAGGCCTCTAAAAGGCATCTTGGTTAAAAATTAGATAACGATACTGAGTGAATGCTCTCCACACATAGCATATGTTCATCAAGTACTTTCACTTCAAATGTGCTAAATGCCAGCCTTAACCCTATTACCAGTACTTACATTGAATGCTATACATAGTAGCCAGAAAGAAATGCTAATTTTAAAGAAAAACGTCAGACGTACTTAGAGGCTTTTGCATCTGAACTCTTCAATTATTCCTTTAATCAAACTATGCTCAAAACATTAAACTCCCAGTCCTGCTTTATTTTCATTTATTCCTGATGTGAAGCATTGTTTAAAATGCATTTATTTTGTCTCCTCTTGCTGCAGGACTGTTTCATCGTGCCATAATCCAGAGTGGCTCAGCATTGTCCAGCTGGGCCGTCAACTACCAGCCGGTTAAGTACACAAGGCTGCTGGCAGAGAAAGTGGGCTGCAATGTGCTGGACACACTAGACATGGTAGACTGCCTGAGAAAGAAGAGCGCTCGTGAGCTGGTGGAGCAAGACATCCAGCCAGCGAGATACCACGTGGCCTTTGGCCCAGTCATTGACGGCGATGTCATTCCTGACGACCCTGAGATCCTGATGGAGCAGGGTGAGTTCCTCAACTATGATATCATGCTGGGTGTCAACCAGGGCGAGGGGCTGCGCTTTGTGGAGAACGTTGTGGACTCTGAAGATGGCGTCTCGGGCAATGATTTTGACTTCTCTGTCTCTGACTTTGTGGACAGTCTTTATGGTTACCCAGAGGGAAAGGATACGCTACGAGAAACCATTAAGTTCATGTACACAGACTGGGCAGATAGAGACAACCCTGAGACGCGCCGTAAGACTCTGGTGGCGCTTTTCACCGATCATCAGTGGGTGGAGCCCTCGGTGGTGACGGCAGATCTTCATGCCCGCTATGGGTCGCCCACATACTTCTACGCCTTCTACCACCACTGCCAGAGCCTGATGAAGCCCGCTTGGTCAGATGCGGCCCACGGAGATGAGGTGCCCTACGTCTTTGGTATTCCCATGATTGGCCCAACCGACCTCTTCCCCTGCAACTTCTCCAAAAACGATGTCATGCTCAGTGCTGTTGTCATGACCTACTGGACAAACTTTGCAAAAACTGGGTAAGTGCCTAACTTACAACATGCAAAGTCTGGGGCATGTGCCATTATGTGATTGTGTGATGCACAATGGCAACTGATTTTTAATTGACCAATCCATGCTTATTTTCTTTTATTGAGGATGCTTGTGTGGAATTCTGGCTTACCATTAGGCTAGACTGGGGTCTGAAAAACAAAACAAAATTGTAATCACGATTAATCACATCCAAAATAAAAGTTTTTGTTTACATAATACTGTATGTGTGTGTGTGTGTGTGTGTGTGTGTGTGTGTGCGCATGTTTATGAGGACACAAATTTGTATAATGACATGGGTATGACAGAGGTATTACAATATGAAGGTGGTTTATGAGGACACTGCCTATGTCCCCGTAATTCAAAAGGCTTAAAAAAAAAAAACATACTAAATGGTGTTTTTTTGAAAATCTAAAAATGCACAAAGTCTCCTGTGAGGGCTAAGTTTAGGTGTAGGGTTGGTGTAGGGCAATAGCACACACAGTTTGTTCAGTATAAAAACCACTACGCCCATAAACCACAAAAACCAACGTGTGTGTGATTGTGTGTGTGTGTGTGTGTGTGTGTGTGTGTGTGTGTGTGTGTGTGTGTGTGTGTGTGTGTGTGTGTGTGTGTGTGTGTGTATTTATATACAGTATCTCACAGAAGTGAGTACACCACTCACATTTTTGTAAATATTTTCTTATATCTTTTCATGTGACAACACTGAAGAAATGACACTTTGCTACAATGAAAAATAGTGAGTGTACAGCTTGTATAACAGTGTAAATTTGCTGTCCCCTCAAAATAACTCAACACACAGCCATTAATGTCTAAACCTCTGGCCACAAAAGTGAGTACACCCCTAAGTGAAAATGTCAAAATTGGGCCCAAATAGCCATTTTCTCTCCCCGGTGTTATGTGGCTCGTTAGTGTTACAAGGTCTCAGGTGTGAATGTGGAGCAGGTGTGTCAAATTTGGTGTTATCGCTCTCACTCTCTCATACTGGTCACTGGAAGTTCAACATGGCACCTCATGGTAAAGAACTCTCTGAGAATCTGAAAAAAATAATTGTTGCTCTACATAAAGATGGCGTAGGCTATAAGAACATTGCCAAGACCCTGAAACTGAGCTGCAGCACGGTGGCCAAGACCATACAACGGCTTAACAGGACAGGTTCCACTCAGAACAGGCCTCGCCATGGTCGACCAAAGAAGTTGAGTGCACGTGCTCAGCATCATACCCAGAGGTTGTGTTTGGGATATAGACGTGAGAGTGCTGCCAGCATTGCTGCAGAGGTTGAAGGGGTGGGCGGTCAGCCAGTCCGTGCTCAGACCATACGCTGCACACTGCATCAAATTGGTCTGCATGGCTGTCATCCTAGAAGGAAGCCTCTTCTAAAGATTATGCACATGAAAGTCCGCAAACAGTTTTCTGAAGACAAACAGACTAAGGACATGGATTACTGGAACCATGTCCTGTGGTCTGATGAGACCAAGATAAACTTATTTGGTTCAGATGGTGTCAAGCTTGTGTGGCGGCAACCAGGTGAGGAGAACAAAGACAAGTGTGTCTTTCCTACAGTCAAGCATGATGGTGGGAGTGTCATATTCTGGGGCTGCATGAGTGCTGCCGGCACTGGGGAGCTACAGTTCATTGAGGGAACCATGAATGTCAACATGTACTGTGACATACTGAAGCAGAGACTGGGCCGCAAACACAAGTCAAGTCAATATTATTTGTATAGCGCTTTTAACAATGCAAATTGTGTCAAAGCAGCTTTACATCGGTGGCTACATATCTGCTTTACAGTATTTAGATGGGGAAATAGTGTGTCGAAATAATGTCATTCTCCTCTGGCCAGACAAAATCAGCAGTTTAAATCTAGGCTAAAGCAGAATCAGATTGTGCATAGGGACTCATCTGGTTCCTGTGGTCTTGTCTCGATGGCCATCTTGGAGACAGGGTCTTCACTGGGGATCAGTCTCTGGGACTCATCTAGGTGTCCTGGCTGTAGAGGTCATCTCTAGGTGCTGATCCACCATCTGATCTGGATACGAACTGGATCCGGGTGGCTGCAGTGACCATCTGATCTCGATACAGTCTGGATCTGGGTGGCTACGGTGACCTCGGAATAAGAAAGAAGCAGACTAATATTAGCATAGATGCCATTCTTCTAACGATGTAACAAGTACATTGAGTGTTTTGGGAAGTGTTCCCGCTTCCGGTTGACCTAATTGATGCAGCCTAACAATCCTTTAACGGATTTAAATTATAGAAATGCAATAGTGTATTATCTGTATGCCAGGTTAAAGAGATGGGTTTTTAATCTAGATTTAAACTGACAGAGTGTGTCTGCTTCCCGAACAGTGTTAGGTAGATTGTTCCAGAGTTTGGGCACTAAATAGGAAAACGATCTCCCGACTGCAGTTGATTTTGATATTCTAGGTATTATCAAATGGCCAGGGTTTTGAGATTGCAGCTGACGTGAAGGACTATAATGCGATAAGAGCTCACTCAAATACTGAGGTGCCAAACCATTCAGGGCCTTATAGGTAATTAGCAAGATGTTAAAATGTATACGATGTTTAATAGGGAGCCAGTGCAGTGTTGACAGAACCGGGATAATGTGGTCATACTTCCTGGTTCTAGTAAGAACTCTAGCTGCTGCATTTTGAACCAGCTGGAGTTTGTTTATTAAATGTGCAGAGCAACCACCCAATAAAGCATTACAATAATCTAGCCTCGAGGTCATGAATGCATGAATTAATGTTTCTGCATTTGACATTGAGAGCATAGGTCGTAATTTAGATATATTTTTAAGATGGAAAAATGCGGTTTTATAAATGCTAGAAACATGTTTTTCGAAGGAAAGATTGCTATCAAAAAATACGACTAGGTTCCTAGCTAATAGCTACTAGCTATTATACGACTAGGTTATAGCTAAGTATTAGACAGTGATCTAGGTTATTACATGCAGGCCACATCAAGTTTTCCACATTAAGTGAGGGGCCGCATAATATGTTTATGACAAATGAAGCTTAAAATTTTTTTTTATTATTATTATAAATTGACACTCACTTACTACTGTACTATGTATACTTGTACATACATGGCAGTTCTATTCTGGTACCATCTCTACCTATTTTTATGAGCACTTTATGACACACAGATAAGTTGCATTGGTGTACAAGTCGATTAATGTATAAGACACATTTTATAATTTAATTCAGAAATAATGTAAAATAAACGAAACGTTTACAAACATTAGAAACATGTATTTATATTCCCCACACTCCACAAAAATCCTGTAAATTTAGCAGTGTTCAGAATAGAAAGAGAACGAAAACATAAGTAAAAAACAAACACAAATTATAGTGGCATTCACCATGAACATATATTATAAATGCCCATCCTAAATATTTAAAGCGAAACTGAAACGAGCGGCGTGGTTGCTGGAAAATGCACAATACACACTCAAAACAAACTCACTTTTCTCATTCGTCACCAATCCTAATGTGCGCGCTTTGCGCTTTACCTTGATTACTTTATATAAGTCGCCTGGGGAAATCGCAACACATTTCAGATGAAAAAACGCAATTTATAATCCAGAAAATCAGTAGCCTATATTCATTTTCATAAAAATGTGTGTGGAAAACAGAAAAAAAAATCATATCTTTGCAAGATAAAATGACAAATTATTTCCATGTTTTCCCCACAAAATTACAGCACCCGTGATAACACTGGCATTTGTTTTGATACTGGAAAGTCTTTTAAGCATTTTTTCAAAACAAATTAACACTTTCACATTTTTAAAGCATGTTACTTATTTACACTTGTGCCAGTTTTGTAGTGTATATAGCCATTTTTACTTTTTATTTTGTATTTTCTGTGCAGCTTGAACACGGCGTCCGTCAAAAATAGACTAAGCACCTATCTTTGGCGAAGCCGCGCTCGGAGAGCCGCTTCTGAAACGTGCCACGGATTGACTAGAGTAGGCGCGATCAGCTCCGGTGGCCGCGTCGGAGCGGCGGGATGGTGTAAATCAGGGGTTATATAATAAACTACAGGCTACAGCGCCATCTATTGGATTTTACTGATATTGCATATTGGAACAACTGCCTCACGGGCTGGATGAAAACGCCCGAGTTTGCCCACCTCGCAGATTCGTATAATAAGATTCGGACACCCCTGGTGTAAAACCTGACTGGAAATCCTCAGATATATCATTTTTCTCTAAGAAGGAACTTAGTTGTGATGATACTACCTTTTCTAATATCTTTGACAGAAAAGGGAGATTCGAGATCGGTCTGTAATTAATTAATTATTTGAGGTCAAATTGTGTTTTTTTATTAAGAGGCTTAATAATGGCCAGTTTGAAGGTTTTTGGGACATATCCTAATGACAATGATGAGTTAATAATATTCAGAAGAGGATCTATTACTTCTGGAAGCTCCTCTTTTAGGAGCTTAGATGGAACAGGGTCTAAAATACAGGTTGTTGGTTTAGATGATTTAACAAGTTTATACAATTCTTCATTTCCAATAGAAGAGAATGAGTGGAATTGTTCCTAGGGGGAACTATAGTGCACTATCTAATGCGATACTGTGGCTGACAGCTGCATGGTTACAATTTTAATAGTTTTGATCTTGGAAGTAAAGTAGTTCATAAAGTCATTACTACTGTGCTGCTGGGTAATGTCTGCACCTGCTGATGTTATATTTTTGTTAATTTAGCCACTGTATTAAATAAATACTCGGGGCTGTGTTTGGTTTCTTCTAAAAGAGACGTAAAGTAAGCAGATCTAGCAGTTTTTAATGCTTTTCTGTAGGATAGGGTATTTTCCCGCCAAGCAATACGAAATACCTCTAATTTTGATTTCTCCAGCTGCGCTCCATTTTCCGGGCTGCTCTCTTTAGGGCCCGAGTGTGCTCATTATACCACGGTGTTGGACTATTTTCCTTAATCTTCCTTAAGCGTAAAGGAGCAACCGTATCTAAAGTGCTAGAAAAGTGAGAGTCAATAGTTTCTGTTACATCATCAAGTTGTTCTGAGCTATTGGATATGCTGAGGAATTGAGATAAGTCAGGATGATTATTTATAAAGTAGTCTTTTGTGGTAGATGTGATGGTTCTACCATATTTGTAACAAGGAGTTGGCTTTACAGCTTTAGCTACATGGAATATACACAAAACTTGATAATGATCTCAGATATCATCGCTCTGCTGCAATATTTCAACGCCACTGACATCAATTCCATATGACAGTATTAAATCTATATGATCTGTATGATTTCGCCAATGAGTAAGTCCTGAAACTTGTTGTTTTACACCAATGGAGTTTAGAATGTCTATAACGAATCTCTTTCATTATCAACATGGATATTAAAATCACCAGCTATTAGGACTTTATCTGCCGCCAGCACTACCTCAGATAGAAAAATCAGCAAATTCTTTAATAAAGTCTGTATCGGCTACCGATCATTATCGGCCGATAATTGCTTGGGGATGTTTGATCAGCGGTCTCCAAAAAGGCCGTTCCTAAAAAAAAACGATCCCTAGCTGATGATGCGCATGTTGTGAGAGATTTGGCATGACATGCAGCGCACCATCTCAGTCTTTGTCCGGCACAGGTGAAATAATTATAATGCTGTAGGTGAGGTACAATTCATATTTCTTCAGTAAAAAACTTATAAAGTAATTTGAAAACCTTATGTGAGACATAATTTCACAAACAGCGTGAGTGAATCACCGCGCACGCTCTCTCTTTCTCTCTCAAAACACACAAATGGCTTCAAATCAAATCGCGTCTGCACTATAAGCGAGCTGCACGCTGGACAGTTGACAGGAATTGTCACTTGCACAATCGAATCAGGGTTGCGTCGTCACTATAAAATATAGAATTTCTTTTTAATTCTTGCCAGTGTTTAAACCATTCAGTGCACGCGCACACACACACACACACACACACACACACATAATGCCAGGTTCACATCCGTTTGCAGTGTGTATGCGGTGTGTATTTTTTTTCTACGCTCATCATAACGGATTAGAGCGTTCACACTGCACACTGCAGCGGTGCAGAGATCGTTTCCACTGCACACGCTGAATTAAAGTAACAGCACATTGTTTGCAGTGAATATTAACATGGATTGACACAAAAATGTAGTAATAACACCATAAATGCATATAATTAAAGTCTCCTGTGTTTCACAGTCAATACATTCAGTTTTTTGGCTAGGTTTAAAGGGAAAGAGCACTTTTAGATAAACAAGGCAATAATAAATGGTACTTGTGAAGGTAGAAAAACAAAGATCTTTATGAACCACAGGATTGTAGGGATGCACCGATGCCGATATCGGCCTGATACTGAGCTCCTTTACTCGTACTCTTTAAAATGCCCCGATAATAAACGTCGATACCACACAGCATGTGATAAGTGCCATATTCAGACAAAAAAACTTGACAACAGAACAACAGGCAGCAGAATAGAATTATTAGAGTTTAAGTATGTCTACGAAGCAGATGTATGCAATGAATAATGTTAAACATTCAGTATTAATGCCTTTATAGCTGATGTGCGCGTGCTGAAAAGCAAAGCGCTGAGTGGATTGAGAGCACGCCGGCGCAGATGTGCGAACTTGTCGAGTGAATATCCCTTTCTCACAGACATCACTGGATAGTTTGTAGTTCGGTCAGATATGTCAAAAAAAAAGTAAGCAAAACAATGCACAAGCTACTTAACGGTAGGGAGGGAGGGAGGAAGAGAGAGAGCGCACTTCTGTTGTGTGATTTTTATTGATGTTCGCTCACTTAGCACACGCATCAAAGTAACAAAAACTTGAAAAATACATTTTAATATGCATAATTAAGTGTGAAAATAACTGAAGGATATACAGTCATAACCAAAAATTATTCAGAGACCAAATGTAATTTTTTATATATTTTTTTTACTTGTGGGTGCAGGACACTATAGTTCATTTATGTAAGTGAGGATAGCAAAATAAAGTAAACTGTGACATATTATATCCAAAAATTCTTTATACAGTAGACTACCAATAAAATTGATACAAATTTGGAACCAAAATTATTCAGACCGAGTCTGGGAAGACATTGAAGTTCAGGTTTGCATGAACCTGGTTGACAGCATGCCCAGGAGACTACAGGCTTTCATTAAGGCTAAGGGTTGCCTGACAAAGTATTGATAGTTGTGTAAATATTGTCATACTAACAGCTGTCTGAATAATTTTGGTTGATTGTAATCCATCACATACATTTCTATCAAAGTTATCTGACATTATCAAGCTGAATTTGTTCTGACACAGTTTAACTCTGAGTTCTTGTCATATTTTATTACCATAAACTATAGCGAATAAACTGTGATAATGTGAGAAATGTTGAAGGTGTCTGAATAAATTTTGATTTGACTGTATCTATTTGATAAATGAAATTAACCAATAAACATTATACATCCTCTTTTGATTTCTGTACCCGATATTTTAAAAATGTACAAATGCAATGGAAATATCGGTATCGGTACTCGGTATCGGCAAGTACGAAAAATAAAAGTATCGTATCGGGCAAGTACTGGAAAACGTGGTATCGGTGCATCCTTAATTGCTTGTAATAAAGATTTAAATGCAAAAGGAAAGGCAGTAGAGCTGACTGTTTCTGTCAATGGTAAGTTTGTGATAATGTAAGAAAAGTAGTTTAAGGCCCGGTTTCACGGACAGGGCTTAGACTAGACCCCTTCACCCCTCAAATTAAAAAATCCCTTCTCACAAGAGTCACCTAAGAGGGGAATTCATTCTCAAAAATGAAATTCAGGCCCTGAATAAATGTCTAAAAATCCCAACTGGAGTATCACTATAAATAATTCTACATAATAAAAAGAAGGCTTTAAAAAGATCGGTATCGGTGATCGGATCGGCAGATACTGCTTTCTGTGATCAGCAATCGGTGATCGGCCTCAAAAATCCTGATCGGAGCACCCCTAGTGCCCTGGTGTACTGTATACAGTAGCCAGTACAAACATCACAGGGGATTTATCATTAACACTTGTTTGTTTGGATAACGTTATATGAATTATATGAATTATACTTGAAACCTGACCTCTGAGAAATACTGAAAATATTGCTATAAATTGTAGCAACACCTCCCCCTTTACCTTTTGGATGCGGTTCATGTTTGTAACTGTAATTTTGGGGGGTAGACTCGTTTAAAGTAATGTAATCATCTGGTTTTAGCCAGGTTTCTGTCAAACAAAGCACATCTAGTTTATGGTCAGTGATCATATCATTTACAAAAAGTGCTTTTGTAGAAAGGGATCTAATATTCAGTAAGCCAAGCTTTATCATTTGTTTATCTGTATTATATCTGTTATTTGTTGAACATCAATTAAATTGTTACTCTTACTTTGGTCTGGATGTTTTCTGTATTTTCTAGTTCGGGGAACAGACACAGTCTCTATAGTGTGATATCTAGGTGAAAGAGTCTCTATGTGCTGAGAATTAACTGACTTCTGTGTCGTGAGGCGGCTAGCAGACGGTCGGTTTACCCAGTCTGTCTGCTTCCTGACCTGAGCCCCAGTTAGTCAAGTACGAACTCTAAGACTATGTGCCATATTTCTAGAGAGAAGAGCGGCACCACCCCAGGAGGGATGAAGACCATCTCTTTTCAACAGGTCAGGTCTGCCCCAAAAATTCTTCCAATTGTCTATGAAACCTATGTTATTCTGCAGGCACCACTTAGACATCCAGCCATTGAGTGACGACAGTCTGCTATGTATCTCATCACCCCGGTAAGCAGGGAGCAGTCCAGAGCATATTACAGTGTCTGACATCGTACTTGCAAGTTCACACACCTCTTTAACATTATTTTTAGTGATCTCCGACTGGCGAAGTCAAACATCATTAGCGCCAACGTGAATAACAATCTTACTGAATTTACGTTTAGCATTAGCCAGCACTTTTACATTTGCCAAGATGTCAGACGCTCTGGCTCCCAGTAAACATTGGACTATGGTGGCTGGTAGAGCACTTTCATCAGGTTTCTCAGTGGGTGCGTCACTGAGTGGGGAGAACCTGTTTGATGTTTTGATCAGAACAGAAGAGTGGTGTTTTGACCCGCGACTAGGCCGCCTCACAGTCACCCAGTTGCCCTGCTACATAGGCTCTACCGGAACCGAACAATGTACAGGACTCCCTGAGCTAGTCGCATCCAAAGCAGTGTCTACAGCCCTCACATTCTTACTGTCCTCAACTAAAGTTTGGATGCGTGTCTCTAATTCTGAAATCTTCTCTGTCAGCCTAACTATTTCCCTGCATTTATCACATGTGAATCCCTCGCTGCTGATAGAGACAGATAAACTGTACATGTGGCAAACAGTGCAAACACCATAGCAGGAGAAGAAGCCATTACTCACCGTGATTGAAAAATGATTGGCTTACCACTGTTGTTTGATGAACTCATGAAAAACGGAGAAAAAAGAAAACAATAATAGGAGTGAATAGAAACGCGAATGGAACCACGAGTGACAAGCTAACTGGCTAACGAATGCTAACGCGCTGCACACGGGCTGCACTCGCAGTTTTAAAAAGTGAACAATCAAATTGGTTACATTAGTTTGATAGATAATACCAGAAATATAGTGGGAATTAAGTTATATATTATCACTTTAAACAACAGAGAGTGCAAGTAAGAAAGTAAGAAAGTAAGAAAAGCGAAGCTACACGGAGCTTCAATCGCAAACCTCTCAGCAGCAGGGACAGACAGAAGCATTCCCACCTCCAAGACGACCACTGCCTTGCTAAAGAAGCTGAGGGTAAAGGTGATGGACTGGCCAAGCATGTCTCCAGACCTAAACCCTATTGAGCATCTGTGGGGAATCCTCAAACAGAAGGTGGAGGAGCGCAAGGTCTCTAACATCCACCAACTCCGTGATGTCATCATGGAGGAGTGGAAGAGGACTCCAGTGGCAACCTGTGAAGCTCTGATGAACTCCATGCCCAAGAGGGTTAAGGCAGTGCTGGAAAATAGTGGTGGCCACACAAAATATTGACACTTTGGGTCTAATTTGGACATTTTCACTTAGGGGTGTACTTACTTTTGTGGCCAGCGGTTTAGACATTAATGGCTGTGTGTTGAGTTATTTTGAGGGGACAGCAAATTTATACTGTCTTACAAGCTGTATACTCACTACTTTACACTGTAGCAAAGTGTAATTTCTTCAGTGTTATCACATGAAAAGATACAATAAAATATTTACAAAAGTGTGAGGGGTGTCACTGGCCACTTTATTAGGTACACCTTGCTAGTACCGGGTTGGACCCCCTTTTGCCTTCAGAACTGCCTTAATTATTCGTGGCATAGATTCAACAAGGTGTTGGAAACATTCCTCAGAGATTTAGGTCCATATTGACATGATAGCATCACGCAGTTGCTGCAGATTTGTTGGCTGCACATCCATGATGTGAATCTCCCATTCCACCACATCCCAAAGTTACTCTATTGGATTGAGATCTGGTGACTGTGGAGGCCATTTGAGTAAAGTGAACTCATTGTCATGTTCAAGAAACCAGTCTGATATGATTTGAGCTTTGTGACATAGTGCTTTATCCTGCTGGAAGTAGCCATCAGAAGATGGGTCCACTGTAGTCATAAAGGGATGGACATGGTCAGCAACAATACTCAGGTAGGCTGTGGCATTTAAACGATGCTCAATTGGTACTAAGGGGCCCAAAGTGTGCCAAGAAAATATCCCCCACACCATTACACCACCACCACCAGCCTGAACCGTTGAGACAAGGCAGGATGATCCATGCTTTCATGTTCTTTATGCCAAATTCTGACCCTACCATCTGAATGTCGCAGCAGAAATCGAGACTCATCAGACCAGGCAACGTTTTTTCCAATCTTCTATTGTCCAATTTTGATGAGCCTGTGCGAATTGTAGCCTCCGTTTCCTGTTCTTAGCTGACAGGAGCGGCACCCGGTGTGGTCTTCTGTTGCTGTAGCCCATCTGCTTCAGGGTTCGACGTGTTGTGCGTTCAGAGATGGTATTCTGCATACCTTGGTTGTAACGAGTGGTTATTTGAGTTACTGTTGCCTTTCTATCATCTCTAACCAGTCTGCCCATTCTCCTCTGACCTCTGACATCAACAAGGCATTTTCGTCCACACAACTGCCGCTCACTGGATATTTTCTCTTTTTCGGACCATTCTCTGTAAACCCTAGAGTTGGTTGTGCGTGAAAATCCCAGTAGATCAGCAGTTTTTGAAATACTCAGACCAGCCCGTCTGGCACCAACAACCATTCCACGTTCAAAGTCACTTAAATCCCCTTTCTTCCCCATTCTGATGCTCGGTTTGAACTTCAGCAAGTCGTCTTCACCACATTGAGATGCCTACATATATTGAGTTGCTGGCATGTGATTGGCTAATTAGCAATTTGTGTTACCAAGCAATTGAACAGGTGTACCTAATATATACATGCATGTGTGTGTATTTATATATACATAATAAATATACACAGCACACACACATATTATGTAAACAAAAACTTTTATTTTGGATGTGATTAATCGTTTGACAGCACTAGTTTATATATATATATATATAGAGAGAGAGAGAGAGAGAGAGAGAGAGAGAGAGAGAGAGAGAGAGAGATAGTAAGATAAGCAAGAGTGCTGTTTTTCTAAAAAATCAACATGAACACAAATGTGATATTAATTTTATGCAACAGTTATTGAACTGTTAGATACACTAGGAACAGCCCATGGTGGATTGCATCTCTTTATGATATGAATATAAACAATAATTTTCTCTTCTTCAGAACAATATGCATCCTAATGTTGCTTATTGTCTTATTTACTGATATCTGTAACTCAATAATTATATGTCATCATAGACACGTAATTAGTAATTTGTCGTTTATTAGTAAGCTAGACTGAAGATGGCTAAACTCGCTTGCAAATTACAGCCAGTAATCTAATCATTAGCATAACTGTTAATTCATATACAAATAAAAAAATGTCATTAATGCATGATAAACACAATATTTGAAAAAAAATATTTGCAATGCACATCATCATTCATCTTCTCTGTCCTATGTGATGCTGCTGCTGGATGGACTGTGTGCGAAAATCCTGCATAGTGCACCTTTAATCGTCCTTAATGAGTTCAATCTCATTCAGTAATTATTGATTACCTAATATGGAACAATCTCAGTCCTAAATCCGCTACTTACTGATTGGTTAGTTTAAGGTTGTACTACTCATTTGTCCTGCATTACTTCCTGCATAGTTACCTATTATTGATGGATCATTATTCTAAAGTGTTACTATTTTCTGTTTGAGAGATTAACTCCCTTTAGTGTGGATTTTGTGTTTTGTAACTTTGCAGATCATTTACATGTGCAAACAGCTATATTACTCACTAAAGGAAAGGTCAAATAAAAAAAAAGCATAATAGGTGCCCTTTAATAGAAAAAAGTGTCATGGCCATTTAAATAAAACTAAAAATTGGCAGGAATTACATTTCTAAATTTGGTGAGTTGAATAAATTTACACCTCCTCCAGATCATTTGCATTAAATACAAAATTCTGTCATCATCTACCCACATTCATGTAGCTCAAATACATATGATTTTTCTTTACTATGGAACCAAATGTTAAAGCTGCTCTTTTCCATGCAGTGATAATACAATGCATGACACCTCTAGGTTTATTTTATATCATTTTTACTTCAAATTCGGAGGAATCAGGAAATAAATATATAAATAAATAAATAAACAAATAACCGAACGAGCGAATAAATGAATGTCCAGATCATTCACTGACAAGGTTGTTAGTAGAGAACTGACACTATGAGGAGGTAACAAGTGTGATTATCATCGCTGATAATACCAAAATGTGAAATACAGTGTCCTCATTTGTAAGTCGCTTTGGATAAATGTAAATGTAAATATTTATGCACCACTAGTGTGCAGTTGAAAGTACATGTACGGTGGGTAGCACACATGTCTGCTTTTTGTTATCCGTGAGTAAAATCTGTTGCAGAATACTATGGTTTACAGCATACAGTATGAATGGGACTTGAGACCCCGTGCAGAGAGAATTATCAGTGGAACTTATCGCCCTCAGCAATATCGATCAAAACCCCTCTCTTCAGTTGATCACTGCCGCCCCAGGTGACCGCATACTCAACAGCGCCTCCTCCCTCGCTCCCCCTTCTCCTTCCTGCTCAATCCTGCCCAGAGCACAAAGCATTATAGATCTGTATGAGGAGTGCTTGTAATCAGCTCTAACAACACAAATCTAATTTGACAACTGCTGTTACTGAGAAAAATTGATTGGTCATGCTGCTGCTTCTCCACTTTTACCAGTGACAATAAAAATGACACCCCCTGACATTAATAAATCATTCTTTAACTGTTAAGTGCACACTAAGTGTAGCCAAAAAATAACATACACAGAGTGGAAATGCTAATGAATGAGTACCGCAGGCTATTTTTTTTACACTGAATGCTCAAGTCAACATTCTGCAAGCATATCAGAGAACTTTCCAGAACAACATCTGTCCAGAAAATGTCAAATAAGCTCAAGGGCATGGAACATTTGTACGCTAAACACTGATTTTCCCCCACAGGGTAATCATTTTCTCAGTTAGACTGCCAGAATTTCTCAACAAAAACAAAAAATAAAATAGTTTGGTGAGTGGATTTTGATGTATTTCGTATCTGCTCTGGGTTGATCATATGAATTAATCGATTGTAATCGAGCCTCATTTTAACAATCACAATCTTGTTTCTTAAATATTCAATATTGTAACTTTTGATACGAGACTGTCAAATTCTAAATCTGTCAATTTTATTATAAACTTATTATTAGCTATTGCATGAATGAATGAATTGCCTTATGTGCAATTTAAATGTTTGAATATATATTTTTAAGTGTTTATTATAAAAAATAAATTGCAATTGAATTTAATAGTTTGGTCATTTTAAATATTATATAGTAATGTACCAACTGACAGGGTTCCCTGTAGTTTATTCCCCATATTGTTACCTCTACTGTACCTGATATATCCAAATGAATTGATAGCAAATCGAGTCAAGATCAGAAAACTAATTGTGAAATCTGTGCAAATACCCAGCCTTATTTACAATATTGAAACAGGAAGTTAGGGAGGGACGCACTGAAAGGCTTATTTCTTTTCTTTTTTTAAAATAGCCGATATTTTATACCATGGATGAAAACAGTAAAAATGCATTCAAAGCAAACCACTTGTTTTGCCACTTGATGGTTGGGAAAGGAAATAAAGCACGACACACCAACCGTGACTTGCTACTTTCGATTGCTTGTCGAAAACAGATGATATATTCAATTTAGAGGACATTCTCATTATAGAGAATATTTTATTGGACAAAAAATACAAACCTGCAAGATGAGTTATCAATATTTGTGGTCTGTTTTGTCATAACACAAAGACTATGAATTGTAAATGTGTATATCTGTTCAACGTTTGCCCCTTTTAATTTGAATTAAATCAATGGCCTCCAATTTCTAAAATGTCATGTCTTGACGCAAAGGCACAAAACCATGTTCTATCTAGCTTTAAAAACGTACTGTCCTTTAAATAATCACTTACAGTAGCCCCGACCCCTGCTGCATCCTATCTGCCATTATAAAAGAATATTTTCAAAAATACTAAAGATTATTTATTACATGAAAAACACTGTATCCTCTTGAAGTCATTCATCTAATTGCTTCCAATTGAACTGGCATTATAGAATCCATTTTAAGCACTACTAAGTTTCTGATGTTACTGCCCATAGAGTTGCTCCATTTGTGTGGCTCTATTGTGAGGAGCGGATTATATAGGATACTGCTTAGCAGTCGGCTTGTACAGAGCGAAGGATTAGATGCCAGGATAATGAACCTCTCAATCGCATAAAGCACACAAATCGTCACTTCCATCTTAACCAGCAAACTCTCCGGTTTAGTTCTGATGCATGCTGGGATACAGCCACAAATGTGCACTACAGCATGTGAAGTGTGCTTATAGCTTCTCCATGTGATGACCTAGATAGCACTCCCTGGCATCTCTCTAAACTAGACACTTGTACCCGGGCCAAATACATACGTAAATATGGAACCTGGAGTCGAATAGGTGAGCGTTATATTAAGCTTGTGCCACTTAATGTCAACAGTACGTATCATTCCCTAAAGCAGAATTATTCTTTCCGCTTCATGGTGCTTACAAGCAGTGTTTCCCCCCCTGTAGTTGGAATACAACATGAAAACATCCATTAACTGTGAAATCTGGGTAGAAAGGCATGTTTGACAAAAAACTAGTTTAAGTGAAGTGACAAGGTAACAATGTTTCCTTATTGGATGCCAAGCTTGAGTATGAGGCTAATAGATATATTATATTATATTATATCATATTCTTACTTTGGAAATTTAATAGGTTACGGATTACAAGTTACCCTATTTAAAATGTAATAAGTAATGTAACTATGTGATTTACTTTGATTACTTTTCAAAATTTTGAAACATTTAAAACAACTAATTACTGTCAGACTTTCAAAATCCTTCATCACTTGAATTAAGAATATAATAATTTCATTTTAAAGCACAGCCTCCACAAAATAAGACTTTAGCACCTCTTTTTACTTTGAGATCATTCTGAGGTTAAATACAAATTTAAAATCATAAGAAACCATTTAATAGCTATGATACTGTTATGGAAATCAAATCTTTGAATAGCTATGACAGGAAACACTGACATATAAAAAAAAAATCAATATAGGAAATAAAACAGTTATTGAATAATTATGTGTCCTATTCTGTGTCCTAATCTCCTGAAACATTATATTATATTATATATTATTTTTGTTTTAGTCAAGTCGCCTTTATTTATATAGCGCTTTTAACAATGCAAATTGTATCAAAGCAACTGCACAATATCAAATATCTATGTCCTTATTTGGGTTTTCCTGTTCCTGTCCTCATTTAGGTTGATTATTAGTTCATTAGTCCCCAGCTGTGTTTTATTAATTATCTCGTTCTCCCCTGTATACTTACGCCCTGTGTTTACCGTCTGCTGTTATGTCATTCTGTGTCTCCTACGGTCCCCGTGTTTTTGGATTTCCATTAAAGACTGTGTTTTGTACTACTCCTTGTCTCCTCGCTCCTTCGTTCCCTGCTCCAGCGTATCATGACAATTTAAAAAAATAATGAAAACTTGTATCCATAGATCCTGAGAAAAACATTACAGCCACATTTTTGCCACATTAGTAAAAAACATAAATGTCTTCTATTTGAAGAGGGTTTAATAACAAGGTGGTGGGTCTGACAGCTCTCATGTGTTGAATCTGTATAAAATAAAATAAAAATGACATGTATGCGTTATTACATATTTCTTACTCCTAAGACATTTTATCTGCCTTTGGGACAATTTTTAAAAATCATTAATCTCTGAAATGAATGGAAGAATAATGGTAAAATGCTGCCAAGTGTAGAACCGTTAAATTGAATTCAAATCTCAAAGGGGTTTTAGACAGTTATTCTTTCTTTTTTTCTCAGCTGGTTATTAACAGTAAAAGTGTAATGCATTAGCACCCTAATTAATTTATCAAGTGTTAACCAGTGGCCATTAGTCCTGCAGAAAAACAAAAGCATCCAAGAACCTTCTTCACATTGATAACTGAATTGTCTGCGCATATCGCCTTTGTTCAGGCTACAAATGGACCTCAAATGCTTCTGTCTGCATTTCTATAGAGATTGTAGTGCTAGCATTTGATGGACAGGGGCTGTTTCCTCTATACTCTTCTACTGTGTCATTCAGCCTCCAGTCAAACAGCCCATGCTGTGCTGAGCCCGAGACATCGCTGAGCAGAATACTGTTGTGCTTTTCCCTTTTGTCCTCCTATTTTCTCTGCATCTTCCTTCATGCTTTCTTGTAACAAGCCACTCTCAGAAATGCTGAGGCCAGCTGGGATGAATCCAAATATATTTCTGTTTGAAAAGCCCATGTTTTTTCATGATATTGGCAATTCCACTAAAATAATAAAACATGGTTAATCAATAATCAATAAGCCACGATTAATAAATAAGATTTAGCTGTGTACATGCCAGCTTGACCGTAATCGCTCAATGATTTGACACGACCTGCATTTTGTGTTTTGTCAATGCATCTGTATTGACGTCTGTCTTATTGAAATTCTGTTGCCTGGACTTTATCTGAATGACAAGCAGATGCTCATTAACTCACACTGCCTTGTCGTATCTGCCTTGTGATTGTGAAACAAAAAATAATAATTGCAATGCTGCATCTTAATGAGCAGTTTCCCTCACCGCTACACCCAAATGGAAACAGTCTCTTGAACATCAGTTGACCCTGCACCCAAGGCCAAGTCTATCTCTTTCTCTGTCTTTGAGCTAAACTGCTTCCTGCATCCGCTTCTTTTGTCGTTCCTAGACCTCAGCGAGTTCAATCGATAAATAAAAAGGGATTGTGTTTATTTTGTTTAGCAGTCTTCTCAATTAAGTCAGCACTTGATAATGTAGGAAATATTTTGTCAATATGCAGATTTGGTTTGGAGAAGGTAAGGAAGGATCTCTGGATGCTCATGATGAAGAGGGTGCGCTGCATGTTGAATGTAATGAGTTGAAGCTGAGTGATCAGCACCGGACAGGAGTCAGGACACGTTGACCATCACTCACCTCGCCTATCCGATCAATAGCAGTCAGAATGAAGAGTGCACAGGGGCCCGTGACCTGCAGCTACCTGTATTACTTCAAAACCATTGCCTTCTTTTTGGCTTACTGACGGAAAATCTCCCTGACAGTGATGTAGAGATGTTCTGATACATTTATTTTTTGTGCATTATGGTTCAGTGTTTGAGCCTCATTTTATAAACCAATAAACACTTTAAAAAGTGCTGATTGCCCATGTAAAAGCCACCATTACAATGCTGGGGTTAGATGACAGTTTCTGAATACATTTTAGTGAGCTGCTATGCAGTTGCTAGGGTTTCCTGGATGTTTGCTAGATTACTGCCTTCTAAGAGTACGTTTTAAAGAATTAATACTTAATATGAGTATGTGTTGCAGAAATAATATACTTTAAAAAGAATATAGTGTGAGCTGAATATAATTTTTTCGGAAGACTTAATGTTAATAGCAATTAAATCAATATGTATTATAGTTAGCTGAACTTAAGTACATATTTATATGTAATTATATAATTTTATTATCTTTGAAATATTAAAGTCTACGGCCCAAATGTACTGACAAGCATTTATTATGGTAAATTAAAATATGAAATATTGAAACTTGTTTGTTATATATTTAGGGGCAAAGCACCATAGTTTTCTTCTTCTTCTTCTACTTTGGAAGTTTATGGCAGCCCAGAACTGCTGGCGCGAAAGTTATGAAATTTGGCACACAGATAGAAGACGGTCTCATTGTTAAGTCTCTATTTCAAACTCTATAACGCCACCAACAGGCCAAATTTGCACTCGTATTTCTGCTAATAATTTTTGAACCGTAAGGTCTAAAAGCAAACTTCTTTTTTCCCTTGATTTTCTGGCTCATGCTGAGTCGAATGCAAACCAAAATTTACATTTCTATGTGTCAAGATTTTTTGCAATTTTGAATTTTGCAAAAATCTACTCAAAAATTGGCTCAACAATTAGAATTATAATTTAAAGTCCTTGTGTTATCTATGTTAGTCAACTTAATAAATTAGTGTACTCAACAAAATATTTTTAAAAAATTAATGAATTAAAAGTACTCTTAATTTGTAAAATGTGTACTTCAATGGTGCGTTCCAAACAGGATATATCGCCCTCCGAAGGGCACTTCGGAGTGAAAACAATCATGGCCGCCATATTGAAGGGTCGTTCCAAATCGAAGTGCTCAAAACTGGCCACTTCAAAGGGCCCCCATGATCCTTTGCGCTAATTCTTTGCATGATGATGCGCTTCCGTGTGGGCACGGGATGATGACAAAAAAGGGCACTTCAAGAAACAGTTGTTTGGTCCCCTACACCCTTCAACCCTTCAAAGCTCTCACCCCGGAGGGTAAACCCTTTGAAGGGATTAGGGCATAGGGATGAGCCCTTCCAAATGGAACGCAGGGCAAGTATATGTAAGTTTAAGGAAGCATCATGAAAGTGTAAAAACGTTTTAGATTTCACTACATGCTCACATTCAATACAACTGAATTCAAAATTGCATTCACTCTGTCATGCTGTTTTATGTTATATATTCTATCTGCTGACCTTGAGAACAGCAAAGAGAGATATGCAAAACTTTAAATGTAACACTGCATCTTTCAAAAGCAAAGCCAGTGTGTGGACCTTGAAATGTACCGTAAGATGACAAACCACATGAAGCAGTGCACACTACCTCCTGTATTTATAAATAACCCCTAGATAGATCTTTAAAATTAAAAGTGCATGCACTACCTTGAGTTAGACTTGAGTTAGTGCTATTTATTGGAATAAGTGACCCTGACCAAAGCACAGTAAGACACTGAAGTGGACACAGAGGCTTTTATGATGCCCCATTTGATTTGGTGTCTCTATGTCCACAGTCATCCAAGCACTGCAAATTAGACTGATGAATAACCAATGCAGCCCCGTCAAATTAACTCTGACTCGTTTTCACCTTATCATATTCTTTAGATTTATTCTGCTATGACTGCTATATGAAAAAAGCGTGGGTTTTCCAAGAGTGAAACCAATTCTCCTTTTTTCTCTTTCTTTCTTTCTTTCTTTCTTTCTTTCTTTCTTTCTTTCTCTATGTATGTCTGTAAAGGCGAGTTTTTCTGTGGCTTACTGTCTGAAGTCAAGAGCCCACCCCAAATGTTCTATGGTATTCTAGTCTATATATTTTTTGTCCAATTTAATGTTCATCAAGTGAAAATGGTATGCATGACCACTGATCACTAGCACATCTTTCCTCAAAAAAAACACCTGATTTAAGGTATCTTTCAGGTCCATAATAAGTGCACAAAAGTTTAATCCTAAGGGGTTTAGAAGTACAAACAATTAGCCTTAACAAGCACCACTAACTAAAATAATTAATTAATTAATTAATTAATAAAAAAATAAAATAAATAAATGCCCATTAACAGTGGAATTTTGTCCAGACTTAATTTGCTACTAGGAAACTAGAATATTGCACCGCTAAGATTGGATCCTTTGATGAAAATATCTTCAGACAGACCTCTCCCTTTGGTATTAGGATGGCGTTTAGGAAGTCGAACCTAGTTTCAGAATCTCAATGGTCATGGAGTAGTTTCCTCTCAGGGCCTGAGATCCGAATGAGTGGCGCTAATAGAGGCTGAAGTACTGCTTCACTGGGCAAGCCCAGGTGGCCTGAACCGTAGAAACATTTGAGCGGTTTAGGAGCCGATTTGAGTGGGCGACCTGACAGAACACCGTCAGCTAATTCTCTGTTTGCACATACACAGCCCAGATTGTGGTTTAGTAGGATTAATGGGGCACCAGCTTGGCCGCTGGGGAGGAAAACACTTATTAATGACATAGGTATAGTTACCTACTGTAACAAAGACAGTGGACTTGCAATTATTTTTATTATACAATATGTCAAATCCAAATATTAAATCGGGGTTATTATAGTTAACTAAAACTAAAATTTAAAACTTTTTTTTTTTGGTTTATTATTATCATTATTATTATTGTTATTATTAATAGTAATAATAATAGTTTTAATACATCAAGTTAAACTAAATGAAAATGAGAAATGTTGCCTTGGCATCTATCTGAAATAATAATAATTTAACAAGAAATGAAAACAAATGAAAATGAAAACAAATTCTAAATATGAATAAAAACTATAATAGTATCTCAGTGATAATAAAATAACACTGGTCCAATAAATGAGGCTAACAAATCCAAAATGACAGACAAAACATGCAAGAGATCAGTAACATAACCAAAACATGAGCTCAGTATAAACTGGCATAACTGCAGGAAAAATGAGACTTCACAAACATTGAATGACTCAGACTGCCTTATAGCAGAGCCCCTCCCCTAGAGGGAACCGTCAAGGTTAACAAAAAGAAGCATAACGCCGCAGTACACTGGCAAGGAGACAAGAAGCCTTAGCCTTTTTTTAATGGATGTCAATGAAGAAGAGTTTTCAATACTCTAAATGAACTGGTTTTGTGGGGAAACAACTCACAATCGACAGACTATTTGGCTAATCTTCAGTGTTTTCCAGTATTCCTTCTCTTTTGAAGTTTGTCCCCAATGTTGGAAATCACATTTCTAAGCTGTCAGCCTTTTATGTTTTTGAAAATGTAATTTCCTCTTTGAGATTGCCCATTATTTGAGATTGCATTCATGTGCATATCACAAATGCTGTAAGGGTTATTCGCTAAAACTGAATAGTTTTAACACAAAAATTTTTTTTTAGAAATATCCCTAACCTTAAGTGTGATCATTAGTACTTGTGCTGTCTGGTAACACTACAGGCAGTAATTATTCATCTTCATGTACATCAACACATTAATCTCGAGCTAAACCCTCGTGTGTGAAACGCCCACACAAAGTATGTCTTCAGTGCAGATCAACAGCCTCTGAAGACACATCTAAAATATCACAACTGACCTCAAATCAGCATTGAAAACCCAGCCGCAAACACAAATATGCTGTGTCATGCAAGTCGGTTGATTGACCATCATGAGGTGATATTGAGATTCTAGCATTTCCTATTAAGCGAGAATGCCCCAGGTACTGCCACTCGCACGCCACGCAGCAAGAATATATCTCTGCTGCGCCGCTGCAGCTTCATTGATGTCCTGTTCTCTGGCATGTTGCACCATGGCAGATCAATATGACCTTACCTCTGCCGCCTGCTTCTTTGAAACTTAATTACTGATATTCAGCTACAAAGTCATAAATGGTCTGGCTGCCAATATTCATTGGGGATCATTACCAGCCTAATAAAACTGGTTATTTATCGGCTTCTGAGCTGACATTCAACCTATTTACATTTACTTCTCTGCTTGCAGAGGCACAGACAAGAGAAAAAGCACAAAAAAAACATAAAAGCATTCAGTTCTTTATGGCGAAAGAAGATTACAAAAAGTTAATAAATAGATGGTTCTTTAAAGAACCTTTGACCAAAAATGGTTCTTCAATGGCATCGCTGTGAAGAACCATTTAAGCACCTTTATTTTTAAGAGTGTACTGTTGTAGACGACACGACTCTGGAAATATACAATACAAAATAGATCAAAAGAATCTAATTTCTGATCTATATAATTTTTATATAGCTTTTTGCATCTTCTGCAATGTATGATGTGAAGTTGCACCGGCATTTCAGTTGGTGCACACACCACAATTTAATACAGCGTGAGAGAGGTGATCAACAAACAAATCCCAACGTTATTTTGTTTACCCTATGTGTGTGAGCGGCATGAAGATGCTCGATTTCATGAGGGCAAACACAACTTTTCAGACATGATTCGATAAAATAACCACTTTGACACAGATGGAAGATTTTTCAAATTCTAAAATATATTAATATTAATGCGGTTGAGTTGAATTGTATAATAACACATAGACCTACAGTGTCATTCTTTCTGAATGTTGTTATTGTGGTATTTGTGCATTTTCTGATAGGACTCCACTGGCAGACAGACAGTATAAGGACAAACAGCTGCCATCTTGACTTGTTGTCACTTTTCATCCACTGTGAATTACAAAACATTGGAGACAGCAACCCTATAGCTTGGAATTGAACGACTCGCTCCAGGACACCCCAGTGATTTAGTTTAGTTTACTTCATTTGTTTATAGGGACAATGCACATTAATGAATATGGCTGTAAACGTGCCAGAATTAGCCAAAGAGGCTATTTTTCATCTGATATCCATGGCTGTTAAGTTCATGGGATGTCTCTTCATTAGATCGAGTCTGAAACGTTGCATTGTTTCATCTAGCGGTATTTTATCACAGATGAGGGGTCAAGGTTTAGCTGGTTAGCATGTCCCTGTTAGCTCTCATTTGTTGAATCATACCATATGGCCGCAAAAAAGCTAATGCCTTCATTGACAGTCATTAAAAAATGATTTCTGATAAAATCGTTTTTATATAGTATATATTGCCCAATTTGTGAAGAGTTCTTAGGATAGTCAATAGTGGAGCTAAAAGACAACAAGTAGATGTGAGATTATTTAGATGCCATATGTTCATACAGACGATTGGACGCCACCTTGCTTTGCCTTCTGTGAGTTTGTAATATCAGTTGGAGAAACAGTGACCCCTGGAGGCTAAAGGTTAATACTACACACACACATACATGAGGACCCTTTGCCAGCTTCCCCCCTTATGGTCCACTTTCTATCAGCACACTCACTGTTAATGCAGTCTGCACTGCTTTCCCAAAGCAATTAACGGAATGCATGCACTGCTGTTGTTTTATCAAAAACAAGTTGCATCCTGAAGCACATCTCAGCTGTTGATTTATTCATTTGTGTTTCACTTTAAAAGCCTCTGGCCCATCTCTTTTTTATAGAGAATGAGCCGAGGATGCGTGAAGCCCAGCAGGCAGAGGTGCTTAGAGATATGAGCTGTAACGTAATGTCACATAGGGGAGAAACAGAAAATGATGATTTGGAAGAAGTGCCAGGCAGCTTAATACAAGAAGGTGAAACAAGATAGATAGTAGTGTAATTTTTACGGTGGACGTAAAATTGTTTTGTTGTTTAGCGCAAACTCCAGGGGTTGATATGCGAAAGGATGCAAGCTGTTTGTGTCTTTTTATGCATGCTTAGCCTGACCAAGACGAAAGGTATTGATTTACTGAAAAGAAAGAAGAAGCGTGCTGATTTTCCTGCTGGATATTGTATGAAGTATGAGCATGATAGTAGTAAATTGTCATTTAGCAGATTAATCCAGTTGTTCTGAAAAAGTCAGTGTCCAATCCTGCTTCTGGAGGGCCAGTGTCTTGTTGAGTTTAGCTCCAATCTGCCCAGAGACACTTCCCTTGAAGTTTGTAGTAATCCCAAACTTGATTAGGATCGGAGCTAAACTCTGTTGGATTGTGGCCCTCCAGGAACAGGATTAGACACCCCTGCCTTACAGTATCCTGAGGTTGAGGATTGCACAATAATGGTGAATTTAATGGGAATGAACCAACAACTTAACAAGGATAGTTGTAATAAAAAATCTGCTATCCTTTTCTCACCCTCATATAATTCCAAAGCTGTATGGTCATTTGTGACCCTGTGGCCCTCTAGGAGCTGAGTTAGACACCCCTGCAACGTATAAAACGTCCTGTGAAAAGGAGATGTTTTGCAGAATTTCACAGCATTTTTGAGCATGTCGCATATGAGTTGCGTATGTTCTCACTATGTAACGATGCACCCCGAGCCAGTTGAAAATGACTGGAAATATGTGACGATTCAAGTCGGTTGAGATGTCAAACGAATTGTGATATAATTGGTCTTCAGAAACATGTTGATGGAATTTTCTTTTCATCTTGCCTCTGTATTATGCATATTAATGTAGTACTTATAAGAGCAGCACTTATTTGCTGACAGTGGTAACCAAGGAAATGCTGTATTTGTCATTTATGTCATAAGTGCCTCCTGCTGTCAGAGAGTGAATTTGCATCCTCATGCAGCCCGTCTGCTTTTATGTAGTTATATGTAGCATAATTTGTCAGAACAAGTCAATCTGCTTCATAGGCATTTTCTGTACAAGGTGCATTTTCTGCTGAAAACATGATATTTCTTAAAAAAAGAAAAGAAAAAAAACACCTTTAAAAAATCCAAGCAACAAAAAAGAGAGAGCACAGGCAAAGGCTTAGTTTGTTTATATGAAGAGATTTATTTATTTATTTGGGACTTTTGTTTTGAAATTTCACTTTGTTTTTGTTATTTGGCATAGATATTTAAATTTCACAAAGACGTATGCATTATTTTTTCTGAAGAATAATAAAATGGCACTTTTTCATTTAGAAATGTTGTATTTTAAAAAATGGTGAGAAAGTCATATCTTGAATCACATCGCATTGTGAGTTGAGTGAATCATTACATCCCCACTGTATGCTTTCACTGAAAAAGAGCAGCATAAATGTTCAGCAAAACATCTTCTTTTGCATTCCACAAAAAAAAAGAAAAGGAAATCGCACAGGTTTGGGAACAAATGAATGGTGCATAAATGATGATACAATTTTCATTTTTGTGTGAAGTATTGCTTGAACTCTAGCAATGACACCTGAAAAACCTTCTCAGCTTAGTTGATTTATTCTACTTCTATCTGTTTTGCAGAGATCCCAACAAACCAGTGCCTCAGGACACCAAGTTCATCCACACTAAGGCCAATCGCTTCGAAGAGGTAGCCTGGTCCAAATACAACCCGCAAGACCAGCTGTACCTGCACATCGGCCTCAAGCCACGAGTCCGGGATCACTACCGCGCCACTAAAGTGGCGTTCTGGAAGCACCTGGTCCCTCATCTGTACAACCTTCACGACATGTTCCACTACACCTCCACCACCACCAAAGTGCCACCGCCCGAGACAACCCAGAACTCCCTGTCCACCAAACGTCCCAACGGCAAAGCCTGGCCATTCAACACCAAGCGGCCTCCGATGTCTCCGGCCTACAACAGCGAGAGTGGGAAGGAGCAGTGGAACGGAGAAGAGGAGCCAGGCCCCCTGGTGGTGGAGAACCCACGGGATTACTCCACCGAGCTGAGCGTAACCATCGCAGTGGGAGCTTCGCTGCTGTTCCTCAACGTTCTGGCGTTCGCCGCTCTGTACTACCGCAAGGATAAGCGCCGACAGGAGCAGCATCCGCAGCCCAGCTCTCCACGAGACACCACCGCCAACGACGTGAACCGGCATGCCCCTGAAGAGGAGATCATGTCCCTGCAGGTCAACCAGACGCACAACGCATAATGCATATTAAAGTAGTACTTATAAGCGCAGCACTGATTTGCTGACAGTGGTAACCAAGTAAATGCTGTATTTGTCATGTTTGTCATGAGTGCTTCCTGCTGTCAGAGAGTAAATTTGCATCCTTATGCAGCCCGTCTGCTTTTATGTAGTTTTAGGCCCCGATCAGACAGATAGTGAGCGTCTTGCTTGCTGTTTATGCACCCTGGGCACCTCGCATTTTAGCCGCCTGCTGCGCCTCGTATTTTTGCAGGAGCGCCCTGAGCGCCTGACGGTGCATTTCCACTGGCATGTAGCAAGCGCAGCTGAGCAAGCGTTTTCAATTCTTTCCTATGGAAGTTGAGCTTAAATGCGCGGTGAGCTTTGTGTGGTGCATTATGGGATTGAAAGCGGCGCGGAGAAAGCTTTGAGAGCAGCCGAGAGCATCAAAAAGTTTGAGCATCCCTCGACTTTATGCAAATATCGAGCGAAAAATGACCAATCACCATTAAAAGAAGAAGAAGAAATGCAAACAGGGTAAAAATGTAGTTTTCAGAGGTATGCTCTGCCCTAAATTTGACACTCCCCAAAGCAGTGGCGTTGTAGCGTTGCTAGCGGCGCTGAGCACAGATTTGATGCTGTTATGGAAACGCACCGTAAATTTAAAAAAAAGCAACTCTGAGCAGAAAAGCGCCCGATGTCATTCACATTTTTTTCCATTGTCCAATCGAATGTATGTCCTTCCATTGTGTTGACGAAAGTTTACAGTTGCTTAGAAAGTCCAGAGACTGCAATGATGGAGGAGAAATTTTGGTGTCTGTCGCGAGTTGTATATTTTAAGGTTTTTGCTAATGTGACAGTTTACTTAACAGCAAAAGCCAAAGATTTTAAAGCGCTTGCGCTATAGTCCTTTGATTACACTGACAGGACAGCTGATTTGGTGGTTGCCTAGCAACATAAAAAACTGCAGTGCACTGCTCTTTTTTTAAAAGTCACCAAAAAAAGAAGGTTTTCAAACCTAAAAAACGTGTTCAGTCTGATCGGGGCCTTATGTAGAATAATTTGCTTCAAATGCATTTTCTGCTGGAAACATGCTGCTATTTCTTTAAAAAAAAAAAAATGTCCCTGCAGGTCAACCAGACGCACCACGAGTGTGACGCAGGGCCGCCCGGAGACCCCTTACGGCTCGCTTCGCTTCCCGACTACACGCTGACTCTGCGACGCTCGCCTGACGATATCCCGCTCATGACGCCCAACACCATAACCATGATCCCCAACTCGCTGATGGGCATGCCCAACCTACATCCATACAACACCTTCACAGCTGGCTTCAACTCCACCGGCCTGCCACACTCCCACTCCACCACGCGTGTATAGCTTTATGGCCATCCGACAAGCGGGAGGGATGGGGGAAGAGTCTTTGGCTTCAATGAAAACACTGAAGCGAGAGGAGGGGGTTCAGGACGATGGTGGAAACGAAAAGATTTGAATAGACTTTTGCAAAAAGCAGTGACAAGTTCTTTCCAGATGTCAAGTTGTGCAAACCTGCCAAAACAGAACTGGTCTCTTTCCTTTGAAAAGGGACGAGCGTTTCAAGCAGTATTTTTTCTAATCATTGTTTTAAAAGAAAAGAAAGAAACGCCTTTATAAGCAGAATCGGGCAAATGGGACGATCACTTTTTTCTTGAATAAAAAAAAAAAACACATACAAAAAAAAAAAAAATACAAAGGAAAGTGCATTTTATTTCCCATCACAGTCTTTTTTGGGAAACATGTTTCAAAACAGTGGCCTCCAAGGTGACGTCTGCATAATATTGTTTGCTTTGCTTTTTGATTTCTTTTCAATGCCTTATAAAAAGCAGTTTTTTCTCTTAATTTGACGATCTTTCCCTGAGATGTGTCTGTGTGGAACATAGCGATCTGACTCGAGTGGTTGGATTCCAGGAAGCATTAGACAGACGACAAATATGGAAAGCAGTGGATTGAAATAGTAACTGCAACTCATTTTCCAGTTGCATAAGCTCACATGTGGTGTTTTAACTTTTTTTCTTGGTTCCACTGAAAGTTTTTTTTTTTTTTACTTTTCCATTGGATAAGACTGGAGATAAAGACTTTTAAAGTTACTGTAAGTGTTTTGTTTAAAGAAAAGTGCATCTTTTACAACAGAGTTATCTATCGGCTCCTGTGTCAAATTCCCATGAAATGCACACTTACACACAACGCTCAGAGCACTGTTTGACTGGTGTGTGTGTGTGTGTGTGTGTGTGAGAGAGAGAGAGAGAGAGATTCTGGGTGTCAATGGGAATATTTGAGTTGAGTCTATGTGTGTGTGTGTGTGTGTGTGTGTGTGTGTGTGTGTGTGTGTGTGTGTGTGTGTGTGTGTGTGATTGCCTTTGCCATGTTTTCTGTTATATATTTGTGTGATGGGGGTGGGGGGCTTCTTTACCACTACGTTTATTTTGTTCATCACAAATAGTGTTTCAGCTGCGTCTATTGTCGTCTGTCTTTGCGAAATAGAACTTTTTGTTATTTTAAAAAAGTTACATATGTCTAATTTTGCTTAAGAATTACAAAATAAATCTATTATTTTACATGCAAGAGAAAACAATAGCTTAAGATTGAACTGAACTAACTGACATGATTTCATTGACTTTGTAAGCGTTCCTCTCGACTGGAGACAGTGGCCTCTTTACACTGAATAACCTGACTTCAGTGTAGACCTGTGTTTCTTTAAATATATATATAAATATGGGCATACATACATATATGTATAGGGCTTTTATGAAGATTTTGCTCCCATTGACCTGAAAGTGTAAATGACCATTATTATCAATTATTAGGCTGAAAGCACCAATATTCAGAGGGCAGAGCAGTTAGTGTCTGTCCTAGTTTTATCTTCTACTACACCATAATCTGAGGCCACAACAAGTGTCTTTTTAATAGCTCTATATGTATATTTATGTATAAATATATTTAATATTTATTTATGTATACCAGATGTATACATGCTGATTGTGCCATGTGCCAAATTAAACCATAAAACTGGAGAAGAAAACGGTTTCCAAAAAACTTGATTTTATTTATAAGTTTTATTTTTGCACAACTCCATCACAGTTAAATGCATATTTCCTATCTGATCTTTGTGGCTTAACGTATGAGGATTTTTTAATAAAATTATGGGCGTAATTCAAGGTAATATGTTCAATCGGTCGTCTGTACCATTTTGTAATATGACCAGCACAAAAAAAATGCTAAAATACCCCTTGAAAACTCCATTTTGCAAACATATACAAAGTTAATGTACACACTTAATGATGAAGAGTCACTTTTTAAACCTTTATGGTTGGAAACTGGAGTTATGAGCAAGTATGAATATCCTCACATCCTACATGGATTGCAGCAACAGGTATTTGAATGAGGGTTTCTGAGAGTGAGTTTGCTTAGGACTACAACCCTTTAGCCTCCAGCATCAGGCTCGGGTTTTGAGACGAAGTGGCCTCTGGTTTCAGTAACACTCTTGTTCTGTGAAGTGAAGTGACATACTGCCAAGTATGGTGACCCATACTCGGAATTCGTGCTCTGCATTTAACCCATCCAACGTGCACACACACAGCAGTGAACACACACACACACACACACACACACACACACACACAGCAGTGAACACACACACAGTGGGCAACCATTTATGCAGCGGCGCCCGGGGAGCAGTTGGGGGTTCGGTGCCTTGCTCAAGGGCACCTCAGTCGTGGTATTGAGGGTGGAGAGAGCGCTGGACATTCACTCCCCCCACCTACAATTCCTGCCGGCCCGAGACTCGAACCCGCAACCTTTGGATTACGAGTCCAACTCTCTAACCATTAGGCCACGACTTCTTCTCGTCAGACCCTGCCACTCTTCCTCACAACAACTCAAACCCCCTTTATCACCAGCTCCACAGCATGCACATTTATCTACAATTCTGACCTGAAAAGTCACATTATACCCTCTTTTAAATCAATGTCTCATCTTCACCTCTCCGTAGATGTTCAGCCTGGTTCACTGCTGTTCAGCGTTTGGGTGTATTAGGCCCGAAACATGAAGCAATAATGTGAATGCAAACTTTAAAAGGGCAACAAACTCTACTTCATAATGCATTTAGCTGTAATGAAGAATAAATACCATGCCTCAGTGGTTGAAAAGCTCTTGAAACTAGGTTTGAATTAGACTTCAACAGAACTCCCAGAACCTGAGTCATCAGCAGATGAGAGTATTTATTACTCACGTGGGTGTTTAAGAATGTTTTGATGGCAGCTGATTCATCGCTCATATTCAGCTTTTGAGCCCTGATTGACTGAAGGAATATCACAACATACATCATGGAAGTCTCGCAGGAGCAGCCGGGTTTCCTCGGATGAGCAGGGGTTATATTACAGACGGCATGGATATATATGAGCAGATAGAAACTCTGAGACCCTTGGGGCCACATGACAGACACCTGCTTCAATATCTACTGACTAACGTACTCGGGTGTCACGCTAAAGCCAAAGAATAGGCATAAGTATGACATTAAACAAGTTTTTAGGCTGTGCAGTGAAGCAATTTGATTGTAGCTTTGTTCGCTTGAGCGTGTACCTGCCGTTGAGGAAATTACTTTAGTGGCTGGAAGCCACGGTGCATAACATCTTCTCTTCTGTGTCTTAAGTGCTGCTCTCATAAATCAAATGATTTTTCGTGCTTTCCTCTGCTGCTCTGTTCCTCTGGCATCCTCTCTTACTGTAGCTCTGAAAGGAACTAATGCGCAGTAGAAATTAATATGAACATTTCCATTAATTAGATGGACCATTTTCTGATTAAATTAATTATTTTTGTAATGACATCTACATACAGTCAGGTCCATAAATATTGGGATATCGACACAATTCTAACATTTTTGGCTATATACACCACCACAATGGATTTCAAATGAAACGAACAAGATGTGCTTTAACTGCAGACTGTCAGCTTTAATTTGAGGGTATTTACATCCAAATCAGGTGAACGGTGTAGGAATTACAACAGTTTGCATATGTGCCTCCCACTTGTTAAGGGACCAAAAAATAATCATAAATCAAACTTTCACTTTTTAATACTTGGCTGCAAATCCTTTGCAGTCAATTACAGCCTGAAGTCTGGAACGCATAGACATCACCAGACGCTGGGTTTCATCCCTGGTGATGCTCTGCCAGGCCGCTACTGCAACCGTCTTCAGTTCCTGCTTGTTCTTGGGGCATTTTCCCTTCAGTTTTGTCTTCAGCAAGTGAAATGCATGCTCAATCGGATTCAGGTCAGGTGATTGACTTGGCCATTGCATAACAGTCCACTTCTTTCCCTTCAAAAACTCTTTGGTTGCTTTTGCAGTATGCTTTGGGTCATTGTCCATGTGAAGCGCCGTCCAGTGAGTTCTGAAGCATTTGGCTGAATATGAGCAGATAATATTGCCCGAAACACTTCAGAATTCATCCTGCTGCTTTTGTCAGCAGTCACATCATCAATAAATACAAGAGAACCAGTTCCACTGGCAGCCATACATGCCCACGCCATGACACTACCACCACCATGCTTCACTGATGAGGTCGTATGCTTAGTTAGCAGTTAGCAGTTCCTTTCCTTCTCCATACTCTTCTCTTCCCATCACTCTGGTACAAGTTGATCTTGGTCTCATCTGTCCATAGGATGTTGTTCCAGAACTGTGAAGGCTTTTTTAGATGTCGTTTGGCAAACTCTAATCTGGCCTTCCTGTTTTTGAGGCTCACCAATGGTTTACATCTTGTGGTGAACCCTCTGTATTCACTCTGGTGAAGTCTTCTCTTGATTGTTGACTTTGACACACATACACCTACCTCCTGGAGAGTGTTCTTGATCTGGCCAACTGTTGTAAAGGGTGTTTTCTTCACCAGGGAAAGAATTCTTCGGTCATCCACCACAGTTGTTTTCCGTGGTCTTCCGGGTCTTTTGGTGTTGCTGAGCTCACCGGTGCATTCCTTCTTTTTAAGAATGTTCCAAACAGTTGTTTTGGCCATGCCTAATGTTTTTGCTATCTCTCTGATGGGTTTGTTTTGTTTTTTCAGCCTAATGATGGCTTGCTTCACTGATAGTGACAGCTCTTTGGATCTCATCTTGACAGTTGACAGCAACAGATTCCAAATGCAAATAGCACACTTGAAATGCACTCTGGACCTTTTATCTGCTCATTGTAATTGGGATAATGAAGGAATAACACACACCTGGCCATGGAACAGCTGAGAAGCCAATTGTCCCATTACTTTTGGTCCCTTAATAAGTGGGAGGCACATATGCAAACTGTTGTAATTCCTACACCGTTCACCTGATTTGGATGTAAATACCCTCAAATTAAAGCTGACAGTCTGCAGTTAAAGCACATCTTGTTTGTTTCATTTGAAATCCATTGTGGTGGTGTATAGAGCCAAAAATGTTGGAATTGTGTCGATGTCCCAATATTTATGGACCTGACTGTATATTACTGTGTTTATCGAATGCCGTGTTTGGGAATATTAGAGCTTGATAATGATCTCGTGCTCATGCACACAAGGTTTCCTCAGGTCTGACCAGGTTTTATATTGCTTTGTTTGGACCTATTAATATGGATCAAAAGTGTTGCTAGTTGTTTGAGAGTGTTGGGGAGTAACTAGTTACAAGTAATGGAATGACGTAATTTAATTACAAAATAAATGTAACTAATCTGTTACAGTTACTGAGAAAAATGTGTAATTAAGTTACAGTTACTTATGAAAATTCCTGGTAAAATAAAGGTAAAATAAAATGAAAATGTTAACGATTACAAAAGGGTTTTTCATCGACTGCTTTAAAATATGAAACACCAATGTTTCGGGAATTTAGGACACAGAATAAGACACATGCTTAACTGTTTTATTTCCTATTTGGGTTTATGTATACACATAATTTTTTAAGATTAACTTTTTTTAGTTTCATGTCAAAGCTATGCAAAGATTGATCAAAAACAGTATCATAGAAGTTTCTTGTTATGATTTTAAATCTGTATTTAACCTAAGGGCCAAAGTCTGATTTTTTGGTGGCAGTGCTTTAAAATTAAATGATTATAATCTTAATTCAAGTAAGTAATCAGTGTAAGGTTAACTCTGCCTGCTTTAAATGTTTCAAAATGATTAAAGGCCATTGCACACTGAGTCCGAAATGTTCACACGTTAAAAAATAAATACGACCTCATGTTGTGCCAATCACGTTTGCAAACTGCGGCTGAAACTTTCATAAAAAATGTGGATCAGGTTTGATTTTCTGCCTTTTCACATCCTTAGCAAGCATTTTGAAAAAAAAAAATGCATACAAAATTTTGTGTGCAAAGACCTTAATAGTTGAAAACATTCATTAGAAATGTAGAAAAGCAATCAAAAGTGATCAAATGTAATCAGTTACATTACTTTAATAAAGTAATTGAATTAAATTTTAAATATAGTGTAACTTGTAACCTGTTACATTTCCAAAGTAACCTTCCCAACACTGGTGTTTGCTTTCTGGTCTGCTAATAGTCCACCCTAAAGCCCTTCCTTCAAATTAGGGATAAAATAAGGGATTTTCTCATCCGTTGTATTGTCAACAAAGTGAAAACCATAGGTCTCTAATATTGCACCTCTCCCCAGCATTCCATGTGATTGCATGAATTTGTGCAGACGTGTTTAAATAAGGTTTAGGGGTTTGTTCAAATCGCTAACTCTGAGAATTAACGAGCAATAATAATAGTAACAGTAACCTCCGAAAGCACCAATTAAAAAGGTAAAACCTGTGCAGACAAATTGATTCTGCTGTTTTTAAAGGCTGAAGTACTTTACCCTTGATGATTGGACTTCTGTGAGCTGCAACCAGAGAGGTCAGAGATGTATTATTTTCTTGTAGTTGAAAAAGTTTAACTGTGATTAACTAGGTGAATAATACTTTACTTAGAAATGAAAACAAAGTTGGACTAGGGAGTATGGATGCTTTGCCAGCACTTTTGGCCCTAACTGAAAGGATGAGAGCATTACTCTTTTGCTTTCCCTCCTTCCCTATCACTCATAAAAACTGTACTGTACCTTAGAGATGATTAGCTGCGGTATTGCATTGAGGGCTATATGGTATCAATTGAACAGACTATTAAGGAAGTGCAGGAGATACACACTAATTGCACCCACAAGGTAATACACATTAAACAGAGCTAATAGCACATGCTCTAAGGTGTTAAGAGGCGATCTCAACCATGACAAGCTAACGGCGCATTTTAATCTTATTAACCTTATGTGCTGTGCCAACCCGACTGTGACGGCTGCACATAACGAATAAAATGATCTTGCAGGTAATTGCATGCAAAGGAAGGAGAATAATTGCATGTTTGAATGTTGCATATTAATTGAAGACGGTGAAGCGGTCATATAGAACTAATTTGTGTTGAGTGATGTGTGGATGTAATAATTGTGAATGACTTCCCGTGAGACACAGGCTTTGGTTTGAATCTTATCTTTTATTGAAGACAGGACCCAAGAGTGGGGATTTTAAAAAGAATCCAGCCATTCACCACCAGTATCTGCATTCGGTTAAAGCCTTTTACCCATTATTGTTAGCAATTTTAAAATGAAAGAAATCATAAAAATACATATGATAATAATAATAAAATAATTGAACACCAAACACTGTTGAATTTAAAAAAAATATTAAACTTTACAGTCAAGACATTTTTTAATGATTGAGAAAATGCACTAATAAATTGTTTACAATAAAACCTATAACTTGCATTTAGAAAATAGATTTGATTGGGTGAATTTTCAGCCTAAAAGCTTAAGGCTAAATACTAACGTCTAAAAGTGAGGTATATTTGAATATGGCTAGCGTATTCTTGTCAACACTATTTCCAAAAGGCACCTGGATTAAATTGAGCTATTTTCTGAGGCGTTCAAAAGAAATGAATAGCAACTTTGCATTCAAATTCTTTCCATTAGTTGCTGTTAGTCACTTTATATCAGCTGCACATCTCTGACCAGGCCTCTTCAGCAATCTCCTGATCTTTCTTTCATTACCTTCAGATGATGTGCTGTCTTTTTTTTCTTCTTCAGAATAAACGGAGTGAGATATAATACCCTGAATAGACTATCCTGACCTCAGTGCTATTATGCTAAAGAACAAATATCATTATCATCATGTCATTATCTGTAGTTCCAGCTGCCTTAGAGCCGATTTGAGCAACTAAAGTCTAAACCCTAAATGAGATCTATACAGGGCACATTGAAAATAAATTAATTTGGCCTTAAGCAAAGCTACATCCTCAAGTGGTGCTCTTTTGTGCTGGTAATAAGTGGTTTTAATATATCCTTTGTGATTTGAACTAGCATTTGTAGTTAACAGAAAAAAAAATGTAGCTGTATCTGATGAGGTCTTGTCTGCACATCTGTTGTTCAAGTTCTCATGATTAAATATGGTTTGATTGTGTAGTTTTATGGTATACAGTCTCACAACACAACATGCCTCTCTGATTTTATTGCAGGCTTTTCAGAGGTTTAAGATCAGCTCAGGCATGTTGGTAACACGAGCTTTCTGTTGCTTTTCAATTATTTTGGATGCATCTAAATTTGGAATCGAAGCAAGGTTAGCAAGCAAAAATAACACCCCTGTGCTTTTTATTCCTCAAAAATGATCTGCTACAGAGCACAGACATAGAAATATGCTCCCAGATACTGCATAAAGCATTATAAGCACCAGTTAACAGAAAATTTGTGTATTCTATAAAAGCATAATGGCTGATTGCACATAAAACCATGATTGACATTGTTATTTGGGTTTAAATTCATGCTTAGAATTTGTCCTTGTTGAAAAAACTCAGAACAGCTGCTCTCTCATATACATGACCACCAGCAAGTCTAATAAATGTTATATGATATCCTCTTGACTTGTACCTCCAGTAATATGGCATATAATGAAAGAAAATGGCAAGCTAGCCTCTGACCTCAAAACTGAAAACCAGCCCCATTACAAAAATATGTCCCCTAATCTGGAAATGCATTTTTTTTCTTTTGTGGCCCTCAAGCATGCGGATGAAAATACAATCAGAGTCAAAGTCATCCAGACTTTCTGCTGCTCAAGCCATTATTTTCACACTGTGTCACTGCAGTGCACTTCATTACAGAGATGCCTGCGTCTCAAGGTAACACTGTTATTTCACATTTATTCCATATAAACTGATTTATGCGTGGTCTTGTCACACATCTGAGCATCATAAAACACCTGTTACTTTGATATGAATGAAAATGAGGCTATATGAGAGACAGTGGCTTGCATTTCAGTTCATAAAGGAAAGAATACCAAACAAAAGAAAAACTCCTAGACTAGAGTCTCAACTTTTTTGGAAACCAGGGCCAATAACTAGCCAATAAATTCTGTAGTGGAATAACTACAGAAACTGTTACTGTAAAATAAAATGAGTTAGAACTCGCAAGTTTAGAAACCAATAGTGTTGTTGAGTTCGGAAATTCCTCCAGTAGGTACTAACTAAAAGAATATTTCCTAAAATACAATAAAATTCCTCTCAATTATTGTTGTTGTTGAAATCTAATTGATTAGTATTGATTAGAACTCCTAATCCTAAAATGTGACATCTTTTTACATCCCACATAACAACAGTAAATACTAACAGATCTCCCCTTTTATTAATCTTGTGCAAAAATACCTAACAAAATACAAAATAAATAACATTTAATTCCAACATTTACTCTCCTTACAGAGTCTGATGCTGAGTTCTGCTTAATATAGTCAAGTTATTGAGTTTTTCCTATTAAGTGCAATGAATTCTCAGTAACATTTGAGTGAAATGAACTGTTAGGTTGTACAGTGCATATAAAACACCCATGGAGTTATTTTATTAATCTAATTGAGTTTTTTAGGTATGGAAAATCAGACTACCTAATATAGCCTTTATTTCTGCACAGTGGGAGTCCTGCTTCCTCCCACGGTTGTTAAGGGGGCAGAGTAAAAAAAAATAGTAAATATATTTATTTTATATATTTTATACACTTCAGCTTTTTTCCACTACTTTGTTTTAGTTGCTTTACGGAAAAAAAAAAATCGTATTTTTTTAAGAATGGCATTGGCCAGTTTTAACCATCAGATGGCAGTGATACAAATGGTTTAAGACAAAATATGCATCTCATCTGCAAGAAATGAATAACTTTCACTACATACTTAATACTTAAGCATTGCTATATATTATTACTGAATACTTAAGGCGAAAAACTCTTTTTTATTCTAGCATGCATGCATTTATGTATGTGTGTATGTATGTATTTATTTATTTATTTATCAATGCAACTATTTGTAATAAATTTGGACACCCACATAGCAGAATGCTTTAGATGTCTCACTAATAGAGTGGGGGAACTATGATGTCACTTTGTAGGCGGTTATAGCATGTAGAATAAAACATGTGAACCTTATTTAACCCATGAGAACCCACTGTGTGTCACAAACACTGGTGATTATCTGGATAGGTCTTTTTAAAGCATTATCCCTCACTTTCAACTCAGGAAATCCCTAAGTACCGCAAGGGCATCCAAGATGTAGGGGACTTTGTTTCTTCAGTAGAACACAAATGAAGATTTTTAACTTAAACCGTTGCAGTCATATAATTGCAGTCTGCGTCTCACGGCTTTGAGAGAGAAAAAAAACATACACAGACAAAACCAAATTAAACCCTGCAGCTGACGATACATTGAGGTCCAAAGACACGAAACGATCAATCTGTGCAAGAAACTGAACAATATTTATATATTTGTTTACCTCTGATCCGCCGCACGGATATCGCCAGGAGCCGCAGGCTTTAATTTGGTTCTGTGAATGTTTTTTTTTTTCTCTCAAAGCCGTGAGTCCCATTGACTGCAATTATATGACAAAGTGACATCATAGTTCCACCACTCTATTACAACACCTGATTCAGCTCATTAGCTTCTGTGTGTTGAATAGGAAGCCATCTGAAACATTCTGGGAGGACTGGAGTTGAGAATCATGAATCCAAAGGATAACATATATGAGGCCGACATTCTTTTGGAGTCGAAAGATTTCCTTGCAATTTCTTGTTCTTCCTGTTTCAGACAACAGCATTTTCGGCTGTGCGATTAAGCATTTGCTGATACATTTATCTATGTTCATAGCAGCATTTCGTGCCGTATTCCAACTCTGTTATTGCTGAAGCGTTGACAGATCAGATATAACCTGCTCAACTGACTATCAGTGCATGAACTTGCCTGCACTCCATTCCAGAAAGAAAAATTACTTTGTACTGTTTGTCTTGGTATATAATTACCCAGACTTCTTAATCGGTTTTGTTGGCATAAACAGAGATTAGAAGCTTGTTTCTTGGTCTACAGTTTACTTGTGTTTACCTTTTTTTATTTCTTCTTCTTCTTGTTGCATAAGCAGCACGTGTTGCGTAGTGTTGCCCTGTCTTAATGCAATCATTGCTCTGTGCACAGAGCAGCTCTCTAGGGTGTACTTCAGCAAAGCATTGCATCAAACAGATGACAAGCCTCTGTAAACAAAGACGCCTGGATCTATCTTGCTGGGGGGCTTCCAAGATGCACAAAACAGGCACATTTTCTTGCCTACATTCTAATTAGGCAATCAGCAGAAGAATGCTTTAAAGCACCTGTTTTCTTTTGTACAAAATGCCATCTACTTAAAGAACCGCTTCCCTTCAGTGTCTATTTGAAATGCAAAACAGGAGTGGGCCAATTTGTCTGTTTTCGTATCAATAGAGGTGGACGTTGTCACAGCAGTCTATTCATGCTGAAATCGTCATATATTCATAGATGGGATACAGCAGAGAGACCCAAAGGTTCAGCTGGGACTGTCATTACAACGTACACACCTAGTGCCATAAATCTTTGCATGAACAATTTACAGTAGTTTATTGCATTTGGAACATGTAACTATTATGTTTGCTCATGTGCTATTATGTTTCTAAGTGATCTGACTTACAAGTTTTGTTTGGTGGACAAAAAGCAAAACGAAAATGGCGAAAATGTCCCATGTATCGAAGCCAAATCTAGGGACGCGCATAAACAATCTTATAATATGTTGTATTTTCTAATAAATAATCACAACAACAGTTACAATACATTATAGTTCTTGTTTATTTGTAGTTGTAACTTTTAAGAGTATGATGCATTATAACACCAGATGAAGCCTGTATTTCTAAAGCAGCATGAGGGCATTCTTAATGCATTATAATGCACGCAAAATGCCTTTTAAAACTATATAAATGTAGCATAAGTGTATCACATATACACTTTAGCCAGTTTGTGAAAATGGTATGAAAAGAAAATGGTTTCTAATTCTAATTTCTAGTTTTCACATTCAGTGTTTTGGTTGTCACTTTTCTTTTCCACTGGAGAAAGTGTCATTTATCATTTGCACAGCTCACACACTCAGCACAGGAGGCTGTAAACAATATGGACAAAAAAATATAGAGAGAGAGAGAGAGATGCCAAAATGGCTGTTTCTCATGTCACTTACACATCCACTCACATGGCAGTTTTGACATTCAGGTCGGTTTGGACCAGAGTCTATTACCAAGAGCATTATGGGTCCCTCAAGGAATGACCCAAGAGGACACAAACTGAACACGTGTTCTTCAGAAAAGCATTTAACTCTCTTGAACAGACTGAAAGCAAACCGTTCCAGGACACTGGGAAACATGAAATTACATCATCTTTCACATAACATTACATCATTAATCACATAAGAGTCTGGAGCAGTGATGATGTCAGCATTCTTCCTCAAACCACACGAGACTTTGTGTCAGAAACGTCCTCTTTCCATGAACACTGCTGCCCAGAAGAAGTGCTGCTTTCACTCATGATGTTGCATAATGCCTAACATCTGCTCCATTACATAACATATGAGAGTACAATCTGCTAAAAATAAAAAATGTACAAAAATGTACTCTATGGAAAAGAGGAAGGAGCAAATTTTAGTTTAGACCGAGATAGTTCATCCAAAAATTAAAACTCTTATCATTTATTCGCACATTATATATGTGATTGTGTTCTATCTTGTGTAAGCATAATTTTTAATAGAAGGCAATGGTAACCAAGGAAGGAAGGAGAAACATCATGACCATGGACCACAAAACCAGTCTTAAGTAGCACAGGTATATTTGTAGCAATAGCCAAAAATACATTGTATGGGTCAAAATGATTGATTTTTCTTATATGCTAAAAATCATTAGAATATTAGGTAAAGGTCATGTTCCATGAAGATATTTAGTAAATGTCCTACTGTAAATTAGTAATATGCATATACTTTCAATGGGATTTTTTTCAATATATATATATATATATATATATATATATATTTTTTTTTTTTTGCACCCTCAGATTCTAGATTTTCAAATAGTTGCATCTCGGCCAAATATTGTCCTATCCTAACAAACCATACATCAATGGAAAGCTTATTTATTCAGCTTTCAGATTATGTATAAATCTCAATTTCGAAAAATTTACCCTTATGATTGGTTTTGTGGTTCAGGGTCACATACAAGTTTAGAATGGCATGAGGGTGAATAAATGAGGAAAAAAAATCATTTTTGTATGAACTAACCCTGTAAATCACACATTAAGGCCCGGTTTCACAGACGAGGCTTAGACTAAACCAGGATTAAGGACATAGTTCAATTAGGGCAGTTAAGTAATTTTTTATAAACATGCTTAGAAAAAACATTACTGGTGTGCATCTTGAGACAAAACAAAGGCACTGATATATTTTAAGATCAGTCAGTGCAAGTTTATTTCAGCTGAAACAGCTGAGACTTACATTTTAGTCTAGGACTAGGCTTAAGCCTTGTCTGTGAAACCAGGGGTATAATGCTTAGATGTCATCGCATTAGATAAGAGAGCAAGAATAATATGCAACTGGTTTGATATTTTCTGCCCAATGTAATGACGTGCATCTTTAAATGAGACTTTAATTTTCAAATAGGCTACTTTTTGGGAACCAAGCACTGCATATGCAGTGAAACAACTTCTTGAAGGTGTAGCTTATGACAATACGACAAACAAGAAAAAACCCGCTGCTTTCGATTGCAGTGCAACTAACAACTTCCTTTTCCATCAGCTGCAGAATGTATAGGTGCATTTCCTTTTCTGTACAGATAAACTAAATCTAGTGAACTGCAGGGGTGAAGACACAACTAGACAGAGAATTTAATGTTGGAGTTTACAGTTAATTAGGTGAATGTCAAAAAACCTGCCCCGGTCATATTTCACAGTTTAATCAAATAAGGGGGGGTATGTAGGTATTAAAAATATTATAAGCAAGAAAAATACTTTTACTAGAAAAACACTATTAAAAACAAACAATACATGTTTAATGCAAAAACTTTTATTATTACAAAATTCTTTACATGGTTAAATTAATATTACACATTGCACTGAACCTGGTAACACTGATATTTTTACAATCTTTATTTTAAAAAAGTGAAAAATAGGTATTGACATTAAATCTTCATAGCTTACAAGGCTTTTCATATACATTTAATAAGTATTTAACATCTGAGAAATTTGGTGATTCTTCCAAACAGTCTTGACGAATTAAAAAGCTCTTGTTCCTTGGTGAAGGGGAAAAACTGAAGCCTTCAAGCTGTTTTTCTTCAGCCTCATTTTTATCTGTGGAAGCAGAGATTACGCTTTGCTCAATGCCAGCTCTTCAGGTGCTCAGCGGCACATGGTGCGTTCTCTCTGATCACGTGTGTCCTGTCATCTCACATCTCTGTAAGACAGATAAGATTGTGACAGCTCAGGTCAGGGGAGTGAGGTATCATGCATTTGCAGTTATGATTCATGACTGTCACTCCACTGATAACGGAGCATGCTGGGAGTGAGCTGTGTTAAACCTATTGTGAGTGAGCCTATTGTTAACATTATCGCTCTAATGGACATTTTACTTGTTTTTGTCAAGAATAACGTCATAGTAAAGTAAGTTTTGATGGTTACTGTATGTCTAGATAACATGCAAACATGCATTTACTCATCTCACTCTCAAAAAAAAAAAGATTCAGTATTCCTTAAAATGAATAAAACAGTGAAATGCAAACTTAGGATATGATGCGAACCTGCAACAATTACATATGTTAAATAACACAAATATCCTTTATTTATTTAATCCCATTTTATTAACCAATGTCTTTGCTGATGACCTTCAATGATCCAGTAAAACCATACTAATAGGCAAAAATGACTTTAGATAAACGTAACCTTGTTTTTGTAACATTTGCTACTGTACAGACTTACATTTCCTTCAGCCTGAGGCTTATTAACTTATAACTTTTTATATAAAAAAAAATAAAAGTAAGCCAAGACCAGATTTAAAAAATAATGCAAAAGTATTACTTACACATTACTTTCCATAAAAAGTAACTAAGTAACTTTTAGGGAGTAACGCGATATTGCAATGCATTACTTTTAAAAGTAACTTTCCCCAACACTGCTGAGCACAGTGTGACAAAACAGGATAATTGGTATTGATCTAATGCAAATAGTTTTATGTTATATTATCTACTAATAAATAGCATATCCGATTATATATAGAGACTAAAAGTAAGTCTATAGAACTATGGGAACGCACATTTGTGGTTGGTCAAACATTCTGCATTTATATCCTTGCATGGGGTATGCTTTTTGGCTGTCTTTTTTAATCTAGATTAATAAAATATTCTCATAGCACTGATTCGACACATATTATTATGCCACACCATGCTTTCAAAAGATAGAGTAGCCTTAAAATGACCAACCACCAAACTGTGTTTATACCTGCAAGCTCTCTATCCAGGTTTTCAATGAAGCTCTGTAGGTCACTGGTATCCCCGAGCCTGGCTGTAAAGAGCAGAGAGAGAGAAGACGTTAGCGCACTGGAATACTTCAGACTCTGTGGAAATGCAGCTAAGTGCGGTAGTATTTCCTCTGGAAAGAAACGCAACCCTCTGGATTCTCTACGCATAATAACATGCCACATTTTCAACAAAATCTTTATTCAAAATAATAATAAACCAAGGGCATAGGCTTGATTTTGACACCGGGGACAGTTACTTTTATCATTGTTGATTTTTCAGTAAACTGTTTGCTCAGTTGGAGACACTTAATTTCTAGTAATTATCGTCAATTTGATTTAGCAGATACAATTTAAACTAAACTGAGCTAGACAATGACATCTCTGAACTCAATAATGAAATGCCTTTAACTGAAAATTGAGTGTTTAATCTTATTTTTATACATTACTGACACTCTATCCTCCAGTTTGATCCTGTTACGTGCTGTTACTGTTAAAAGCGCTATATAAATAAAGGTGACTTGACTTGTACATTCAGATTAACATTCAAAATTCAAGGTTTGCATTAAATTAAAAAGGTAAATGTTTTTATTCAACTGAACTGAATACATGCATTTTAAACACATTTTGCCTTTGCTCCATCCAGACAATAACCTCACATCCTTGAATGAGCAGGGGGTGTAGCGTAACCCCTTTAGGTGCGGCCAAAACTGCTATTTAAAATTAGGTATAGAAATATATTTTCATATTTACAAAACTAAATTTACTCAATTTTACACCTTTGTAGTAAACATATTTAAATTATATTAAAATGATAATATAAAATAGTGGTAAGGCACACAAATACAGATCTTCACTTTATGTCTGTGCTGGTTTACCATCTTACAACATTATCATATTCAATTAGTGCTTATCATGCATCCTGTAGCCAAATGAGGAGCATCAAAGCAGTACAATCCTCCAACAAAGACTACAATAAGATGAGTAGAAATAGCACACAGGGGTTAGAGCCATGCATGGAGCAGATAGGAAAAGCCATTAGCTTGTTTAGTAAATGTGATGCCTATCTGTTATGTTATGTTAATACCTTTTGGGGCTGTAGGCATGCTTGGGATGTTGAGCTCCTCTTGACTGGCATTCAAGCTGTTTACCAGCGAAGCTTCGCTGCCTGTAAGACACAATAGTATTAATGTGCACCTCTTACTACAGGAAATACAGGGTGGTTGAGGTGCACAAGGTACTGTATATCACAAGAATATCTTTCTTAGGCTCACTAATACATTCATTCTATTTAAGAGGATCAAAACAAAGAGAGATATAAATCACATAAGTGAAGCCTTTGATAAATATTTTGAGAAATATGAGGAAATTGTCCACGTATATGTTATCAAGAGGCACTTTAATATTGAGTAGGCTATTCATAAATGTTTGGCATTCGGTGACAATACTGTAAGAGTTCAAGTTAAACTCTTACTAAACTTATGTGAATGTAAACTGTTTAACAGACGTGTTTAGGTGTGTGTGGTAGTGTACTTACAGTAGTCTGAGTCGTCTCCATCAGTCAGTGCTGTGTGTCTCTTCACTTCTCCCAGCACATGTTCAGAGGCGTGAGGTGTGCTCAACTCCTTCACAGCATCATTAAACTCCTGCAGCAAGTCTCCCAGCTCCAGATCCAACTCTAATACAATTCACATCCTCCATTAGAATTACACTGAAACACATGACTGATGTCTACATGATGACTATAAAATAGATGAATAAAATTAATAAACTTAAATAATAAATAAAAAACCCACACATTTGAAATAATGTGGCATGTGAAATTTTATCTAAGAAAAGTTTACCTGAACAGTTTGCTGTCGACATCCTGTGGTTCTGTGAAGAGTGCTGGAAACTGATTCTCACACTATGACGGGTTCCCATCAGATGCACATTGACTCCGCCCAGCGCATAATGCGCCGACCAATCACAGCGCGGTTTGGTCTCCGTGGTTACTACACGTGACGTCTCATGCGGAACTAGAGAGAGAAACTTTCCGACCGCTTCGGTCTAAGTTGGTTTTAGGGCACAGTTATGCGCCTTTTAATAATTCCCAAGATGCAATGGCTCTTTAAGTGCCAAATACATTGTTCTCTCATTTCCCTTAAGTATTTGTCCGATTATAATGAACTAAATTAACCTTTCTCTCCTTTTTAATGAGAGTAGGTGTAAAGTTATCATTAGTAACCGCAGTTAATGTAGTAAAAAAAATGTAAAATAAAATCGTATATTAATAACATAATATGGTACTTTCTTGTAAGGGCAGTTAGCATACTTAAAGACCTACTATACATTGCTTTTCATTGACCTTTTGCATAATCTTTCGCATTTATTTATTCACTCATTCATTCTTTCTCTATAACATACCATAAAATACAATAAACCCCTTTGAAGCTAGGAAATAATATTTGAGCACTAAACTATGAGCCATTATAAGATGCATGTGATGTAAACATCTCTGCCCTCGTGAGACACCAGCCAAATCAGACGCTTACCATAACAGAAATAATACAAATATAACTGTTTAAAATCCATAGTTCCAATTCAGCATGATTCAGAAAAGCTAAAGTGATCCATAAGAACTCCAAAGAAAGACTATAACTACTGCATAATCTCTCTTTTTATGATTTAGCGTGTGTATATTATTATAATGCATTGAAGAGTGCTGAGAGTTAAAGGAGAGAATACTTAACCACGACCCATCTATCATTATAATCCAATTACCCGGAAAAACATCCCGTCAGACCTGTATTTAACCTCTTGGGCTGTTCACCTGTAGCACAGGTAGATGAGGCTCCGCCCCCCACACACACATATCGCCACAGTGCTTCTCGTGCTCACGGAGCTCAACATGTTCTTGAAGAATGGACAGCTCAAAACCACCACATAATGAACTGGACTATACTACAGGTCAGTGATCCTGCATTATTTATATTTGCAGAAAGAAAATTATGCACTTTTCTTATTTTGACGTTGAACGCAGGCGAAGGTAAAGTCCATATTAGTCAGTCTGTGTTAAATTCATATTCTGGAGGCGTTCGTGTTTCAAACTTTTCACTTGGTGGCTTCAAATAGGCAGACAGGTGGATAGACTGGTTGATACAAATAAACATAACAGAAATGTCTAAAGTTTAAAGGAAAAAAGTCTAATACCTGACACTTTCTATGAATAGGACACACAATTAGTGTCCCATTACTAATAATATTTTTTACAGCAATCAAGGCACAAATCCTATGTTTATATATTTATAATATCCTATGTGCTAGCTATAATGTTTTATGATGCATTTTTCAAGCATAACTATTCAAGCCTGTTAGTTAAGCATTAATTAATAGATTTATTAATAACCACAGTCCTAGATTTGACCTGTTAGCAAGCTCCTTCTAAGAGTAAATCTGCTGCCATGTTATACTGGTGTATTTCCATTTAGTTTGAACCTTTACTCTTGGATTTTATTAATGTGTAACAGTTACAGTTTTAAGAAATCATACAATTGCATATAAAATATACATGCAAATAATATAAACATGGTTGCAAAATGACAAGCCATATATAAAATTGATACAAAATAACTATAATATTTAATTTAATATAATATTTAAAGTAGAAAATTTAGCACTGATGCATTGTTGGGAAAAGCAAAACAAATATTTTACTTTTTTAAGCATTCAAGACCAATTTATTCATGGAAAGTGCACAGGCATTTGCAAGCTTAGTTGGGATCACATATTTTAATGTTAAATCTCTGGCTGCTGGAACATATAAGTCAATAAAACAGCCTGTGCAACAACATATTCAACAGGGAAAAAAGACTGACTTGTTGGTTAAGGATTACACACTTAACTCCCGGGTCAGAGTGGTTAAACTTTCATATGGAAAGAAGGGTGTTGCTTTCTTCCAAGCAGTAAGTCTCTTCTTTTGTTTTTTAGTGGGTGCTTCTTCTGGCATCTGCTGGGCAAATCCATAGCCGTGCTCTGCGTTTCACCACCCTGGAGGAGCAAGAAGCAGGAGTTAAGATCGGAAGTCTAAGCACGACCTACTCAGCTCCATACCGGCTCCTCGATGAAAGATACATCAGGGTGGATGAGAGCACAGGGGATCTGTTTACTAAAGAGCGCATAGACAGAGAGACCTTGTGTCCATTACATCAGGATGGGGACTGTACTTTTTCGAATACCGCAGTCGTGAGTTTTAATTATGAAGTTGTGCCGATGATAATCGTTGTGGATGATATTAATGACAACGTTCCTATTTTCGAGAGGAATGTGATTCCTCTACACATACCTGAAGATGCATCAATCGGGACTGCTTTCCCACTGGATGACCAAGCCCAGGATAAGGATACAGGTGATAATGGCATGATACGTTACTATTTGGAAGACTCTGGTGGCTTTTTTAGCATCAGACAAGACGGGCATGAACTCAAGCTAGTGGTACAAAGGGAACTGGACCGGGAAACTCAGGAAAGCCACGTCTTGGTTCTTGTAGCAGTAGACGGAGGTTCAGTGCCATTCAGCGCTACAGCTAATCTCAATGTAACTGTAACCGATGTTGATGACAATTGCCCAGAGTTTGACGCCGACAGTCCCACCGCAGCCATTGTGCCGGCTTTAGGAGTCAAGGGCACTGCGGTGGCCCAGCTTAAAGCCACAGACAAAGACCTGGGCCAAAATGCCCAGATCACATTCTCCTTCAGCCGTCAGATCTCAGACAGGGCCAAAGCGCTCTTTCACATGGATGGACACACAGGCCTAATCAGCTTAGCTGTTGACGCGCAGGTTGACAGTCCCGAGGAGCACACGTTGAAAGTCTTTGCGAATAGCCCACTTTGCCCCCCTGCGCAAACTCAGGTAACCGTATACATGCAGCCAGTGACGAGCCCAGAGCCGTCTGTAAAGATCAAGTTTGTCGCCGAGCATAAAAACCAAGTGATCGTGTTACAAGAAAACGAGCCCCCCACCGTCTTGGCCCTCTTGGAGCTGGAAGACACCTCTACTGCTAAAGGTACTCTGTCCTTAGACAAAGACAGCATGTCGTTTTCTTTGAAGCCGCAAGCAGGCAGCTATTTGCTTTCAACATCAAAACCCCTAGATTTTGAGATGTGCGGCGAGTATGAGGTTACAGTTATTATTTCTGATCCTCACGGCACACGCCTACACAAAAGGGAAGTGATCAAAGTGCTGGTTGAAGATGTGAATGATAATGCCCCAAAGTTTGAACAAACACATTATGAAAAGGACATCAGGGAGAACAACGAGCCTGGAGTGTTTCTGCTGAGAGTCCAGGCTAGCGACGCAGACAGCCATCAGTTTGGCAAAGTAAGGTACAGGCTTACAAATGAAGGACCTTTCAGAATTGACAAAGAGATGGGTGTGATATCGGTGGTGGAGTCTTTGGATAGAGAACAGCAGGAGACATACAACCTGACCGTTCTGGCCCGGGACGGCGGCGAACCGTCTCAGGAGGGCTTCGTTAATGTGTACATAAACGTACTGGATCTGAATGATAATCCACCGGCCTTTCCTACCCCACATTTCTATTTCTTCGTGTCTGAGAGCCTTCCACAACTTTCCCAAGTTGGGAGAGTCACAGCAAGCGATAGCGATAAAGGAGAGAACAGCCGGATAGTGGATGTGCGTATTTTAAACGATGAGGTCCCTTTTGCCATAGACCTGGCACAAGGATATCTCCGCAGTACTGGTGAAGTCGACCGCGAGAAGCAAGACCGCTATGAGCTTTTGGTTGTAGCTGTAGACGGCGGCAGTCCGGCTCTTTCCGCTACAGCAAAAATGACCATTTTTATTGAGGATGTCAATGATAATCAACCCCAGGTCCTTCTTCCCAGCAGCAATCTCTCTTGTCTGACCATATCCCCGACTGCTCGAGCAGGAAGCATGATAACAAAGATTTACGCCATTGACAAGGACTCAGGAATGAATTCGGATATCACTTACCAAATTATTGCAACCAAACCGACTCTTGACAGCCCCTTCCAGATTGACCAGCACTCAGGAAACATTACTCTGGTCCAGCATCTGCGCGGCGAGGACTACGGCATGCATCACCTCTTCATAGTCATTCGAGACGGAGGAAAGCCAGACCCGCTACAGACCACCGTGTGGGTCAACCTGCTAGTCAACGAGACGATGGAGAAATGTCACGTGAATGCCGTTCCGGATTACTCGCCACCACCACTGCCTCCTCCAATGCCTGTCAAAGACTGCAGGTGTGAATCAAATGCCTGGCTTATTTTTTACTGTGGCCTGTGTCTGATGGGCATCTCAGTCTGTGTTCTCCTGGCAGTCGTAGTGGTGTTTACGAAGCACAGAAAGACAAAAAGGAAAGTCGAAAAAAAGAATGTATGGGAAACTGGAACTCTCTGTGAATTGAAACCTTTGAACTAAAGCGATGTCTTCGCAGATACACCAGTAAAATGTTTGTGTAAATATTACAAAAGTTTTTTATAACCTGCAAATAGTATTCTTTGGCTAATACTTTTTTGTTAGTATTGTAATAGTAAAGTATTGCAGTAGTATTAGTTTGGCCTAATGTGTTAGACACCTGCTTCCTTTGATGATATGTTTTCATCTTACACAAAATTAAAATCTTTAAAAAAATAATATTTAAAGAGATTAATGCACTTACATATGTTTAATTCTCTGCCAGCAATGGGGTGACATTCAGTGAAAAGGAATGAAAGTATTTATTCAGGTGCAGTCTTGCAGAAAGAAAAATACACTTGTTTGATTTGTTCTCATGTTTCTCCTCTAGTGAGCTTTCGTGTTGGTTTTACAAGCTTTTATGGATTAGTCTGATGCACACAGCCTACAGTCAGTACTGTCATCTAGATCATGGAACAACATAACAGTCTTGCTGGTATATTTTCAAAAAAGAAAATATATTTGTACAAAGCAGTTGAAACAAGACCATGTCTCTTTTATATGGAGTTCAAGAAATGACATCATCAAGCCTATTCAATTTTAATGTATTAGTTAATGCTAACCAAAATAAAAGCCAAATAGCTTGTGATAAATAATATATTATAAATAAGTTATATATAGAATTATAAAGAAGCATTACTATTGAGATGCTCTTGAGGGTGAACTTCAACCTTCAACCATAATAACTTACCCTTACAAAACAATAAAATGAAATAAATAAATGATTATGTACAATTATGTGAATATTTACATGTACATATGTTATGAAGTGTATCACTGAATATAATGTATTACATACATTATAATATATAAGTAAACATAGTCACAAACTATCAATATGTGAAAAATTCCATATGTAATTCCTTATGTGTTATTCAATGTGTCGTAATATCTTTAATAAATATATTATTCTGTATATTTCAGAGGTACATTAAAAATATATGGATTGTTATATATAAGGAAATATATTTTCTTTGCATAATTGTAAGGCTTCTAAAGTATAGAACGGCCACTTTTCTCTCTCTCTCTCTCTCTCTATGAATATTTTGCTTCACTCAAAAAATGTCATTGTGAATGTTGTTTCATGTCGACTTCAAACTCTAATGCCCTTTTTTAACTAATGGTTAAGTACAATCAACAGATGATTTCCTTGGTGACTAACAGTGTATGGAGTTTAAAACCCTTTTGATAGCTGATGCTGTGAAAACTCTCCTGAGAAGTGTGATAAAAATCTCAAGGATGTGTAGTAAAGGTTGGCAGACAGATGGGAGATATCACACATCTCATACCAGCAAGTTTCCTGTCATCCAATAGTCCCTTTCTCACCACATTCAGGAGATTCAGAGACTCATTAAACTTGTACATAAGGAATGAGGAATCTATAAATGATTCTCTGTTGAATACAGGTGATCTGGACAAGAATGTGGATGTAATATAAGTTTCGAGATAAAACAGGCCCGACCACTTCAAGCTGAGGACACCATATGCCCTGCTCGTATGCTCTGGCACCGACGCATCCATCACAAGAAGTTTTCTTGTAGCAAACATGATAGGGGTTTTGTAAATACAAAAGAAAAAGCATGTTTAGGCAGGTCTGCTGAGCGCAGGTGCAACAGGAATGCACTTCCTGAATAGCAAAGAAGAACTTAATCTTGTGAGAAAACACTGACATGTTTCCACATACAGGTTACAAAGATGCTTCACAGATGCTTCCGGACGTTGTCTCAAATGGCATCAATATTCATTCCTGCTCATCTTCCTTAAACGTGTCTCTTTTTTTACAGCCAATGAAAGATAAATACTGAATAGTGTGTCATAGTTTGTACACTTTTGATCTGTCCCAGTAATTAGCAATAGTTCAAATACATCCCAAGATTTTATTTTCTAAAATCATGAAGATTTACACGTACTTAAACAGTTAATAACAACGGAATCATCACTTATTTCATGTTGTGAGTCAGTAGAAAGTTTTTTTAATTAAACGTACTGTGCTGGTACTAGTGCATTGATGGTATCAGATGATAAAGTCATATACGATACTGTACTGAATGATTACCATTTAGCCTATGGTATTTACTTGGTATTTTGAAAGATACTTTTTGGTTCAAAAAGTGACGAGCTATGTGTGTGAACACTAGACGTCAGCAGGGAGTCAGAAGTGGTATGGATCCACAGAGAGCAAGATTGTAGCTCTTTCTTCAGAGTTACATAGTTTTTAGTTCTGCTTAAGTACAAACTTGTATCATACTACAGTTTCAGTAAATAAAACCACATACACATTAAAAAATATATATCTTTAAAAGCCATCAACCGACTTGATCACAGAATGAGATAATTTCTCTCTTGTTTATAAATGAGCTAAAAGTGGCCTGTAACAATTTAACAAACTCTGCATCTTAAAGCAAATCAGTGGCACTTATCTTGAGTCAACATTTTGGTATGGTTTTGCATCATGACCCCGTCAGCCTGCTCCTTGAACCGTTCAAGCAGGCCATTGAAAAGACACATTGTTTCTTAAGGTTGAGTCTGTCTTCAGCTGTGTTCACTGTGTAGGAGACCGAGAGACATTACACTGAAGCACACTGCTGCTACAGACATGGGTAAGTAGCATTTCTACTGATTTAAAGGGACGTTTTTAAGCAATTCTGTGTATTTCATTTAAAAAATGTTTTCAATTTTACCTGTAGCTTGATAAACTAGTGCAAAGAAAGATGGGTTTTGTATATGAAGAGACGTTGCAGTACTACATGCAGTATTTGAAAGTGTATCATTGCAGTTGATACTTAAGATCCCAGCAAGTATTGTGTGCAGTGAAATGCAGGAACATGTCTCTTTGCTTATATTCATTGTTTTAGCTCAATGTCGTAATCATCAAGTGTTTAGAGAATTTTTAGAGAAACCGCAGGTGTAGATCATCACATTCACTATAAACATGATTCACTAGTGTTTCACATCTACAAAGCATCCCAGTACTTTGTCTTAATTTTGCTCAGTATTTATTATTTATGTTTTGTAATTTTAAGACTTTGTTTCATATCAAAGCTGCATTTATTTGATCAAAACTGCAATAGAAACCATAATGCTGTGAAATATTATTACAGTTTAATATAACATTTTCTATTTTAAAGTCATTAATTCCTTTGGAGGCAAAGCCGTTATTCCGGTTGTGATGCACTTAACTTTATATAACATGCTACTGCTGAGTTGCAGTGCATTAAAAAATTATTATTAATAAGAAATATCTAAAGTGATGTAAACAAAATAAACCAGATATTCCTCTGTTTATATAAATCAAACTGTTTGATCCCGAGGGGATTTTAACCATCAGCATTCCGTCGATGCACCATTACCCCCCACCCAGTCCATCCCAAATCTTCCCCCTCTTTATTCACTGTCGTTCCTCCCCTACATCATTTCAGTCGGTCTGTTGGGGGCTGAGGTGGCACCGGCTCTTTGTTTGCTTGTCATTGCTGGCCCTCGTGTTGCATCGAGACAAAGGCTATTGTCAGTGCAGCCACAAAAAGACACCCTGGCTCTTGGTCCTCCTTATTTTCTCACACTCTTCATGCCGTGGTACAGACCATCTCCGTCGCCCGCCCCCGCAGCAGCACATGATGGAGGAAAAATGCCCACTTACACTGGTCCACCCAGACTCACACACTTAGCTGCAGCTGCCGCTTTGGCACATTGCAGTGTTTCAGATTTGGCACATGAGAATAGACGTCTATGACAGTATGAGCTTGTTGTATTGTTTTGGATTTGAATAAGCGCTGTTTGCAGTGTATATTGTGACACAAATGGTGTGCACGTGATGTATTTCATTGTGTGCATGAAACTGGTTCCCAGCACCAAAACTACTGGGAAACAGGCTTCTGTTTTGAGAAACAACTTCTTAGTCAACAACAGTATAAATATAATAGATAGTTATGCTTTTCTTTTGTAAATGTGAGAAGTGAGAACCATGATGCTGGAGTGCTGGTTGCCAGGTTGTGCTTTCAAGGTGGTTATTTCCTACACCAAAGTTTAATTCTTATGGTCAGTGGTTTGTTTAAATTACTAACTATGAGCACTATTAGTTAAGAAAACAAAACTGCAACAGCGTTGGAAGAAAACCTTTAGGAGAACCAGACTCATCTGGAGTCCATCCTACTCTGGCAACAAAATCCATGTCATATGACGATAATATATAGCTCTAAGATAGTAAAAGTCATGTGTTCAATTAAACGGGCAACATCTTTCAATGCATTATTAAAGAAGTAATGCAGCTTATGATTGTAGTCATTCCAGTATAAGCATAATATTATGGCAGTCTTGTAAGTTCATTCTTTGTTGCCTTGCCGTCATCTGCAGTCGTCAACAGTGCAGCTGGCTCCAAACTGGAGCTGGCGAAGTCTGTAGTAATCCTGGGATGGGCATCCCGAGATAAAAACAGGATAACTAAAAGGAGAAGGATTCTTAGATGCTGTTCATATTATGTCAGACAAAGATGATAATGTGCATTTTGTTTAGATTTTATCAGACATAGCTGCAGTACTAGGTTATGAAATGTGTTGTGTGAGAGAGATCTGTATTTCATCTAAAAGCATTTTCAGGAAGGTTAATCCATAGATTAGATGCCAAATGCAAAAAAAAAAAAGCTGTAATATATTATAAGGTGTTTAAGGCCTTATGAGTGAATGGCAATATTTTATAGGCCTTAAGTAATAGTCCCTTGATGCGGGACTTAGAGATGCCACTGTAGATGTGATCAAATTGGGTTGATATGATCAAATTTTCTGGACCCGGATATTTCCAAAATTTCTGGATCTATTTTAACAGCCACCAGGTAATGCATTTTAATAATCGAGTCTTGAGGCCATGAATACATGAATGTTTCAGCATCAGAAATAGATAACATGTTGGTGGTAGAAGGTGGAAGGCTGTTTTAGTGACTCGAGAGGGAAGAATTGCTGTCCTATAGACCCTTTTTGAGTCGACGTCACGATTACGTCACAGCACAAGCTGGAGGAAAAACAGAGGGAGAACTGGAGGCGGCCCATTCAAACCAGCGCAGATTCAGCAACATAAGGAGCTTTAAATATAGTCTTGTTGTGATGTTGGGTGCCAGAATCGACATAGTACAGGCTCTGATTTGAAATTTTATCGCTTACCTGCTGCCACTGCCAGACAAAAACGGACAACTGTGATTAAAACGCGATAAAACCAGAGGACTGGACAGAAACGACCGTCAAAATGCTCGCGTTTGCAACGCACACTTCTTGTCAGAAAAGGTTCAATAAAGTATTGTCTTTTGTTGTTATGAGTGCGTCTATAGATTTCTTATGCATCTCACGATTATGTTGTGTATGAAATAATGTCTGTGTGCATGTGTGTGAAACAACAAACTTATGAGCTTAATCATTTGTAATTGTATTGTTATGAGTAATTGTGGCTTGGAATAATAATGTTTCTGTAAAAATAGTTGCCTGCTGAAATTGAAAATACATCTTCATGACTAGATAGACACTGTGAGTCTGTCTTAACTACACAGGTTAGATGTGAGTCAGTCAACCGGAGGGAATCCGGTCAGATCGTCCATGCTTCGAGGAAAAGCGTGCGCGGGTCGGCCGATCTGGTTTCGTCCATTAAAGTTAACCTTTTCAAATAACAATCGCGGCCCTGGACAGTGCGTGGCCTTACATATGTGGGTGAAATCGGATTTTCTCCAGTTATTGTTAAAAAACAAGCTAACAAACTTCATAGCTAGCGTTAGTGAAGCGGTCAGTGGAATCTTTCTGCCTCCAGCTAAGCTCCACCCACAGAAAAACGTCACAATGTTTACTAACAGAAAAAGGGTCTATATAGCATGCAGTTAACTTGGATAATTTAGAAATGTCATCTTGTCTAGAAGAAATGTAGAGCTAAGTATGATCAGCGTAAGTGTAATCTAATCGTGTTTCCGAGTAATATTTCCAAGCGGCTGCATAAGAAAAACAGCAGAGGGCCTAATACAGATCCTTGTGGCATGTATTATGTGCATTTTATAAATGTCTGATATGATAAATCATCAGAACATGAGAGAAACTGATCCTTCATATGCTTTTGTTATGAATCTCAGGTTGTTATGAATGCTGTATGCGCTGTCTGGGAGGAGTGCCGTACGTCTCTCTGGTGGCCACTCTACTGTGTTTCTCTGGCATTGCTCTATTCTGCGGCTGTGGACATCAGGCCCTGACTGAGAGCGAAAGACTTATTGAGACTTACTTCACCCGTGACCATCAGGACTACATCACCCTAGCATACCTGTGCGTGCCAGTAGCATCTCTCTACTTCAATTTTAAGTTTAAATAAAGCTTTTTAAGGTGTCAAAAGGGAATTTGTGCTTCGAACGATCAGTCATTTTAACATAATTTATTACAAACATGTCTCTCTCTCTCTCTCTCCTGTAGTATTGAGTATTTTCAGTACATCATCTATGGTCTGGCCTCCTTCTTCTCCCTGTACTGTATAGTCCTGCTGGCTGAAGGCTTTTACACCACTAGTGCGGCTCGGCAGTCATTCAGAGAATTTCGTAGTACAGTCTGTGGTCGCTGTCTCAGCACAACGGTGAGTGATTTGCAGTGTGAGTTTCACTTTGCATTGGCTACTTTGCAAAATGTTGCACCCTCATATTGTTACAAACATGTGCCTTTCTTCCTTTAATTAAAAGCGGAAATTTTAAAGAATTTGAACGTTGCACATTTCCATACGTTGAATGCATATAGTTACCAGAGGCTGCCAAGATTCTGATGCAGCTTTCATACCTCCTTTGCACTTCCGTATATTCAAAATTGGTGCATTATATTCAGTTTAAAGGGGTCATGAACTGCCTTTTTTATTATTTTATACTGTTCTCTGAGCTCCACTTATAATTTTATCAAGATTTTTGTATCAAAAACATCATGAATTAGAAGTAATACACTATTTGCGTTGCCTTTCTTTCTGATCACAACATTAGAAAAGAGTGGATGAACTTTATTTTTAATGAAGATCCAATCCGCATCAGTAAGAACTCTGTCCTCAACTATATTGGATCCAACAGGAATGTTGCAACACACAAGTGTGTAACTGTATTAATTACATGGTCACTGTTGCTTTGTTTGTTATTACAGATCGTTTGATATGTACTGAGTATTTATGCATTTTTAACCTAATTCACTGCAGCAGCCATCTATGAGGAATGTCTGCTGTCAAACATACACAGCTGTTAGTCAATCATAGCAGTGGGCGTTTACTTCTGAGTCAACAATCTGTCACGCCTATTCAAACAGAGCGCTCTGATATGGGGGGGAGGGGTCAAAAACAGGACAGAAAACAAGCTTCTGCGGAGGCGGTGCTTATCCACACTATTACATCATAGAGTGGCACATTCCACGAGCTGTCGTTTTGGCAGACTGCCTTCAATATAAGCTGTTTCTAGACTAACGAGAAAGTTTTGAGTTCTGAAACTTGCAGAATCTTTTTATAGCACAATGACCTCTCAAGGGAATTTTGGTTTCTCAGTTCATGACACCTTTTATGTTGAGCCATTTGTGTTAAACATGGTGAAATTCATCTCTTGAATATGCATAAATGCATTTAGTTTTTTCTTTTGTGAGAACTCTTTTAAAATAAAATGCATCAAACTGATATACGCATCCATTTCTTCCACAGTTCATCGTGATCACGTATTTCCTGGTTGTGGTCTGGTTGCTGGTGTTCTCCCTCTCTGCGCTTCCCGTCTACTTTTTCTACAACATGGCAAACACCTGTTACACTATCAACATCCTCTCTGAAACGCCCTCCAGCATCAACCAGCTGTGCATTGATGCCAGACAGTACGGTAATAGCCCCGCAATACATTTATCATATCTTTTCTGTCTCTTGACAGCTTAGAGATTTGATATCACGGCTCTGTAACAGTGATTAAATTCTCACTGACGCTCCAATGTCTTTTGAAGTGGCATGTGATTCTAACCGAACACAACAACACATGTTGGGTCAATGACATTTTTTTTTTTTAACTCAAGAATACATTAAAATACCATCATACTGAATTGAATACACCTTAAATACTTTAGATTTTAAAGTAAAAAATGTCAATGTGTCCTGACCTTGTAATGAGGAACATCATAAATGGAGGAAATTCATCATAAGAAATCTAGTAGTTTAATATGCACTATTATTATTTTGTCGAAAAAATAATTCAACAAAACTATTTCACTGCTTATTAATATTTGAAGAATTAGCAAGAAAAAAAACACAGGAATTTATCAGAAATTATCAGATAATTTGACCTTTTTATGACAAGATTAGGTTAATTTTAGTTTTTTTAGTTAAAATGTGGTGTGGTGTAAATCCCTAAAAACCTAAGTATGTTTATGAATTAATAATTATTTTAATAAAAATGTTAAATATTTCTTACCTTAATAATGATTAAGTTGTAAGGACAATGGTACTACTTTAAAGTAGCTAAATTCCTTGAAAATAAATGTTTAAATGAGTATATTTCCAAGAACTTGGCATATGAACAAAAAGAGTTTTCCTTTATCTTGGACATTATTATTCTCATTGACCCACACACGTGCACAAATATGACAGCACACACTTGGCCTTTCTGGCTTTACAGTGTTAAACTCTGTTCTCTTAATGTGGTGTTATTTAAACTGACACAAATTTCAATAAAACATCATCGTGCCTTGATGTTTTTCATGCTGTTACACTGTTTTATGTCTCTTTATCCCTAAGGTGTACTTCCATGGAACGCCGTACCAGGCAAGGCTTGTGGGATGACCCTGTCTAACATCTGCAAGACAAGAGAGGTAAGACGTGGCCCCAGGCGATGTACAATGTCTTCGTATAATGCTTTAGAAAACCTTCCTCAAAGCCTTGTCAAATCCAAAGCCAAGATCAGAGATTCACGCTGTGCAGTGAGTGTTTAGGATGTCACGTTTCTGACTTGTTTTTCAGTTTTTCCTGACCTATGATCTCTACATCGCTGCCTTCGCTGGAGCGGGGATGACAGTCTTGGCTCTGGTGAGTGTCCAGAACAGAAGACAATCGCACTGTGTTCTCATGACGCCATTCCCGTAGGTGTTGAGGAATTCTGTTCCTGCATTTATTAACCTCTTCTTGGGGTTGGCTGGGATTTATTGCTGTCAGAAATTTAGATTTTTCAGCTTAAACCATTTTCATTAAGCTAGTCATAGCAATATGGTAAAAACACTCTTACAACCATATTGTAACACTTAAATAATCTCACAGCAGTGTGTTGTAACCTTGTTTGTAAACGAATCTGCAGTAAAATGAAGTGAACACAGGACCTAGTTCTTACGTGTTTTACATAACTTGCCACTGCACCGCGTCTTGTTGTCTTCAGAACCATCTTTATCGTTTGATTTCTGTGTAGACCTGCATTTGCTCTCTCATAAACACTGCATGCATGAATCGGGGGGCAGGGCTAAACAGGCAGCGATGTAGAAGCAGGCGTTGATCATCATCTGCGGAGGTGGTGCTAATCCATACTGTCACATCATAGTCGTAAATTCCACAATCTGTCGTTTTGGCAGACTGCCTTCAAAATAAGCTGTTTTAGACTAACGAGAAAGTCATCTGAAACTTACAGGATGTAAGACGATAACTGTAAAGATAATGATAAAGATACAGTTCTCAAAAAATTGTTCACAATGTTAAAGAATAGCAAAGTCCACACCACAGGTACAACGATGATGGCATAGATAAACGATATCGTCACTTTCAGAACATTTTTTTTCCAGCAGATGAATGATAAAAACATTGACACCCAATCAGAATTTAATGCGGCAGATGAGAGGGTGCTTAGAATAAACAAACGATACTATCCGCTGGTGTGGACGCTAATATAGTTATCTTTAAAGTTGTCGTTCATTGTCTTGAATGGCTTTTAGCCACCACCCTGCAAACCACACAGAGCACCCTAGTAGCAACATTGTAATAACGTTAAAAAACACTTAAAGTAAAACCATAGTAATAGCTTTGCAACTACACCCTTGCACTGTGGTTTGGGTCTTCACAGGGAAAACACCACAGCTTTCTGATTCATCTCTGGTCACTGGGTCACATTTATTATCTTGTGTTTCTGTCTTTCTCTCTTCAGCTCACATACACTGTGTCCACCACCTATAACTTTGCGGTTCTGCGGTATCTGGGAAGGAAAGGCATCAGTCCGCGCTGTTAATGGCTGTTCTGTCCTGCAGCCCTTCTACGGTCACCATATTGGAGCACTTTAGAAATCCTCATCCTCTTCTTTTCCAACACAATTTCCTGATATTCTTTTACATTTTTTTGAATGTAAAGATTTACATATTTGGAATCTTTGCTCCAAACCATCTTTCATCTGATTTTTCTCCCGGTAATATTCTGCCCTCAGGTCTTCTGGGATGTTATAATTGTGTTAATGTAACAAAACATTATGTAACAGCATTGGGTGTGTAACAGATTCTTTATTTAATTTAACTTGTAGTTTGGTCACAAAAGTCTGTTGCCACCTAAATGAGTTGCATTTTCTAGACCGCTTATTTCCTACACTGCAAAAAATTTAGTATTGCTTAGTATTTTTGTCTTGTTTTCCATTACAAATATCTAAACATTCTTAAATCAAGATACAATTACTCAAGAAGCAAAATGACTTAAAGGGATAGTTCACCCAGAAATGAAAATTCTGTCATTAATTACTCACTCTCATGTCGTTCCAAAGCCGTAAGATGTTCGTTCATCTTCAAAACACAAAGTAAGATATTTTTGATGAAATCTGAGAGCTCTCTGACTCTGCATAGTCAGCAATGCAACTGAAATGTTCCCAGACCCAGAAACGTAGTAAGGACATCGGTAAAATAATCCATGTGACATCAGTGGTTCAGTAATTTTACGAAATTGCAAGAATACTTTTTGTGTGCAAAAAAAACAAACGACTTTATTCAACATTTCTTCTCCTCCAAATCACGTGAGTAATTAATGACAGAATTTTAATTTGTGTGAACTATATAATATAATAAAATAAATAAATAATAATAAATTGTGTTAATTTATGCTTAAACTGGGGGAGGGGGGGGGGGGGGGGGGGTCTTCCAATGGGGCATGAAAAATAATACTGTTTTCCATATAAATTTAGATAATTTTTCATACCCCAGTGGCATTATATTTCTTGTTTTTAGCAAAAACTAACAATATTTCTATAAATATTTCAGAAATCAAGACTTAATATCTTAAGTCATTTTGCTTCTCAAGTAAATTTATCTTGATTCAATAAGAAAACGATTAAAATGACTATTCTTCAGCACACAAACTGTGCGGTTAGCATTCACAATTAAAACTTAAATTATGGCCAATAGCAAGCTTCTTCTGCCACGATTATTTAATTTCTTCTTATTAGTTACAATATTGAGGTGGGGTTCCTGTGCTTTCATATCATAAATATAATCATGCCAACATGACTTGAAGGCAGCTATAAATATTTAATTAGATTTTTATCCTTTTTAGGTCAAGAGTGCATTCCTTTTTGTTTTTCAGATCTGATAGGATAGTTTGAGTTTTACTTTCTGTATCTGCTATCAAGTACCTAATCAAATATTTTCTTTACAGCTAGTATACGAGTCCATTTAAAACAGTCTATCCATAATTGAAATTACTAGATTAGACAACATATATATTCTTGTTTTAGAAAATAAAAGTAAAAAATAATAATTGGGTAGTACTACCACCACACCATAAGATTATTAGATGCTCAAAAAGAATCTCAAGGTGGTGATGGCTGGTTTCCTTGGTGACCATCCCTCACATCTGGTTGCCATGGAGAGACACAGCAATGTGTGCGGTTTTCTTGTGACCCCAGCACACTTTTTCTCACAGCCTCTTGAAAGGACTGAGAAAAGTCTATAAACAACGGATGAGCCCCTCTTTGTTTGAGGAAAGCCATGCTAGGGGTCAGTTTACGCGTCAGAAGGTATCGCCCACTGACAAAGAGGCTTCTGGGACTTTCCAGCTGCTTGAATAAAAGGCTTTTTGTGACCGGTGGACAGATGCGTCTGATGATGTTTGAGCAGGTATTTTGCCGCAGAGCGTGTCGTTACTAATAGTGTTTCCTGATCTTTCACTGAAAATTGAGAGCAAAAGTCACTTCGGTAGAAACAAATTGGAAAAAGTCAACCTTATAGCTTCATTTTGTTTGTTTTCTGTAGATGCTTTATTTACAAAAGGTAACCAATTCAGGATGTTTTAATTAGATTATTTCATCCTGAGCATTTTTTATAATACATGTTGGATGCTTGATCGCCCCGTAGCGTTTGGTGATTTTAGTGTAGACTGAAAGCAGTAGTTCACCTAAATAGTTCACAAATGAAAGCTGTCATCGTTTACTCGCATGCATGTCGTTCCAAACCCGTATCGCCTCACTAAACGCAATAAATCTTCTGAAGTCACACAACTGAAATTGAACTTGTCCCTTGAAAAACATGCCCTTCAACATACTTCTAAATGTCATTTGTGCTTTGTTGTATTCAAATTTGACTCGACACAATTTTATTGCAAGACATTGATATTAAACAATTACAATACATCATAGAAGGCTTTAGATGTGGTGCACAAGTCATACGGACTACAAATGTTTATGGTTATAGAGCACTTTCTATCATTGTATTAAAAGAGCAGCATGAACATTTTTCAAAATATCTTTTGTTGCACGGTTGAAATGAAGGCGTACAGGTTTGGAGCAACAGTTTTCATGTGAATGGTTAATGTTGCTTTGTAACTCTAATTATCAGGAGATCATTGTAGTTATTGTATAACGCTGTCTTTTGCTGAATTTCCAATTAATCAGCTATTTCTTTTTATTCATCAAATGGTTTATTATTAGCACTAACAGTGTCTCTTAGCTATGTTTTTGTACAGACTCGGCTCAGGTTTCTTATTTTAACCTGCTGCTCGGCTGCACAGTTTGTTGGTGCATTGGTACTGTAAAAACTGATGTCTGGGAGCGTTAGCAGGAAATAAAGGTCAATGCCTTTCACCAATGATTCATGTGTTTTGTTATTCATAGATTCACTGTCCACTGCATCTAGCAGCATGGCAGCTTGTTTTCAAGGAGAGGCTGAACACGAGTGTTAAATGAGCACAGAGGAAGTCTCTGTTCTCCTTATGTGCTTCACGCAGCTGATGTGTGACGTGTGCAGTTTCTACTGACTAAATGTGGTTTGGTTATTATTCCATTATTCCATGTTATGAAATAAACAGTATATTTCAGTTATGACGTTTATGTTACCTGGTTAAACAGGAAAGAGCATTTTGTTTAACATGTTGAAAACTATGACAGTATAAACCACACAATATGATCGCTGTTGCAGTTTATTTATTCATCGCACTGGATTCTTGCAAAGTAAATTTGCAAACAAAAGAAGTCTCGACCTCCTTATTGCACTGGAGATGACGTGAAACAGTAGGGTAACACAACTCCTGCTTTCAAAACACCACAAATTTAGTCCATTTAAAGATGTCTGTTAGCATGTCGGTAAATACAGTATTACCCAGAACAAAGCATACGAACACTGGGGCACCAACCTTACACAAATCAAACTGTAAAAAGAGACAAATATTCAGTACATTCATTGCAGTAATGCCCTTAATTAACCACAATTCATCCCCCACAATTCTGTACCATGGTCGTGACTGGTCACACTGACAAATGAACATCATAAAATATGGTATTATTAATGAAATACAACACTCTTGTGAACTGTAACATCATAAATACTGTGGCAGGAATGCTACAACACCAGCTCGAGCGAAAACAGCTTGAGTGAATCTCACGAAAAACATCCAGGTTAAATGCAAAAAACATTAACCATCCTAAAAATAGGGTTTGTTTCCTTTACAATGCAACTACCTCTGATCTTGAGGTGAAATATGACCTGGACATTTCTTCATGAGAAAGCTTTAGTTTGACATTTAAGTTGACATTGACTCCTCAAAAGACATCTGTAACACACTTCTGCATCCTGTTGTGATTTAACACAGAGAATCTTTCCATTGTGTCATACAGATCTGATTATAGTGTAACATTTCTTCACTGTAAATCCAAATGTTTGGTACCTTGATTTGCTGGAAATCTCTATCGGTAAATAGACAAATACTGATTTTCCAATATTAGCAATGAATACATTCCTGCGTGTTCAGCAGGTTGAGTTTGAGAAACAGTGTTGCATCTATTTCCGTGTCACAGTGTACCAATAATTGCTATGAGCATGTCCATCAACAAAAACAACATACAGTAACAGCATACAGTTTCCCGTGTTTTACATGTATAACGAATGTATGATAGCAGGCAAGGTCTGTAAACAGAAACACGGCTACATGTTAAGCATTAATGCAAGAGACAGAAGCGTTCGAGAACATCAGCTGTCTCTCTAGTTGTAATGAGACTTACAGCAGTATGTAGAGTAAAGGCTGAGAAAACATTCATCTTCAGGGAAAAGCACTAGGAAATAAGTCAATATTATAAAAGATATAAGTTAAAGTACCTATAAATGCACTAAATCAAGGGTCATTCACAAGTGACCTCTAAACACGGTCAAAGGTCAGTGCAAGATACTAGGAACCATGTGCTTTGGTTTCATATCAACATTGGTCTGACAGAGGAAACAAGGAATGTGAACTAATGTATCATCTGGTCTGCTGTAGACGTCCAAAGAATGATCTGTGCATTTGTCTAAGCCACATTCCTGAGTCATTTACTGAATCAGATGTGGTCTAACCCCTCAAACTGACCAACACACACACACACACTCCTCTTCATCAAACACTACAGCATTGCTGCCCAGATCCAACATGCAGTAAAATAGCTCAAATACACACAAAACTACCTGACAACTAAACCAAACAATATACATTACACATCTAAAACAAACTCACTGTACCTTACAGAACAATTTAAAAATAAACTAATCAAAATAAACACTAAATGATTTTCATCTTTCGATACTACGACGAAAGAAATTCCCTTTCTGTCTAAAACTAGTGCTGTGCTGATGCATCTCAGACTATTTGTTGTCAATACGCTAATCTGAGGTTGTTTGTTTTACTACATGTACCATAAAACTTGAGAATCAGTCATATTTCAACCCAAAACCAACAAAAAACAATCGTCAAGAGTGCAAAGGTTTCTAATCATATCATTGCTTCATGTGTGGACACATTATTTTCCATAATTATTAAAACCAGCATAAAATGCTACAATAACAGATCATTTAGGCCTACAGCTGAAGTAATACTTTATAAAGGAAAGTTACATGTATTTGTTGTTTTAATGTTACAGTAATGATCATGAGCTTTTAAATGCGTTATATTATCACGAAAATAATGTCATGGTCAAAAATATGCTTAATTTTCTTTTTTTAAATTGTAATATCTTATTTATTCTTTAATAATATTTTAGGTGAAATATGACCCAAACATGTTCTTCACACAAAGAATAACTTATTAGCAAAATGAATTAAAAATGCATTATTTCTTTCAATGCTCTTTCTCTCAAACAATATTTCATTACCGATAACAGTGGTCTGCAATATGTGACTCTGTGGGTTATGCATTTGGAAATATCTGGAAATATCAGTACCACAATATAATAGCTCAATAGGAAGATGGTCCTCCTGGGACATTCGTACTTGACAAGACGTAATTACGACAGCAGGTGCGTTCAAGTCACTTTGGTCGGAACAAGATGGCCATTTAACTTTTCTACAATAAAATTCAACGATTTTTTCAACTTTACACATGCACATGACGTCATTGCTGTGGTGTGAAATGCAGCTGGAGGGCAGGAAGTGATTTTTCTCCATACAAGGATCCGTCTGCGCTCTTATCGCTCTCGCTGTACTTTGATGTCATTCTGCGCAGCGCCGCTTCAAGTCGAACACACCACTGCATCTCACACTTTTTTCACCGACACGCCCCAAACTCAGAAACTCGGGGCTTAAAGAAAATATTAAGTTTCCCACTTATAATATGCAAACCCGTTTCTGCCACTGAATAAAAAAGGTAATTGTGACTTCTCACAATTCTGACTTTTTTTTCTCATGATTGCGAGTTTACATCTTGCAATTCTGACTTTTTTTCTCGTGATATAAACTTGCAATTGCGAGTTATAAAGTTAGAATGGTGAGACATAAACTCTCAATTGTGAGATAAAAAGGTCGCAATTACCTTTTTTATTTTTTTTTATTCAGTGCCAGAAATGGTCTTCCATATATTAACGACTCTGTAGTGACGTTCATGTGTGTTTAACTCGTAAATACGATCTATCCAACATGACTTGAACGCACCATTAGAGGCACCTTAACAGCAGGACGAGCGAGCAACTTTACGATTTCCGTGGAGATCGATGGAGCTGCTCAGCAGGTTGTGGTCGATGGGATCCTCGCTGGCCAGGACTTCCCGGACAGCAGCCTCGAAAGCAGCCCCCACGTTCGTGTCATCCTTGGCGCTAGTCTCGAAGTACGGACAGCAGCCATTTTCCTCACACCAAGCCCGGGCCTCCTCCTCGCCGACCTCCCGCTCCTCCTTGTCCACTTTGTTCCCCAGCACCACAAAGGGGAAGCGCTCCGGGTCTCGTACGTCTGAGTAATACATGAACTCCTTCTTCCAGCATCCCAGGTTCTGGAAGCTCTGCAGGTCATCCACGGCGAAGGTGAGCAGGCAGCAGTCCGCCCCGCGGTAGAAGGGTGTGCGCAGGCTCTTGAAGCGCTCCTGGCCCGCCGTGTCCCAGATCTGCAGGGTGACCAGCCGGCCGTCGATCTCCAGGTCACGGTTGAGGAACTCCACACCGATGGTGTGGAACGACTGCGAGTCGAAGCGGTTGGTCACGTAGCGGTTCATCAGGGAGCTTTTGCCCACACCGCCGTCCCCCAGGAGAATGACCTTCAACAAGAGGCTCTTCCCGCTCATAACGGCCCCCGGTGCCACAGGTCTTCACTGTAGCCTGACAAACACACGCAGAGGCATTTACATTGAGTCATTTAGCAGGTGCTTTTATCCAAAGCGACTTACAAATGAGGACAATGGAAGCAATCAAACCCAATAAAAGAGCAATGATATGCAAGTGCTGTGACAAGTTCATTCAGGAACGAAACATTTTGTCATGTTGCTCAGAGACGCAAAACTGTGCTTTTTGTTGGCAAAATGGAGCAAGACAGGCAATATGGTGTCTAAAACGTAAATCTCTTAATATTAACTTATTGTTTATTGAACTGTTGTATAAAATGCGCACGTACAGTGCTCTAGTCCAGACTTCATCACGTAATGTATGCGTGCACTCCGCAGGTGTTTTGTTTGGTTTTTGCAAAATACTCGATAATGTCAAATTACATATCGCTAAAACAACAATTGTGATATTATCGCAGACGATATATATCGCACACCCCTAATTTAAACAGGATAATCTTATACCATGATGTAAAAATACAAAGAGTGAGAAAATATATTCCCTTCATTGTAATTAACAACATGAAGTGCACTAAACATTATATTATATCAAGGTTTCCCAAACTGGGGTTCATAAAGGAAGGGTTTATGAGTTTAATGAAAGGCTAACAAATAAATAAATCATAAAAATGTTAAATTAAAATAAATCATACACTTACTAAAAAAGATGAAATATTTTATGTTTACCTGCATGCCATATGACTATTAACCAATGTCAGAGAACCATCAACATGCAAATGTGATCATTAATTATTAAAATATTTATTTTAAAATCTCAGGGGTACTTAAAGGGGTCACAGATTATGATTTCACTTTTTTAACTTTAGTGTGTAATGCTGCTGTTTGAGCATAAAAAACATCTGCATGTTGCTCAAAGTTCAATGCGAGGGGAGATGTTGTGTTTTACAGAATTGCTGATTGACCACCCTTTAAAGTAAATATATCAGGTGAATGAGGTTCAGATGACAAGAAGTTTGAGAAAGTCTGCTAATTAGAAATAACGAGAATTTGTGCATTTTAATTAGTTTGAAAGACAAAAGCCTTTCAATAATGCATAATAATACATGGTTAAATAACCTACTAAGTGATAATTCAAATAAAAATGAATGTGTTCATCAGTAGTTGATGCAATGTTGAAACACTTCTTAAACCTGAAATGATTTTTGTAAATCATTGGTCAAATCCTCTGTCGCCACCTGAATAATGACTGATCTCTGTGTGAATGACAACACAACTGGAAGACTTTCTGAGTGTATATAAGCGGTAGGCTATTTACATTTACATTTATTCATTTAGCTGACGCTTTTATCCAAAGCGACTTACAATTGCTATATATGTCAGAGGTCGCACGCCTCTGGAGCAACTAGGGGTTAAGTGTCTTGCTCAGGGACACATTGGTGTCTCACAGTGGATTCGAACCCGGGTCTCTCACACCAAAGGCATGTGTCTTATCCACTGCGCCATCACCACCCACAAGGGAAAGGAACATTTAAAAGATAAAAAATAGGAATTAGAGAGAATCAATAAATTATTCATTTATTGCTATTGTGTGAATAATATGAAAGCATGTAATCAATAGTCTGATCATGCGTATTTTAAAATGTAATTTACTCTATAAGTACTTTTGGAATCTGATTATGTAAACAAGTATGTTGTAAACAAGTTTACCAAATAAGCCAGGTTTATTTCAGTTAGGGTTAGTCTGACATATTCTCAGTTGATTTTGGTTCAAAGTAAGTCAGACTGAAATAAGCCTGGTTTATTTGGTAAACTTGTTTTATGAAACAGGCCTCTGGACAACAATTAATCCTGATTAATCGCATCCAAAATAAAAGTTGTGTACATAATATGTGCGTGTATTTATTATGTATATATAAGTACACACATATACAGCATATATTTAGAAAATATTTACATGTATATATTTATATTCATATAATATTTAATATATAAACGTGACATATTTTTCTTAAATATATACATGCATCTGTGTGTTTATACTAAATATACGCAGTACACACACATATATTATGTAAACAAAAACTTGTATTTTGGATGCGATTAATCATTTGACAACACTAATATGGGGGGGGGGGGGTCAGTCAAATTAATTTTTACTTTGTTTATATAGATTTTCTTTTTTTTACCCAATGAACATAAGGAAACTGATGAATGAATGAATGAATGAATGAAGGACAAATACACACACCATGACTTTCAATCTTAAAGAAACAGCAGATGAGCTATGAAAGTCTAAACCTCTCCAAACAACGAACGGCAGATAATGGTTGTTTATCTGGTGACTGACCCCGAGACTTTGGCCAGGAGAGCACGTGGATTGGTTAAACACAGGACTATTTCAGCTTTTATGCTTTTGCAAAGATGAAGACCAGTGTGTGACAATATGATCTAATGTGAACATTTCCTGCTTCATCACATATTCTAGCTTGGTTACCGTGTTATTGCAACAAAATTGTCCTACAGTCAAACCAAAAATGATTTAAACACCAGATATCATTTTTGATATTTTTACTAGTGGGTGTAGTACCAGTCAAATTTGGGATCAAAAATTATTCAGACACTTTGACCTGAGCATGTTTTGCTGAAGTGTTTTCCTTTAATTGCTAATGCAACCTTTTTCCACCACAGCCTGAACAGAATGAAGCATTGCTTGGTAACTGGTCGACCTAAATTGGTTTTATCTAAAAGTGTTCTTAAATTTGACAGCTGACAGCTATTCAACCGAATTCATTACATACCTTTCTATCAAAGTTATCAAGATCAATTTGTTCTGACAGTTTAACTCTGAGTTCTTGTCATATGTGACCCTGGGGCAGTCTGAAGTCGCTGGGGTATATTTGTAGCAGTAGCCAAAAATACATTGTAAGGGTCAAAATTATTGATTTTGTCTTTTATGCCAAAAATCATTAGGATATTAAGTAAAGATCATGTTCCATGAAGATATTTCGTACATTTCCTACTGTAAATATATCAAAACTTAATTTTTGATTAGTAATATGCATTGCTAAGAACTTCATTTGAACAACTTTAAAGGCCATTTTCTCAATATTTAGATTTTTTTGCACCCTCAGATTCCAGATTTTCAAATAGTTGTATCTCAGCCAAATATTGTCCAAACCATACATCAATGGAAAGCTTATTTATTCAGCTTTTAGATGATGCATAAATCTCAATTGACACTTATGACTGGTTTTGTGGTCCAGGGTCACATTTTATTACCATTTTCTAAACTATAGTGAATAAACTGTGATATAATGATATATATATATATATATATATATATATATATATATATATATATATATATATATATTTCTCTAAAGGTGCAAAATTTTGCAAGCAATATCAATAGGAATCTGTGGCTTTGTGTGAAGAAGAAAAAGCTTCCCCGCAGACATTTAGCACAGTGGTCAATCAACAGATGTTTTGGCCGCAAGATTTTGCTGAATATTTGCCACAATAATTTACCATTTCCTCTATATTAGAATAACAATTATATCACACAAATGTTATACTAATTATAAAACAAATGGATCACGGTAATTATCTAACAACTGCTATTATTGTTAGTACTCTAAAATGATAATAAATGAACCAAGGATTTCTTTAATCCTTTTCAGACTGTCATTTTCATATCTTTTTGGTCATCTGTGGCTAACACCAGGTGTTCTGTTGAGAAGTAAGGCGAGGGAGATTGTTGTGACTCAATTTCATAGGCAACACTTCTAAACGCCCAAAAACATACTACACGATACTGACAGAAGAAAGTGCAATATGCTGTAGTTTTTTAATAACTTAAAGCGTTTACTTGCGTATTTCTTGTAAATACGTCTAAAGCATGCGCATGCGCACAAGTGCATGACTGCTGTGTTTTTAGCATACGAGGTTTATCTTTATTACTCTCACTATTATTGCTCATTATAACTTAGCTCGTACTATGACTAATAAACATGGTTGATGCTTTTACGTTAGCATTAATCATATACGTATTCTCAGCCCTGTTAGCTCACTTTAGCTATATGACTAGCACAGTTTTAGATGCTTTATTAAATAAACTGCAGCACTGTTACGCATACGTGGACATACATACAGGAGGAAAATAACCACTTTGCTCCTAAATGACTTGAATCGTGTAAAAATACTCTCTGAATTACCTCATATTGTACCGCGAGCAGTGCTGCTGGCTGCTGAGATTCACGCGCTGCGTGCGCGCGCTCGAGAGAGAGAGACAATGTGTGCTTAAGCACAATTCATTTTAATTGCTCATTTGTTTATTTACATAAGTTCAACTAGTATTATATACTAATAAAAGGCCAAATAAATTAGTATAATTATAATAATAAAAACTATAATTCCTCTGTTTGTAATTCTCATCCAGAACTCTAGGTGGCAGTAATGCTCCATGCCGCAGCAGCATCTTGTGTCCAGAGGCGAGGAAAAACAGTGGAGCATGCGTCTGTCCTGCACTGAAGCAAGGAAGTCTGCTGTCAGATCATGTTGTATGGAATATAAACGTCTGTGTTTGCGCTTTGTCGGAAATGTGCTTTTATATTCTTCTTTGGCTGTGCTTCAAACATAGTGTGCTCCACACCTTGAGTGCATTTCTGGATATAATAGGTGCATATGATGGCCAAAAATGCTGTAGAATAAGGCTGGTGACTAGGTTTTGCCATTATGATTACCAAAATGAATGTCTAAGTTAGGTACTTTAGTAGGTTTTGAGACCACAATGCCCAAAAAGCTCATTGTGTTTTGAAATACGGCCATTTCTTTTAGTTTACCCCATATTTATTACTGTACATGTTCCTAAATGTTCTATAGTTTCCAGGACATTTTTATTTACCTGCCTGGTCTGGCTGGAGGTTCAGATTTTTATTTGCCCTTTTAACATTTTTGGCCCTAGCTCTGCAAAAAAAAAAAATAATAATATATATATATATATATATATATATATATATATTAAAACAAAGATAAATAAATTAATAAAAATAAAGTTGTTTTTATTGTTTTTGACCCATGTAACCGTATTGTTTTCGCTGTAATTTTAGATACCTAACTAACAAAATATAAACATTATTAAAGAAAAGTAAGCAGTCAATAATAAAATAAACAAATTACAGCAAATAGCAGACGTAAATACAACAGAACAAAGATACAAATGTAATAAATAGTGATTTTTCAGTCTTTTGTTGTTTGACATTAATCAACATTTATCTTTGTGTTTATGTGATACTCGCAAAGACTGAAGTCTTACATAATTTTGTGTGTTAAGACCCTAAACCAAACTCCGTTGCAAACTCTCTTATTACTTGTAACAATCTAACAAAATATGTAAATATGGGAATGGTAACGTTAATAAACATTGGTCTTTGCTTTCATCAAACAGGCTTATTTCTGGTATTGTAGGCTCATATTGTAAGTGCAAGCAATTAACACAAGCACAAACTGCGTGTCTAATTCAAATGTAATTTCCCACATTTACAAAATCAGGCAATTATTTTTGTCCATTAATGCAGATGTCTTCTTAGATCACTGTGTGTCACCATCAGTGTAGTGCCGTGATATTTGTAGTGTTTGTATCTGCTCGGCCATCGCCACGGGAAATGAGGGCTGCGTCCCAAATCACATACATGTGCATCTCAGAAAATTAGAATACGGTGAAAAAGTACATTTTCTCTTGTAACTTATTTCAAAAAGTGAAACTTTCATATATTTTAGATTCATTACATTCAAAAGTGTTTGTTTTAATTTTGATGATTAGAGCTTACAGCTCATGAAAGTCAAAAATCAGTATCTCAAAATCAGAGTATATTCACAGCATTCATGAAATAGTCCTTGGATGATCTGCTATTTCAGGCAAGATTCTGAAGTGTGCACCTGATGAACACTTTACTATCCTATCAGGATATTTTCCAACCTTTGGGACCAGATTATTTATACCCGCTGTAGAATAGGTCATTCCAGTATGACACAAGTTTTTAATATTAGCATGTTTTATTAGATTGTGCTGGTTTTACCCGGTGCGAGAACTCAGAAATCAGTTAACTCTTTTGAAGAGCTTTTTGCAGAGTTAAGCCAAATACAGTTTGAGTTTTTAGCAAAAATATATCAGTACAAATCTGATATAATTTAGCCATACATTTTCTCGCCATGAAAACAGCCACAGAAGCTGGCATGGCATTAAACACAAACAAACTATCCCATGAGGCAACGGGAGAGGATTTGTGAATGGCAGTGACACGTGACACCGGTAGGTCACACCAGCAACAATGACAACATGATGAATGGAGTGAAACCTGATCACATTCATAGTACACGCATTCATACTAAGAACATACTTTTAATGGTCACTAAGTAATTACTTCTTCAAAAGAAGAACCTACTCAGAGTGTGTGCGATTTTGTATGCAATCGAGGAGGTCTCACCCAAAAATAAAAACAGTAACACTTTATTTTAAGGTGTCCATTTATACAGAGTAATTAACTAGTTAAGTACTTAGTAGTACCCGTTGTACTTACATGAAATAAAATGTACTTACCATGTAACTAAGTTATAGAACAGCCTGTAATTATAGTTTGTAATTATGTAGATGTAATGGGCAGCTACTGTTGCACATATGTATCAGACCAAGTCTGTTACACAACTACTTATTTAACAAAAAAAGATTGTTACATACGTGTTGCAGACTTTATACAACGTAATCATAAATGTAAGTACATAGACATAAGCTACTTAAAATAAAGTGTATCAAGATTGTACTTAAGTGTACTTCATGTGTATCTATACTGAACACCTTATCCAGCTGCACCTTAGTTTGATTTAACCCACCAGTACACAGCTTAAATACATGTAATACTTTTCTAATTACATTACAATTACAGAATATTACACAGGCATAAGCTACTTAAAATAAAGTGTATCAAGATTGTACTTACAGTATCTCACAGAAGTGAGTACACCCCTCACATTTTTGTAAATATTGTATTATATCTTTTCATGTGACAACACTGAAGAAATGACACTTTGCTACAATGTAAAGTAGTGAGTGTACAGCTTGTATAACAGTGTAAATTTGCTGTCCCCTCAAAATAACTCAACACACAGCCATTAATGTCTAATCCGCTGGCCACAAAAGTGAGTACGCGTGAAAATGTCCTGTTCCACTCAGAACAGGCCTCGCCATGGACGACCAAAGAAGTTGAGTGCACGTGCTCAGCGTCATATCCAGAGGTTGTGTTTGGGAAATGGACGTATGAGTGCTGCCAGCATTGCTGCAGAGGTTGAAGGTTTGGGTGGTCAGCCTGTCAATGCTCAGACCATACGCCGCACACTGCATCAAAGTGGTCTGCATGGCTGTCGTCCCAGAAGGAAGCCTCTTCTAAAGATGATGCCCGCAAACAGTTTGCTGAAGACAAACAGACTAAGGACATGCATTACTGGAACCATGTCCTGTGGTCGCCTCTGGCTTGCTTAGTTGGGGACACTTCATTTCCAGCGATATCGTCGACCTGATTGCAAAGACACTATTTAAACTGAACTGAGCTGGATGATGACATCACTGAATTCAATAATGAAATGCCTTTAACTGAAAATCTTTTTTTTAATCTTTTCATTTTACATTATTGACACACTATTTTCCTTTTTTGATATTGTGCAGTTGCTTTGACACAATTTACATGGTTAAAAGCACTATATAAATAAAGGTGACTTGACTTGACTTGATGAGACCAATATAAACTTATTTGGTTCAGATGCTGTCAACAGTGTGTGGCGGCAACCAGGTGAGGAGTACAAAGACAAGTGTGTCTTGCCTACAGTCAAGCATGGTGGTGGGAGTGTCATGGTCTGGGGCTGCATGAGTGCTGCCGGCACTGAGGAGCTACAGTTCATTGAGGGAACCATGAATGCCAACATGTACTGTGACATACTGAAGCAGAGACTGGGCCGCAGGGCAGTATTCCAACATGATAACGACCCCAAACACACCTCCAAGACGACCACTGCCTTGCTTAAGAAGATTTTATAAAGGCTATATGTTCAGCTGTGTGCATATATGAAAAATTAAGTATACTTTGTTCTTAAAATCCAAATTATCATCATAATTTGTCTTCTCCTTAGATTGACTCGTATGGGAAGTGCCTTAATAACAAACCTCTGCCTGACTATCTGGAGGACACCAGCACAGCCACTGGTGAAGACAGGCGCTTCATGAGTTTCGTCGGCCGTTATAAGTTCCACCTGGCCCTGGAGAACGGCCTGTGTCCCGACTACATGACAGAGAAGCTGTGGCGTCCCATGCACCAGGGCTGTGTGCCCATTTACAGGGGCTCATAATCGGTGGCCGACTGGCTGCCGAACAATCACTCCGCTATCCTCATTGACGATTTCCCCTCTCCACGGGACCTGGCGGAGTTCATAAAGACTCTGGATCAAGACGATGCAGAGCACTCGCGCTATCTGGAGTACAAAACGCCCAGCAAGATCACTAACCTGCGTCTGCTGGAGGGGCTGGAGAGCAAAGAGTGGGGCGTCAACGACATGAGTAAACCAAACTACCTGAACGGGTTTGAGTGTTTTGTGTGCGACAGAGAGAACGAGCGTCTGGCAGCAGTGAAAGCGCACAGGAAGAACCCACAACAAAACTTGCCGCCTCAACCAAAGATGGCCAACAGCTCACACATGGGCAGCCCATTGCCCAGTCCTGGATATGGGCCTGTGGAAAGTATTGACCCAAATGATAGGCAACCCGATTTTAAGTATCACTATTTCAAATACAGTGACCTCAACTAATATTGGCACTCTTGGTAAATATGAGCAAATGGCGGCTGTGAAAATAAATCTGCTTTGTTTATCCTTTTGATCTTTCATTCAAAAAATTCACAATTTTTACCTATCATTGAAGTACAACAATTGAAAGTGGGGGTGGGGGAGGATCTCATTATGAAATAAATGCTTTTCTCTAGTTCATGTTGGCTACAATTATTGGCACTCAATTAATGCAACGTCCTTTTCATTGGAAGTCATGGCCTAATGGTTAGAGAGTCGGACTTGTAATCCAAAGGTTGCGGGTTCGAGTCTCCGGCCGGCAGGGATTGTAGGTGGGGGGAGTGAATGTCCAGCGCTCTCTCCACCCTCAATACCACGACTGAGGTGCCCTTGAGCAAGGCACCGAACCCCCAACTGCTCCCCGGGCGCCGCAGCATAAATGGCTGCCCACTGCTCCGGGTGTGTGTTCACGGTGTGTGTGTGTGTTCACTGCTGTGTGTGTGTGTGCACGTTGGATGGGTTAAATGCAGAGCACGAATTCCGAGTATGGGTCACCATACTTGGCAGAATGTCACTTCACACTTCACTTTTCCCAAGATAACAGCTCTGAGCTTTCTCCTATAATGCCTGAAGAGATCAGAGACCATTCCTTCATACAGAATCTCTCCAGACCCTTCAGATTTACAGCTCATTCTCTTCAGTTCATCTCACTCATTTATTTTCTGTAGGGTTCAGGTCAGAAGACTGGGATGGCCATGGCAGAAGCTCAGTAACATTAAAGATCCAGCAGTATATTTAACCGTGGATGAGGTACTTTTATCCCTGTTTGTACTAAACCCATCTGGTGGGTTTGTTGCCATTTTATTTTTATTTTTTTCATCTGACCATAGAAACCAGTGCCATTTGAAGTTCCAGTCGTGTCTGACAACTGAATTTGCTGGAGTTTGTTTTTGGATGAGCTAGGAGAATTTTCCTTGAAACCCTCTCAAACAACATGTAGGGGATGTTTGATATTTTAGGTTTCTGACCCCGAGACTCAACTAATCTCTGCAATTCTCCAGCTGTGATCCTTGGAGAGTCTTTGGCCACTCAAACTCTCCTTCTCACCGTGCATTAGGCAGAAATCTTCCAGGCAGATATTTAGTTGGTTGGGACCTCTTAATTATAGCCCTGATGGTGGAAATGGGGATTTTCAATGCTTTTGCTCTTTTCTTACAGCCACTTTCTATTTTGTGAAGCTCAACAGTCTTGTTCTGCACATCAGAATAATATTCTTAGGTTTTTCTCCTTGTGATGGATGATTAAGGGAATTTGGCATTTGTGTTCCTCATATTTATAATCCTGTGGAACAGGAAGTCATGGCTGGACAATTTCATGCACCTAGTCACCCTGGTGTGCTAAAAAATGTAAATATGAATGGGAATATACTTTAGAGATATTTTACTCATAAGAATTTCTAGGGCTGCCACTTGCCAACATGCATTGGAGAAAAACATTTATTTCATTATGAGATTTTATCTCCACTTTCAATTGTTTTACTTCAATGTTAGGTTAGAATTTATTTTTATTTTTTTTTAATGTAAGATCAAAAAGATCAACGATGCAGATTTATTTTTACAGCTGCCTTTGCTCCAATGTTAGTGGAGGGCACTGTATGTGCATTTCTCTCTAAAATGCATCACATTTAAGTTGAATGTTTTGTGAATGTTGTTTTAAATCAAGACATGGATTAGAGTGAAACTGTGAAGTGTGCTTGTTCTCAGCTGCTGGCTCCAGATGTGGCCGCAGGACTACTGGCAGAGTCTGGATCAAGCAGAGGGTTTGGAGTCACTCATCAGACACAATGTGTCAGATCCGTCGTTATTGGGGCAGCATATACAGAGCATCGCTGTGAGGAGAGCCAGAGGCCGATGAGATGAACTCAGGACTCATCCTCGTCACAGATCAAAACTTCCTCTGACAGCTCAAGACTGAAATATTTCTGGAAACAATTTGGCAATCCACCCAAGGCTGATGAGCCATTTTTCGTTTTGAAAATTCTTGGAGTTTCTAATCAAATAATAACAATCACAATAATCTTGTTACATTTAAATATTTCCCATCAGTATTTTGTATTACGCATTCATAATGAATGTTATTGAGCTATATGTTAATCTGAAAGCTTCAGCAGATGTTGAACAACACAGCTCACAATCACTCAGGCTTGCTTGCAGTTTGTCACAGACGTTCTCATAGATGGATATCACTGCAGTTATGATGAACAAAGAATAATGGTTTCTTTGCATGAGGGTCTCGGAAGAATGAATCTCATGAAACACATCAAGGTCAAGTTTAACTACAAAAGGAAAAATTACTGCATAAAGTAAAGCAACCCCCTTTTTGGATCATTAACATGAGAGTTAAGCACATGATAGATCCAAAATATGTTGATTATATGGATGTTTTTGTACAGTATAGCATTTATTCACATGATGGGAATTTGGCTCGTATTGGAGCGAAGGTTGTTTGTCAGTCACAATTGAAAAATAATGTAAAAAATGTCACAATTTTTGCAAAAATCATGCAAAAATTCATAAATAGGTATACTTTTTTCTACAACCAAAATCGAATGTTCCTTTAATTTTTTTTTTTTTTGGGGGGGGGGGGGGGGGGGGGGGGAAGAATTTTTTCTTCTTTTTTTGGGCCTGTTCTTGAGATTCTCCTATAACACTCCTGGGACTTATGTCTTGACCTGTTTATATGCTTGTGTACCTCAGTATTTCTTATGCAATATTTATATATTTATGTTTTTTATTGCACATTCTTGTAACAAAACAAAAGGAGAATTTGACTTCAATTCAATGAGAATTTTGCTTTAATTGTGAATATCGATGCAGAATACATATTTTCATAACAGTGCTACTAAAACAGTTATATCATTTCTTTAAAATGGTTTCTGATTATTAAATACAACAAAGATATAAATTCGTATAGTCTTGACTAAACATTTAAAGGAATCCAATCGGGGAAAAAAAACCCTAGATGCATTGGAACAAGCATTCATAGCACAAGAAAAGCTTTTTATGATATTCAGAAGGTATTCTGCACAGCTGCATGTCAGCGGTACGAACAGTGGGGGAAAATAAAGAGGAACGTGTTTTGTGTCAGTAACAAGTCTAATTCCTATTCAAATAAGCAAGTTAGCTATACTGTTGAGGGATATTTCAGGCAGTGTAAGCAGATCTCCTTAAAGCACATTGGAATAGCAGCTCTCACAATGGACCGTCCCACGATGGAGAAACATGTTGTAGAGTAAATCTCCCATTGGTTTACTGCAAATACCACACTGGGGTGGGGGGGAAGAAATTCAATATATATTTTCATTAAAGCATATTGTTGTCATATATTAAGTACAGCAGTGTAGCATATCACAAACATGCTAAAATGCATCCAGCATATTGAGCCATACAAATAAGAGAGGTGTCTGGGAAAAAAGAGAGTCCTTTGTGTGAGCGGATATTGTTGCGTACCTTAAAGCAGGATGGGTGACAGGATATGTTCAGGTGCTCAATGGTGATTTTGGCATCATTTCCCACCATTTCTCCACAGTATGTACAGGGAGTCATATCACTTCTAAAAAGACCAAATGAGGTCATTGTTTAGAGCTCGTATGACAAACTAAGAAAAATCCCATTTACTCACACACATAACTGTTTGTGCAGTAAATGATATATAAGCACGCTTAGAACAGTCTATCATATATAATACACTATATGGACAAAAGTATTGGGACACCCTTCTAATGAGCAGGTTTGACTACTTTAGTAATTTCCATGAGTACAAATCTTAAAGTTTAAGCATATAAGGATATATAATGGAAACATAATTCATGCATTTATAAATTGTATTTCAATCTCTGTTGCAACAGTTTTGGAAGTGTCTAAAATTTCAGTCATTGGTGTTTGGTGATGAGGTTTTGGCTCAAGGTCTGCATTTAAAGTCACACCAGAGGTGTTCAGCTGGGTTTCTGCAGACCAGTCAAATTCTTCCACACTGACTCAATCAATCATTCAATCAACCTTGCCTTATACACAGAAACTTTGTCATGTTAGAATAGAAAAGGGTCCTGTCCAAACTGTTGCTATAGAATTAGAAGCACACAATTCCCTAGAATATCATTATATGCTTAAACATTAAGATTTGTACTCATGGAAATTACTAAAGTAGTCAAACATGTTCATTAGAAGGGGGTGCCAATACTTTTGTCCATAACATATATGGGCCATTGTACAGAATTGGTGCAAACTGCTGTCCCTCAACCAAAAAACACATTTAAAAAGCATTTAAATATTCAAATCTTAGATGTTTATTAAGACCCTTCTATTTTCCATTGAAACCTACAATAATATTTCAAGTATTTGTAAGCTTAATATATATAAAGTCATCATTTATTGGGTACTTTCAGTTGAAAGGTGGCTGTCCCAAACCCTAACCCCTAAATTTCAACTTATGAAAATGATATTGAAATCATTTTTGTATTTTTTCCATTGTTGTCCTTAAAAGTATCTTTTTGATTCTTTTAAAAAGTGAAGTTCCAAAAATATTTATTTCATATTTTCTTTGTAAATTATGAAAATTTATGTAAAAAAAAAATGTGTCCCGCATTTTTCATGTCACTACCGAAACAATGCATGTTTTAGTCTATTGGCTGAGACTGATTTTAAATACACCCCTAAATTTATGATCAAGAAATATTCCTGTCCCCCTCTCTCAGTGCTACAATTCCATAACATTTAGTTTTTTCCACTGTTCAGAACTTTGAGCTAAGTTTAAAAGTATCTAAAATTGTCACTACCAAAACAGTCACTTCCGAAACAGTTGGTGGAGTTGCGGTAGTGACTATTTTTTGTGTGTTATCCCATAGAGTTGCGGTAGTGACTATTTTTTGTGTGTTATCCCATAGAGTTGCGGTAGTGACTATTTTTTGTGTGTTATCCCATAGAGTTGCGGTAGTGACTATTTTTTGTGTGTTATCCCATAGAGTTGCGGTAGTGACTATTTTTTGAGTGTTATCCCATAGAATTGTCACCACTGAAACAGTCATCATTGTTTCGGTAGTGACAAAAGGGAACACATAATCCTCATATCTGGGGGAAATAAACTAAATTTAAGTGCATAATGCATTTTTTGTATTTTAATATAACCCTTCTAATTAAATTATTATTGATGTGATTCCGTAGTGACAAATTTGGGGAGAGGACAAATATTCCAAAACTTTCTGAAAGTACAATATGAGAATTAACTGCCCAGAAATGTGTACCTTGGATATTATACAATTTTCATACGTACAATTTGTTTGGAAAGTTAAATTTTTTTTCAAAACGTTTCCAACTCTGACTTTCTGTAGAATGGCCCATATACATTTGCTCCAAAATGTATGAATGTGCTTTTGTGTGCAGAATGTATCCAGACATTTTTAAGTGTCCTTGTTTCTGGGGCTGCTGTGCACCCGTCATATGTTATGTGAGATATCTAAACATGTTACCTGGAGTAGTAGCTGGGGCTGCTGTAGTTGGAGTTGGAGGATGTTGATGACACATAGTCAGAGTTGCTATAAAGATGAAGACAGAGCATTTTTGTGGTTGAAGACATTGTATTGATCCACAGTTTAATATTCTATTCACACAGTATCTCTGCACTGCACTTATTTTACATCAGTTACAATACTAAAATAAAAACGTTATTCCAGATCCTCATCACACACTCAAGTTTTATGTTGTGCATTATTTTGCATTAGTCTCTTGAGGGTTCACATATCAGAGAGTCTGTGCATGGTCATGTTAATTCATTTCAGTGCTTATTTTTGGAATATTTGTATTGCTTTTGAATCATATGTAAGGAATTTTGTCTTAAATCTGGGTCCTAAAGCAAACCAACGGAGAACCGTTGATCTTACGGAGCAAATTCTGGCAAAATGATTATAACGACAGAGAATTATTCAAAGAATATAAATCCTCCAAGTTACCTGCCATCAAGAAGTGAGTTATTCACATACTCCTTAACATAGACAAAGTTCCTAAAAAAAAAAGAAAAAAAAGAGAAATCAGGCATTCAACAGGACAACACTTTCTGGTTAAATGAACCAGGATGAACTATTCATTAGAATAACATCTTCCCACATACTTCTTGGATTCAGATTCTGGTAAGTTCTCCTGGACAGAACTCTCCACTGTTTTGGTGCTGGTTTTGTAACTAAAAGACAAAAATGCATTATGTTAGAAATCTCTGATGTACCATGCACAGCCGAAGGGTCTCATGTATTTATGGTAATCATAAGTTATTATGTTTGACTGTGGGGGACATAAGTAAATGGTGAAAAGGTAGAGACATGCAGCATTTTTAAAGTACTTGTCTTTATCAAGGCACTATTTCAGGAAAGATCTTTTAAGAAACAATGAGTAACCCAAGACTTAAAGCAGGGCTATACTTATTCAGCTGTTGTCCTAGAAAACCTGCCCTATATTTTTTGCTCCAGTGCTGTGCTTCTTTATTATGGAATCAGATGCTAAACAGGAAAAGCTAGTTTTGCCCTTGTGACCAATGCATGAGTATTACATGATGGTTTGGCCAGATTGGACATGTAAATGCTTGTTAACCCCATTTTAAAAATATATTTTTTGGAAACATCAACAAGACTGTTATTTTTCCTCTTAAGGGAACATCAGCACTTCAAAGTGTCCCAAAAGAGGATGTTAATTCAAAAATGAGATATTAAGTTTGGAAAGTCAGATTTCTTCTCATGTTTTCACAAATTGTGTCTGGAAGTCAATATTAAACATTAATCATTACTCCGAACTGAATATTTTAATAAACTATTAAATCATTGTGTAATATCTTTATAAACATATTTCATATGTATACTTATGTGCATTAAAATATATAAATATAATTTTAGTTTGGTCTAAAATATTGGTTCACAACCAAAGGGAGCCATGGGATGATGTCAAAAGATATTCAAAATTACATATTTTCATTGAAAAAAATTCAAATTTTAAATCTTGTCGAATCACAATATATATCATATATCAACACTCCCAGATTCTGTTAATAAGAATTTTTTAAACAAGAAATTGACAAATTATTGACATCCCCGTCTCCTGTAATCTCATAATCTGAAATATGAATAGTGGAATTTGCTTTATTATTATTATTAAAGCTTCTGTATATGCAATGAACTTCACTGAAAGAACAGCGGCACTTACCTGTCCATCTCTGTCTTCCAGTCACTGTGAAAAAAACAAAACAGATGTTGCTTTAAAAGGGATCCAGAGAGCGTGTCTCCACGTGTGAAAGTGTGTTTGATTCTGTGTGAGAGTTTATCTGCAGCTCAGGTGGAGTTTAAGGGTTGGGTTTGACTCAAACTACCACACTACTTCCTTCTCCGGGACTTTAACCCATTGTGTTATTGATGTTTCTTAGCAAAGATCTCTGTGCAAACAATATGTTTCAACACAGACAGGTCCAGGTGTTGGCTCAAGAAATGAGCTGTGCCAATAAAGATGAGCTTTTGGAGTAATAAACAGTTATGCAGTATTGAATTACCTCTTAGTATCAATTGGAATGACATCTTCAGCCAAGGAAACCAAAATGTCTGGTGGCATACTATCAATTAAGCACAAAATATCTTGATTAATATTACTATTTAATCAAATGCACTGTGTAAAATATGTTGCATATAATTTGAATTTTATAAAAAATCTATGAAATTAAATTAAATGATAAAAACAGTCAAGTCCATGTAAATTGATTTATATACTCACTCAGTTACCAAATCCACAGGATGCTGAAAGTGATTGAATGTATCTGTGGAACTGAAAATAAACTATTATGACAAACTGTATCATGATAACCATTATTGTCACAATTTTAGCAAACCTGATAAATGAATCTGCACAGTCACCTTGAGTCCGGTTTAGGAGGACTGTACCAGTGAGGACTATGAAAGACACAAGCAGACAGAGAATGAGGTGTTGGCTGCCACGTGTACACAGATATACAGTGAGACATTCATTCAGAAGCATTACCTCTTTGTGGGTTCATCATCTGAGCTGTAAAAAAAATAAACAATTTCACACTGCACTTAGAAGCTGTCGTATGCTGATGCTACTGTTAAAAAGGATTATTGTGCTGAGACAAAGTACACCACAGCACTGTTTTCCTGAAGGCTGTATGATCAACACATTTACCATCTCCTAACAAAGCAAAAAGATTGAAAATATAATATAAAAAAATGAAAATAGAAAGAGAGAAATGATGCCGTACCTCTTAAAATCGTCAATCAGGGATCTCCGGCTGTAGGTGTAGTCAGTGCTGGTTCTGAGAGAGGGGGAACAAAACTATTAGTTACACTCCAATACTCAAGTGAAGCCTTCGCGGTCTTCTGAGCTTCTATATGAGTTATTTTTACATATTGTTAATCTAAGAAACTGCATGCCATGTGTATTCTTCAAAACTAAGAAATGACAGTTCTATGAATAAAGAATTAAAGAGGACAAAAAAAAATCACCTGGTGGTAGTAGTATTGAAGGGAATAAGATCATCTGCCAGCAGGTCCAGAGTTGCATGTGTCTTGTTTGTCTGAGGCAGAGAACTAGAGGCGAAACATCCAGATCATTTAAGAACCGATTCTATACACGTGCCTCTTCCAGTTTGACTGTTTTACAGTAACATCTGTGTAAGACTGTAAACATTTTATTCATGTAAATAATGTGTTGTGTTAAGTGTTGTGCAGCTGCACTGGGCCATCTCAAGCTAAATATTGTAATATACTGTTAGTTGGGGTGTAATTAAACCTTTAGATAATTGGGTTACCAGTTTTACCGTTTAATTTGGCATTACAAACCATGCAGTTAAAAAATGGGAAAATGATAGTTGATTTGGGGACACAACATAAGTTTATATAAAAATATATGAAATGTATATAATAAATTACATTTTAGAATCACGTCATAAAATCAAAAAATATATATATATATATAGATAATAAAGACAAAATGTTTCATTTTTTTCGCTTCAATTTTAGCCTCAGAATCATGATTCAACTCATTTTGTACTCATGTACTGTATATGAGGCATCAGTTTTATAGACTGGCCACAGCCTCTGCATATTCCACTGCTCTAGGGATCTAAATTAATTTCAATAATAATAACAGGTGCATTCAGCCTCTCTCACCTGTTGTCTGTCAGCAGATCCTGACTGAGAAGATCTACTCCTGAATCCGCTCGGCCAGAACTGCAGGACAAAGAAATACAGCAATGGTATAGTAGTAACTGGTTTAGTATCAAAATCTTCATTTTGAAATCTATTGTCTCAGAGAGAGCTCTCCCGTCCTCTAGTGGTCTGTTACAAAGTCTTTAAAGTCATGTCAGTCAGCAGACTAGTTGCTATGTAATTGTCATTCACCTAATATGTGATGAGTGAGTAACTAGTTCAACCCTGTCACAGAAAATTTAGTGAACGCCTGCACTCTCATAAAAATGAGAAGTGACATATAGTAGCGCTACAACCAAGCTAAGGATTTTTGCTAAATAATAAATGTCCTTTTTTGACAAACCCTTTCAAATGCTTTAGAATAAAAAAATCATTCTCTGCTCATTGTGCTCTAAAAAAGAAAGAGAAAAAGGCAATGCTGCTTTAAAACAATGCCAGTGTGAGCAAATAATGACTGAAATATCAATTTCAGTAAAACTATCCCATTAAATACAACTTTCCTTACCAAAACAAACTGAGAACCATATAAAGCATAATATGTTTGTATACATAAACAAACTAAAGCAATATTTTCACCTTATGTGTTCATTCACTGGTTTGCATACGACTTCTTCAATTACAATTGATGCTACTTATGGACACTGCATACATATTCATACATATTCATATGCCTTAGAGTGGGTTTAGATCCCGTCTGTGACTGTGTGAATCTGACAAGTTTATCTTAGGCTGCATTGAACTGTCACATGGCAATAAGTGCAATAAATTCGCATGACAGTGAGGTCAGATAAACAGCGTTCTCTGCTCTGAACCCTTTACACATGAATGGCACTGAGATTAATGAACATAATCTTTGTATGATGGATGTTATTATGCATGAATGGGATCATCTTGTACCTGGCAGGCTCTGAGCTGAAGGATATCAGGGTGTCAGACAGGCTGCAAAGGATAAAAACATGAAGAAAAATGCATCCATATAAATGTTTCTGTCTACAGACACAAAGCGTAAAAGGCTATATAATCCACATCAGATATGCAGTTATTTACATTTCTGTAACATGAACATTAATACAGCAAACCTTTTCTCTGGAACTGGTTCAGGCATGACTTCAGGTGCTGGTTTCAGCTGAGTTGCAGATTTAGCTTCAGGTTCTGATGTGGGTTTAGGGTCGGTTGCTGTTGTAGGTTTAGTTTCAGCTGCTGGTTTAGTTTCAGTTGCTGGTTTAGGTTCAGGTGTTGTTGTAGGTTTAGGTTCAACTGCTTTAGGCTCTGATGTGGGTTTAGGATCACTTGCTATTGTAGTCTTTGTTGTAGATTTAGTTTCCACATCTAGCTTAGATTCAGTTGCTGCTGTAGGTTTAGGTTCTGTTTTAGTTTCAGTTACTGTTTTAGTTTCAATTGCCGGTTTAGATTCAGTTGTCGTAGGTTTAGTTTCAACTGGTTTAGGTTCTGATGTGGGTTTAGATTCAGCTGCTGTTGTAGTTTGTGTTGTAGGTTTAGTTTCAGCTGCTGGTTTAGTTTCAGTTGCTGGTTTAGGTTCAGGTGTTGCTGTAGGTTTAGTTTCAACTGGTTTAGGTTCTGATGTGGGTTTAGATTCAGCTGCTGTTGTAGTTTGTGTTGTAATTTTGGTTTCTGTTTTAGTTTCAGTTGCTGTTTTAGTTTCAACTGCTGGTTTAGGTTCTGATGTGGGATTAGGTTCTGTTACCGTTTTAGTTTGTACTGTAAATTTAGATTCAGGTGCTGGTTTTAGTTCAGTTGTTGTAGGTTTAGTTTCAACTGGTTTAGGTTCTGATGTGGGTTTAGGATTAGTTGATGTTGTAGTTTGTGTTGTAGGTTTAGGTTCAGTTTTAGTTTCAATTACTGGTTTAGGTTCAGTTTTTGTTGTAGGTTTAGTTTCAACTGGTTTAGTTTCTGATGTGGGTTTAGGTTCAGTTACTGCTTTAGTTTGTGCTGTAGGCTTGGTTTCAACCACTGTTGTAGTTTCAGTTGCTGGTTTAGGTTGCGAAGCTGGTTTAGGCTCAGATGCTGTTTTAGGCTGTGTTGTATTTTCTAGCACTGGTTTAGATTCTGATGTGGCATTAGCTTCAGTTGTTATTTTAGTTTGTGTTGTAGGTTTAGTTTCAGTCACTGGCTTAGGTTCAGATTTAATTTCAGGTGCTGCTGGCTTGAACTCCTTCACCACTGGCTCAGCGTTTGCTTTTACACTGTAAATGAAATAAAATTACAATTGAGATGGTGTTAAACAAGAAATAGGTTGAAGTTGTATATATGACAGATGTTGTGTAGTTTACCTTTGCACAGGCACAGACTTAACAGATGCTGTAGTGTCATCATCATCATCATCACTGATATCTACCCTACAAACCACACACACATGCAAAAGTAAGAGGATGACAATAATGGATAAATAAAAAGTTATAGCACTTGCATATCATTGCTCTTTTGTTGGTTTCGATTGCTTCCATTGTCCTCATTTGTAAGTCGCTTTGGATAAAAGCGTCTGCTAAACGACTAAATGTAATGGCGATTACACAGTGGGACACTTGAACTTATTGCTGTTTTTAATGGAAGCAGATGCACATAATGATATATGAGTAAGATTACCACCTGTGCCACCTGTTCTCACCCTATTTACCTATGTCAGTGTGTGCTAGTACCTTTTTGCAACAAAGGAAATGCCCATCTCAGCAGTGCTGTCAGGCATCTCTGAAGATCTGGAGATATTAGATGTGAACATTGTGCAGTGAGGAATAGGATATGCATTCATCTTAATATTTTAATCAAATAGTGGTACAGAGGAAAAGTAATTAAGAATGAATGGGGAAAAGTCACGTGGATGCACTGCCTTAAATTAACTATTAAAGTTGACAATTAAAAAGAACAGCTGAACATTAGTTAACAAATAAAATGCACATGAAATATGACATTTGTTACTGGGTTCTTATAGTTAGTATGGTAACACTTTATTTTAGGGTCTCTTAAGTAGTTGCTTATTGGCATGCATATAACTAGAATATTAGCCATTTATTAGTACTAATTAAGCACATATTAATGCCTTATTCTACATCTCTAATCCTAACCAACACCTAAACTTAACAACTACCTTACTATAAGCAGCAAATTAGGAAATTATTGAGAGAAAAGTCGTAGTTAATAGCAAATAAGTGTTCCCTATTCTAAAGTGTTACCGTTAGGATTTTGGAATACATTGATGAAAAATATAGTTTGTTTTAATAAATAGAATATTAGTTACATTGTTACTGTAAAAATACAAATTAGAATTGTATTGGTAGTTGTTTTGTTGATGGTGTAAGAAATGTTTATTTATTTAACATGAAACATGTAAATACTAAATAAATATATATATATATATATATATATATATATATATATATATATATATATATATATATATATATATATAAAATAAAAATTCTTATAAAATATAAAAAATTACAGTGGTGATACACTTAGAAAAAAGTGAAAAAGCTGTCACTGGATACACCTTATTATCTTATTTAGCCCTAAAACATGCATATTAGCACCTTAAATGTACGTATTATTAAATAATGAGCATGGTATTACCACGGTACACTTCCAAAGTATAGTACAGTTCCAGAAGTCGTGCTTTCAACAAGACACTTACCCATATTTCTTTGCAGCTGACATTACGTATGAACGGCGATTTGCTGCTGATCCCTTCAGCACACTGCTGGCTGCCTCTGTCCTACACACACATACAAAGTACAGGTTATTTTATGAAGAGGAAAATGAAGTCACCTTGGATAAATCAGTCAGTAGAATGTGGTCTCTCACCTCTTTTCCATATCATCTGGACTCAGAGTTGGTTCAGACTGCACTGTCTTTTCATTGCTGGACCGAATTGTGTGGGGGGCTCTGGGAAAAGAACATTTATGGAAATAAACATAATTAAGATGTGCTAAACTGAGCTCAAAGGCTTCATGCTTGAGTGTTTTTGGCTAACTTACATTTTCTTGTAGGTCTCAGATGGCTTTTTGTTGAAGCTATTTATTCCACTAAGGGAGGAGAGACAAATAGCATACTATTAAAACTGATTTATCTTTTATTAGCAATTACAAATCATACATTAGAAATGTAGTTTAAGAGTAAAAATACATACATCCATATTAATTCAATGGAATTTATTTCATGATGTTCTAATGTCTATAAAACGTTATGGTTTCTGATCTTTCAGAATGTTCTTACGCATATCCATTGGTGGACGAATTTGATGTTGGCTTGGAATCGGTTTTCTTGAATACCCCTCTGCAAAAGTAAATGGTCACATATGAAGGAAAGTAATACAAAGGCAGTGCTGATAAAGATAACTTTTGATTTTGACCGAGCATTCTCATTACCTGATCATGTATCCAGATCCAGATGTTTTTGGTCTGTGAATTTGAAAATAAAATACTGTCATTTTTAACATGTAAAAACATGGTTCTTTTAACTGAAAGGTTCTTTGGGGAACCAAAATGGTTCTTCTATGGCATCACTGTGAAAATCCCCTTTAGGATCTTTCAGTTTTAGGAGTGTTTATATTACATATATATTGAGTCTCCCCCTCTGTTTTCTACAAGCCACATCTCCTACACTCCTTCTGTCACTCCTACAGTATCAGGTATCTCCACAGCTTAAAAAGTACATAATCTCAAGATGGTATATTCATTCAACATATTCATTTTAAAGATGGCGCCGCGCATGGCAGCCATTGTGCTTGGCTCTCCAGTTGTTTTAGTGTTTTTGTTAGTTTTTCCTGTTTTTGTTGTCAAACACGATCAGTTTCACCAGGGAAGAACTGCTGAACATTCGGCAGAACACACCACAAAATCTCCAACCGGTTTTCGATTATTCAGATGTTTTGCTAAACATAGTAGTCGGCAGAGCTGCGGCGCTGTTTAGGTGCTTCAGGACGCGCAGACGGGGGAAGCGAGCCGGCGGAAGGCACCAGGCCCAGATGGTGTGACATCAGCCTGTCTGAAATCCTGTGCTGACCAGCTGGCCCCCATCTTCACACAGATCTTCAACAGATCACTGGAGCTGTGTGAAGTCCCCTCATGCTTCAAACGCTCCACCATATTCCTCGTCCCAAAGAAACCCAAGATAACAGGGCTTAACGACTACAGACCTGTAGCTCTAACATCTAAGCGTTTCTGGATCTGAACAGCACATCTTCTTTAACACTGTTACATCTGTACACCACTTTTCATTGATGTAGAAGCATGTCCCTCCGCCGTGCTATTTCCCCGTTGATTCTGCGTCGCGATCTGCTCTGATCAGCTGGAAATTAGGCAGATGCAACGCACTGTCTGGAATGGTGTCGTTCAGCCAGGTTTCCGTGAAACACAGAGCAGCAGAGTTTGAAAAGTCCTTGTTTAACCGGGAAAGCAGAAGGAGTTTGTCCGTTTTGTTGGGTAGAGAGCGGAGATTAGCCAGATGGATGCTAGGCAAGGGCATTCGAAATCCGCGCTGGTTTTGGCTTATCTGAAGGACATCACTGGACCCTTACTGGACCCCCTGCAGTTTGCCTATAGAACAAACAGGTCTGTGGATGATGCAGTCAACATGGGATGTGAGGATCCTGTTTGTGGACTTCAGCTCGGCCTTTAACACTATCATTCCAAACCTCCTCCTGCCCAAACGAACTCAGCTCTCCGTCCCCACCTCCGTCTGTCAGTGGATCAACAGCTTCCTGACAGACAGGCAGCAGCTAGTGAGGCTGGGAAAATAAACATCCAGCACCCATACGATCAGCACTGGAGCTCCTCAGGGCTGCGTTCTCTCCCCCACTGCTCTTCTCCCTCTACACCAACGACTGCACATAAAGACCCCTCTGTCAAGCTCCTGAAGTTTGCAGACGACACCACACTGCTCGGCCTCATCCAGGACGGTGACGAGTCTGCTTACAGACAGGAGGTTAAGGAGCTGGCTGTCTGGTGCAGTCTCAACAACCTGGAGCTCAACACACTCAAAACTGTGGAGATGATTGTGGACTTCAAGAGAAAATCCCCTGCACTCCCCCCACTCACCATCATGAACAGCACTGTGACTGCAGTGGAGTCATGCAGGTTCCTGGGCACCACCATCTCTCAGGACCTGAAGTGGGATATTCACATTGACTCTATTGTCAAAAAGGCCCAGCAGAGGTTGTACTTCCTTCGCCAGCTGAGGAAGTACAACCTGCCACAGGAGCTGCTGAAACAGTTCTACTCCTCCATCATTGAATCCGTCCTCTGCACTTCTATAACTGTCTGGTTCAGCTCAGCTACCGAATCTGACCTCAGAAGACTACGGAGGGTAGTCCGGACTGCTGAGCGAATCATTGGTACAACCCTCCCCACTCTCCAAGAACTGTGCTTATGCAGAGTGAGCAAAAGGGCTGGTAAAATCACTCTGGACCCCTCACACCCAGCACACTCCCTCTTTAAACTGTTACCGTCTGGTCGACGCTACAGAGCTCTGAGCACCAGAACGACCAGACACAGGAACAGTTTCTTCCCTCAGGCAATCCATCTCATGAACACTTGAACTCTTAACAATAAACATGAAACACACAACACTATCATACTTTTTATTTTTTATTTAACACACATACTTATTACATTTCAAATTTGCACCTAACACACCTGTACATACTGAATTGTCTATTTTGTATATTGTGTTTGTGCTATTTTGCATATTGTCCATTTTGTATATTTGTACATTATTTTTTTATTATCTGTGTCCTGTCCTGTCGCTGTCATTCTGTCGCACTGTGGAGCTACTGTCACTAAAACAAATTCTTCGTATGTACAAACATACCTGGCAATAAAGCTAATTCAGATTCTGATCTTATAATAATAGAACATTTCAGTTTCTTTCCTTGTGTCCATTGCAAAAGCACTTTTTTTACTTCTCATGGAACAACCAGCTAGACAACAATCAGTCAAGCTTCAAAAGTAGACATTCAATAGAAACCTTGCTATGAGTCAACAAAGCCCTGTGGTTGGCGAAAGCATCCTCTCAATCATTAATCCTCATTCTGCTGTACCACTCTGTAGCCATCAACACCGTAATCCTCCTGTCCACCCTATAGTTCACAGAACTGCACTTCACTAGTTTGAGTATTACTTTACAGACAGATTATTCATGGTGTGTTGGTGTCAAATAACTGCTGGTGTGCCTCAAGGTTCGGTTATCGGTCCCTTCCACTTTCTGAAATACACAACATTGTGTAACCTATCATCCAGAAACATTGATTTTCCTGCTAGTGCTATGCCAATGACATGTAGCTCTCCTTCCAACTTGACAATCTTACAGTGGCTGCACAGACATTGGTTTTGTCTCATAAGTACAGGACACATAAAGCCAACTTCAAAGAACTAGCGGCGACAAACGCCGGCGGTGTTGTCAGCTGGGTCTAGACCAAAAATATGAGCTTGAACACACCACACAGACTACAGCTGACTACAAACCAACATGTGTGTTCTGCTCCTGCATGTAAGGAATTATCTGTCTATATCAGCAGCTATCAATAGTCTGTATTAGTCATTCAAAAACTGAAACAAGGATATACACTAGGGCTGGGTATTGTGACCAATTCTGCGATTCGATTCGATTCTTATTTTTATGGTTTCGATTCGATTTCGATTCGATATCGATTAGCTATCAATATTTCATTTAAAATGTTAGTTTTGCAGACATGGGATCCATATTTTGATATAAATGCTGGTAACTGAAAATCTCCTACTTAAGTTTATTACTGAAATACACATCTACATTAATAATAGGGTGCACACAGTTGTTTTTTTTAGTGGAGCAATTCGAAAGATGGTGACACCTTCAGGACGAGAGGTGAATATTCATATCCTCTTACGTGAAGCACGCGCATTAAGAATCGATTCGGGGATTTACCGAATCGATATCGTTGCGTTAAACTGAAGATCGATTAAAATCAGAGAATCAATATTTTTTACCCAGCCCTAATATACACAGATATAAGAAACGGAAACAAATCAGTGAGTGAGAAACACCACCTCGAGCTTAACCTACTGGGAAGCTTCTCTTCTTCCAGGCCAGTCCAGCAATTTAGGACAACACCTTTCAGTAAGGTTCACAAATGAACCATTCAGGTTGCCAAGAAGTTAGGGATAGTGTTTGACCACCATATAAACACCGTCTAAATCTAAGCAGACCACATGACCAAGGACAACCAATCATGCCGTTTTTTTTAATGCTGCCCAACACCTTATCTGGTCTCTTGTCATTTCTACACTGGAGTACTGCATTGCTCCTCTAGCTCAAATTTCTGAACGTGATTCAAAATGCAGAGGTGCTTTAGGTCTTCAAAAAACCCAAAAGAACACTACACAATACACAAATGACTCTTTACTGTGCTCTAATTAAATTTTTTACTTCTTTACTGTTACTTTGGCCTGCTAAATGAGTAGATGTAGATGTAGACCATGGAGAGTAATAATGCATACTTCTCTGTGTCGGATCTGGGCTGAGGCACATTGGCCGTGGGTGAGGAAACAGGACTTGTTTCTTCAAACACACCACTTGAACGGTTTGCTCGCACTTCGGCGACCCTACAAGAGAGAACGTGTTAGAAAAATTGTACTGTGAACTTTGAACTTTAAGATTTGTTATAATATTTATTTCTCACCATGGTTTCGCCTCTTCATCTTTCTCAAGATTTTCTTGCTCTCGTCTCTGTATCCAGCTGTTGTCTCCTTTTAGAGCGGTGCGAACCTTTGTGGTCCGCAAAACCGACTGTCTGTCCCCCTCTGAAATCAAGACAGTCCAGAACTTATCATACACAAACATATGAAGATATATTTTAATATCACTACATTGAGCCAAAAGTTGATACGTTGATTACATCAGTGGTAACAGTGGTATGAGACAATGAGTGTGTTAAGCAATGTGTGACATGTGGCACGACAGGATATGATACTGTGACGCGGGACATCATTGTTTTGGTTGTAAGAGTGGAATGCCATAAATGAATAGCTCTGACTTATGCAGAAACACTGACAGTTTAACTCATCTCAGATTCAATAAGATAAGATGCATTGAAACATTGGTTATTGGATCTTACCTTTGGACATTGTTAGCGGCCCTCTAGTCAAAATTCTAGTCAAGGTCTAAAAACTGCCTCAAAAGACACCTGGATTAAAAAAAGAAAAAAAAGCTCAGTCATTAAAAGCAAATATTTGTATTCATTTCATTTATTGGCTTTTCATTTTTAATTTACATGGAAAAATATTTTTTAAAATAGAAAGTACTGACAATGCAACAAAGGCGCACTAAAATATAAAGATAGAGGAAGTGTTTCTTGAGCATTAAATCAGCAAAAAATTTAAAAAGTAGCCTACTGTATATATAATAAAATAGAAAACAGTTAAAGATCTTTTTTTATTATTACTGTTTTTACTGCATATTTGATTTTTTTTTTTTAAATGCAGCCTTGGTGATCATAAATCAATCAATCAATCTTACCAACCCCAGACTTTTGAATGGTAGTGAACATTAATGAATTAGTTGATTACACTAATTTATTATTTTTTTGTTTCTGGACACACTGCATATTTTTTTAAATAATAACCACACCACGTATACAGTGAATTACATGCCTAAAGCTATAAATTGTACAAAGGTGATGAAATCATTGGCAGGCTAAACTACCACAAAATATATTTCTCAACATGAGACTGCCAAACAAAAATGGCACACAACTTTCAAACAAAAAAAAAATCATTCAGTCAGATTACTCATGAATTTCTTTACGACATAGCCCACAAATCATGAATATATGTTTATTTAATCAGGTTGTTTTAAACCTGAGATACAGATACCAAGATGTACATGATCTGTAACACTGAACCATCAAGCAAGATTCATGACTTTCTTTTCTAAACCATGTAGAAGAGCCTGTCCATCCAGGCAGAAAACACACACAGACAATGAAAGAGTTGCAACAATCATATGCAACAAATTCCATTATGTCCCTAACGTTATGTCCTGAATTTTAGCCTTCCTAGTTTTTTTTTTTTTTTTAAATACTACTTTATTTCCATAAGCTCTTTCTTTAAAACTGAGTTCAAAATCAACCACCCTTAGTTTCCATAATTGTTTGTGTGTATTTGTTTTGTCATATGTAACTATTCTGAATAATTTGGGTAAGCTTGAACAATATGCTTTTCTAATGATCAACATAAGAGGAACCATGATATATGATGTCTAAATTAAAGCCTCACAACTGCAAGTGACATAAAGCTTATTGCCAGTAAATGAATTTTCAAAAGTCCATAAGGCGCTCCTCATTGCACCATAGTGACACAAAATAAACTTCAAGCTTGTGCTAGACGAAGCATGTTTGAATAGCGATTGTGACAGTGACAGAGGGAAAGCCTAATCAAAAATATGAAGGCAAAAACACTTTCACTGTGTCATATATCAGCCAGTACAGATGACACCAGCAGGAAATGAAATAAAAATGTTAACAGTTGTCAATGCCATATAGTCCCAGAAAATGTTAGAAATGAGTCGTTTGTGAAGTTTTACCCAATGGAAGAGATGACCTACCTTATTAATGTCAATTTAGCTGCAGTATGGTGGCAGGTGCTCTGAGCAGTGCTGGTGATTTCGGCTGACTGATTGTGAGCTCTGTCAATAAACACACACACGTTCAGGGGATGTGTTCACTGACAGCTCTCTCCTCCAGCGAGCAGGTTCGGGTGTGGGCACAGACCTGCCCAGCCAGTCAGGTAGGCCAGACCAACCAAGGTGTGTCCCTCTGTGTGTGTGTGTGTGTGTGTGTGTGTGTGTCTATGTACTTCATGTTTTGGCTATAATGGGAGGTGTGATACTCTCCCACCTATATTCGTTGAATTTACAGCCCAAATTCAGACAAATCTACATCAAACAATTACTGGAAGTGATGTCCTCTGATCTGGATGAATTGAGATGGGGTTAAGCTGCCTTCTGCATGATTGAAAGACCGCACAGACATCGGTGTCCAGTGGGACAGTGCGAGCTCACAAGGTGTTCCTGTGGGACTATTCTAGAAAAGCTTTAAAAAATAACAGCTTGTGCCACCTACTGAAAACAGGCTTGAAGTTAATGATGAATAAGGAAATCTGAAATAAATAAAAAACTGCTTTAAAACACGTCAAAATTTGACATTTGTAATCTTTGTATTCACGGTTGAAGTTTTTGAAAAAAAAAATTAATGTATATATATACAGTATATATACATATACAAGTTTGGATTTACTAATCCTGTAGCAAATGGATTTACCATTGATTAGAACCTGAAATAGTATTTCAGCAAATGTGTCTGATTGGCCTTGACACAGTCATGAGGCTCTACAGGTCCTGTCACATGACAACTAAATAGCTTGATTGCACCACCCTGACTTAAGACGAAATCATTTTGGTGGAAAAAAACGTTTTTTCAAATATGAATATTTTAAAACAAAACTCCATTGCGATATGTTTTTAAAAAATATATATATTATAATTCTATATTAAATATAATTTTTTTAAGAGATTTTTTACCAGCTTGACATTTTTAAAGACAATTTCTAATTTATTAAAAATTCCGATATTAAATCAGAAATTTGTCATAAAATGTGTATTCATGTCTGTATTTATGAACATGCACTTATAATATAATGAATAATGAATAGATCCAGATAAAAAAGCATAATTTATTTTCGTTAAAGCTTTGAATTCTGATAGATATGACAGATTTACATCGAATCAAAAACTCACACGCTGTAGACTTTCAAAAACAATGCCTGCCTACTATCTGCTTACATAAACTTGTCAATGATAACTCAGTGTTCATTGGAGGTGAACGGCTGAGTCAGTGTTTTTTAAATGGAGATTGCGGGACTGTCTAAAGCGAGTGGTGCAGTCTCTAGGATACTCACAAACCTAACTACCAGCCTGCTGCTGCTATCAGACGCACGCACACCCCTGTGAACATGTGAGAAAGCTAACAGGCCTGATGTGGTTTCACCACCTGCTACGGGACAGGAACAGGTTTGACGACTGTGAGTCACAGCGATAGCGATTCATATCTGTGAGAGGAGAATCTCAGCTATCTGAACAACACCCCCCACCTCCCATCCAACGCCTGCTTGAGGAATTGCAAAAATGCAACATTAGTGCAACATTTCTGTCATATCTTTTGTGCAAGATAAAGTGCATCACTAATGGACGGCTAGCTTGAAATAATTATAGTTATATTCATATGCAGTTAGGGTTAATGCAGTAACTGATATAATACTTAATACTGATATAAATACTTAAGTATTTATATCAAAATACCTGATATAAATATATAAATATCATCCTTCCTTTTCCCTTATAGAATATCCTGTAAAAATTCTGTCATCATTTACTCACACTCATGTTATTCCAAACCCATAAAGCATTTGTTCATCTTCAGAAAATAATTGAAGATATTCTCTCTTCATGTTTTTCATCCACTGAAAATCTGCACATCTAAAATTTCAACACATCACATACAGGTACATCTCAAAAAATTTGAATATCATGAAAAAGTTCATTTTTTATTGTAACATTTCAAAAAGTGAAACTTTCATATATTTTAGATTCATTACATGTAAAGTCAAATATTTAAAAAAAAATGTTGTTTTAATTTTGATGATTAGAGCTTACAGCTGATGAAAGTCAAAAATCAGTATCTCAAAATATTAGAATATTTATATTTAAGTTTCAATTAATGACCATCCCTACAGTATAAATACCGGGTATCTCTTGTTCTTTGAAACCACAATAATGGAGAAGAAATGACCATACTTTTCAGAAGCCTGACATTTCTGTTTAAAATATGCTTTTTTTATTGATCTTATGTAATATTCTAATTTTCTGAGACACTGAATTTTGGGTTTTCATTACCTGTAAGCCATAATCATCAACATTTCAAGAAATAAAGGTTTGAAATATTTCACTCTGTGTGTAATAAATCTATATAATATATGGGTTTCACTTTCTGAAATGAGTGACAAAAAAAGACCTTTTTCGTGAAATTCTATTTTTTTGAGATGTACCTGTAATATATATTTTATATATCATGATAAAGTATAAAAGGCATCGTCAATGTAATACATATGAATCCATATTCATAATCCATGAATTAATATGGATTGTGTTTATACTGTGTTTTTATAGCATTAATGTTGGTGGAATGGAATGTTTCTTATGGTTTTTGATGAAAATATGAAGGCCGAGAGTAAATGAAGACAGAATTTTTATATTTGGGTAAATTATCCCTTAAATGACAATTATAGTTGAAGTCAAAAGTTTACATAAACCTTGCACAATCTGCAAAATGTTAATTATTTTACCAAAATAAGAGAGATCAAACAATTATTGTTTATTTAATATTGACCTGAATAAGATATTTCACATAAAAGATGTTTACATATAGTCCACACGAGAAAATGGGTTGAATTTATAAAAATGACCCCGTTCAAAAGTTTACATCCCCTTGATTCTGATTCTGTGTTGTTACCTGATCGATCCACAGCTGTGTATTTTTGTTTAGTGATAGTTGTTCATGAGTCCCTTGTTTGTCCTGAACAGTTAAACTGCCTGCTGTTCTTCAGAAAAATCCCTCAGGTCCCACAAATTCTTTGGTTTTTCAGCATTTTTGTGAATTTGAACCATTTTCCAACAATGACTGTATGATTTTGAGATCCATCTTTCTACACTGAGGACAACTGAAGGACTCACATGCAACTATTACAGGCGGTTCAGACGCTCACTGATGCTCCAGAAGGAAAAAACCATGCATTAAGAGCCGGGGGTGAAAACTTTTGAACAGAATGAAGATGAGCATGTGTTTTTATGTATAGTTTTGACTTAAACCGTATGTGCAAAATGTCACCTTAAATAAGTAAAACGGTATCAAATTCCATTTCAAGTATCCAAAAAAAAGGAACAAGACAATTAGAAACTTGATTTGAAATTTATACTGCAAAGTTTCAAAAAAATTAACAGCTGTTACATAAACTGAATTCTTTTGGACCAAAACAGAAATGTCCATATTTGCCATCTGAATTCAACAACACTGTTGATCTACATGATGTTACATCCTGGTATAAAGGTACATTTAGAATGGGAATGATTAAGTGCATTGTTAATGTTGCCAAGTAAACACTGGTAAACCAACGGATACATGCAAGGCTCATATTGCAGTTCAGCAAACAGTAATCTATGTCAATCACTCTCCAGCCTCACTGTGGCGTTACGCTCCCTTCCGCAGATGTGGGTAGCTCTCCACAGTGCGCACTATTGCCTCATGTAAAGGCACCAGGGGCTGGTAACCCATGTCCTTTTTGGCCCGAGCGCAGCTGTAGTAGTGATGGGTGCCAGCCAGAGCTACTCTCATAGGGGTGAAGGTGGGTTTGATCTGGATCAGCGGCCGCAGCAGCACAGCGATCAGCCACAGCAGCAGGGCTATCCCGTAGACCAGTGTGTAGGGCAGGTGGTATCGCGGAGCACTGTAGCCCAGACCCACCAGAATCTGTGACATGAAGTCCCAGAAACGCACCGGCTCATCGTTGGTTATGTGGTAAGCCTGTTAATATGAGAACACTGAAAGTGAAACTTTTGCTTCAGCTTGGTTTAAATAGGGTGACCATACTTGCCATTTTTCCTGGACGCGTCCTGGCCGGGATTTCTATATTGCTTTGATTTAAAGTAACTCGAAAAGCTTTTCGAAAACATAAGGAACCAATGTCATACACAGATCGGTCTGCACACGCAAACAAAGCCAAATCCTAAATATTTTAGGCAATATAGAAATCCTGGCCAGGAAAAATAGCACGTATGGTCACCCTAGTTTAAATCATTGCTCTCAAACTCAATTCACACCTGATCCAGCTAATCAAGGTCTTCGGGATCACTAGAAATAGCTGATGCGATATTGAAACACTTCTTAAACCTGAAATGATTTTTGTAAATCCATCATTCAAATCCTGCAGAATTTGAGTGTATATAAGCAGTAGGCTATTTTAGAAATGAAAACTGAAAAGATGAATTCGTGAGAATCAATAATAATGTATTGCTATTGTGTAAATAATAAGTAATCATGCAATCCATAAAAAAGTAACTGTAGTCTGATTAGGAGTATTATTAAAATGTCATTTAATCTATTTACAAGGACTTAATTATTGGAACTGCAAACCCCTATGAGAGATTTGAGAGTGCTTTTGTTATTAATGCGTTTCCCTGGAAATGGAAAACCAAAACTTGATGCGTCGTTCATGTGGGTTGTTTACACATTACACACACACGTGGGATCTATGAATGCACATCTAGAAACATCTCTGACTCATTCAGTTTCTCACATACTCTTTCACACACATTCCATACCTGACCGCAGAGCGGAGAATCAGCCTTAAGGTGCTCAGCTGCTAAAATATGCCCATGAACTACATTCTCCACATAGGTGAAGTCCACAAGATTGGATCCATCTCTAAAAAGCAAATCAGCATTAGATAGCACTTGATTCATTTACTGATCGCAGTACCTTTATCACATCCGCATACAGTGGGATCCAAACGTCGAAGACCACTCCACAAATTTGAGATTCGATTTCTAAAGCAGGACATGCGACAAAAATGACATAAAATGAATACAAAACAGATTCTAAGTGTTGCATAAGGTCAGTGATCAAATCAAAATGAATCTATACAGATGGTCAAATTTTCTCCATTTCGTCGAAGCACAAGATGCTTTCTGGATCATTCTCAAAACATGCTGCAGAACATGATCATCAGGTTTTGTTCATGCCACCTTGAATGTTGTCATTAAAACAGGGGAGTCCAATGCTGCTCCTGGATGGCCACTTTCCTGCTGAATTCAGCTCCAACTCATTTACCTGGAAGTTTCTAGTAATCTTAAAGGCCTTGATTAGATGGTTGAGGTGTGTTTCAATTGGGGCTAGAGCTAAGATGGCCTTCCAAGAGCAGCATTGAAGCAAAAGAAGGACTGCCAGAAAAAAAAAAGAAGTACTTTTAGTCAAATCACATTTAAGAGCAAATAAACTAATTAAGGAATCCTAGACTATTGTTGTTGTTAACCCTAGGTCATGTTGAGCATTTTGGCAGATAACGCCCCTTTGTGGTCAATTACCTGAGGTGCTCTCCTTTGAGACAGCTAGACAGTTTACCAACAGTATTACCAATAAATAATTTGAGGTATGTTTCTTGCAAAATGTTAAAAAAAAAAAAAGCTGGAAAATTCTATAACTTCAGCTTATAATGCTTTAACCCTTGTGCATCAATAAAAATAATAATAAAAAAAAAGTTACACATAGGTCTATAGTGGACAGAAATGGCCATGTCAAAAAACGGTCATAAAAATTTGAAGCGTGGGAGCACAGACTTAAGTTTGGTCTCATTTTAAAGAAGATCCATGGCAGATTATTGTTGTAAAAAAAAAAAAAAAAAAAAAAAAAAAAAAAAAGTGTAACAAAAAAAAAAACGATATTTTATATAAAATATATATTTTATGAAACGTGTTGCACTCTAAACCTGTTAGAAAATCAAAGCCATAAATCTAAACAAGCTGTGTTCCAAATTTGAGGTTGATCTCTCAAAAAATGAGCTTTCAGTAAAATTTTGTTTGGGCGCAGTACCACATTTTCCCCATTAGATGCCAGCAAAACTCCACCGGTGCACACAGTGCTTGGATTTGTGATTTACAGTAGAGTTTTTCTTTCTCAAATATTACCAGCACACCCACACAATTACAGCTGCATTATTTATCCAATTGGCTCTATAATACGCAGAAGCAGAAAACAGGAATAAAGCAAGTATTTGCTTTATAGACCAAACATGAAAAAAATGGCACCATCTGGTAAAAAAAAAAAAAAAAAAAAAAAAAAAAGTAAAAAATTACATTTTAAAGCCTTGCCAACAGAATGAAAGCCTATTAACAAAAATTGCATAATTTTACTGTTAAACGGCACTGCGATTAAAAATAGCGGTTTCAATGTGGACATTTTTGTCCAAAAGGCGCTGAGAGGAACTATTTTTGTACCTATTGTAAAATAGATTTATTAAAGGAAATGAGGGTGGAATATTAAAATTCCAATAAAAATACACATCTGAGCCTAAATGTATGCAGTTAGCATTAACACAGGCAAAATGATAAAAAAAACAAAAGTAAAATGGACAAAAATGTCCATAAGGTTGCACAAGGGTTAATTCAACTGTAAAAGCCACCCTCTCGCTCTACTGGTATCAGCATCAACCACAGAGAAACCCATACGGGCCAAAACAATGAAATCTCCATAACAATAAGTGGATGGATGTAGTGGAAGAAAACTGCCAACAAAAAATACAACAGTAAAAAGGTTCATGTCAGAAAATAATGAAACAACACCCATAAACAACTCTGACAATAAAATGTGCATATTTTCTGTCAAGCATTATGACAGTATAAACATCATATGAATTACTATTTGAATTTTTTTTAACTAAAAACACAGAAACAATGTCTGTAGTTGCATTTCTAATTACGTTTATGTGCTCCCCTTTCTTTCCACAAAAGACATATCTATTTAGCTGATCAAATCATCACCAAGACGTTACATTTACATTGTAAAGAATCAAATAATTGATACATGTTTCATGATTTTCAAATTCAACTCCACAAACCTCACTACTGCCATGTAACGATGAGTGTGGGACTAACAGAAACTCACAAATCATCATTTTGACAAGCATATGGTTTGAACCTAGAGAGGGTCAACTGCCTGAAGCTGAACATGAAAATTGGCATTTAATCATTTTTAACCCCGTCTATGAAATCCAGGCTCAAGTCTCAAAATCTAATGAGGAGATAACAAGCATCAAAGTTTGATCTCAACCATTAATTTCACTATGATTTCAATTTTAGACGTGGCCTTACTTTATGTACTTTATCTTTATGTAGATAGATAACAGTAAATCACAAAATAGCTGAGTTTTCACAGCCAGGGTCTTATTGTTTTTAAACTAAATATTTAAAATGTGTATTATTATTATTATTATCATTTATTAGAGTATATCCATTTGGAAAAATCACCAACTTGTCACTGGGTGGGCCACAATTAAAGCGGGCGGCCCAACTGTGGCTTTGCCACTGGACTGAACACAAACTGGTCCACTTCGCAATATCACTGGGTAAGGGAACACGTCTAGGTAATAATGGTTCAGTTGGGTACTGGTGCAATACGCTTTGGTCAGAGAACAATATTCTTTACTGATATTGTCAGTTATGCTACTTCTATGTTTACTACGCTTACTAATATTACGTCCTCCCAACGAGTCCTTAGCCATCTTGAAGAAACGGCTAAAACATCTCTTCCAACTTTACTTGACCCTCTAACTCTAGCACGCTCTATTCTAATTCTATTCTTAAAAAATAATAATACTTGCCCCTTTTAGACTTGCACTATATTCATTTACTAACCGCTCGTTTTCTTTTTTTATAACACTATCTTCTCTATTCTATCATTGCTCTTTTGTTGGTTTTGATTGCTTCCATTGTCCTCATTTGTAAGGTGCTTTGGATAAGCGTCTGCTAAATGACGAAATGTAATATAACATGGCATTTCATGTCAAAACGATTGAAGATGATATTCCAGGTAACAGTGTGCCACCTACTGGATCAAAGGAGTCTTTGCAGCACTGTTTTAGACTTTTGTAGCAAAATGCCACTGTCGCTCACCCGATGATGAACTTCATCTTTCCTCTGCGGGCTGTATCTACCAGGATGGGCACTAACTGAGGGTCCCGGGGGCCAAAGATGCCATGAGGACGAATAGCAACAGTGAGGAAACCCTGGTCTTTACTGCAGGCCTCCAACACCAGCTGGAACAGAGATTGTTGATTGTAATGCACATCAACCAGAACTCAAGCAAAATTAACTATTTAGTTCTTTTGATTCATTTCAGAAGCGAGCAGTGATACAGGGAGATGCAATGCTATTGTTATGATTCATACCCACCTTTTCCTGTTGGATTTTAGTCTCTGTATAATAATCAATTGGCTTTTTTGCGTAAGGCAGATCCTCTCTCCCATTCTTGATGTCAGTTCCTTCAAACACCACACTAGCACTGCTGGTCAATATTACTTTCTGTGAAAACATCATGAATATCAACAACATAAAGGAATATTCTGGATTAAATAATGAACAGAGATGAAGCAGAAACCCCCTGATGAACGTTGTTTAAAATTGTAACAGTGTTAAATGGATCAAATCAAAGTATGAAAATACTTTAGTATGATGGAGCTTACATTGCAAAACAATTCAAAAATGATTTTTACAGAGTGAGTACAGATGTAAGATTTTTTTATTTTATTTTACATATATGCCTATTAATTTTAAAGTAGTCTCATGCTCATTGTGGTTACATTTATTTGATCAGAAATACAGTAATATTGTGGCGATATTAGTACAATTCGTTATTACCATTACTCCAGTGTCACATTATTCTAATATGCTGATTTGTTGCTTAAGAAACATTTCTGCACATTATCAATGTTGAAAACAGTTATGCCGCGTAATCTTTCCATCAATTTAATCCATCCTTGCAGAATAAGAGTTCCTTTATTTTTTTTATCGGAGTGTCTATTTATACACTAAGTGCACTGACTCCGCCCACTAAAGTGTGATTGGGTTAGTTAACAATAAAAAAAAAAAGACGCTGGTACAACATCAGTTTCAGTGGCGTAACCGGTAAGGCATGCTTTTTATCGCGATCGACCCGAGTTCGAGTCTGCCTTTTGCTGCCTTTTCAAATCTTGCTATTTTAACAGTGGAAATAGAATCTATAGCTATTTACACAGTGCAAATAGCCGCTGCCTTTTTTTATATCACTGACTTTAAACTTTTGAATAGTTGTGTATATTTATTTTTACCATCTGCTGACAAACATGACAGTGATATATAATACGTACCTGTACTCCTGCCTCGTGACAGGCCTGAATGACAGTTCGTGTCCCATCGATATTAACCCTCTGAAACAGAGCGCGGTCATCACTGGCTGGAGCAGGTGAAGCACAGTGAAACACTATGGACACTTCTTTCAAAGCCACCAGCAAGGCCTAAACAAGACATCAGGAGAACAGCGGAGAAGGCTGAAGACAGGGTAAGATTCTGCCAGATCAAAACTGAACGATCCTTACCTGTCTGTCACACAAGTCCCCCTGGTGAAACGTCACTCCTGGAAGCTCATAGGCCTGTCTGATATCAAACACGTTCACTGTGTATCCTCTGTCCACGAGACGCTCCACGAGGTGCCTGCCCAAAAATCCAGATCCTCCAATGACAGCACAACGCTTGCTGCTCTGCAGATGTTCACAATATCAAAACAAGCTGAATTTATTAACATCGTCCCTTGCCTGGCAGAAGAACATATTTACAAAGCAAGCAGAGCTTTTAACACAATTAAACACATGAATACAAACATGCACAAATGACAATAAAATAGATAATCAAAGTAAATGGAATGTATGATGTCATTGCCTGCAGATATATAAATGCACAGTATGGAAACAGAAATTAAAAGTGCATTAATATAAATATGTTGATATCCTAAACACACAACACTGCGCATGCGCATCAGTACAGGTGCCAGAGAAAAGGTGTTTCAGGTGTAAGTACTATACTCACTGGTCTCAAACGAGTTGCCATGTGTGGATCTCAGCAGTCTACAGATTAATAAACAATATTCATCTGCTTAATCACAGTTCTTCAAAACTATATGACTAGAAACCATTTACTGCACAAGTTTTTAGTTTTTACTCTGATTGAACTGTTCACTGAAACCAAGCTTACGCTCGAAGCACAAGATATAAATAGTTTTTACTGTAAGCAGCACTCACCTGAACTCAAACTAGAGCTGCAGCTGTGTGCTGATCACGACACGCGGAGCCTTATGGGCAGAGAGCGGAGAAGCCTCTGATTGGTCGAGCCAACGATCAGGAATCAACCTGACAACTGAGTCTAGCCAATGAGAGAAGGGCTACGTCAAACAGCGCCACTGCGCGAGCCAATCAGGAAAAAGAACTTCAGTATAGTCACATCCCCATGACATCACCAAATACGCCCCTACGTGTGATTTTTTAGTTTATTATTATAGTTTATTAAATAACAATGTTAAATCTGTCAACTTCATGCAAAATGATTGGTTGAATTCTAAAACCATGCTACTCATTCCTGTTATACAGTGACCTTTCTGTCTCTATGATTTACTTACTCATATTTTCTCTAAAATAGTCACATATTTATAAGAAATTGCTTAAATTATGCATATTAGGTCTACTTTATCACTTAAACAGAGATAATAGACATTAAACATATTATTTAGTTTTTTTAACACCTTTTTATTAATACATGTGTTCAGTTTTATCATGTCCAAATAATCAACTTACACTAGAAATATAAACCATGAAATGATAAAACCTCAAAATATTTTTAAATTATGTTATGGACTAGGCTAAACTTCATCTAATCATATATAAATCATGTGAAACTATATTTATTTTTTTACAATTTTCTTCAATTACTGTGTCCCTAAAGTCATCTTCCACCCTGTTAGTATGCACTCCCTCGCCTTCCAAAACAGATAATTCCACTGAGATCGTTATCAGGAAGTGATCCTGGTTTATTTTCTTCTGCTGGAATTCAACTGTACAAATGCAGGTAAGTGTCAACTTCTCCTGCTTGTCCCACTCTTACAGTTCCACCCTGTTAGGCTATATTATGAAGAATGTTTGTCCTATCAAAAAAACAAACATATCTGACATAGTTATAAAAGTTATGTTCATCTGTAGAAGGTTAGAGAGCTAAATATTGATCACTCAAAAAACTACAGCTAATTTGGCTCAACATTTTCTATAAACCTAAAAAAATGTGAAACTAACAGGGTGGAAATTCTAATAGAATAACTAGTATTTATTGTATACTGCAAATTAATCTACCTCCATGAAACTTTTGAGTGGTAATGTACAATTGTATATGTGTAAACTACCGCTCAAAAGTTTTCATGTTTTTAAAAGAAGTCTCTTCTGCTCACCGAGGCTTCATTTATTTGATCAAAAATACAGTAATATTGTGAAATATTTTTACAGTTTAAAATAACTGTTTTCTATTTGACAATTAAATTTAAAATGCAATTTATTTCTGTGATCAAATCTGAATTTTCAGCATCATTACTACAGTCTTCAGTGTTGCATGATCCTACAGAAATCATTCTAATAAATCACAAAAAAGTACCTGTTCTTAATAATCAAGACATATTCTATTCATTAATAACTGTTTTGTTTTTGTTTCAAGAATAAAAAATACCATTATGAAGATAGTATGGTAGTTTGCTATAGCGAAGTTGTTCTTAAAAAAAAATATATATATATATATATATATAAATTAAACTAAATTAGTAGAATTATTTGGCAATCAGGCAATGTGTGTATGGTGTGTATGTTGTAATACAGGTTTATGTAAAATAAAAACAATTAAATTAAATTAAATACAAATAATATATAGTCGCTATAAAGCCCCAAGTTATGGGATAAAAAATAGACATGAATTGGATACTTCTTTATCCTCAGTTTATTGTTTAAAGAAGCGTTAAAATCCATTACGAATCTTAATTTGGCGAATGGACTTGATTCATTAGATTGTCCGGAGCGTATTATTATTCATGAGCCGTTTCTGCCGACGTCTTCCTTTCAGCCAATCAGTTTGGTCTACTGACCGAGCGTCACAGAACGTAATTAATATTCATGAGCAAAGCCTTCGCCATAGTATTATTCTCCACTTGCTGGTCTACTCCCGGTTAAGATGGTAAGTCACGACGAACGCTACAATGTAGCGATTTGGGCTTTGTATGCCTTATTTATTTATTTTACTTTTATTCAAAATGTTATCACTCTCTTTTAACGAATGTTTAATTGTTATTACATAGAAAATGTCTCCTTCAGGTTTGTGTTAGCTACGCAATCATATGTTATTGCTAGCGGTCTCTCCTTCAGGAAAAATAAACAGAGGAAATTATCACCAGGGCATTTACAGCCACCGATAAATACATGATAGTGTATCGGCCGCTTATTCTCTATTATTCCAGCGGACTGTCTAGTTTATGTTTGCATTACGTCTTGTATTCTTCTTCATTTATTCTGCACTGGCCTGGTCTTGTTTTAATATGTTTTTATTCTGTATAACACAGGCCACTAGTCCCAAAAGACCGTCACTGGGGGCAGTAGCCCCTCGTAAAAAAGCCAATCCAAAGCCTGAACTGACAGAAGAGCAAAGGCAGGAGATCAGAGAGGCGTTTGAGCTCTTCGACACTGATGCCTCTGGTTATATTGAGGTGAAGGAGTTAAAGGTGAGACACTTTACATGCCACTATCAGCCATATAGTAGCCTACAGAGGGTCTAAAACCCCAATAGAAACCTTTATGATGACGTCTTTAAACTTGCAATGTTTTAGGATTTTGTCAAATTTTCACATCAGATTTTGGACTGCACTGTATCTGTTTATGATGTGCATATGTCAAGCTTTCCACATATAATGAAGAATTGTGCTCCAGGTGGCCATGAGAGCGCTGGGGTTTGAGCCTAAAAAGGAGGAAATCAAGAAAATGATTGCAGAGGTTGATAAGGATGCTACTGGAAAGATCTCTTTCAGTGATTTTATGACAGTGATGACCCAAAAAATGGTAAGAATGAACTCCAAACATATTTTATTGAATAAAAATTGAGTTATTCCAGCCAGGTTGAAAAAAATGATCTTAATACTGTCTGGAAATCTTAAGGCTGAAAAGGACTCCAAGGAAGAAATTCTGAAGGCTTTCCGGCTGTTTGACGATGACGAGACTGGAAAAATATCTTTCCGCAATCTAAAGAGAGTGGCCAAAGAACTCGGGGAAAACCTCACAGACGAGGAGCTGCAGGTACAAGATAACCACACAACCTGCTCGTGGTCTGTGATAATAGAGCAGTGAGTTGGAAAGCATTCATTTTTCACGTATGGCTGTCTTTAGGAAATGATTGATGAAGCAGACAGAGATGGTGATGGAGAAGTTAACCAGCAGGAATTTCTTCGCATCATGAAGAAAACAAGTTTGTACTGAATGTTATCGGAAGCACAGGAGTATGTGAAATATTCATTTCTATGTAAACATTTTCAAGTTTTTTTTATGATTTTGATATTTTACGCACAATGCCATTCCAAAACCTTGATGCCTGTCAACCCCATCGGTCGTTTCAGATCCGTGTGGGTTTGCCAAATAGCAAAACGTCAATTGTTTACACTCTATATTCTCAAGGCTTATCAGTCAGCATATAAACAGTAGCATAACACAGGTTTGTAGTCATTGCGTCATATATGGGTAAATCTCACTTACAAAGCAAATGTTTTAGGGACATATTTTAAAATAAATAATTTAAAAAAGCTTATTTTTATGACCATTTAGATTGTGATATTATTTTCATGACAACTCATTTTCATGGACCCCTGATAAAAAAAATAAAAACACTGCCATTAGTAAAAATGACTATTACAGTAATGAGAATGTATTACAAAATACAAACCTTTTTCCAGGAATCACTCATATATACATTAGGCTTCTGCTTTAGGATATGTTTAAGTATTTCTGAATAGTATATCACTGATCACCCTGTTGAATGATTATTATATTGAAGTCTACAATCCCTTCTGTAGACTTTAGCATCAGTGTGCTCACTGCGCTTTCAGGGACGTCTGTATACAGCCCTTCTCTGTGCCTCAGCTTCTATGAAGGAGATTTCTGCAGTTTTAGTAAATACTGTGATCCTGTGCTTGTATTTTTCCCCTTTGTGTTTCTTTATGCACCGTCTACCTTCAAAATTTGTTTCAGATGTTTTGTATTTAAGTACATTTGAGATGCTATTTAAGTAGTATTTAAAATCAAATAAATTGTATTGAGCAGCAGTTATTGAGATGATTGGCGTTTTATTGCCTCGCTTGCATAATGCAAACAATCATCCTACACCACCTACACTCTTAAAAATAAAGGTGCATAGAAGAACCTTTTTGGTCTAAATGGTTCCATAAAGAACCTTTAACATCTGAAGAACCTTTCTGTTTCACAAAAGATTCTTTGTGGTGAAAGAAGGTTCTTTAGATTATAAAAAGGTAAGGAAGAGATGGTTCTTTATAGAATCTTTGACTGGATGGTTCTTTGTGGAACCAAAAATGGTTCTTCTATGGCGTCGCTTGAAGAACCTTTTGAAGCACCTTTATTTTTAAGAGTGTACAGGTGAAATAAAACATTTTGACTTATCCATACAAGTGTGGAATTTAACTACAATATATGCTGGCTTCACATTTGCTTGAGATATATCATTAGGGGCAAATTAATACTTTTATTCAGCATGGATAGGTTTGACAAGATAGCCAAGATTGTTCCATGTGACAGACATGTCAGCGGGAAGCTGAGGGGTTAAATACTTTTATACAAGAAAAGCTAGCAGTTAGAGAATAAATATGCAAAAAGAAGGTCAAATGTGTGTTTTTTTTTTATAAAAATAAGACAGATCAAATAAAATTAGAATAGAGAGTGCTAGAGTTAGATCATCGAAAACTAACAAATAAGTAGGATTTTCCATTAGAAAATATATCTGGAATTTCATAATTCAGCTCCATGACAGCTACGACCTAAAACCACACTTGCAAAATTGATGCCATATGATGATTTGTTTAGCATTTTCATCCGATACGTCTGAGATTATCGCAACTCATTCTCACAATTTGACAACCCAAACATGCCACCACAGCATCTGCATCTTTAAGGATATCATTTTAATTTAAATCAGTATGGCATTGCTTCCTGTTGCCTTCTGTTACTTTGGTTATTTTACACCATTTTCTGTCAGTAACATAAGTTGACAGCTACATCGTTACTGATTAGTAATAATAGTATATACTTATTTAATTCCATGTCAGCATCTTAGGCTATTTTCATGGCAAAAACAATAAATAAAATTCACGAGTCCTATGTGACATCTGGTAAATACCACTTGATCAAATCTAGTTTTAAAAGAGATTAAAAATGTCCAGATGTATTTCATGTAATTTATTATTTGTACATTGTATCCCACTCTTCTTGCCACTTATTTAATATATAACGATTAATAATAGGTCTGATCTCTGAGGGAGGACATTACTGATTAAAAACAGTGCATGCACGATTATGTGTGTCAATGATGTAACAAACAACTTATAAGCTGTGTTTCTGTTCATACGGCACACAAACTTGCTCTAAAAATTTGCTTGTGAATCCTGAATATTTAAAGTAGCCAATTTTGCCAACTTTTGCCACATCTAGCCCTCCAAACAATACTGAAATCATGTGAACTGTACCTGGGGGTGGCCTCGGGCTTGCATCTGTTCTGTCTCCTAGAGTCTGATTTTGTCTGACCCGGTCCAATAAGGACTGGAACGCCTCCTCAGAGCTGCATGTGTCCTCTGGACCGGTGTGTCGTCACTGCGGCTGCTGGGGGGGAGAGCACAAGGCTTTGCAGTCTCCACTCTGCCTGTACTTGTGGCATGATGTTCCTCAGATGGTGGGCGGCTGTGTCTGGTCCTCCAGGTGCTTTGGATAATAATGTCACCGTCATCATCACTGTCGCTCAGGAAGACAGGAGAATCACAGAGAGATGGAGGCTGTTTCCAAGGGCAACGTAACGTAACGCTTCTGTCACTACAACAAATTCCTTGTATGTGTAAACATACCTGGCCAATAAAGCTCATTCATTCTTCTAATGTCAAAAAAGTAATCAAAGAAGTTAAAGAAATCATCAAGAAGAATTCAAAGAAGTTAAAGAACACTTTCCAATACATGTGCACAAATTTGCATTAATTCATGCTTAACTAATGCACAGATATTCACGAGTTAATGTATAACTCATGAAAAGCTAAACCATTTATTAATAATTACTGCATCAGCAACAAATGAACATTGTATATGATTCATAGATTAAGAAATCAATCAATTGTTATTAGTTAAATGTGACCAGTCTTAAGTCGCTGGGGTATATTTGTAGCAATATCCAAAAATACATGGTATGGGTCAAAATGATTGATTTTTCTTTTATGCCAAAAATCATTAGGATATTAAATAAAGATCATGTTCCATGAAGATATTTTGTAAATTTCCTACTGTAAATATCTCAAAACGTAATTTTTGATTAATAATATGCATTGCTAAGGACTTCATTTGGACAACTTTAGAGGTGAATTTCCTCAATATTTTGATATTTTTTTTTTTTTTGCACCCTCAGATTCCAGATTTTCAAATACACTGTAACAAAAAAAGTTGAGCCAACTTCAAATTTTAAGGCAACCAGCTTCTCTCAACTTATTTTTGTAGGAGATTCTCAACTTTTTGTTGTATAAACTTAAAACAACAAGTTGAGAAAACTCAAAAATCTACTGAAGCAGGTTGCCTTAAAATTTTAAGTTGGCTCAACTTTTATTTTTTTTACAGTGAAGTTGTATATCAGCCAATTATTGCCATATCCCATCAAACCATACATCAATGGAAAGCTTGTTTATTCAGCTTTCAGATGATTTAGAAATCTCAATTTTGAAAAATTGACCCGTATGACTGGTTTTGTGGTCCAGGGTCACAAATGTGTCATAATGTATTAGTTCCCTTATAACATATTCCATTAACTAATGATGTAAATTCATGTTAATTACCACAGTGGTCAAAGCTATGTATACTTCACCTTCCAGTTGTCTGCTTTAATGAATCATTAGCTAATGATTTGTAAAGGGCTCATTATGCTATGACTTTACTTGTTGAGGCACAGAACTATTAACTAATACAGTGGTGTGAAAAAGTGTTGGCCCCCTTCCTGATTTTTTATTTTAATTCCATGTTTGTCACACTTTAATGTTTCAGATCACTAAACTAATTTAAATATTAATCAAAGATATCACAAGTAAACACAACATGCAGTTTTTAAATGAAGGGGTTTTTTATGAAGAGAAAACTAAATCCAAACCCACATGGCCCTGTGTGAAAAAGTGCTTGCCCCCTAAACCTAATAACTGGTTGGGCCACCCTTAGCAGCAACAACTGCAATCAAGCGTTTGTGATAACCTGCAATGAGTCTGTTACAGCGCTGTGGAGGAATTTTGGCCCACTCATCTTGGCAGAATTGTTGTAATTCAGCCACATTGGAGGGTTTTCGAGCATGAACCGCCTTTTTAAGGTCATGCCACAGCATCTCAATAGGATTCAGGTCAGGACTTTGACTAGGCCACTCCAAAGTCTTCATTTTGTTTTTCTTCAGCCATTCAGAGGTGGATTTGCTGGTGTGTTTTGGATCATTGTCCTGCTGCAGAACCCAAGTTCGCTTCAGCTTGAGGTCATGAACAGATGGCCAGACATTGTCCTTCAGGATTTTTTGGTAGACAGCTGAATTCATGGTTCATTTATCACAAATGGCTAAATGTAAACGATACCATTCCTCTCCAAGAAGCAACGTAGTTACACTTTTTCTAGTATCTTTGTGACTTGAGTCAAGTACCAACACTTTATGCCAGATTTCTAGAAAGAAGAACAAGGATGAAGACTATCACGTCTTTTTAGAGGGTCCAGACTGCCCCCCAAACCCGTCCAATTATCTGTTTAAGTGAAAATGATTTCTATCAGCTATTTTATTTCCACCACACTTAACTATTTCGCCACTAATGAAGTTTAATCCAAAGGTAGTACTGCCTCTTTTCCAAAGAGACAACCGTGTCAGTGAAGGGCATGCTTCAAATTAAATGAGATGAAATGCATGTAGAAAATAGAATAATAAAGGTCAGTTTCACTTATGTAAAACATTTTCATTATGTGGCGTTTCCATCTGATTTCATTGTCAAATTATGCATAAAACATGATTTAATTATGCACACTGTGGTGTTTATATTCATGTCTTTCACAGTAAAATAATTCAAGTACTATCAGCTAACAGTTACTTAAAGCTTTGCTCACTCAAATTCTGTTCTGTTGAGCAAAGGTTTACTCAAATTGTTTACTCAATTGAAAAGGAACTGACTGCTGCGCTTCAACACTGCAAATGTGTTCACATATAAACTGTATTTATGCTAAATTTAGTTTCAGAAAATGCCATCTCCTTAAAAATTCAAATGTATATTTTACTTAACCTCTGTAGACCATTTAAGAGAATTAAAGTCATCATTAATTGGCTCAATGTGACTTAGCAGGTCTAGTGTAGAGTAAAGTTATGAAATGTAAACTTGCAGACAAATTCCCTAAATTGAGAATGAAAACCAATCCAGTATATTTTATCTTTAACAATAAACATCTACTGCATCTTTGCTCTTTAGATTCTGTTCATTTGTGTTCATTCAGTCTCATGGGCTTGGAATGACAAGGCGGCAAGTAAATGGTGACAATTTTAATTTATGAATGAACTAACCATTTAACAGTTTGTTTGTTTTTCTTCACTTTTTCAGAGAACTGCCACACTTACTGCAAAGTTATTGGAATTTTAGTTGAGTGGTCAGAATTGACAAATATTAGCCTAATCTGTGCGAGTTTTAGACTAGATGTTAGATATCAACCTCTAAAAACACTGCTATAGAAAAAAATATTTTGGTAATTGGACCCTTGGCTCGAAAGTCTTTATTAGATAACCTCATCTGTGAAAACTAGCCCTGTGAGATATTTAGTCCCAGTCTCCCCCATTACATCTCAATCAATCACTTGCATAACATTGGATTTAAAAAATACAATTTTACACCCAATCTACACTGAAATGCATGTGATGTGAAAAGAGCCCATTATGATCAGTGATACTGTGCACACTGGATGACATGCATCATTTTCAAAAATAGCACAAATGAATTTTTTAGCATCTCTTTATTGAACTGAATACGGCGATTAAATTTACAGTGGGTGCACATCACAGTTCAGTCAGCAACAAGACACCCTGCACAAAGTAACAGCAGTACAGATCACAATAACCAGTATGTGTTAGCTCCTAAAAGGAATAGAAGAATAAATGAAAACAACAAAAAATGCAGCCAAGTATGTGCAACTCTCTTCAAGGTTTGCCACATCTCTTTATTTCAGTTTATGTAAAGAGCCTTGCAGAATTGACACTGACAGTGCATAAATAAAATGATTTAAGACAGTGAACAAAACCAAAACAGCTTAGAACATACTTACCTAGACCTTTCCTGGTAAAATCATAAAAAATAAAGAAAAATCAGGAGTCAGTACTTGAGCAGTCTGCAGGCCTTCTGCCAGTGTGTAATAAGACACTCCTCTGTTTAGCGTGTTGCATGTTTTGTAAAAGAGGACATATTCCCTATCGATAGCATACGAACATGTTGGCAAAAAGATCGGTGATCCGAGGTATGCATCCGTCACTCAGATCAAAGTCATGATGACAGAAAGCTAAAATAGGTCAAGCAGCACATAACCTAACTAAAAAAAAGCGCCTATCTGTGATGATTACGTTTATATTTTCTGAATTATTGTAAGACTGCCCCTTCCCATTTCAGACCCCGCTTTTTTCATAAAGTCCACTTCAGTTACAGAAAAGTCCTTAAGAAGCAGAGAAACAAACAAAACCAAAGTGGAACCAACCAACATCAATTTAGTCAGACTATGGGAAAGAGGGAGGAGTCTCAGTGGAGCAGCTTTGTGAATCCTGCTGTCCACTCTGGCTCGTGGAAACAAAAGCTGGCTGGGATCGTAGTCACGGTGCTCACCTGTGGGCTCCATAGAGTCTCTGTGACTGTCACATACTGGGGGACGGGGGACATGCAGGGACAAGCTTAGCTTAGGAGCTCTCGCTGCCCTCCAGAGACTGCATTTTGACCAGGTGGTCAGGTTTGCCTCCAGTGGCGTAATGCTCCCACATCTGCAGGTAGAGTCTCTCCAGTTCCATGGTGTACTGTTTGGTGTTGAAGAGCGGGCTGCAGATGCGCTGCTTCCACACGCGGGAGCGGACCTTCTTCAGGCTGAGCGGAACGAAGGGAGAATGTGTTTTAAGGATCTTAAACATTTGTTTTGAAAGTGGAAATTAAGTAAAGGAACTTACAATTCCATATCAGTGCCAAGCTTCACAGCAACCTCTTCATACTCCTGACGGCTCTGGGCGATGAGCTCAAGGCAGCCAAGACAGGTGAGCTGAGAGGCAGCGACGCGTGAAGCCAGTGTCTCTCCTACACAAAACATCAAGACCTCAGGGTTTTTTATCTTTTTTTTTTCCCCAGGCAAGTTAAATTATGATCATGAATGAAAAATGGCAAGCTATTCCTCACAAATAAAATGTATTATTGTTTCTTACAGTTAGAACCAACTTTTATTTTGGAGATTGTAAAGAAGTTTGTTTTTTTTTCACAAGACTGTGATGACGCGTTTCAACGGTCATCAGCATCATAAACCCTCAAAAGTTTTTTGGATTTAGATTTGTTAAATATATGTACATTTCTAACATTATACTTTGTATTATATCACCTTTACATGAAACTACAAAAAAAGAAAAACTAGTTAACACTAATGCGAGGGTGTTTCTAATGCAGCGTCTCTGGGAGGGATGGTAAATTTGACATTGTTCTGTCTTCTGACTGCCGTTATCAGTCTCTTAATTTTTTCCGAAAGCTGTGAAAACTCTCCCATTCACTGCTCTCAAAGTTAACCCACCTATAACGACTTCCGCTGCTGAGAAACCCGCGAATGTGAAAAAGGTCTATTAATATTCAGTAAAAAAAAAATAAAATACAAAAAGACAATTTCATTGGTCATAACTTCTGGAGATAAATAGTGCAAACACTGAATAAGGATGCAATTTTCTAGTGCATGCGTGTCAAGCATCTGAACAAACCACTAATGAGCGATACCAAAAGGCCTTTATCACACGTCCGCTTTCGAAAAGTGGAAGATTCAAATAGTAGCGTAAATTAACTTCCTCTGCAGCCACTATCAATGGCTGTGCCCATAACACGGCGTTCTTGTGGATTATTTATGTAGGATTCAGCACATATACGTCTTCTAAAGACACCAATCTTAGTTTACAACAATTAACTGAGCATTATGAAACGAAGGAATGCTGTCACTATAGCCCGATGCGTATTTCGTGACTTAAACAGGAGCGTGCGAGCCATACTGAATGTGTATAGGCAGTTCTTCACTGTCTGATCACCTTATTTCATCACAGAACTGTTAGAAAACTATACAAACATCATATCACATTAATAAGCATTAGAATTAACCAAATCTTAAAACATTATGTCTAAAGGCTGTATAGGAGGATTCAATTAAAGGTTTAGGGCAAACTTGTCGTATTAAACAATGCTCACATTTTTTCACACGCTGACTTTGATGCAATCCTCTATAATTGAAAAGAAAGAAATATTTCCAGCCCATAGACGATAATTAAAATTAAGTTTGATAATAGAGTTATTCTCCGTGCTTGCGTGCAACGATTGAATATCATTATACTGTGAACAAGAGCGGGAGGTTAATCACAATAAATATAATTCAAAAATAAACAAAATACTGTTAAAAATTCAATTAAATAAGTCCTCTTGCAGTAAGCTGCGTGCTCTTCATTAATCTGACTGGCAGCGCTGCGTCGCTCAGGCTAATGTTACACATTAAAACGAAGGATGACATGATTCATGGTCTGGAATCAGTATAAATACGCAGTTTTAACATTGACGTTTATTGTGTCAATGTTCAACTAAACTAAATTGGGTTTAATTTTCTTCACAAAACTGGCATCTGTCCATTAAGCAGATGGAAATTCCTTTACTCTAGTAATCTGAGCCGGATATGACGACACGCGGACTGTGATAAAGGCCTATACTTATGCTTACAATTCACACTAATACGAAATAGGTCGATACCAGTGATGCACCAACATCAGTTTTTACTGAAACTAATATTTCATTTAGCCAAAAACCAAAACTCAAAAGTTTAGAGTTAGCCACACTACAACTGAAAGGCTATGGAAAGATCACAAGTCTAAAAGATCTAATTTCATCAAAATGAAGATCAATTCAAATCAATATCGTTAATCCAGGACTACTGTAGTATACCTGCCGCATCTTATCCACATTAGGGCTTTTCGCACTTGAAAATGGTTAAATCCCGAGTCCACCCTAAACCCCGGATAAACTGAATGTGTAATTGCGTTTCACACTGCTCATACTATACCGGGGGTTATTCATTAACAGACATCTCACACTGTACATTCCTAAACCCCGGGTTAACGTTCTTATTTGCATATTTGCTGTGTCACCGTCACTGATTGGACGAACAGCAGGCAACCTGTTTACACGGCTTTTCCCGCATCTTGCCAGTTATTAAAAACGCTTATGTCTTTAGATCAGCGAAGACTGAGGAACAGCTGATCATAGCTGTACAGGCAGGGATAGCCATTGTTAAATAAATTTAGTAGCAGAGCTACTGCAAGCGATTCAGTGCTGGAAATCCTTTATCCTTTGCTGAAACTTCTGCGTCTTCATGAGGAGCGCGGGTCATGGTTGCTAAGCAACGCCAGATGCCATGGGAGCGCAAGCTACAGAGCGCTTTGGAAAGAAGGAGAAAGCGGCGCACTTAGCGTTTTAAACGCGTTTTTAGGCGTGACATGTGAACGGCCTCATGACGCACAAAGGCAAGTAAACAAAGACAAAAAAGAAAACAAGGAGCAAAGTATGTGAATATTTCTTTGAATTTATTTTAAGTGTGGAGAGACTAACGTTAGTGTTGACTTGTACAGTAGCATAAGAATAATACCGTCTCCTATTCACTCCAGTTCACATGCTCTCAGTCTTTGAGATTTCTTCTCACCGGCTGCAGTTTACACGACGCACGTTTCCTGTTACTGAAGTGACATGAGCCTCGCTGCTCAATTTCTGATTGGCTGTCTGTTGCCAAGCGTCCAGCAACAACAAGCAAACACCGCTCCGTTTCACACTCAAACTCCGGAGCAGAGTTTCATAACCCCGGGTAAAATGCGGTGCTAACACCGCTTTCAAATTACAGGTGTGAAACGTGTCTTTACCTGGGGTTAAAAGCGGTGTTTAAAACGAGGATAACCCGGGGTTAAGCACAGTCTGAAAAGCCCTATTGTGTATACACAACAGACAGAGACAAAAGATTTTTTGGTCACTTGATACATTTACTTAATGTACCCCCTGAGATTTTAAGGTAATAAGTTAATAATTAAGTAACTAATTTGCATGTTCAAGGTTCTCTGACTTTGGTTAGTGGTCAAGTGACAAGCAAACAAATATTGAATATTTTTTAGTGAGTGTATTGTTGTTATTTTAAAATATATATTTTTATTTTACTTTATCAGCCTTCATTAAACTGGGAAATTTTGACTGTTTAATGCACTTTGTGTTGTTTATAAAGAACGTATTTTTTTCTTTTATAGCAGTAAGATTATATTTAAATCAATGTGATAAACAAGGTAGGTCAAAAGTAATCTAAAAGTATTTAAAAATAGTCTGATTATATTACCTAAAATGTGTAATGTAATGATTACATTACTGACTTTAACTGAAAATGAAGTGTTTACTGTTGTCATTTTTCATTACAAACTATTCCTATTGAATACCGTTAAGCTGCTTTGACACAATCTGTATTGTTAAAAGCACTATATAAATGAAGGTGACTTGACTCCCTACAATTTTCATAAAGCAATTTGGAATCAGTAACAGACTACAATTTAGTAATCTACCCAGCACTGCTAGCTGATGCCTGTGAATATTTTTGACCATGTTTAGCGTGTGCTCCTAGCTTGTATTACCTGGCATAGTAACCATGGGGGTACCAGCCCACAGCACATCCATGCCTGTGGTGTGTCCGTTACAGAGCGGCGTGTCCAGGCACACATCAGCCAGCTGTCCACGTCGCACATGCTCCTCTTTGGGAGCCACGGGGGAGAAGATGATGCGAGAGACAGGCAGGCCCAGGTTCTGAGCGTACTGTTGGATATTGGGCTCACCCACGGCTGGGAAGCGCAGCAGCCAGAGCACACTGTTGGGCACACGCTTCAGGATCTACATAACAGAGAACACCATGAGCAGAGCTGCCAGACAATCAGTTTCACAATGAGAACATGCTGTTGCTTTCAATGAGCCGATTCAAAAAAATCGATGACTTTGATTTACTTCAACAATTTGAGTCATTACTAAAAATCATTTACAGAACTCCCTGTGATGTGTACGTAACTACAGCTGCTCGCCTTATTTTAAGTGTAAATAAAACAAAAATGATTCAATATTTCATTGTGTTCATTTTGAGAGATATTTTGTGAAACTGAACAGCTCTAAGGCCCCGTTTACACTTCGTTTTAAAACACATAACTTTTGCTACTGTTACGCCTATCGTTTACACTACTCGAGTTTTCGAGGTTGAAAACAGAGACATTTGAAAATGCTGCAGACCCTGTTTTATTTTGAAAACGCCAGGGTTGCGTTTCAGTGTAAACGGACCAAAACGGAGACTTCTGAAAACAATGGCATGGCTGCCCAGATTCGCACTGCGTATCCTTGACGACCGTGTAAACCAGGGCTGTCCAAACTCGGTCCTGGAGGGCCGTGTCCTGCAGAGTTTAGCTCCAACTTGCCTCAACACACTTGCATGGAAGCTTCTAGTATGCCTAGTAAGAGCTTGATTAGCTGCTTCAGGTGTGTTTAATTAGGGTTGGAGCTAAACTCTGCAGGACACGGCCCTCCAGGACCGAATTTGGACAGCCCTGGTGTAAACAATAACATCATGATCATTATTGTACCCATAGATAGGTATGGGTAGATTCCCCATTCAACCGCTCCATCTAAATAACAGGGATCTACCGATTCATATCTATGGTTGTACCTGCATGAATGGTCACGTGACATGCGTTTTCGGCTGTGTAGTGTAAATGGAGATCGTTTCTGAAACGCAGTGGAAACACCAGTGTAAACCGGGATCGTTTTCATTCTAAAACGCTGTTTTAAAACAAAAACACACTAGTGTAAACAGGGCCTAAGAATGGTAAGGTAAGGAACGGTTTGGTCATATTTCCATTTGAGATTGGTTCAGCACGGCATGTAGTGAGAACTGTTTGGTCTGACGGTGATTCAAAAGCAGCTTTTAAATCTACTTTGCAACTTCCACAGTATTACTTTTTTTTTCATATTATAGAAGTCAATGGGGACCAGCAACTGTTTGGTTACCAGAAACATTCTTCAAAATCTTTGTGTGTTCACCAGAAGAAAGAAATTCATACAGGTTTGGAACAACACGAGGATGAGTAAATGACAGCTTTCTTATTTGGTTGACCACTCCCTTTAAAGCCCGAGTTTGCTTATTTTTAACCAGCTTTGTATTGTTATAATGTTAGTAGTATATGTAAACGTACATGTACTCTTTCTCTGTGTAACCTGGACCCAGATATCACCATATGTTTGTCAGCAAAAGTGCAGTGTGCAAGAACCTTATGGGTGTTGAATTCAACAAAAGTCTCTGATTTCAAAACATGCTTCCATTGTATTGTATCTTGCCAGTAGTGAATTTTTCTATTTAAATCTTACATTGGCCCACATTTGCAGGGTGGGAGGGTCAATTTTATAGAGCTGGTTGAAGTTGCAATAGACAATAGCGTCTTCAGGGAGGCCATATTGCGAGCGGGTGGTCACCACGATTGTTCTGGGAACTTCTTCTCCTGTTGCTGCTTTGTTGTTAATCTAAACAGAAAGATTAAAAAACAGATGAGTTATCAGTTTAGGTACTGAAAAGACGAGCATGTGCCCTATAACTGGGTCGCCCATCCCAAGAAGCCTTTCAACTCCACCACCATGTTTATGCCACCTACAGCAGTGGTGTGAAGGCCCAAGTGTAGGGAAAAATGGCTATTGCACATCCTGTCTCAGAGCATGCTATTCTCAGCCAGCTTATGTGTGCCATACCTGCAAGGCTACAGTCCCAGATACTATAACCTCCTCCACTGTAAAAATCTGAAAAACAACATGTGGTAATACACTGGCTCTCTGCCTACTATGAAATTGTCTTTTTGCCAGACTTTCAAGATGATCAAAGGAGAATACTGAGATCATTTCACCATCAATCTGAGAGAAATTAAGTCTCTCATGTGCAAATACAAGTGGCACAGGAGCAAATACAGCCACGTTCTGATAAAAACACCTTCACACCACTAAATCTCCATAAAGAATTACACATTGTCGATTTGGGCATGACAGAGGCGTCATTGACCACAGGAGACAAAATTCAGAATTTGATCATTAATCAGAACCTGATATTGCGAGTGTGATTCATGTAAACACTTTAACCTAATATTCCAGTTAACAAACACTTATACACATATTCAATGGAATATTCATTTATATGCACTCGTCCAAACAAAATTAAAAGAATTGGAAAACAGTGTGCATGTAACCCTCTTTCTCAGAATGAAGGCTTCACCAGAAAAATGATGTGCATGTGAATGTGGTCAACTATCCACCGATCTGTCATGCTAAGAATGATGGACGGGACTAAATCCCAGTGTGAGAGCATGCCAAGACCCCACAGCCAGGGAAAACACGATTTTCAAAGCAGTAAAGTTACTGAAATTGCAGTGAAATCAGCCAAGTGAAGCCCAGTGATGAGATCAACACTGAGGGCCTACGATGGGCCGTACCTGAGTGGTGGCCAGGCCGTTGCTGACCGTAAAGCCGTTGATGGTGACCTGGATCTGGCCCTGGTTGATCATGTTAATGATGGCCTCAGCGGCTGTGTTCATAGGGATGACAGGCATGGAGAGGGCACCATTGCTGTCAGTGGACTCTTGACCATCACATTCCATCTGAAGGTAGGAGAATAATGAGAAAGAAACATTAGCATGTCCGTTTAACAGGGTTATGGAATGCACTAAAGCAGTGATTTCTTCACTAACCTTCACAATTTTGATATCCGGCAGGCTTTCCAGGAAGGCTTTCAGATCGATGCCATTCAGTACAATGCGATTGTCAAAAATATGGCCATTTGACTTGAAGTCTATCACCGCTTTTTTCTATTGGGTAAAAAGAAACACATGAGCCTCCTTCTCTGTAATACTTTTTTTTTTTTTAAAGTGATTAGAGGCTGAATCTTACCTTGAGGTGAGGGAACATATTGGCATGGTCTCCAATGAAGAAAGTGTTCGGCATATAGGCCATTTTCTCAGAGTACTGCTCTGCAACCTCAAAAGGAGACGTCTCCTTATCAGTGATAATGTAGTCCATGAACGGAGCTCCACTGGTACCTGGGTATCCAAGCCACATGGCCTAGGGTAGATTGGAAAAAGTAACTTATTATTCAACTAAATCTTTATATTATCATCTGAAGTATATGCTGCCATTTAAAAGTTGGGTTTCAGTAATATAATTTAAGAAATTACTAATTTTATTCAGCAAGTAAAAAAAAAAAAAAGGTTACATCTGTCCAAAAAAAATAGAATTTCAAATATTCGCTGAATTAAAAAAAAAATCTGCATTTGAATTTTAGGTGTGCGTCAGGCAGCCTTATCAGTGGCACACGAGATGCCATGACGATGTAAGTGTCATTGCATTATAATGTTTTTGTTAGCCTATCCAGGTGAAGCCACTAGATGCGGCGCTGCTGCATTGCTCATTAAAATATTGCAGAAAAAGAGACCAATGAACGTCAAAACTGAAACCAAGCGGTTCACACAGAACGCATATTTTGTGCATTTTCTAGAGGGACATCTATCACCGCTGCAGTCGCATTTCGCACAAAGAGCAGCATGTTTAGAAAACCATGTCAAATTAATGCAAGTTCAACTTTAAAAAAAAAAAAAAAAACAGACTTTATGGCGGGTTTTTCCCCCATCCCACTGCATCTCATGTTATTAAATGAAAAAAGTACTGTGTGATTGGCTTTCGGCCTTTTGTATTAAACTATGCATACACATACATGATGCCATTTTGTTTATAGTTGTTTCGGCAACAATTATAATTGGTTTATAAACATTATTTTAAACATTATGCACTTTTTCCACAGACAGTCATGTTATCTTATGCTTTGAATAAACGTGCATTAGTAATATTTTGCTCGATGCGCCTTCTTGTGGCCTCAGGAGAGAGGCCAAAAGCTTTTTTTATAACTGAAATGATTCATTTTAAATTTGAATGATTCGAATATTGATAATATTTAAACACAACATTCTAATTTAGTTTTTTTAGACATTGACAGCCCTAACTTGTTACCAAATATTTCTTTCAAATAAATGCTGTTAATAATAACAACAACACTTTACAATGAGGTGTCATTTGTTAGCATTACTGTTTTAACCAACATGAACAATGAACAATACATTTATAACAGTGTTTATTAATCTTTTTTAATGTTAGTTAAGAAAAATACAGTCTTTCATTGTTTGTTCATGTTAGTTCACAGTGCATTAACTAATGTTAAACACAACTTGTGATTTTAATAATGCATTAGTAAATGCTGAAATTAACATACTAATGCAGTTAACTAATAAAACTTATTAGTGACCAGTAACAATAGTACCATAACATCTACATAACACAGTATAATAATAATAGTTTCTTGAGCAGCAGATCAGTATATTAGAATGATTTCTGAAGGATCATGTGACACTGAAGACTGGAGGAATGATGCTGAAAATTCAGATTTACATAAGAATAAATTATCACTATGGGTTTCCTGAACTTAAGTTCCATAACATGGCCCACTTCTCTGCTTCAATGCAAGTCTACGCTTGTTTTAAATCACACACCCAACTATATAACATGAAATTAACATTTTAATGCCGATAACATTCTTTAAGCTGGACGAATGCCTACCTGAATGGGTGCAGGATGCAACGCGAAAAGCTCATTGCGTGCTCCTTTAGTATAACCATTCATGTTGACCAGGATGTGGACTCCATCTTGATGGATCCTGTCTGCTGCCTTTCCGTTACAGGGGATCTATGAACACAGGACACATGATGAAATCAAAACAGACCCCTGAATGGAGAAAGAAAATGACATGCCTAAATCAGCCTGTGATATGTACACATACTCACCTGTGAGAGGTCAATGAAGTGATGAGCCTCTGCGATGACTTTAACTCTGAAGTTGGTGCTGTCATCGGGGCTGAGAGCATAGCAAAACACCTGTGAAAAATATAACAGTATGAGACCACCAGCTCACCACAATGTGCTCAACAGAATGATCTATATAGCACTACTGCATTACAAACTCATCACCTCGAACTTCTCAGAGTTGTGCATGCCAGGGATGGACTGCATCAGGTGGGAAGTGGGATGGTTGCCAAAATCAGAGCTAACGTAACCCACACGCAAACGGCCTCCACTGGCCTTTAAGTCCTTTGGATGCTCATAGGCAGGTTTATGAAGAGCATTGATCTATAGAACAAGCAAAGTATTACACTGACGCTTATACAGGGAATGACTATAGGAGCTACTTTTACACCAAAACCAAATAAAAAAAATGCAGCAGAACAGAGCAGAATGAGCCTGTGTAAATATGTTTAACGTAATATACATACCTTATCCAGACACAAGTTGCCATGTCTCTCTGCAATTGCCTTGCGGAAACCGTGCGAGAGGGGGTAGAGCATGCTGTGATGGGGATGCACAGATGGCAGACGGTTCTTCTCCAGTTGATCAGCCACAATGGTCACCAGCTTCTTCATGCGCTCATCGTAATCGGTCCAGTCACATACAATCTGAGGACCAGAGCACAATACGCCGTCACAAAGATTCCCACCAGTGTGCACAGTGACAACATGCACTTAAGACTCCTACATACCTGCAGACAGTGAGCCAGGTTACAATAAGCATCAGGGAAGTCTGGCTTGAGCTTCAGTGCAGTGCGGTACGATGCAATCGCTTCAGGAATGTTCCCAGAATCCTTCAGAGGGAGAAGGATGTAATATGAATCCAAATTAACACTGAAAACCATTGAAAGGAAATTAATTCTCCAGGTTTCTAGATTCATACCTTGTGTATTGAAGCCAAATTACTGTGAGCATCTGCAAAAGCGGGGTTGATCTGAATGGCTCGAGTGTAGCACTGTAGCGCCCCCTGAACATCCTGCATCTCTTTCAGAGTGTTGCCCATGTTAGAGTAAGCATCAGCAAAAGTGGGGCTGATTCTGCTCAGTGGTTGAAAACAGACAGACAGTGAGACTTTGAAAGACATCAATACAAAACGACTTTAGAATGTAGCTAAAAACAAGAACATGCCTGATTGCCTCCTTATAGTGCATGAGAGCCTCCTGAAGTTTCCCCTGCTGCTGCAGGACACTGGCCAGGTTTGAATGGGCAGCTGCAAATTCAGGGAACACCTTTCCAAGAAATAAAAACAAAATTTAATACATATGAAAACATCACTTAACAGGTAAAAAAACAAAAAAACAGGTATAATAACGAATATGCATTTTAGAGGACTTCACTGGTCCCCTCACCTCCAGTGCTTTCCTGTAGAGCTGTACAGCTTCCTCAATGTTGCCTTGCTCACGCTTGATGTTGGCCAGATTGTTAAGCGAGTCGGCGTGAGCCGGGCACAGACGCAGCGCAGTGTTGTAACACTCTTCAGCTTCAGAAACCTAAAAGGAAACGTGCAAGTTAGCAGACAATACATCTCTTGATTCTGAAGATTGTCCTGTGAATTTTAGCAGGCAAACTTGAGCCATTTCTATAGGAATCTATGCGGTTGGGAATTTTATGTGAGGGAGAATTGGTCTCACAGATTCCCTTCTGACAACAGAAATCTGCTTGTTTGAGCTGTGCCTTACAAATCAGCACAACACTGACACTTGAATGGGATGAAACATGAGTGTAGACAGCAGGGAGGCGTGATGGAATTATTCAAAAACATAAATGTAGGTTCTTACATTGCCTTTCTCCTTCAGTGCATTAGCGAGATTGCAGTATGCATCAGGAAAGTGTGGCTGCAGCTCAATGGCACGACGGTAAGTATCAACGGCCAGGTCGATCAAACCCTGCTCATAGTACACACACGCCAGGTTTCCATGGACAACAGCATGGTTAGGGCTCAGGCTGAGGGCACGCAGATAACCAGCAACAGCTCTGTAAGGGGAAAACGACATGTATCAGATTGGCGGAAAAAGCTTTGAGTCAAAATGTAATGGCAGAGGAAGTAACCGTTTACCTGTCAAAGATACGAGCCTCTTTCAGAACATTGCCCAAGTTGATGTAAGCATCCAAAAAGTTTGGGTCCAGAGTCACTGCCTGTAAAGCCAAAGAACAGCCCATTATATTCATTCATTTATCATCACTGTCCAAAGTGAGACTGTCATCTGCAACCAACCTTCTCAAAATGATGTATGGCCAGCCAGATCTCCCCCTGGGCATTGAACACGCAGCCCAGGTTACTCCAGGCCACGGCAAAGTTTGGCTGGGTTTCAATTGCCTTCAGGTAACAAGCCTTCAACAGGTTAACAGTAAAAGAAAAAAAATAGGAGGAAGAGGAGGTAGAGAGAAGAACAGAGCAGACAGAGGAGGGATTGTAAAAGTAAAGAAACAAAAAAAATCAAATAAAAAAGGAAGAAAGAACAAAAAGGGCAGACAGAAAAAGTGTTAGTCTCTATTCTCACAAAATGCAAAAAGTGAGCCTACAGCATGGGCTCGCGTGCGCGAAATTCTGCCGCGCTAAGCTTCACACTTTTCCTACGCTGCGCAAATCCAACCAACACCTATACTCCGACTTACATTCTTCAGTTATGCGGTTTCAAAAAAACTTTACAACTAAAATGTTGCACTTAAAACTAAAAAACGAACGAGTACCAAGTCAGCTTTAGATCATTGACATTGCACAGTAATCTCAGGAAAATTCACAACCTTAAATGCAAGTGCGGCGTGCAGGTGGAGGTCCCTGTAATGCGAGCGCAAAAAGCCACGCACGCAACCCACACCGTGGTCGCCGCTTGCGCCGTTCCCGCTAGCGCCTGTATTCGCCTGCGCCAACGCCAGCTCAAGGTGCAGACAGCAGACCTGGAGCGATTTAACTCCTCACCAGACTGGCACACAAAACTATGAAACCCTCTACTCTTTGGGGCCTTCAAATTGAGTGAGTACCCATGGCCAAATCCAATCAGAACTTTAAGGGTTAACTGTTGGAGAGTAATACATTAAGTAGTCATACTATGTTATGGTCATTGCCAATGGTGTCACATTTAAGGCTGCACAGCCACTGGGTGCCATGCTAGCAGGGAGGGCATGCAGGTCTGCAACCTGCCAGCTGGGGGTCAAGGGGAGGGGGGAGTACGGTGCGCGCGTCTTTTGGTAGAGGTTTTGTCGCTTGCGCAGCCCTTGCGCCGCTGCAGACTCACAGCGCATCATCTGCTCAGCAGAACGCTGCAACTCCAAATAAAGAAGAAAAAATAAATCACAATCCAAATGAACAGGAAAAAATAATCAACAAGTAAGAGTTAGAGGGTTCTTACTGTGCTTTCGTTTGCTTACAGCATTGAATCCATTTCACTTTTTAATTTACCTGGGCATTACGTTTTTCTTGTGCTTTAATTTAATAGGGTTTTTTTTCTCTTGCTTTTTTGTTCTTCAAAGGAAGCCACAAGACAGAAGAACTCATTGGACTAAGGTGTTTTTCTTTCTGTTTTGTTACAAACCCGTTACCATATTTTTGGACTTTGTCTGGGGGGGCGGCCGCAGCTGGAAGAGGAGAAGACTGATGCTGCCCTAGTGTTCCTGTCCACCGGACCGCACCTACGCAGGAATAGTGTCACCCACCTGAAACCTTCTAAATAACAATATCAGTCGTGGAAAAACCAAAAGAGACAAAATAAGAAAACAAGAGCGTTAGTAAAAGTTTGCAATCAAGACATTTCATATGGACATCAAAACTTGTATTGACAAAGCAAAACAAGTAAAAAAACCAACAAAAAAAAAAAAAGGGAAAGAAATATAAAATGACCTAACATCAGTTTAAACCCATGCAATGGAAAGGATTTGACATTTTCAGAAATATGTTCGCAAATGGTCGAGAGAGAAGAAAGGCTTCGAGATGAGATTTACACACAGGTTCAAACTTTTCATTACCGTGTCACATTTTCAAAATACAGGTAAAGGAGGGAGGCCAACTGGCTTGATCTTACCCAAACGAACTGATAACATTGCTCTGGGAATATTAATAATCATAACATACAAGGGGGAAGAAATGTAATCGATGATTCTTTTGTTCCGCTTACATGGTTTAATACCTTTTTTTGCTTTATCCTGTCCTGCCTTCTTGACTCCTGCCAATGGATATGGGAAAAAATCTGGGGTTTAAAGACTTCATAATCATCTAGAAGCCTCCACAGCTCTGAAATAAAGAGGTCATCGCTTGTGTTGCGCGAGTATAATTCTCTCTCTATCATGGTATCTGACGCGTGCAGTGGAGTGCAAAAAGTGATCTGTCTGCCTGGCACAGCCCAGGGCTGACACAGTGTTGAAAAACACTAACCCTCCCGAACCCGGAAATATAGGAGGATGTGAAGTTGAACTGAAAAAAAAAAAAAAAAAAAAGGCCAAAATGATACAGGCTCTACTCGAATGCACTATGGAGCCCTTACAAAGCATCTGTTGGCTTGACTGAGGGGTCAGGCAGACAGTTCAACGCGCGCACACTCCACAGGCCCTAAGCGAGCGCGCGGGAGGTTAGGAGCGACCGAGCGGGTGGGGGACCGCCGGCCCCTCATGCTCTTCCCCACCCCACCCCCCTAAGGCACAAAATAAGAGGGCTTCTAACCAACAGGAGAACTCTCTCTACAACATCAAGACAAACTCCCAAAGACCCACTTAAACCACAAATGGCCACACAAAGGCGGCGTTCATAATGCTGGGGAAGTAAATCCAAAATGACAGACAAAGGGCCACGACTACTCAATTTTTAAAGGGAATCAATTGTTTTGAATAACGCAAATGACCCCGAAATGTATGGTTAGGGTTAGAAGCCATCTTATTTTTTGCATAGCAAAGACCACTATCTTCATCAGTCCATTTATTTCTCCAAGACCGAGCCAGCGATATCCCTCCAAGAGACTACAGGGAAAAAAGCATGCCACACTGCAGCATGTGTTTTAGGACCCCCATTTGGTGAGAGACACAGAAGAGCCCAGCCTTTCTTCCTTTGTGTGGGGGCGAGCGGGGGCTGGCCGGGCCAGGAAGCAGTAGTGTTTATTGACCGAAAGCAGCATTGGAGTGAGAGAGGGCAAAAAGAAGGGGTGGACAGAAGGGGTGTGTCTCTAATCTAGCCATCCAAATGAACAAAAGAAACCAAAAAACGAGTGAGAAGTGGGTAAAGGGGTCTTAACCTTGGTGAATTTAAAAAATAAATAAACATAAATAAAAAAAATTAAAAAAGAGAATTTGCTTTTGACTAGGTAGGTGAGATGCAGGTGACCTGGTGGCTCTAGGTACACTCTGCTCTAGTTGAATGCTCAGGCTAGACCTGTACGACGGTAAAGTGTGCTGACGTGGGGAAATAAAATGAGCAGCACACTCGAGTGCGCTGACAAGAACTGATTGAATAAAAAACAAGCCTAACACTCACTCCCAATGTACAAGAATGGCTAGGTGTCTGATGGGGGATTATGGTCTACAGCTATGATTTTAAAACCAAAATCACTATGTAAACGTGCAAGGGCCGACATGTTTAAACATACCTTTGCCTCTTCAAGGCGCCCAAGCGCTTTAAGCAGGTTACCCAGGTCACTGCGTACACAATATAGATCCTGTAACAAAAGACAGAAGAAATAAACTACCACCTGATACTCACAAGACACACTAGGGCTGGGTGATATACAGAATATTTACAATTGTTATAGATACTAAACTTAAGTAGCATTGTGAACACAGTGATGATTTTAGTGCTCCCTTTATCTGGCCACTAAGGTTCAAACCATTTAAATGATTTGATCCAAAGCCCTGCAAACTTCCCAATATTGTTCTTCCTTTATTTATTATACATATTCAAGATAACTATCCTTTTTAGGGGTCAAAGTCATTGTTTAGGCTTCTTACATGCATTTGAAACAATGGTTACAATGATGGTTACATATTAAAATACTGAGATATTGCACATCATCAAAAGGCTGTAAATAGCCCACCCCCCTCCATTTTCTATTTAGCGCCAGATCACAAAAGAAGTCCTTCAGGGTTACCTTTCCTAAAGAACAGGTCTTTACCTTGTTCTTTTCTAAACAAACTAAATAGCATTATGTTATTTATCTTATTTTACACGACGGCATGTCATTTTTGTCTCTACATGGTCACGCGTTTACACAATTCTCCTCTACTCTCTGTATCATGCACGGCGGAGTTCTGCCCCGATGCATGCACGCATGCGCACACACACACACGTGCACACTCCCACCAGTGGACAGAGAGCTCGTGTCAGAAAATGGTGTGAAACCACTGTGATTCTCTGAGACATTTTGAGGCTTAACTCACAGGATTGTACTGGAGAGCGGACACGTATGCTTGAACTGCTCCCTCCATGTCCCCTGCTGCCACCAAAGCTGCTGCCAGGTTGATGTATCCATCGATGAAGTCTGGTTTAAGACGGAGTGCGTGGCGGTAATGCTCGATAGCCTCCTGAAGTTGACCCCGTTCCTTGTAAACATTGCCCAGGTTAGAGTAGGCCTCAGCCAGCATGGGGTTCTGTTTGATGGCCAGAGTGCTAAAGTGGGCAGACCTGCAGAATTAAGAGAATGAAAATTTCCATAATGAGATTCTACTTCTACTGGGCTGAATGAACTTCCATAAAATGTTAAATTAATTTGTATAATTAAAGATCACTTTCTGTGGAATACCTAAGAACATGGATTACACAAGTAAACAGTGTCCACGTTGACTCTACAAAATGTATTTTAATCAGAAGGCCACAACCTTCATTAACAATATAAAGTTATACTCCAAATACATTATAGGCACAATATGCAAGTTCACCGCTAGAGGTTGAAATGATAACAAAAGCGAAACTTGATGGGTGGAACGATGGGAGACGTCGTTTTCACTATTAAGAGATGCATAGAATTCACAAATCATGCTAACGGATGAGGTAATGAATTACCTGTACCTTCCAGTTATTCAAACAGCGAATAAATTATACAGAGAAAGCGAGGAAAGAACATTTACATTGTCAAAGAACATTATGACTGATTTCAGTCTAGCACGAGATTCAGCACTTTCAAAAAAACTCCCCTTATAACCAGTAAAAATGTCTATACACTGATGAACGAATGGCTTACTTACATCTGCACTTTTTTATGATGAGAGAATTCGCGAGCTGAATTTAGTCAGTGCAGGTGCATACTCAATGACGAAATCGTTTCAGCATGACTCATCTGAACGCGTCTGATTGGCCGTTGCATTCATAAGCTCAACAGACTTGTGTGATTGGTTATAATGCAGAACACTGTAAGAGTCATGATGCAACATTGAGCAGATATTAACGCTGCAGTCAACACTTTTCATTTCAGCCGTAATGGATTTGCTTTAACTGTGCAGCGGTATTTTTGTCCATACTTGTAGTTTATACAGAGGATAGCACGGATATTACGTCACTGATAAGCAACCATGACCATGGAGGAACAGGGACAAGCCAATTTTTAAAACTGGAATTTCTCTGGATTTACAAATCCTTGGGAATTTTTGGAAACAACTGCATGAAATATATAACAATGTAATAAGATATCCAAAAACCACTTGCACAAAAATCGTACATATTGTGCCTTTAAGACAGGACTGAGAGCACAGCCTCACAAACCCCACACCACCAATCCTTGTTCCCAAAGAGAAGCAGCAAAGCAGACCCACAGACTGTGCTCCTTGAAGACCGAGCAAAGGTGCCCCTCTCACCTGTCAAGCCTGCGACACTGGAAGTGGATAGAGGACAGCAGCAGCAGTACGCCAGTATTATCTGGCTCCTGTCTCCACAGCTGCATACAGTGGCGTTCAGCCGCCTCAAAATCTCCTGACTGATATTCACGGTGCGCCAGCTCTGCCAACCCTTGGAAGGAAAGCATACGTTTGGTTGGTTCTGAAGCACCAACGCAACCCAAAGGAGGGGAAAACAACATGTTAGAAGAAATGGAAATGAGAAAACAAAAAAAATATATATATAATAAAGAGAGACAAAAACAGTGGTGCCGTTTTTATGGAACCATATTTAGCTCAGATTTACATTTTAGTCTGGGACTAGGCTTAAGCCTTGTCTGTGAAACTGGGGGTGAATGTTTTCAAATCATTAATGAATTAATAATTGAAATAAAAGTTAAAAACCTTAAATTCAAATGTAAAGGAATGAATCAGGAAGAAAAAAACAAAGACCAGGTTTGGTATGAATGAGTATGATGTGATATGAAGGTGCAAAGAACAGATTAACACGTGTTCCAGAGTTAAGAGAATTTAGGAACTAGCTTCCTTTCGATTCAAGAGTACGAGTTCAAATTAGGTGACAGGAAGAACAACTTGCTTGAAATTAAAACTAATTCAACACGCTCACGAAACTGATTAATTTCATTAGTCCAAAAAAAAGCTTTGTAAAAAAAACTATATTTGACCGATTAGGCATTTTTAACTCCATTTTAAATTAGAGCTTTCTGGGAAATAAGGTGCCCACCATCGCCCATTAAATTAAACTTAATTATATATATATACAGCAATAGAAACTTTCCATATCAAACACTCAATATTATCACCATTTAATGTTTCTAGAAATTACCCACATGTTGTAGGCTATATTACAACATATTAAAGGTTCTCAAAGTGACAATGAAGTACTTCAAATCACACAATGCATTCTTTATAAAAATGTCATTCCATTTCAATGTTAAATTCAAGTTTGAATAAAATTTATTCTTAATTATGAATGGAGCACAATCCTGGTCTACACACTGTTAATACTAAATGTGACCACATGGTCCACAAAACCAGTCAATCTTTCAAAATTCAGATTTATACATCATCTGAAGGCTGAATAAATAAGCTTTCCATTGATGTATGGTGTGTTAGGATGTACTATTTGAAAATCTGGAATCTGAGGGTGTAAAAAAAAAAAAAATCGCCTTTAAAGTTGTTCAAATGAAGTTCTTCGCAATGCATATTACTAATCAAAAGTGAAATTTACTCTAAGAAATTTACTAAATATCTTCATGGAACATGATCTTTACTTAATATCCTAATGATTTTTAGCATAAAAGAAAAATTTATCATTTTGCAATGTATTTTTGGCTATTGCTACATATGTACCCGAAACTTAAGACTGCTTTTGTGCTCCAGGCTCACAAATACTGACACGTGTTATGACTATAAAAATATGTACAATTACAAAAAGACCGTCCATAAGGCAACAATACACGAGGATGCGGGACATCTTTCTCAAGGACACCATCCTAATAGCGTTAGTTGGCTGCTCTAATCTTATAAAAATTAGGAAAGAAAATGCTACTTTAATTTCTCTAACGTTAGTGTTGCTGAAATAACGTTAGCTATTAGCAGCTAACTGCGTGTCTGGAAATAATCCACTTCAACAAAACTACTTGAGAGTTTACTCATGACACGCATGCCAAGAGGCCAGTATTACAACACCTGTAACAAATAAACAACACATTGAGCAAAGATGAGTAGTTTGTATGAGGAGCCATGGTTACCTGTGCTATCAGCCACGTTCCCCACCGAGCTCGCCATCTCTCCTTCACTCTTCACTGAATCCTGTGCAACGGCGGACAGTGTGACGATTTAAGAGAAGAGGTCAAATATAAAGGTCTCAAGCGTATTTAATTTAAAACTAGGTTCTGATATTACTGCAAGAAATCTTCGGTAAACAGTCAGCGGTCTTGCTGCTGCTAAGCTAACACTTCAGGAGAAAGCGGACACATTCACGGAATCTTACGCGCAAAAAACGCCTTAAATTATGTTTTTCTCGACGTTACTTGCTCTATGAATATATATCTTAAAGTCTTAAACCTTAAATCGAGATTGGTACTAAAATCGACGAATTTACATTCGATGCTTTCACCACTGCGGTCTTTTTAGCTAACAATAGCTTCACCGAAATGGCGGATGTGACCGGAACTTCTTTTTTGACAAGGAGGCGCAGGAATGTTAAAAAATTAGGTCCATAGAAAAACAATTCGACAATTGTGCGTTAGTGTATATATAAGATATAGAAAAAGGTACGGACGTTTAATCGTTTTCCAAGTCCAAGAAAGAACTGTTTGTGTATGGCGTAATCTGAAAACAGACTGTTCTTTATATGCTGTATCATTGCGCGAGTTCCACTACACAGATCAAATAGTTTAGCATGGGTGCGGAGGAATACTGCGCGCTGTTTAGGCGGGAACTGTCACAGACATCACCATACTCTCAACACAGCTGATTAATTACAGTGCATTCATTAAGACAATAGTTTTGTACGTTTTCTGAAATACTATATTAAATATACAAATGTGGCATTGTCTAATTAAATATGCATTCATTTGCACACAGCAATCTGAACATTGAACAAATCCAAATTCAAAATGTATGGTTTAATTATACTAACATGTTAGAGAGAAATGTTTTACAGGGGGTTTGGGATCTCCTTTAAACACTCCATAAATCAGAAAATACTGTCAACAGCCAGAAAATAATAATACAATTCTAAAATAATAATAATAAAAATGTTGTAGTTTTAGGAATAACATATTATATAAATCAGATGAATGAGATATGAACAAACTACTCTGAAAGAAAGTTTGGTCTATGTAATTGCTAGATGCAAATAGATGAGAGTACTTTAAATAAATAAATCAATTCCAATAGTGAATATGGTGATATGATGAAAGGCAGTAAGCCCTGGCTGTGATATTCAGACTTTTTTTTTTGGTACGGCAGTTAACATGGATTAAAATGCAATTAATACAAAATGCAATTAATACAAAATATTTCAGATCTGCAAGTTATCAACATAACACCACAGACACTAATAAAGTGCGACACATGAAATGGCCAGAAATTTAGCTAAAAAAGCCTTTTCTTAAAGAGGCAACATCCATTGTTGTAACACCACAGACATGAATTTGGGGGACACAACTTTTTTCTTAAATATAACAAAATATGTATTTTTTAAAACAATTTAATAAAATTGTGCATGTTAAATCAATTCTATATTCACAATATTACCACTTAATTTTTTTACATTTAGCTGACGCTTTTGTCCAAAGCGACTTACAATTGCTATATATGTCAGAGGTTGCACGCCTCTGGAGCAACTAGGGGTTAAGTGTCTTGCTCAGGGACACATTGGTGTCTCACAGTGGATTCGAACCCAGGTCTCTTTCACCAAAGGCATGTGTCTTATCCACTGTGCCATCACCACCCCTTATTTGTGTTAAAAATGTTATATTGTTGCAATTACACTCCATGATACCTCTCTAAGGTATGGTGGGAACATCCATATTTTGTTACAAATGCAATCTCTAAAACTCAATTAAATATGTATTTTAAAACAAAAATGTAACTATTAACAGTGCACAAGTACCTCAAGGCTCAGTACTAGGGCCGTTACCGTTCATGCTTTATATGTTACCCTTGGGAAATATCATCAGGAAAAAACGGGTTTAGCTTTCACTGTTATGCTGATGATACTCAGCTCTATATTTCTTCGCGGCCCGGTGAAACACACCAATTTGAGAAACTTATGGAATGCATAGTCGAAATAAAAAACTGGATGACGAGTAATTTCTTACTGCTAAAGTGAAACTGAGGTGTTAATTATCGGACCTAAAACCCCCAAAAGTAATAACCTAGATCACTGTCTAACACTTGATGGCTGCTCTGTAAATTCTTCGTCATCAGCCAGGAATCCAGGTGTGCTGTTTGATAGCAATCTTTCCTTTGACAGCCATGTTTCGAGCATTTGTAAAATTGCTTTTTTATCTAAACTGAGACCTATGCTCTCAATGTCAAATGCAGAAATGTTAATTCATGCATTCATGACCTCGAGGCTAGATTATTGTAATGCTTTATTGGGTGGTTGCTCTGCACGTTTAATAAACAAACTCCAGCTGGTTCAAAATGCAGCAGCTAGAGTTCTTACTAGAACCAGGAAGTATGACTATATTATCCCGGTTCTGTCAACACTGCACTGGCTCCCTGTTAAACATCGTATACATTTTAAGATCTTACTAATGACCTATAAAGCCCTGAATGGTTTGGCACCTCAGTATCTGAGTGAGTTCTTATCTCATTATAGTCCTTCACATCCGCTGCGATCTCAAAACTCTGGCCATTTGATAATACCTAGAATATCAAAATCAACTGCAGTCGGGAGATCGTTTTCCTATTTAGTGCCCAAACTCTGGAACAATCTACCTAACACTGTTCAGGAGGCAGACACACTGTCAGTTTAAATCTAGATTAAAGACTCATCTCTTTAACCTGGTTTACACATAACATTACACATAATACGCTTCTAATATTAAAATCCGTTAAAGGATTGTTAGGCTGCATTAATTAGGTCAACCGGAACCGGGAACACTTCCCAAAACACCTGATGTACTTGTTACATTGTTAGAAGAATGGCATCTACGCTAATATTAGTCTGTTTCTTTCTTATTCCGAGGTCACCGTAGCCACCCAGATCCAGTCCGTATCCAGATCAGATGGTGGATCAGCACCTCTACAACCCTGAACGTCAGCGGAGACCAGGACACCTAGATGAGCCCCAGACACAGATCCCCAGTGAGGACCCCACCACTTAGACAGCCATTGGGAAAAGACCACTGGAACCAGTTGAGCCCTTATAATCTGACTTTGCTGCAGTTGGAATTGAACTGCTGGTTCTTCTGGCCAGAGGAGAACTGGCCCCCGACTGAGCCTGCATGGTTTCTCCCAAGGTTTTTTCTCCATTCTGTCACCGATGGAGTTTTAGTTCCTTGCCGCTATCGCCTCTGGCTTGCTCAGTTGGGGACACTTCATTTCCAGCGATATCGTCGACTTGATTTATTTCACTATTTAAACTGAACTGAGCTGGACAATGACATCACTGAATTCAATAATGAAATGCCTTTAATTGAAAATTGAGTGTTTAATCTTGTCATTTTACATTATTGAGACACTATTTTTCTTTTTTGATATTGTGCAGTTGCTTTGACACAATATGCATTGTTAAAAGTGCTATATAAATAAAGGTGACTTGACTTGACAAATTGCATTTACCCTACAGAATACAAACATGCAAACATTTTATGATTTATTGGTATTTAAAGTTTATTTCAACTGTTGTAATGTAGAGGGACACCACTTGCAATGCCACCACAAATGAAGAATGACCCAAAGAAAAAACCTTCTGGGTTTCGAAATTACAAGTTTAACAAAAAGTGGCCAACTTAATATTTACATTTAATCAATTAGCAGACGCTTTTATCCAAAGCGACTTACAAATGAGGACAATAGAAGCAATCAAAACCAACAAAAGAGCAATTATATGCACGTGCTATTTTTTTTTCTTTAGGCTACTTGAATTCACTCTATAGGCAAGAAGTTTCTCTTTGTGATTATAATTTGTCTTTTTTTTTTTAAATGCAAATGATGGGAAAATCTTGAAAAAAAAATGGTAAATCACCAATCCAAACTTGTTTGAATCCTGACTGCTATGTCTCAAAGGTCAAATGTAAAAGGGCCAGTCGTACTGCCAGCAGTCAGCAGAGGGCGCGGATGCATTCACAAGAAAGCTTTGTGTGCATGTGCTTATTTCTAATGAGTTTCAGTCAATCTGCCATGTTGCTCTGCCCCTATAAATCTGGTGGGGTTGTGTGGGTAAATGGTTTAAAGTGGCCTAGTGCTCAAGTCATCCTCTGTTGCCATTCACAAGGCTTCATGCTTTCCAAAAGCAAGGGAAGTAAACATAACTGAATCAATTCAGCCTTGCATCCTGCCCCAGCCTCTCTGATTGACTGACATGTCTAAAGGGCTGAGCCGGTGATGTGAGGCTCATTAACTTTTTTCTCTCAAGGGTCTGGGGCGATCTGTATGGGAAAGGGTTGACATCATTGCTAGAAAGATTGCTTAGAGTGTGTTGATTCAGTGCGCAAGTTTGTCCCACTTTACCCTGCCATAGCGCTTGGCTGTTGCCTTGGGAAAAGCTGTTGTGCACGAATGATGTCATGGCCATGTTTTGGGCGATTGTATCTGACATCTTTTATCTTTGTGCATGCCCAGCTCTGTCCGAGCCAGGTTAGAGCTCCTGTTAAAGGGTCCGGTGTCATTTGTCCACGGGCTTTCACACAGCCCCTTGCTATTTTAAGCAACACGTGAATGCAAAGGTCACTCGGATGCCGTCTTTCGAACCAGCTCCCTAAAAGAGATGTTTTGGGAAAGCATTAAGCTATTTACTGCTGCAAATTGTGAAGCCACTTCACAACATTTGTTTTGCTCGCAGATCTGACGACCCACATATTTCAGGTCGTATCAGCTCAATGTGCCCATAAAACAATGACCGTGTTTATTTTAATCCTGGAGTTCTTAACCAGCCCACACTTTTTTATTAGTGAGGGAAACTGTTGGTTTAGAGTTTGATATTTGCATTGTCCTGGTTACTACTGTGTGAGCAGAGCAAATGTGTGCTATACCAAAACAGACCGTTTCTCACCATTGCAATGCACCAGACCTCTGTGTGCTTTAGCTCCTCTTATGCATATTCTCATTGCTGTACATGTTTGCGTTGCCTGCATGTGGTCTCTCTGAATGAGACTTGAATGCTGTAAATTATACTTTCGTAAAGGTTATGAAGGAGATAAACCAATTTTGTGTTTGTAATAGCTAATGTTTGCAGAGTATTGCTCATACTGAGGGACAGTGACTGGAACAAACAAGGCCACAATATACTTGTGTGCGGCATTTCGGTCAAAATATGACCAATATGGTTCAAAACAACTTTCCAATGCAAACTTTCCAGAAAACTTCACGCAAGAAATTTTATCAGGTTCATTATTTTAGTCAGTCCATCAAAGTCAAACACAAGTGAAAACATGTATACAGTGGATGGCGCAAACATATCCACATCCTTATGATCTGATATTGCTCTGTTCTTATTGCTGTCATTTCTATTGTGTTATTGAGAGGATGGTGTGCAGCATTTATTTACATATTCATCTAAACAGGGTGGGCGGTGTCGTAATCTTCACAAACAGTATACTGTTGTTCAGCCTTTTCAAACTTGCAAAGAACAAAGATGGACAGTGCCTTTTAAAATTTGCACGAAATCCTATCAAGTTTCTAAATGCATGTTGCAGACCTTATAGAAAATGATGCATATGCTTCATTTAAAACAAAATGTTTCGACTTTATAATGTTTAACCAAAATGTTTTGACATATGCAGTTCTTATCCGATCATTTAGTCCTCTTAAGCCTCACATTTATCTGCCTCCACTTTTGAATGCAATCAATATTTGATGCACAGAATCCAATACGGAAGAAAAGGTCTTTCGCTATACTTAATTTTTAATCGCAACTTCAACCTAAGTATTAAACTTTGGCATAACTTGTCTCACACTTTTTGTGCTACGGACCTGAATGATATTTCAAATCATTTGGTTTGTTTAGTTGAGGTGAGGTGAGCTATTGTTATTTTTAAGTGACTGGAGGATTTTCACCAGTTGTGTAATAAAATGGGTGAAACAAATCTCAGAGACATTTCTGGGTTTAGGCATAATCGTAAAAATGTAGTATCACCCACAATGTTAGGTGTTCTCTGTAATCTAATGTTCTCTGCTGTTTTTTGCCTGCAGTGGTTATGCTGTCGATCCTCTGATTCAGCTGTTTGCAATGGCGTCTTCTGCATGAGACCCGTTATTAAAGAGCATTCCCTTCCTTGCATGCATTTTTGGTTTTGGCAGCAACTGGACTATTGAGCATGCCCATAATAATCCATTGATCCACAACCAAATCGACACCATTGATTATTCTACTGTGGGCATTTTGCCAAATAGAAAGTGGATATGCTACTCTTGACTCTAGATGTATTTGCATATGATGTGTCAGAGTCAAAGATTCAGTAACTTATAACTATGTGTGTATCGCAGGTTGTTTAACACTTAGTGGTTGCTTCCAAGCTCAAGAATTCCTCCTTTAATTCTCAATGATACTGTGGTCTCCAGATATTATCACTGTAAATTTGCTTGATTTGAGGCATCATTTCTTTTTAGCTAATGGCTATGCTGTACAAATGGTGCAGAGTTTAATGCTTGGGCTTTTTGCTTTTTGGGGTCTGCTCACAACTCACTAACAAAACCTTTCCTTATGACTTCATGCTGAAATGATATTGCTCTCAGGGTCTCGGGAATGTGTCCTCCTCCCAATTTTTGTTTTCTCAGCTTTCTACAGGCTCTTTCATACTGTCCTTATAATGGATAACCCTCAAGCAAAGATGCAGGGATTATACTTGACACATTTTCACCCCTCATTAACCATTTCATTGTTGTGTAAAAATCTCAGCTTCAACATAGATCATTTGAAGAGCACAATGGCCTGTTCTCTTCTCATTATGATATTGTTTACACCACAGATAACATGAACTTCATTAGTGCGACTCACAGTCAGTTAAAGGTCATAGCTATAATTCATCCGTCTTGCTTTGACTTGACAGATCACATTATATCTGAGCTCTGTGCCAAACAGTTACTAGAGGAGGAAGAAAAAATGAAGCAAACCCACAGCAGCTGCCAGCTGCAAGTTCTTAAATATCAGGTGCTCTGTGTTTGATTCATGTAGCCTGTACTTAATGTACATGTCAGGCGGTTTACTCATTTTATAGCCTCATACTTTGCGGTCACATTGTGTTTGCCTAAACAACAAAAGGTATGTGGAAAAAGACAGCCTTTTAAATTCAAGTCCACATACTTTTTTTCGCTTTAGATTGGGGAACTGTCATGGTGAAATGAAGAGGAAGCAATCGCGGTTAAAGATGACAGTTTATTGTAGCGGGATGAAAACACAGACAGAGATGTTGCAGGGCTGAGTGACGCAGGAACTGGATGGGCTAAGCTGGAGGATGGTGAGGTGAAGAGTCGGGTCCGTGTTGATGATGAAATATCCAGGCAGACGAGGAACACAGAACAACCAACGCGGGACAACGACAGGAACATCCGACGGCAACGGCGAAGACACGAGAACTGGACCAACGCAAAGACAGCACGGAAAACATCCACAACGATCTGACAAAGGACAGGAAAAACAGATGAGTATTTAAGAGGTGTGGTGACGAGCTGCAGCTGGCCTCGTAACGAGGCACAGCTGCGTCGCTGATGATCGGTGACAGCTCGACCACACCCACACACACACACAACAAACGCACATGGTACAGGACGAGAAGGAAACAATGAATGAGCGAACCGTGACAGTACCCCTTCCCCTAAGAACGCCTCCTGGCGTTCCCAGGTTCTCCTACCTGGCGATTGTAATCATCGATCCAGTATGTCTCTCGCAGGTACCCAACTTCTCTCCTCTGGACCGTAACCCTCCCAGTCCACCAAGTACTGGAATCCGCGTCCCCTCCGTCTAGAGTCCAGTATACGATTTACCGAATAAGTGGGTTCCCCGTCTACGAGTCGCGGCGGGGGGGGAACCGGGACTGGCGGATTAAAGGGTGAATGAAACACGGGTTTGATTTTGGATACATGGAAGGCGGGGTGAATTCTCCTGTACACTGGAGGAAGTTTGAGGCGGACTGTCACCGGACTAATGATCTTGGTGACAGTGAACGGGCCAATGAATTTGGGAGCAAGCTTATTGGAGACGGAGCGGAGAGGAATGTTCTTAGAAGAAAGCCACACTTTTTGACCCACGACGTAGACGGGAGGCTTAGACCGGTGGCGATCGGCTTTAGCCTTGGTGCGCGCTCCCACTTGGAGTAGAGTCTCACGGGCTCTCGTCCAAGTGCGATGACACCTCTGGACAAAGGCGTGAGCGGAGGGAACCGCGACCTCGGATTCCAGACTGGGAAAGATAGGTGGCTGGTAACCTAAACTACACTCAAACGGAGACAGGCCCGTGGATGACACTGGTAATGCATTGTGGGCGTACTCCACCATAGACAGTTGCTGGCTCCAAGAGGAAGGATTCTTGGAGACTAGACATCGCAACACTCTCTCCAGATCTTGGTTGGCTCTCTCGGTCTGGCCATTGCTCTGGGGGTGAAACCCGGAGGAAAGACTGACAGTCGCCCCCAGCAGTCTACAGAACTCTTGCCAAAATTTGGACACAAATTGGGGACCCCTGTCGGAGACCACGTCTATCGGGAGGCCATGTAAGCGAAAGACGTGGTCTACGACAGTTACCGCTGTCTCCTTGGCTGAGGGTAATTTGGGCAAGGGGATGAAATGGGCCGCCTTCGAGAACCGGTCCACCACGGTTAAAACAACCGTGTTGCCCTGAGAGGGCGGGAGGGCAGTAACAAAATCTAGCGCAATGTGGGACCAGGGTCTCGAAGGGACAGGCAGCGGTTGGAGCAACCCATCTGGGGGTCGATTGGAAGTCTTACCGGTGGCGCAAACCGAGCAAGCCAACACAAAACTGTGAATGTCGCGAGCCATGCGAGGCCACCAGAATCGTTGCTTAACCAAAAAGCTGGTGCGATTGACTCCTGGATGACAAGCTACGTTGGAGCAATGCCCCCACTGGATAACGTCGGACCTTAATTCCTCTGGCACAAATAAACGGTTCGGTGGGCAAGCGGGCGGAGGCGTTACCCCTTCTAGGGCCGTCTTGACCCTCGATTCGACCTCCCATGTGAGTGTGGAGACGAAAAGCGTCTCGGGTAAAATAGACTCGGGAGTAGACGGGCGTTCGGAATGGTCAAAAATACGAGATAAAGAGTCGGGTTTGATGTTCTTGGAACCCGGGCGGTACGAGAGAGAAAAATCAAAGCGACCGAAAAAAAGTGCCCACCGAGCCTGCCTGGAATTCAATCTTTTGGCAGTTCTGATATATTCTAAGTTCTTATGATCGGTCCAGATGATGAAAGGTACCCCCGACCCCTCCAACCAGTGGCGCCACTCCTCCAACGCTAACTTGACTGCCAACAACTCTCTGTTACCAATGTCATAATTGCGTTCGGCTGGCGATAAACGATGGGACAAAAACGCGCAGGGATGCATCTTGTCGTCCGCGGAAGAACGCTGGGACAGAACTGCGCCTACCCCCACCTCTGATGCGTCGACCTCCACCACAAACTGACGTGAGGGATCAGGGGCTATAAGGATGGGGGCTGAAACAAAGCGGCCCTTCAGTTTGGAAAACGCTGCCTCGGCAGCATTAGACCACCTGAACGTAGTTCTGGGGGAGGTCAAAGCTGTCAGAGGCGCGGCTAGTTGGCTGAAATTGCGAATGAAACGCCGGTAGAAGTTGGCGAAGCCCAGAAACCTCTGTAGGGCCTTACGGGAATCTGGATTTGGCCACTCCACCACAGCCTTAACCTTGTCAGGGTCCATGCGCACTCCCTCGGACGACACAATGTACCCTAGAAACGGAACCGACTGTGCATGAAACGCGCATTTCTCCGCCTTGACAAAAAGCCCATTCTCTAGCAACCTCTGAAGCACTCGCCGGACGTGCTGCACGTGCTCCTGGAGAGATGAAGAAAAAATCAATATGTCATCCAGGTAAACATATATGAACTGATCAACCATATCTCGCAGCACGTCATTGACGAGTGCCTGGAAGACTGCTGGGGAGTTGGACAGCCCGAAGGGCATGACCAAGTATTCAAAGTGCCCCCTAGGGGTGTTAAAAGCAGTCTTCCACTCATCCCCCTTCCTGATGCGGACCAAATGATAAGCATTACGTAAATCCAATTTCGTGAAGACGGACGCTCCCTGCAACCTCTCGAAGGCTGAAGACATCAACGGCAAAGGATAGGTATTCTTTACCGTGATGTTGTTCAACCCTCGGTAATCAATGCAAGGGCGCAGGGATCCGTCCTTCTTCCCCACAAAAAAGAATCCTGCCCCCGCTGGAGAAGAGGAAGGGCGGATGAATCCGGAAGCTAGGGAATCAGAAATATATTTCTCCATAGCCTCCCTTTCTGGGACAGAAAGCGAATATAATTTGCCCTTAGGCGGAGACATACCTGGCAGTAAATCTATAGCACAGTCGTAGGGACGATGCGGAGGAAGAGAAGCTGCTCGAGACTTACTGAACACTTCCCTCAGGTCCTGATACTCCGAAGGCACGTTTGACAAATCCACTGCCTCCTCCTGAAAAACAGAAACAGACACAGACGGACAGGCAGACACAAGACAGGACTTATGACAATGATCACTCCAGGCTAAAATGGTGTTTAAGTTCCAGTCAATCTTGGGGTTATGGGAAATGAGCCAGGGGTGTCCGAGGACGATGGGGGCAAGAGGGGAGTCCATGATCATAAAAGAAATGCTTTCAGTGTGATTGCCTGAAGTGATTAACGTGACCGGTTCAGTGACAGTGGTAATGGTGGGCAGTTCCTGGCCACTGAGGGCGTGAGCGGAAATACTGTGAGTGAGGGGTCTTGTGGGGATCTGAAGTTTGTGTACAAGAGCAGTATCCAAAAAGTTACCCTCCGCCCCGGAATCCAGAAGAGCTTGACAGTTGAAAAAATGGGTAGCCCATCTCAGTCTTACCGGGAGGAGGGTAGATGACGTGGGTGAGGTCTTTCCTGCGGAGATCCCACCCGATAGTAGCCTCACACTTACTATCGGGCTTGGTCTTTTACCGGGCATCTGTTCAAGAAGTGTCCTGCCCTACCACAATACAGGCATAGTCCCTGGGATCTCCGCCTTTCCTTCTCCTCCCGGGAAAGCCGAGCCCGCCCTACCTGCATGGGTTCGTGATCGTAGACGGGGCTGACCGCGTCCCCGTCGCTACCCTGCTGACTCTCCGACCCACCAGGGACTCGGGTGGCCTGGACGCGTCGTTCGACCCTGGCGAGCCGTGCGTCCACCCTTAAGGCCAGGTTGATCAGTCCGTTGAGCGTGGTGGGGAGGTCCAGGGCGTAGATCTCCTTCTGGACGCGGTCAGCCAGCCCATGCAGGAACATGTCCCACTGCGCCTCCTCGTTCCAGCGGCACTCCGCCGCCAGGGTGCGGAACTCGATAGAATAGTCAGACACAGATGATTCACCCTGGCGGAGATCGGCGAGCATTCTGGCCGCCTCTCTACCAGCGACGGCACGATCGAATACTCGCTTCATTTCCTCCGATAGTGCCTGGAACGAGGTGCAGCACGGATCTTGATTCTCCCACACCGCCGTTCCCCAGAGTGCCGCCCTTCCCGTAAGCAGAGCCAGCACAAAAGCCACCTTGCTCCTCTCCGTGCAGTAGGTGCGTGGCTGGAGGACGAAGTGCATCGAGCACCGATTCAAAAAGGCTCTGCAAAACCTGGGTTCACCACCGTAATGTTCGGGAACGGGCAGGCGAGGCTCTGGTTGGAGGGGAATTGGCGGTGTGGGTGACGCAGTGGGAGCTCGTAGCTGCTGGAGTTGCTGGGTGAGCTCGGACACCTGCGTCACTAGAACCTGAATAGCGCAACCTACACTATTCAGGCTCGCCTCCTGTGTTTCCATCCGCTCACTGCTCCTGGCGATGAAGCTCTCCAACGTCGTGGCAGTGGCACCCGCTGCTTCCATGGGGAGGTCAGATCGTTCTGTCATGGTGAAATGAAGAGGAAGCAATCGCGGTTAAAGATGACAGTTTATTGTAGCGGGATGAAAACACAGACAGAGATGTTGCAGGGCTGAGTGACGCAGGAACTGGATGGGCTAAGCTGGAGGATGGTGAGGTGAAGAGTCGGGTCCGTGTTGATGATGAAATATCCAGGCAGACGAGGAACACAGAACAACCAACGCGGGACAACGACAGGAACATCCGACGGCAACGGCGAAGACACGAGAACTGGACCAACGCAAAGACAGCACGGAAAACATCCACAACGATCTGACAAAGGACAGGAAAAACAGATGAGTATTTAAGAGGTGTGGTGACGAGCTGCAGCTGGCCTCGTAACGAGGCACAGCTGCGTCGCTGATGATCGGTGACAGCTCGACCACACCCACACACACACACAACAAACGCACATGGTACAGGACGAGAAGGAAACAATGAATGAGCGAACCGTGACAGGAACTGTGATGTTTCTTTTAGATTCACAAGCTGTAATATGCATTTGCTTCAAGCAGATGTTGTGTGTCTAGACTATAAACATCTTAAGCGGAACATCTTTGAGTGATGTCTGTAAAGCATGTGCTTTCTCTTCTTCTGCAGCTCCATGATTTACAATATATACAGTTTGAAGAACATTTATAAAGCATTCTCCACAGTTAGGGTACAAATTGAAAATATAAGTTTATTAGTAACTACCAAACAGTATTTGGCCCCAAACTGTCAATATTCTTCTCTTATTTTTAATTAAATTCTTTGGTCACACTTTATTTTAAGGTCCAATTCTTGATATTAACAAACCATCTGCTATGACTTTTGTCTCAATAAACTCCTAAGTTGCTGCTTATTAATCGTTAGTAAGGTAGTTGCTAAATTTAGGATTAGGGATGTAGAATATGCAGAATATGTGCTTAATATGTACTAATAAACAGGCAATATGTTATTAAAATGCATGCTAATAGCAACTAGTTAATAGTGAGAATTCGTCCCTATACTAAAGTGTTACCGATTATTTTAATATGTTATTACAGTGTTGTTAATGTCAGTTCAGTGGGAGAACATAATAAAATCATATACATCAGGGATTTGTACTGTATTTAAACCACACCAGTGCTATGCAACAGGGTTGAAAAAATTCTAACTCATATAAAAAATGCATATGCATAAAACACTAGGTACATCCCAATTTGCCTATATGCACTATACGATCTATTTTGAATAAAAGTGTGAGTAATGTATTCACACTGAAAATTTCAAAAGTAAAAAGTGCACCGAATCATGCATTTAATTAATGGAAAAACTAACATAGCATGAGCTATCAGGCCATGATTATGAATGACAAAATAACCTTATAATATATCGCATAAGTATAACATTGTGTATAGTGTGTCATTTGGGATGCAACTTATGTGTGTTTCAATGATGAAACAGAGAACTGTAGATATTTAGTCCAACGGAAAACACTTGTTTAATGAGTGTCAGGAGTTAAAATATTCTTAATCATCTCCTAACAGTATCCTGATTGACAGACTGACCCTCCTTTACTACACCTTCCACCCCTGGACAACACTCACAGTATCATAATTGTGGCTGCATAATTGTCTCCACCCAATCATAACGGCTGTATTACAATCACAGACGCATTTGCCACTCCTCTACCTCAGGGAAAACTTTTGTCAGGTTTAGATAAGAACGTGTTTAGGCCAAAACATTTTATGAGATCTTTACAGTTGCATAATTAAACACTGGTCTTTCTGCTTAATTTCAGTCAGAGAAAGACTGCAAACTGTTTTTGTCTGCATCTTTGTGTTTTGGTAACAGATTTGTCTTTCTGTGAGGTTGAGAAATACTGTCTGGCTTTACCACGGATCATTTCCAGCAGTGTGACGGGTGAACTGCAGTGAAAGCCCAGAGAGAGGTGTAGTCTGTTCAGACAGGATCACAAGTGCTGACTAGAGCTTTACAGCACCATAGACATTTCCTGAGTGATCAGTGCAGATTCGTTATGTTTTTAAACATTTCAGGGAAGTTTTAAGATAAGAGTGGGCAAAAGGTTCCTTTCCGAAAGAAACATTACCAGTTTATTCTGTGCAGGATTTGTTCTGCTCCTTTAAAAGAAGGTAAATAATGGTATACCTGCAGTGCCAAGTCTCCACAGTAACCTCTTTGATGTCAGTGGCATCAAGGCTGACGTACTTGGCTGACAAACTGATGTTCTCCACCTCCTCCAATTATCCACTTATTACAGCCATACATGTCTTCAGAAATGATTTCACAACACTGAGCATTTAGCTGATATAAGCAGTGCTGTGGAGTAACTATACAGTATGTAACGGAATGACGTAAATAGTGTAACTAATCTGTTACAGTTACTGAGAAAAATGTTACAGTTAGAAAAATGTTTACGATTACGGGGTTACATCTGAATACTTCTGCACACCTACAGATGTGATTGATTTCTTCTTTCCCAAAGTACACGGACTGCTCTAAAATATGAGACACCGATGTTTCAGGATTTAAGGACATACTTAATATCCTATTTGAGTTTATGTACATGCTTTATATTTTAAATTTAACTGTTTTTTACAAGGATTTGTTAGATGTCATTGTTTCCTGTAGTAGCTATGCAAAGATTTGATTTCAAAAATAGTATCATAACTATATCTTGTTATGATTTTAAAACTGTATTTACCTCAGAACAATCTCAAAGTAAAAAGAGGTGCTGAAGTCAGATTTTGTGGTAGCTGTGCTTTAAAATTAAATTATTATAATCTTAATACAAGTGAAGAAGGATATTGAAAGTCTGACGGTGTTAATACTGTAAGTTTAACCCTGCCTGCTTTAAATGTTTCAAATTGATAAACAGATGAAAACATTCATTAGAAATGCATTAGAAAAGTAATCAAATGTAATCAGTTACATTACTAGTTACATTTTTAAATAGGGTAACTTGTAATCTGAAACCGATTACATTTCCAACCTTCCCAACACTGGATATAAGCTCCACTGTATTCTGTTTCCTCCACCAGCAGGAGTCATGGCATGTTTGATCCATGTCCAATCCCGGCCAAACAAGCCAACGTTGTGATTCATTCCCATCAGAAAGTCATTCACTTTTGCTTCTCTTCCAGACAAATGATCAGTACCCTTACCCTCGGCCCCCCAGTTACATAACCGGCCCACCTTGCAAGGCAAGAGCAGCAGGGGAACAATGTGTTCAGTCAGTGGCTCATCCCAGTACTGCCTGAGTGCAGAAATCACCCTGTTTATTTGCCCAAGGACAATACTGTCCTGTTTAATCGGTACAGCCGCTAATTATCGGTACAGTCTGCTAAATGCATAAATGTAAATGTAAATATCTTCTCTTATCACGTTGTTTGTTAGCAGTTTTGGAGCGTCACAAGTATTGTAAGAGGTACCCTACTTCACCAGCTCCCTTCATAAACTTAGGTTAGTTAAATGCAGTACACATAGCAAGGTTTTTTTAGTCAAATAGATAGCACAGAAAATGAATAGAGAACGCTAGTATTACAGGGTAATTTTTTATTATAAATGAAAAGAAAACAAGAAGATAGAATAGAAAAAATTGAAGACTGTTGAACATTGCATCATGTTGGTAATGACATATGGCGATACTTTTGGGAAACGCACCCCGGAAAACCTTTGCAACCACAATCCGAACAACATGTTTTGCACATTCACCTTTATTAATGTAAAAAAGTACTTCACTCCATCTGAAATTGTAAGACGTAATGCTGAGTAAATTCACTGTCATGGATGATATAGTTGTGGTCCAGCCCTTTTCCTCCTTAGGTAGCCTATCCTGTTTATGTTCCTCAACACTGTAGAAACATCAGGAAATAGGGTCAGATTTACAAAAGCCAATAGAGGCAGTAATCTATTGTCAGCAGATGAAACATTGACGCACCAAGTCCATTTTAATTACGGTTCAAGAAACTAAAAGCAGAGTTTATCATCACAATAGTGTGACCAGTGTCAGTTTCCTTCTGAGGATTGTCTTTGAGTCTGTGTGCTATATCCAGCTGATGTTCTGTGTGTGTTGCCTACATTCACAGCGTAACTGTGGCCTGGTTTCTTGCGCCTATGAGAACAGAAGAGAGAGGAAATCGGGTGAAAGCTGAAAGCAACTGTGGAAGTGCCTAGAAAGGAAGCCAGAGGAAAGGGCGTTAGAACAGCTCCATCACAGAGTACAATTAAAACCCCAGGCAGGTTCATATTCCCTCATAAATCTGCCAAACACTTATCTTTGGTCATCACTAGTACAGAAATATGCCTTAGACTGTGCAATAAAACAAAATGTAGTTGATTGAGCATAACATCTATTATACAATGCCATCAAGTGTATGTGTACACACACTCTTTGTGTATATACAGTGTGTGTGTGTGTATATATATACTGCATATGCACATATATATGTGGGTTTCTTTTAAGACAGGTGATTGTTTGGGTGGGTAAAAATGGGCAGCTTCCAATAGCTCAGCAGCTGTTAGGGTTAGGGTTAAGTTAGGGTTAAGTGTAGGGTTTGGTTTTGTTAACCCATCACTCTCACTATATGGGTCAGCTCTAATTAAATCGACACCCAGTTTGTTTCTGCTATTTTTATGCATCTTTGAATTCCAGCAGCACAAGCTGTTCTTTAAAAAAAAAAAAAGTTTTAATATCCCATCACACAAAAAGTGTTGACTTGACCATGTGATCATTTAGACAACTAAGTATAAAAGCAAATTGTATATAATGTGATTTATGGTGGCTATACTGATTTTTATCCTGTCTACGAATGCTTTTCTATTCCAGGGAGAATAAATAACTTGATTTAGACTTTAAAAAGGCACATTTAAGACATTTTGTGTTATTATGTAACTGCAAAACTTGAGCTAAATTGAAAGTAGCTGTGCATTACTGCATAAAGTAAATACTGCACAGTTTGTAAGTGTTTTGAACATTTGTCGAAACAGGATCAAAAGCGGTTATGTAACTGTTTGGGTGGGTGTGAACTTTTTAGGTTGCAGGAAACATTTTACACTCTTCTGTCATCTCACAGCTGATAGGTGCTTTCCTTTTGGTCTTAATGGGTACTCTCACTACGCTTTTATGATTGCAACATCACAGAGTCTTTACCCAAACAACATTAAACCTCTTGCTGTTAATCATGAAACACATCATAGCCACTGATCTTGATTTTGCTTTGTGTCCAGCTATGTGACCGATGGGGTCTTTAGAGTTTGACCACAGATTTAGGTGCAACCAGGGAGCTCATCAGTGGCCAAGACTGTCCTGGGGTCAAAGAAGCGTTAGCAGGAGGTCATGATCTTATGACCATATCAGTTTAGCAGACAGTGTGTCTGAGCTGTAACAGCCATTCAGCTGGATTATTACTACTCTCTTTCTTTTATTTCATTTAATTACAGTTACTTAATCGTCTCTTTTTACTGACATCCTATAATAAAACAATAATGATATATTATTTTATTTGTCTTAATGATCCTAAAATAGCATGTATTTCATTGCCATGCTTATATTACAGTCATAAAACACTGTAGTGCTGCATGAAAGTAATTATGTAATACTGTAATAAATACTTTATAAATAGTACTTGTCACAAGTTTGGAAGCATTATATGATTTAAAAATGTTTTAATGAAGTGTCTTATGCTCACCAAATGTGCACTATTGTAGTTAGTGCTTGCGAGTATAACACCACAAAGGTTTTTCTCCAGAACAGAGGGCGACCAAGACCACCCTGCTGAAATGGACCCTCCTCACTTGCTTTGGTTTAATTGCATGTGCTGTGCTTGTTAAACGAACCTGTCCCATTGTCTGTGATCTCATTGGTCCCAGGGGCTGTAGAGAGGGTCTTTGATGTGCACTGAATGAATAAAAATAAAGAGGTCCATCCAGTGAAGTATTCACTCCAAATGCTATTTACCTCATTAATCAAGAGTAAGTCTGGTTAAGGTTACAGCTGTCTGCAGCTTTTATGGGAGGTCTTGCACTGATAATAAAAAAGGGGCATGAATCTTGTTTAGGATGAGCTTCATCCTGTTCAATGAAAAGCAGTGAAAACATCCTGTCACGAGTTAGGTGACATTAATTTGACATTATGCTGTTCGTCCTCTGTGTCTTGCAGAATTATGAGATTTCCATTGAAAACTGGATCCAAACCAGATCTAGGAACCAGAATGCCATTGAGACTTGAGGGTGGACTCTTAGCTTGGGCCAGTAAGCAAATACCTAATAAGCACCCAAAACACCCTAGCAACCTCTTGGAACACCTTAGCAACCAGGTATGTTAGTTTTGCATAAGCAAGCACAACTGATATTTAGGGCCATTTACTATCAACTTGCACCAGCGCAAACCCTCTTTTGGTGTTAAAAAAGTACTGCAGGATTATTAGGGGGAAATTAGCACTGAAAAGGCGTGCACAGTTATTTTTTCGACTCACCTTATGCATTTGTAGGAGTTTCCATTTCCATCTGCAAATTTATGGTAGGAGAGTATTTCAATGAATCACACAATGCGATTTACTAAAATTTGCGCTCGTCAATTCACCGGTATGTACGGCATTATTTAACACCACAAAAGCATGTCTTAAAGCAGGCGGTAATAATTTGCGCTGCTCCTGGTAGATTGCACTGGTCATTGTGGAAGTGAGATGTTGCATCTGTGCTCTTTAATGTGCACACTGTCAGTAAATCACTCACAGAAGTTTCCCCTTCCATCGACGCTTTTATTGAATTTCACTCAAACGCTAATTTGCCCTGTTTAGTAAATCTGGCCCTTAATTTCTAGTTCTAGGGCACCTATGCATTTTTGTTTATTATTTGATCTTTCCTTTAATGTGCAATACAGCTGTTTGAGCATGTGAAGGATCTGCAAAGTTACAAAACACAAGGTCCACACCAAAGGCAGTTCAGCTCTCAAACAGAAAACAGCTGCATGAAACTTTTCATTTGTAGTCCTGCCATCATTTCTATGACTAAGCTGCTTTAGCATGTTGGACATTTGCATAATGCCTGCCTACTGGCTGCTTTGGCCCACCCTCTAACAACAGTTGTAAGTGATTTAGCTGTGTTGAGGACACACTCTCTTTATTGGATTCAGGCTCAAACTGGGATGACAATGCCGATTGCATAGTTACCATAGTACTGTTTACAGATGCTCATGAAGCCTCAGGAGCTAAAGCCAGCTTATGGTAAGGGCCGTTACATTTCCGACATGCTCTAAGCAGTTGACCAATCAAATCAGATTGGGTCAGCTGACTATATGCAAATTATGAACGTGTAAATAAGCATAATATGGGCACTTTAAGACACTATAACCAATAGACTATAGGCACAAAATCAACAGAAAACCCCTACCTCTTGAAACAAGTTTGTATTTTTTCATCTTTTATTTTTTTAGTTTGTATAGGGTAAATATTATATATAGTATACTTATAGTTAAATCTGTCAGTAGGTTAGTAGTGTATAGGTTTATAGTGTTTTTTACTTCATTGTTGTATGTCTGTATTTATGTAGCACCGTGGTCCTGCGAGGCTCGACATTTCATTCTGTATGTCCTCACATGTAGCAGAATGACAATAAAGCTCAACTTGAACTTGAACTTGTTTTGAACTTGAGAAATACTGAACTAGAAAATGAAAGTTTGTTGGATTCTTGTTTGACAATTAAAAATGGTTTGTACATTTAGCTGACAGACCAACTGTTACACTTATAATAATATTTAACATCTATTTAACACATAAACTTACTGTAGACTGCTACCATTCAAACGTTTGAGGGATTTTTTTTAAAGAAATGTATACTTTTATTCATCAAGGAAGCATTAAATTAATCAAAAATGACAGTAAATACATTTATAATGTTACGAAAGATTTACTGTCATTTTTTATTAATTTAATGCTTCCTTGATGAATAAAAGTATACATTTCTTACAAAAAAAATCCCTCAAACTTTTGAATGGTAGTAGTCTACAGCCTTGATAAGCATAGACGTCTTTGACAAACATGTAAAAATCTTACTGACCACAAACATTTGAATGGAACAGGAGGAATACAACATATACTGTATATGTAGGTAATTAAATGCTGCTGTTGTGTTTGCTAGGACATTTCTGGGCAAATACTGGGGCTTTGAGAACAGTCTGAAGGACTATGTCAACATTTACTGATAAGTCTGATTAATTTGGAAAAAGAAAATAGAGCATGCAAAGTCAGGCTGAAGGTCGAATGTAGCTTGAAAACTCAATTGGAGTAAAACTACAATCAGAATTTTAAGTGGAAGTCTTTCAGATTTTTAACAGTCTGTTATAGGAAATTCCACTCAGTTAGAAAAGATATACCAGCCTGAGCAACAGAAGGCTGAAGTTCTTTGTCAAGTTTGATGAATGAAGCTGGAAAGTTTGGAGTTAAGGCATCAACATCAACCGTACTAATGTCCCAAACAGTCTCCACCACCAGCTCTCTTAGATGACCCAAGAACAACAGACAGGTGTGGACCATCAACAACAGGATGACAGGCCTCAACACCTCCATGCTCCCTGCTGATTTCCTCCTCCCAGCCATCCACCGGGGAGAGGGACAGACCCAACCACGTCTGTTTCTGTTTCAAACACACCAGGGCTGATGTTTACATAGCTGCACCCACAGAACCGAGTGCTAAGCATGCAGCCAGCGGATGATCTAAAGTTACCCATGATAACCTAAATCCTGCAGGCTTAACCTTCACGTTAAGCTCTGGCCAGAGAAGAGGCTTTCCTCTGGCATTGTTATTTATTTATTTTTCTTCCTGGCTGAGGACGTTAAGAGTTGCTGAAAGATGGTCGTTTAATCTGCCTATGTTTGAGTTTTGGACCAACTCTGAATTTTCACATTAGATGGAGAGGATGAGCGATGTAAACAAGGACACATGACTCAGGTTTAACAGATTTCAGATACATCTTAAATCTCTGCATTTGTACATCTTGTCATGACTTATGACCTTATTTTTAGGAAGTCTCGCTAACAAATGCAGACACATTTTCTTATTTCAGAGTTGTTTTTACCAGATCAGTGTTAACGCCAAAAGACAAAAAATTACAGAAACTCAGACAAAATGAGGTTTCACATTTGAACCACAATTAGTCTCAAAATCCCAAAATCGTCAATCAAAACTCAGAGATTTTAAGTCCAAATGATGTGAGCTGCTATCCACATTATGTTTTTATAACGCTGACATACGTACTCTGTATTAAACAGTTTGTGCACTGATCAAATGTTTAGTGTGAAATTTTCTGTGTAACTAAATCTGCATATCCTTACTAAACATCAAAGATGTGTCCTGAGATGCAATTGCAGTGGTTATACTATATATAAAGTGGTTATACTGTAAATATAGGTACATATTCTTAAAATAATTATGAAATACATAATATTTTAATACAAAGTTCTCTCCCGCAGCTTTATGTTTGTGCAGTTACCACAATGGATGTCACTGTTTAAGAAGAGAGGGAATTCAGTTTGGACTGCTGTCTGTGTGCAGAGGATATTGTAGGTGTTGGTTGATCTGAGGGGTGCATGGTGAATTCACTTTCTTATAAAACTTTTAATATGCTCTGCTAAATTTCAGACAGTTTCAGAGTCTGTGGTGTTATGCCACCAAATATTTGAATATTTCCAAATCATCCCCTGATCTGGAAACTAGCCCCTGTTTTAGAAAAGTTCAGATTTGTGTTAATATCTCTGTTTTTTTTGTTTTTACCTTTGGCAGAAATAATGGTAACATCACCACAGACACACTGTTAGTAGTTAGCACCGGTGCTTATTTGCATAAGCACTACTATAAGACTCATTAAAACTCAAAATGTCCTTAAGCTTTCATTTGACTGAAGATAGTATGTTAAATCCATTTTTAATTACACAGCAATGAATGTTTTTGCCTAAAACCTGCCACTTCAGTTGAAGAATGGCCCTTCTCTTTTATTTATCTGAAGAGTTTCAGGAGAAACACCTGAGGCAAAGTTAATGAGGCAGCCTCTGCAACCTGTTAGCAATAAAATGTTCCTCTGGGCAAACAACAGGCCCCTACCATAAAGAAGTGCACTAAAGGGTCAAGTGGATTGGGCATAACACAGGGATAGTGGACAGAGGAAGTGTTGAACTGTTTTCATTGGCTCCATCCTGCAGGGGGTTGGTCAAGGTCTCATTCTAGCACATTTTCCACCACGAGAGGCCAAACAGAGTCCAAACTGAGAGGCAGGCAGGAGGCTGGATATTGTTGCTAATAATGCTAATTAGCATTGATTGCTGTCTTTACTCTCTACAGGGCTTTACTGCTTCCAACTAGAGCTTAGTCTCTTCTGTGTGCTTAGCCTGACAAAACAAGTTGGCAATGATAAATTGAGTTTCCCCTCATCTCTGTGCAGACCACCCTTCACTGGCCACGGCTCCCTTTGTGCTGTTTACATTTTCTCTTTTCCAGCCAAACACACTGCAGCTCTTTTATTATTTTTTTTATTGTTTGCTAACATTTCATTTTTTGGTACCAGAACCATTCAAATTCTATAATATATGACTGCGAATTCACTAAGATTGATTAATTGATTGATTGGGCCAAGTTTGAATAACATGTCAATAATACAAAAACGCATAAAACGAGTGTGCCATGAAATATGTAATGTGTGTTGTAAAGATCGTGAGTGAAAACACAAGAAAAAGAAAATCATACAGCGGCATGAGTCGTGACTGTCATGTTAGCCTGATGGGACCAAACTTCCTCTGTAAGTGATTTTAAAACATAAGACAGTACCCAGATTTGAAGACTGCAATAAGATTTCACTTCTACGGTTAATAAAATGTTGGTAGGCTAGCCTACTATGAGATGGATAGCCTAAATGTTATATAATTCAGATGAGCCACCTGTTATATTTATGGTATATCAAAAAGTGTGTATATTTTTAAATGTGCAAATATGCAATATGAAAATAATTTAAGAAGAAATGTGTTTTACTGAGAAAAAAAAAGCCTTTTTCCAAAAGGTACATCTGGAAAAAGGGGGGTCGTCTTATATTCGGGTCAATTTATTTGTGTTTTTCTCACTTTTTTGAACCAACATCTTAGCAGTCCATGCAGAAGGTAGGCCGCATTGTTATGCCACAGTTTAGTGCTGATGAATAGAAGGCCTCGGGAAAGACCGGCGAACCCAGGCCCTGGAGGAGTGGAAATAAAGGAGGGTTAATCCCAAAAGCAGTCCTTCTGATGCCCGCCTCCCAGGCCCAGCATGTCTCCCATTCAGTTTTAAACACTGAGGACCTACCAGAGTTGAGACGGGGTAAAAAGGGCCAGATTTGTAGAGCTGGGAGGGATGCACTTTCTGATGGGAGCGTTAATCCAGGGGCCAAGCGAGCCCCCTTCTTAAATATACCCCGCTATACGAGGCATCTCGCCAATGAGGGTGACATCATCAGCTGGCATAGCAGAACTGGGAAAGGGGTGTAATGAGGTTGATATGGACACAACAGAGGGTGCACAAACGAATGTGTGTTGCCTGAATAAACAGAGTGTGTCAGCGAGAGTAATACGCGACATGAATCACGTAAGCTTGTTTTGTTTCTGCTATTTGTCCGATCATACGGCGGCGGTACGGCACAGAACACGCCGATTTTCATTGGACTGAACAGAATTTCAATAGGCCCAACGTGAAAAACATGCATGCATTTGAAATACAATATGACAGCGATATAATGAGAGAACTGAGAGTGAATTAAAAAAAGAAAAAGAATAGTTTAAAGTGTCAAATTTCTTTGAAAATAAACATAATAATATATATAAAAAAATAATAACTGAAAGTGAACTATACCTTTAAATGAATAAACAGAATTAATTTGAAAATAACTAACAAATTAACATAAAACTAAATAAATTATTAAAATAATGTAACATTTACCTAATTAAGGTAATGAGTTATTAATACAATGTATGTAAATAAATAATTATAAATTAAATTATTCCAAAAAAAAAACACTAATATAATATATATAATACAATAATAATAATATATAAAACAATAATATTAATATAACGGTAACACTTTACAATAAGGTTCATTAGTTCATGTTAATCAGTGCATTAACTAATATTATCTAACAATGAGCAATACATTTATTACAGTATTTATTCATCTTTGTTAACATTAATTAATAAAAAGAACAGCTGTTCATCGTTAGTTCATGTTCAGGTCCAATCATTAATATTTGCAGGTAAAACTTAGCATTTTAATAAATGCTTAAATTAATATGAACTGAGATTATTAAATATTTTCATTGTTAGTTCATGTTAACAAATGGAATATAAAAAAATAAATAATTAAAAAATGAAAAATTTAAAAGAACAATATGCACAGTCTTGTCAAGAAGACAGGACTGGTTGACATTGCTCTGTTCAGTGAGTGTTTTTTGATTTGGAGTTGAGAGTCTGTAGGACAATGTTTATGCAAATGACTGTCTACACATGATCAGCCTCCACGGTCCTCTCTCTCCCTGCTGTATACATCGCCTATTTAATCATGTCCCTTTGTGTGCCGGCCACGCTTTGTCAGAGACTTTAAAAGACTTGCTTTACGAGGTACTGGCCTTTGAATATTAACTGTGTGATCACTGTTGCCACACAAGAAGCATTCTTCAAACTTTCTGTAAAAAACAGGCGAGAGTCGGGCACCACTCGGCTCTTCTCACTGAGTGACCACTGAAGCCCCTGCGCTCAATTACACACAGACCCTTCAGTTTGCCCAGCGGTCCACGTTTCAGCCCTAATAGTTTCACATTTTCAGAGACGTACAGGGTTATAATGCCTCACAAAAGCACTGAAATATAGTTTTATTATTTTAATCACAAAAGTATTGCGAGTAACCGCAAGGTTTCTTGGGGGGGTGCAAATGTTTTGTGAGCAAACGCAAAAAAATTCAAATATAATTTGTCCTTCTATCTTCCCATCAGAATAGAATGTGCATAAATCTGGTTGTTCGTGTATTAATGTGCTTAATTAAATTGAGACCAGGTAATTGTGTTCAAGGGTGTGATCTAAACTCATGGTGTGGTACATAGCCATGACTGAGCTGGGAACAAGGAGAATTTAACAGGTGTGTGTACCGCAATAATCCCTTTCGTTATGTTAAGGACTTCTAACATGGAGTCGCAACAGTGTTATTTCAACAGATGCACAAGCTCAAATAATGTGTGTATGCACATGAATAATTAGTCCATGTAGATCAACTAACTGCAGCATATTCTGAGTTGTTGCATCACACCCAAGCAGTGTGAAGACAAAAATATTGCTGCCTTTCACAACGGGTCTGACGATTCCCTTTTTTTATGTGGGAAATGCGGTATACAATGCCTTCACAATGGAGAGGAGAATAGGAACTCTCTCTTTATCAGCTTCCAATTCCCGGGCTTCAGGCCAAGAACAGCTTATTCAGACAGTAGTGGTGATGGTTTTTTACCGATGGTCTGGGCTCTAACTTGTGAATTTGTCTTTAGGTTTCACTGTTTTCTCTTGAACGATGTTCTTCCAGCTCAGTGCATATCACCTGTTTAATTGTGAGCCCATATTTGCTGGTTCTTTGTCTCGTTTTTGCATGAATGCTGCCTCTGGCTTCCTATAGGGCCACCTGGCTTCCATTAAAAGTCCAAGAGCCTCTGTCTGTGATGTCAGCGTACAACTCGGCCATTTCACCCGTCTTCAAACACTTCCAAGAAAACACACTACATGCAGTCCCCATATTCCTAACAGCTTCCACAAATAATCAATGCTGTACCAGTTATTGTACAACACTGACTTTTTATAGACCTTGCCATTTGTTTTGCATGTTGGTGTTTAAAAGGATGTGTTTGTGTCAGCAACTTACACATCACTAACAGTTCTTAGTATCTTTTGCTGTTGGGCCATTGGCAGAGATGGACAAAATGAAACGGGATACTTTTCAAGTAATGACACACAGAGGACTAGTTTGTACAGTTATAGTCTCAGACAGCTGCCCACAACTGTTCACATCCAACACAAGCTGATTGGATGGCTGCGATGCAGTTTCCAGGAGTGGTGCAGGGTTTTATCAGTCCACCAAAATGGCACACTTTATGCGGCAACATTGTGGTTTGTTTCATTACATGAAGTCAAAACGACTATAAAGCGTTTCATTAGTCATTTTGTAATTCAGACTGTAACCATCAGCCTGCTGTATGTCACCAAATGATCAAGAGACGAATCTTTTACATTTCACTTACTTATACTTATATTCTGCTTTCTTTTCACAGTTTCATTTCAAAGGTTTCAGGTCAGTAACATTTTTTTTTTTTCAAGAAATCAATACTTTTATTTAGGAGGGATGCATTAAATTGATCAAAAATGAAAGACATTTGTAAACTTTCGACAGATTTCTATTTCAAATTCTGTTCTTCTCTACTTTCTCTTCATCAAAGCAGCATGAAAAAAATGTATTGCGGTTCGTGAACTTTTTTCAACATTAATACAGTAATAAGCGTTTCTTGAGCATCATGTGGTTTCTGAAGGATCATGTGACAATTAAGACTGGAGTAATGATGCTTTACACCATCATGGGAGTAAATTTAACACAGAAATCAGAAATTTTAAAGTGAATAAATATTTCACAATATTGCTGTTTTTACTGTATTTTTGATCAAATAAATGCAGCCTTTGTGAGCATGACAATCTTCTTTCAAAATGTGTCTTAAAAAAAAAAAAAAGACCCCAAATCATGAACAATAGTTATGTTGATATTTATTACTTTTGGAAATGTTGCACATATTTTCTGCACAATTGCAATGACTACAGTACATTCTTTTAATAAGCGCTGATTTTGTTGCATGCCACATTAAAATATATGATTGCCGAATAAACATCATGTAAAACTCTCACTGTGGTTGGTTACTTACATATCAATTGAATAGTGGATTTTCCATCTAAGCGGGTGGCCCTTAAAATGCACCAATGTGGAGCAGACTTTGCTGATAGTCAAACATCTTACTTAGTGAGGCTAGTTCATTTACAGTGGTTGATTATGATCTGTCTATTTGTTTATGTAACCACCCCAGTACATCAAAGCAAAGCTAAAATAACACTGCATGTGTATCATACTGGTATCCTGGTAGCATTTTTTTATGAATTCCAAATAAAAAGGGCTGAGATAAGAGCAACATTTCCAGATACAAAGATACTATTCTGGCAGAGCAGTTACCCGGCAGGGCATAACCTCACAAAAGCCTGTTCTGATGAGCTGTGCCTGTCAGCATGCTGTAAGCTTGAGTTGATCTGGGAGAAAAGCTGTAGATGTAGAGGTGATGGGACTCAACACTCGCTCGGTCACCTGATATCCTCTCATTTCCATGTTTCTCCTGATTTTGGGGATTCTGTTTTTCCTTTCAGGTGCTGGCCAAAGCTCACTGTGCTGTTTCCCATGACCAGTTCTCAGCTCACTTCATCTTGGGTTCTCATCACCAGAACTGATCAAAGCCTTCTCCAGCGCACAGGAAGATTGCAGCGACTGGCCTTACCTTGATAATGGAACTGACAAGAAGATCAGAGGCTGCCCATATGAATGTTCTCAGTGTATGAGAACTGATCCTCAGTCAATTTTGCCTTTTGTGTCTCGGTTGATGGTATTTTAACCAAGGATGAAACTGACTTGAGATCAGTGCTGTTACACTGAATAACGATGGCTTCTGTTTCTCTCATAATGGTGCCTGACCCCATAGGCTCATCTCAGGTCCCCTGTTGTGTTCACTGCTTATTCAAAAGGATGAGGATTACATTTAGTGATAATTGGATAATTAGTCCTGTGATTATTTCTAATTTGTTAGCATGGAAGAATGCATATTGAGACAAACACCAGGGAGCACCATTACCAAGTGTACATGTATCTATAAAATGTGTGTAGGGGAGAGCGGGGTGAGTTGAGCCAGTTTTTACGTATGTGTCTGTAAAGCGAGCGCATGACAGTAATGGGTCCAACTTAAATATGCACATCAATTTCAGGATGTGGTGCATCCTTGGGAATAATCACGTTGGATATAAAATAAGCTGCTTTCCAAAAAAAGTGGTACCTTGGCTTTACCCAGTGAGGGGTAAATTGAGCCTAGGGAGAGGGTAAGTTGAGCCACATGGAGTTAAACTGTGCCATTGATTATGCTGAAGTAAAACTGAATTTTGTTTGCCTCAAGCTATGCCAAAGGAAGGGAATTTGAATAAAAATTATCCTAAAAATCTATGTGGACTCTGGGATGCCAGGTTTTCACAACAAAACCTGCCCAATTGCTACTCAAACATATCCCAAAACTAGCCCAATCGCATTTCGAGTGAGGTTCCCCGGTAAAATTCACATTTCAGGGGCTAAATATCGCATTATTGGGGTCGCTTCAACCCACGGGCATGAAAAACAACCTGCGGCAACAGTGTTAAAGTGGCCGAATTCTGCGGGAAAGGCATGGACTTGGCAACACTGAATGAACTGGCCAGGGTTTTTCTCCACCTGTGGCTCAACAAAGTTTTATTAGACATACAGTTCACAACAGCATTTTAATTATTTTAAAATTTCAGAACAAAACAAAGTTCAAATTGAAGAATTTAAAAAAAAAAATGCAATTGATCTTACAGAACTGGGCTGACATCCCACATATAATGTAAATGTTGCATGTAAATGTCATAAATAGGCCAATCTGGAATTGTTCAGACACAAGAAGCATGAGTCCTTGAACAGCCCAAAACTGTTTTTGAACATAAATATAGTTATCAATGATCCCATGGGCCTCTCTTTATCACCGGGTGAGGAAAATGGTCTTCATATATTTGTGGTCATATCACCAATTGTGTTTAAGGTTGTCTAGAAACAAGGGGTGGCTTAGCTTAGCTAGCCTGCAGGCTCTAATCACCCTGCTCTCCCCTATATATATATATATATACACTATATATTTTAATTCATATAGCTTAATTTAAAGATTATGAGAATATTTTTTCTTGGTAGTAAAAATTAGAATCATACTATGGAGAAGGCATACTTCATGAATATTAATTAGGTCACGTTAAAGTTGCTGAGTAACTTTCCTAGAGCGTTTAGTAACGTCTCTTTTTTTTTTGTATTTGCAATAATGTAGATATTTTCACGATTTTGTAGGACTGTGTCCACTGCTTACCAGTTTGCGTTTATGCTAAATCGGTTGCACGTTACGTAATTAATATTCATGAGATAATTCTTTCCCGTAGTAGGATTGGTGAATTCCCGCGGGGGGAGCCCAATGAGCGCGTCAGCTGCTGCGCATGCGCATGAAGGAGCGCAGAGAGCGCTTCAGAAGTTTGGGAGTTTTCGGTGGACTGAGTCTAATAATGGGACGCTCCGGCGTTCAGTGTGTGTTCGCCAATGTTTTATGCTCATAGACACGCGTGGAAATTTCTCAGTGGATGGGGAATTCTTTTAAAGCTTTTTTATTTAGTTCTAAATCGGATTGCATGCGTAATGATCCGAAGTTAACCGTAAGTACTGTTTTATCGAGTGCCTTTGCTATTTTTAATGGTTATTTATTTTAAGGCAGGTCGACACTAATTGCACATTCTTCCTATGTTTGGGAAATATGCGTTTCTGTTCTACTCATTTCTACTGGAGTTGTTTATTTCTAGGATATTTCACGTTAATAAGCGAATAAATAGACGCTGACTACAGAGGAAACTTTCCAAGACGTTCATGAAGTTGCTCAAAAAGCTTCATTCGGTTTGTATTAAACTAAACTGGCTGTGAAGAAAATGTGATGTAAGGCGTTATTTTTAATTGTCGTTTTTATCATTGCGTTTTTCCACAATTGTAACAGAGGTTGATAGAGCGCGCTCAGGTGGATTCGAAAAGAATTAAAATGTAACGAGTTCAGTCTGCATCATTCTATTCTGTTTCTCTCACATGATCAAGTTTCTGATAGACCGATATATATGGGCCAGAAGGTGATCTGCACTGATAGCTTTGCTTGTGCAGGTTCTTTAATAAACATCTGCCGACTGCATTATCAATCGATTCTGGAAATATTCTTTTTATTTTTATTTTTAAATATACATATCCAGAATACATGTGAACTTCCATAATGTACTTAAAGTGCTCTATTTTCACACTATTTTTGTACCTAATATACTAAAAAAATATTCTTTAGTGCTAAAATGTGCTTTTAACATACTATCTCTGTATTTACAAAAAACTAGTACACTGGAACCCATCTTTCATACACTAGTGCACTCAAGTGTACTACAAGTGGCAACTAATTACATTTTTGAAATGCAGAGATAGTGTTAAAAGCATTTAGTTCATATTCATGATGTCCCAAAATAGCACAGTTGAGTGCACTTCGATGTTTATCTTAAGTACTAAAGAATATGTTTTTAAGTATATTAAATGTGAGAGTAAAGCACTTTAAGTACCTTATGGAGGTGCACTTTTTTTTCACCTGGGCTCCTTCAATACTGTTTAAAAGCTTCCCAAGATGCACCTCATTGATGGTTGAGAGAAGGAACAGTGTGAGAAGCGTTTTAATGTCTGCACACAATTCCTATACTTTTATTCCCATTCTTTAATTTTGATTATTATTATACCAAAAGTTGAAAATGGTGCGGGCTGTAGTTTTTGGAAGTGCACGTACACATGGATTCAAGTTACGGCATGCTCATGTTTTTGGCAGCACAGCCTCTTGTTTGCTCTGCCAGTAATCCAGAATCTGTGTCAGCTTCTCTTTTTCTGTCATTGTCCTGTGGCCTCATTCGTGTTCATTAACTGGACTGGAGGAAGGAGCGTCATGCAGGGTGTGTAGATGCTCAGAGCACACATGTGGCAGGAGTTTCTCCAAGGAGGAAGGAAGCACACAGGGCTTGAGCGCTTCATGTGCTGGGAAATCTCAACACCTTGGACCCTTTTGAAAGTGTAACCTCGGGTTAAACTCTTCCCTGGCAGCAGCACAAGCACCGAGGGGAAGCACACACTCATTGCAGACACCCTCGTGTTAATTGGGTGACAACAGCTGCCAGGTGCCTGACCCCATAGGCTCACTTTGGGTTGCCCCGTTGCAGTAAACAACCTCATTGTTTGTTGACCGGTGCTCGAGTGCTTAAGGCACGCAAGTGAGGATGGACTGCGTGATGTAATCTGGCTTTGCTATAGGAGCTGTGATCAGCTGGGCTCTTCTAAACAGGAAATTTTGCTTTGGATTTGTGACTTTTTGCATTTAACCAAAATGATTTCTAGCTAGTTATGTTTAGGTTAAAGTGTGTGCCATATGTGTCTACAGCACCAGTCAAAAGTTTGGAAAATGACAACTTTGTTTTGAGAGAAATCAATCAACGTTTTCTTTTTTTTTTTTTTTGCAAGATTCATTGATTAAAATGTTCAAAAGAGCAGCAATTATTTGAAATACAAATATTTTGCAACATTATGAATGTCTTTACTGTCACATTTCAGTTCATAATCAGAAATGTTTCTTGAGCAGCAAATCAGCATATTAGAATTATTTCTGAAGATCATGTGACTCTGAAGACTGGAGTACACTCTTAAAAATAAAGGTGCTTCGTGATGCCATAGAAGAACCCTTTTTGTCTAAATGGTTCCATAAAGAACCTTTAACGTGAAGAACCTTTGTTTCACAAAAGCTTCTTTATGGTGAAAGAAGGTTCTTCAGATTATAAAAAGGGAAGGAAGAGATGGTTCTTTAAAGAACCTTTGACTGAATGGTTCTTTGTGGAACCAAAAATGGTTCTTCTGTGGCATCGCTGTGAACAACCTTTTAAGCACCTTTATTTTTAAGAGTATAATGATGCTGACAATTCAGCTTTATCATCACAGCAAAAATTATATTTTAAATTGTATACTGTATCAACATAAAACCGTAAAACCAATATTACTTTTAGAAACAGTATTGTTTTTATGTTGATCAAATAAATTCAGCATTGGTGAGCATAAGAGACTACTTTCATATACATTTAAAAAATCAAGCTTTTGAATGATCGTGTATATATAAAATTACAACTTTTCATTGTAGCTTCACAATTAATTATAGATTTAGATAAGTTGGCTAGTGGATCTATTTTTGTTCTCGTATTTTAATTCACGTGCTGTTTTACCAGTTTGCAGTGTAAATGTTGTTGTTTCAGTGCATCTATCGTGTTTTCCGCTGCAGATATACATCACAGCCGTGAGGAGAGTGGACAGCTTCTTTCTTGTGGACTATTTGCTTCATTTGTCTGGAAACTAAATCTTTGACATTTCATGGAACAGACTTTGACACCCAAGAACAAGAGTTGAAATCCATGGCCACTGTCCCCATCCCTCCACCCTCGATCCCTCCTCCTCCTCCTCCTCCTCCTCCTCCTCCTCCTCCTCCTCCCCCTCCTCCTCCGCCTCCTCCGCCCGTCTCAGCTAGCGGTCTGACCCGAGTCGACTCCGGCCGCAAACACCGGCTTCGAAACCTCAACTGGGAGCGGATCCCCAAAGAGCGTGTGGAGGGCCGCAAGAGTGTGTGGAGCGGCTCTCTGGATGAGGACTGTGAGCTCTCCATTGACCTGAGCTCTCTGGATGAGCTCTTTGGGCAAAAAGAGGGTGACAGGCCAGACCGGGCCAGCGGTTTCCGGCGCAGCTTACGGCGCTGCGGGTCTCCACAAGAGACGAGTGCGGACAAAGTAAGAGCAAGTTTCTTTGTCTACCACATGGATAAAGCTACATTTTTGAAATTGTTGGTCTTTTGAAAGCCCTGTGTTGTTGGTTTAAGGTCATGACCATCATATAACGTTCAGCCAGGGGATGTTTTTGTGTTCATAAACAGCTGAATGGAGCACAAAAATGGAACAGATTAGAGTTTTCTAATGCTCTTGGCTCAAGATGCTGGAAAAACAAGATGCAATGACAAAGACCTCATCTTCATGTTCAATTTAAAAAATATATTTGCAGTAATTGTCTTAATTTATTGTTAAAGGCAATGAACTTTTGCAAGACTTCCTTCTTTTTTTAATAAGCATCAATCAACTTTGTTCAATATTTACAGCATGTTTAGTGAAGACTTTTAAACAACTTATATAGTTTTATTTAAACCAAGCGGTCACTTTTGCAAGCTTGTGAGTTTGTGTGCTGATTACCTTCATTTGTGTTTGCAGGTTACGCTGCTCGACTCAAAGCGCTGCATGAATGTTGGGATATTTCTGCGGCAGTTGAAAATGTAAGTTTTGGTTTCATTTTTACTAGTTATGAACAGTATATATTAGTCAGGTCACTTGACAAGATGATATGTGCACATTTCTCTGCAACCACATTAATATATATACTATATACTATATTGGTCACCCTGCTCTATATAGACAACTGTATTGGCTGTTTTAAAAATGGGGGCAGTGATATTGTCCCATTTGTTACAAACAGGAAGTGAAGGTTTCCTAGAGAGAGCATCTTAACACTTCAGACAGGCAGTAGCTGCAGGTTATGTTTATTTTTGAGCCATTGATTGCCCTCAGAAGATGCTGTCCTGTCAGAACAGCTGGGTTTGATGGTCACTGAACGTGGTCAAAGGTCACACCTGCTTTTTGGCCAAATGAGCCTTGATGAGAAATGCAACCTGAACTCTGCTCTGGCTTTTCATAGTTTGCACTGAGATTAAATGTCAATTCAGGTGTTTCCAATGAAATGTTACAGAGTGAAAGCAGCTCATACAGGAAATCATAAGCCTTAAATCATTATTCATCCCTTTCAATGCAATTGTCTTTGTTTTATGAAAAAGAGTTGTTTTTCATGTCAGCACTTGCTTGCTGAGTAAATATATGGGTGTAGCAGTGCCCATTTGAGTTTGAAAAGGACTGATATCTGTCAGAACATGTGGAGGAATTACGGAGAAGTTCTTATGCAGGCAAACTCATTTCCCTGTGAAACATTTGAAGTTTACTAGTATGAATTATACTCAGCCGTGGCCAAAGCAGGTCTTTGTTGCTGTAGACCCATGTACCTTTTTTCATTTTACGCTCAATCAGGAAACCGCAGGAGCCTTCAGTACTATCTGACATGAACAATTAGGCCAGAAAAAAAATCTATATAAACCAGTGTTGAACCTCTTTTGATATAAGCAAAATAACCAGCTGTGGGCTTGACACGTGTGTGTCCTTTCCTCTGGCCTGAGGAACCAAGTGAAACTGGACTGACAAGCATCTAGGTCAACGAGACCAAATTCAAAACTCTGTCCAGATACTAGATTTCTGTAGCTGACTACCACAGAAAGTGTATTTTTCCTTTATTTGCTAAAAGAATAATCATATTTACAGTAATGCATTTAAAATGAAAGTCTAGGGGCAAGCGTTGCACTGAAGAAGTGTTCAAAACACAGTATTTTACAAGTATTACCATAAAAACAATATGAACGTTAAAAATCAGTCACTGACCTTTCTCTGTCCATCTATACTATTCGTTTTCACACGATGTCCCTATAGACACCAAAAAGGGACCGTTTACACCAGAGGGACACTTGCCCCATAGACTTCCATTGTAATTGTATACATGAGTACCAGGATTATTATTAACTAAAACATAAGTTTTTCATTTCTTGATATTAAAAATAAATAAATGACTAAAAGAGAAGCTTATTTTATTACAGCTATAGTTGCCAAAGCAGCGTTTGTCAATTTGGTCTAGTTTAAAGTACTAAAAATGTAATCACTAAAACTAAATAAACTAAAACACTTTTAAACTGAGGAATAAACTAATTTCTGTTGAAATAATAAAAGTTTTAGTTTTTTTGAGATGGAATAAAAGTAGAGCCCCTGACTCTTAAGGCCATTGCAAATTTTCGATCGTTGAAAAATAAATACGAACTCACGTGTCAGTCATGTTTACACACTGCCTCTGAACATTTCGTCTGTCATTAAAAACAAAAATCAATTTTCTGCATTTTCGCATATTTAGATAGGAAAGGATGATGAATATGAAAAGTATGAAAAACACATGAAAATTTCGGACCTGTTGTGCAAGGACCTTTATTCTTGATTCAGCTGAGCCAGAGATTTGTATTTTATATGGACAGAGAAAATAGCTGAAAGTGATGTAATTGTCATAGTTTGCTCTTCCCTCAGTGCCGCTAGGGAGATTGTGGAGGATGTGCGGCGAGGGGTCGGAGAGCGTTACGGAGCTGAGAAACTGGCAGAACTCTGCAAGCTGTTGCCTGATCATGAGGAGGTACTGAATACTCTGACACGCCACACTTCACAGAAACGTCTCCTTCCACGCTTCGGTCTGCTTCACATTAAAAGCAATTAGACATGATGCTGCTTGTTTGAAATCATCTGTTTTCTCTGCATAATCTCCTGTTACACTTTCTGATTATTAGAAATGTAATGCTTCCGACCAGGAAAAATCTTGCTGAGTGGATAAGGAGATAATTTTCCTAAAGAGAAAATTGAGTGTTCATAAAGTATGCCATACTCTGCATTTTAAAGTAAATCTGGTCAAAGGGAAGTTATTGTGGAGCTCACCGGCGCAAACTTCCATAAAACTTCTCTCCAGCTGTTAAAGCTGTGGACTGATGTAGAACTGCGACTGGTCCGTGACTATTATGTAGATGAGGTGTGTGCTGCTCTGTGGCTCCACCGTCTTTGACATGAAAATATTAAATTTCTTCATTCAGTCCAACACACTACAACTCCTGCAAACATATCCATGGCATATTCCAGCACATTGCATAGAATACTGTGTCCCAGTGTGCTTTAGGGAAGTCTAGAGGAATGTTAATTTTTTTTACTAAAATTGGATTGAAGATTAAAACAATTTTTCAAGAAATGTAATTGGATGCTGTTTCACTTGCAGTTGGCATAAAGTGCATGTCATGACACCATAGACATGTATAGTGATCTTATACAAAGTGGCATGGTACCACACGATAGTGTATAATTCAGATATTCAGTACATACTCAAACCACATTCACAGAAATCCATATGTTCTGTCGCATTCAACTTTTATTTCCAGCAAATTTCTTCTTATATGTAAATGTTTGTTTAACAAGTTAAACCACTGAGACAAACTGAACCAGTTTCACAGGCATGTGACAAACAGAAAAGGAATGAGTTATTCCAAAGGAAAAATATAAAGTCACTGTGGGTCTCTTGTGTGTTCACCAGCTGCTTTCAGTGCCACAGTGAGTCTCATCCTCATGAACCGCACCAGATTTGCCAGTTTTTGCTCTGAGATGTTATTCCAAGACATTTGCAAGTTCTCAAACACATCTAGGCACATGTGGTAACATGCGGTGTGTCACTGCAAGGACAATCAGAGACCTCCCTGTCTCCCTGCAGCACTGTCTTGGACGTCTTATATTATGGACATTGCAGTTTATTCAGTTCAATTTCAATTCATGTTTATTTGTATAGCACTTTTCATTATGCAATTTGTTGCAAAGCAGCTTCAAAGAAAAGGAATGTTACATTACAATTAAGAGCAATTTTTTAGAGATGACTACGTTATATTTTTTTTTACGCAGGTGCATGTTCAATGAACCATGAAAAATGATTGCATAAGTATGAAAAATATCGTTTAAACCCCTTCCTATAAAGATCTGCAAAGCTTATGTGGATTTTACTAAATTATTTTTAAAATATTGTATTCAGAAAAGAGATGTTTCTCTTTTTCTTTTCTTTTTTACTATTTTTATATACTTTTTTTTTGTTTATATAAATGAAAGACCATTTTCCTCTGAATATTCAGAGATGCACTGGCCACTCTGGTGGATAAGTGTCAATTAGTTCAATATGTGAGCTGTGGAAGAAGCAATCGCTGTCTTTAATGTAATTTACAGTAAAGAAATGCCTCTTTGTATATTAAAATACTCTTCTACGCATGTTTACATTTTGGTAAATAGTTTGCCATAACAGCAAGGGAGTGCCTTTAAATTCAAAGACAGACGCAGCTCAAAAGAGAAATAAGTGCATTAATTGAGAGCATTTATAAAAACTGTATAATTCAAATTATAATTGGATTTTGATTAAGAACACGAGTAAATTACGGTATTAATGAAATGAAAAATGATCCTTTGGAACCTCAAATAGCGGTGTGTGTGTGATTGGCTCAGTCCATGTCATTAAAATCTCAGGCTACCAAAGTTGACGACCCTGGTTATAATCAGTGAATCTAATACTTTAGTATCATGATACTACCACAGTACCGGTATACTGTGCAACCCTAGTATACAGTATTCATCATCACATATAAATCTACTTTGTATTTGTTTCTTTTTGTACAGGAGGCCAGATTGAAAAAGTTCAGTGGTGAGCGTAGTTTATTGGCAGAGCCAGATCTCTTCATTCTGTCGCTGGTGGAGTTACCCAGGTAAGAGCTCAGGACTATAAATGCTCCTCGTCATAGTTTCTTTCACTCCTCGCTCATTAATCTGCTCATCATCTCTAGCTTTCGCATGCGTCTGGACGTCATGATCCTCCAGCAGGAGTTTGACCCTGCAGTGACCTCTCTCTGTGTGGCGGCCAGATGTCTGCGGGAGGCGGCTCGAGGTAAAAACTTCCTCTCTTTTGATTTGTTTGGACCTGTTGCAGCTCTGAAAGCTTTCGCTCACCTCCTAAATGAAGTTCACGTGTGAGCAGAGATCTTGTGCTCAGCCTCTTATGGAGTTTTGTTCTGGTGTTTGATGGTGTAAGTGGATCCTGATGGAGGGGATCATTGATGTGTTGTTTGTGTAGAGCTGCTGAGCTGCCCGGAGCTTCACTACATCCTGCGACTGGTGCTCAAGGCGGGAAACTACATGAACGCTGTAAGTGTTTTATGTGATGCTTGTGCATCAGTACTAGGGTGACCATATTTTAGTTTTCAAAAAAAGAGGACAGTAGGGGTAGAATGCTGATGGGGGGAGAGGGGTTAATTAGCCCCCAAAGTAACACAATGACCATATCCCAAATATCAAAACTCAAAATATGTCATTTCCATACCTAAAATACATATTTTAGAGTCACCGTTTGATTATAAACACAAACTATATGACTTCCTACCAGTGGCCATCCTTCACAAAACTTAACATCTACCATGGTTTTATCATAGGTAGAATGCTAAATGTTTCAATGCAAGCATTTCAGTCAAATGTCATTTATGCAATATTTCTAACCTTTAACCCACGGGAGGAAATTAACCCTTTGCAAGAGTTTAAAATCGGAAGGAATTGCCCAAATCTGTGCAAAAGATGTGGATTTGGCAACCCTGCATCCAAAGTGACTTAAGTACTCTGCATATTGATAGCGGCTCTCTGATGCATGAAAATGATATTCAATATTAGATAGTTTGCAGGAGCAGGCGTTAATGGTCAGAAATTCAGCGGGTGCAGGATTAAGAAAACAGTCTTTCAGACTTTAATACAAAAACGCACACAATGAATGGCGACTGTAGAAAGCAAAAGCCAAATCCTGGACATTTTGGGCGATTTAGAAATCCTGGCCGGATGCATTTTTTTTAAAGAGGACGTCTGGTCACCCTAATCAACACGTATCTCCTGGTGTGAATTCAGTCTGAGGTCTCTCTCTTGTGCTCTCAGGGTGGCTATGCTGGGAATGCTGCTGGATTCAGGATTTCCTCTTTACTCAAATTGGCCGACACCAAAGCCAACAAGCCAGGCATGAACCTCCTCCATTTTGTCGCCATGGTAAGTGTGAGGGATAAACATGTAATAAGCCACACTTTCATAGATAAAAATAAAGTACACACAGCTGCTGGGGTCATCGTTGTGATAGAACGGAATCAGTAGGACAGAATTCTGGATCAAATTCAGTCTGAGGTTTTTTGTTTTGTTTTTTTTTCTCACTTTTAGGAGGCTGTGAAGAAGGATAAAGACTTGCTGATGTTTCCCAGCCGCTTGAGTCACATCGGTCCAGCTTCAAGGTCAGGAAACAAACAAGCTTTTAACAGGATCAAAATTCCTAAGCTCCCAGTCCAATAGATTACCAATGGATTCATCTTGCAAAGCCTGTCAAGAGCATTTCTGGGTCACATTTCATCCCAAAATCAAAAGAATATTTTACGTTTAATAAAGAAGATCTGGAGAAATTTAGAAAATAATGGTTTAAGATTGTTTTTTTTTTTGTGACATTTTCATTTTAATTATACACATTTTTACTCAACTTGACTTTACTTCAACTCAACTTTAATACCAACAAATCCTTAATGAGGAAACAAATGTCTCAAAAGTAAGAATAAAAAGTCACTTGAGTTGGGGTTCAATTCACTATTAACCCACTATTAACTAATGAGTGACTAAGACAACTGCCTCAGTAAACTCCTAGTTTGTTGCTTAGTAGGTTTAGGTATGGGGTAGGTAGGACCTAAAATATGGTCATGCAGAATAAGACATTAATATGTGCTTTAAGTACTAATAAACAGCCAATATACTAGAAATATGCCTGCTAATAAGCAACTAGTTAATAGTGAGAATTGGTCCCTAAACTAAAGTGTTACCAAAAAATCTCTTAAAGTATTTTACATCAGACCTTTTTGTTGTTGTTCTGACTTTTTTTTTATTATTATGTTTGAGTGAAATATGACCCTTTTTTGTTTTTTTTATATATATTTCACAAATATTGCATTTCTTTATTCTTCTAATATATGCACTTCATTATTATGTTCCTCCGTGATTAATGTTAGAAAGAACTTAAATCACAAAGCATGTTTTTGTTTTTTTTCTGGTCAGGTTGTCAGAAGAGTCTGTGGTGGAGGATCTTTCTCGACTACAACGCAGAGTTGCTGAGCTGCGAGTCAGAGCTCAGGCTGATGCTGAAATCGAGCAGCAGACCAGAACATTTCTAGAGGTTCGTTCCCATCGGCGTCCAGATCATATTCACAGATGTTCATGTGTCTGTTCAACAAGCAATTTCATAATTTCTTCGTTCAGGTTGCAGAAGTGAGGCTGGAGGAAGCTCAGGACGAGCTGGAAAGCTTACAGAAGACTAGTAAGGCCCTTGTGGATTTCTTCTGTGAAGATGACAAGTCTTTCAAACTGGAGGAGGCCTGTCTTATCTTCCACTGCTTCTGCCATCGGTTCCAACGAGCTGTGCAGGTGAGTCATTGAATCATGTTGACTGCACGGCCTCTTTAAATTACAACAACCAAATAAAGTTTAAAATGTCCAGTACTTGCCTGAAGCTAGAGTTGCAAAAATCTGAATCTGAAAGTATGTTATTACGAAGACACACAAAGTTTAACTTGATATTTTTTTATGTAAATGTGACTCATAGCAACCACTTAAGTGATGTTTAATTGGTTTGGTAGTACGCAGTACACACACACACATTATGTAGTGCTGTCAAACGATTAATCGCGATTTAATTGCATCCAAAATAAACGTTTTTGTTTACATAATATATGTACTGTGTATATTTATTACGTGTGTGTGTGTGTATATATATATATATATATATATATATATATATATATATATATATATAAATAAATAATACACACAAACGCATGTATATAAGAAAAATGTGGTGTTTATATTTTAAATATATTTATATATTATATAAATAAATATATATATATATATACATGTAAATATTTTTTAAATGTATACGTGTGTGTGTGTATATATATATATATATATGTATATGTGTGTGTGTATGTATGTATATATATATTTAATGTTGGATGGGATTTTTTTTTTTTTTTTTTTTTTTTTTTTTTTTTTTTTATATTTTGACAGCACTAATAAATATTCTCTACTAAAAACAATTTCATTTGATTTTTGAATCCCAATCATATTGATAGATTTTTTTTTTTTTCCAATCAGAAGAACCATAATTTCAAAAGTCACCCAAGCATTAAACTTACTTTTTTATTAATGTATAGTTTTTTTTTTTTACAATGTAAGATATATAGTAAAAAGCTAGTTACAGATTATGCCAATAAAAAGCAGGTAAATAGGCAAAAATAAAGGTTAAAAGGCAAAATTAAGGCATTTTTCTTCTAATAAATGTAGACATTTTTTATTAATATCCAATAACTGTATGTACTGTATGTATTACCTGTACTGGTAATATATACTATTTACTTGCATGCATTTTTCTTAATAAATGGAAAATTTCCAGTGGCTTCCATGAACATTTTAACTGATGGCATAGATCTGAGACCCATTAGTTCATTAAAATGGTCAGTTTAAACTGATTTATGGAAATAAAGTTCAGAATCTCAAACGTGATTTGTTCCTATCTGCTTCCTAACAGGAGAACACCGAGAGGGAAGTACAAGAGCAGCGGCGTTTGGCGCGCGAGCGTGTGAATGTGGAAAAGCGTCGTTCTCTGGCTCTGTGCACCGGGCTGGAGGTGGAGCAGGAGTCTTCTGACCTGGAGCACGCGCTGCAGAGGAGCTTGAGTTACACGGGGAGCCGCCGCAGCCTGCGCAGACTCTCGCAGTACTTCCTCCACTCCGGCAAGAGAAACATGAAATCTCACAACCCACAGCACCAACAATCAGAGGACTCAGACCTACATGCTCTCAATCCTGAAGCATTCAGCAGAGACTCGGAGCTTAGACATTTGCTGCTGAAGAATAATGCCGACACTGAGGAGACTAAAGGGATAAATCAATTCAAACAAGCTCAGCGTTTAAGCACAGATTCGACATGTGACCTGCAGCGAGATGCAATGGCTTCCCCGAATGCTACGAAAAGCCATTCTGTGTTGAAAACGAGGACAGTCCCCAGTGATAACGCTTTTGTTGCTTTTGGAAAAACAAAGGCGTCACATCAGGAGGGGGCAGTGAATGTCTCGCCGCTCACAAGACTATCCCCTAACAAAGTTTTGAAAGTTGAGAAACCGGGTCAAGACGCCTCTGAAAGGCTGACGCAAATAGAAACCGATACCTTGAAGGATGCTAAGAGTAAAGAGTGCGTAAATGGCAAGTCTCAAAAGAGAGAGACGTGGTCAAGTGCATCTTCTCCTCCTGAAGATCTCGCCCAGGAGCCCTGTAGCCCAGACAGAGAGCACGTTTACCCGGCGATTGGAGAGACGCTGGAGTGTCACACCCTAGTGAGGGCCCTACGCTCCTACGAGAGGCTTTCTCCAACTGTGACGCGGCCAACCACAAATCGCTGCTCCAAATGGAAGAAAGAGCGGGAAGCCGAGCAGCGAGAGGGCACAAGCTCACCGCATGCCAAGGATGATTTCCATCTGGTAAAGACGCCAACTCGAGGGCCAACCAAAAGACTGCTGGTACAGCGAGGAGGGCCCTCCAACAGCAGCGGGATCCCGAGAGTGCGCACAAAGGCTGAGCCGACTCCTGCGGACGCTTTGTCGACTAATCATGTGTCACGGCCTTCCCCTACACGTCCTTCATCCATACGCACATCGCTAGCGACACGCTTCGCTGGCGTTCAAAATGAACTCAAACGCAACAGCAATGCACGCCAGCGAGTAAACACCCCGTCCGATACGGGGAAACAAAAAGGTAACACTACTGAGAAGCTGACCCAGGATAAGGACAAGTGTCCAGAGCCGTTTGTAAGGGGTTCACCGCTTCGTGTTTCCAAACGCCTAGCGCCCAACTCTGAATCCCAGTCTCCCCAGAGCATGCACTCTCCCACCGCTGCTACGACTGCAAAGACAATCCGCACGGCCATCATAAGTGAAGCCAAAGTCAAGACGACCAAGAGTGCTGGCACCAGAATCCCAGGCACTAAAATTCCCAAACCTGCTCCCCAGCCCACGTGGAGATGATATCTGGTTTCTTGAACTCTTAGTAGCAGTGGGTTGATGTTATCTATGTATGTCGTAACATGCGTGAGGAACTAAATTCGTATGATTTCTCTAGTGGATGTCAAGGTTTTTGTGTGAATGGTCAACTCAAACTGCAGAATGCCAGTAAATAAAGGAGCCATTCTTTGGGTCGGCCCAGAATGGACTCTGTAATGCATCCGAGCAGAGTGACTGCTACTTCCAGAGCTCTCCGCTGCTAATTCAGGTCACAGCGAGTTTCGCCTCTGATTTCAAGACTTTGATGGAAACGGTCAGGAGAGTCGGGTCCAGCACTGTCTTTAGCTCTACCTCTGGACACTCGAGTGCTCTGTGCAGGTTACAGCGCACATCTGAAGGATTCCTGCCAGAACCTTCTTTCAATATGTTTTGTTTGTGATGTTAGAATGTCGAATGGAGCTGTCACAGTCAAAACAGACCACAGTTAATGACTGAAGTGAACGCTCATGTCATGTGGGATATTGATTTTAACTTGCCCTTTGATTCAGGTCAAATTGACTGCTTGAGTTACAGGTACAAAATAATGATGCAAAACTTCAGTTAAAAACATGAATGTAGTAATTCAAGATCCCAAAGCTAATGTGTTGAAGTAAATTGTGTGTGAGGTGTGTGTCCATTTGTACATGTTGGGTTCCTTCAACTCTGATGCACTTTACAGACGAAAGAGAGATGTAATGCTGGCAGAAACCTTCTTTGTGGTAATCTGCTGTACGTGTGTGTGTTGTTTATATGGAATGTTAAATTAACCGAATCAAAAACACAGCTGCCATTTGTAATGTTTGTATTTGTAAATGAGAATTTGAAATAAAAATGAATTTACTGTTATTCTTTTTGCAAGCCTTTTGTTCAGATATTCTACCTGATGTTATTTAACAGATGTTTAATGTAACACGGGTTACAGCAGCAATCAAAAGGATAGATTTGAAAGAATAAAAGTATTATTGATCTTTTCCCTTCATATCCCAGTCAACGAGCTTCTTGAAAAGCTAATGCTTTTTTTAATTTTAGATGAACATTGTTCATTATCAGTGTAGAAATAACCCACTGGCAAGTGGTAAGTGTTTGTCATCCTTTATTAATTTATTCAGTGACCGATATAACACACATGCACCCTTGTTTGTGTCCAAAACCTGAAAAATGCTGCCTTCATGTATAATATACGGAGGTAGGAAGGTAACAAAACCCATGCAATATTCGTTACATCCCATCTAAAAATATGCCTGTCTGGTTAGGTTTTGAGCACATCACTGCTGGTAATGGGGCAGCTACATTTTAGGTTCTTTTGGATATCCTCACTCTATCAATGACTTATGCCAAAATGATAAGGTCAGAGTGGGCAAATGAACCAGAAGGCCCTGAAACTTCCTCTTATTTTGCAGTCCTCATTAACAGCTCATTGTTTTGTGGCCCTCGGTTGCACTCAAAGGCCCCTGATCTCCCATCCCTTCTCTTGACACAGTCACTCCCAGCTTGTAAACGTTGCCATGGTGATGCTTCAGGCACGGTCAAGAATCCCCAGCTGAACAGTGGGAGACGGGAGAGGAAAGGATGCTTGGGGTCTCAGTGGGAACGACCCTTTTATAGGACATAATGACGCCAGAACTCTTGGGAAAGGCAATAAACCGCTGCTGTCTGTCTGTGTATCCATGTGCACGCATGTCATTCAGCGCATTGCTGGTTTGATCAATCTCTGCCAATGACATCGTTATTCTGTGGGAAATGCAATGAAACGTCTGGAAAAGTCACAACAAGAATATAATAGGCCTTTTAGAGGCCTTAGACCTCTCTCAACTCAATACAATTTCTTCATGATATATAAGATGTAGGCTACTTGCATTATACAAACAAGTACTCCCTTCATTTTTTGTGTCTCAGTGTGTTTCTCTTAAAAAAGTAAAATGACTGATACTGTGACAAGACCAGATTTCTGACATTTAACACACACATCTTAATCATTCATTCACTCAAAACTGTTTTGACCTGCAAAGAATGGTGAACTGTCCTAGATTATCAAAAACAGTCAAGATATATTGCAAGAGTATTTTGGGTGGTTTCTAGGGTGTTGTGGATGCTATAGTTTCTTGATCGTTTTCTATAGAGGTTATACCCTTCAGTTTCACAGACAAAGCTTAAACTGGAATAAATGCAGGTCTGAAATAAATGAACTTGACCTGGCATCTTAAAACAGGCTTTGTCAGTACCATTGATTTGTCTCAAGATGCACAGCGGTAATGTATTTTCTGAGGCACGCTTATAAAAGATGCTTATCCCCTGGTTTCACAGACAAGGCTTAAGCCTAGTCCTAGACTAAAATGTAAGTCTTAGCTGTTTCAACTGAAATAAACTTGCATTGACTGATCTTAAAATATATCAGTGCCTTTGTTTTGTAAGATGCACTCTTTTTTCCCTAAACATCTTTATAAAAATGACTTAAATGTCTTAACTGAACTATGGCCTAATCCTGGCTTGATCTAAGCCAAGGCTGAAATGTTTTACTATACTTCTATTAACTATGTTTTAGAGGCCTAACAGTATGTACTATAGTCCTTTACCAGAAGAACATAGCCAAGGGATCACATACAAATCCATAAAATAATTACCAACAGTTATAAATTAAACATAAAAGACAAACACAAACGAAAACACATTAATTAGAAAATAAAGATTGTTACAAAAAAAATAAAAAAAAATAAAGAATCAGTTCATAAGAGCGATTCGCTCGCGATCAGACGTCACCGTGTGATGTCACGCTCTCTCTTCTTCGGTGGTATTCAGCAGCGCTATAAATACGGGCGCGCTGCACTGCGCGCTCTCTCTTGCGTTGTTGCCGCTGAAGAGCGTCAGAGCGCATAAAAATGAGAAACTCAGGCTGTTACAGGAAGGTAAGGTTTTACCAAAACAAGCTGTTGAATTATTAAGTATTGAATTAAGTATTCAAACTAGGTACTTAATCAAATCGTCTGTTTCGAAATGGTTGATACTAACTCGTGCGCGCGAGTTTTAGCACGTGGCTGTTTCCTTTTGGTTGTTCCGGTGAATTTAAAGCACTTTAAAACAATGTTTTATAAGTCTAAATCAGGAGCTCAATTCCCCTACACTTGTAGTTGAAGCAGCTCTGTTGACGCTAGTATTATATGTGTTTATATGTGCTGGTGTGTTGTTTTAGGGGCTGAACGTGGCCTGGATCTCCTGCAGCTCTGATGTAAGTGTGCTGCTCTTCTCTGGTTTGATACCCCAGCGGTAGTCAGCAGTGCAGGCCAGTCCATGCCTGAGCTAGTGTTACTCTGCTGGAAGAGAAAGGTGCTGCCGTGTGTGCTCCTCCAGGTTTGGCTGTTTTAGTGAATCCTGCTGTGTAGCACAGGTCAAGCTGTGCCTCCTGAGAGTGGTCTGTGCTCACAAAATGAGGCAGACCTAGTCTGAGGGCGAACACTCATCAAATGTGATTCTTGTAGTTGCATGCTTGAGCCAGAGTTTCTAACTAGGACTGTTGTTACAGGTCACACAAGACCCCCGAATACCGTGATCCCAGTGGCCTGTTGTGTTGAGAGGTGAGTACTTAGTAGTTTGTTTTTCTCACTTTGGGGCTGTACGATTGACAAATCAGTTGTCGATTATTCCCTTAAATATATCACAATTTACCTTAAATTGTTTTTGCGTTTTGTATGAAGCAACTGCATGCCATAATTAAGATTTTTATTTTGGTTTTCTATAGTATTAAGCCTCAACTGTCAGACATCTTTAAGTTTCTCTAAATTAAGTAATAAAGTAGGTTGTGAATGCCGTTTTGTTGGTTGATATCGGTCCCATTACTTTGACCTGATTATTTTTTTTCCCTTAACTTATTACAGGATCAGGTAAATGTTGAGAGGTCTGGAAGGTCCATCACGATCATCCTGTTGTGGGTAAGCTCTTTCTTCAGTGTTGGGATCCAAGTTGATACCATCATAGCAGAACTGTTTCTCTGTGATGTCTTTTAAACTTGGAATAGCATATGCAGGGTTGGCACTGATTTTTGTTGAGACTGTCTACAAAAATCTGACAAAGAAGCCTGCTACACTTTTTATTTACTGTTGAGTGTCATAACTTGAGTTTCACACCTCTTTCCTTTGTTGTAGGAGAGCTGTATGAAGATCTACGTAAATTAAGTTCTCTCTTCCTACCCCCTTTACGATGAGCACGTAAAAGAGATCATTTTTTCTCCTTTTGTATGTTTGTTACAAATATAAATGTACAATTCTAAACTCCTCCCACTTTAAGTGGAAGTGCCTAGAACAGGCTTCATTCCTGGTCGTAGAGAGCCACTTTCCTGTTGAGTTTGGTTCTGCTCTCCAACACACCTGGCTGGAAGCAAAACAAAAGACATGGATTTGGGTGTGCAGGACCGTTTCTGTCGAGGACAGGGGCGTCAAACTCAGTTCCTGGTGGGCCGCAGCCCTGCAGAGTTTAGTTCCAACACACAAACCATGTAGTTTTCAAATAAGTCTGAAGGATGTGATTAGCTGGATCAGGTGTTTAATTAGGGTTGAAGCTAAACTCTGCGGGGCTCCGGCCCACCAGGAACTGAGTTTGACGCCCCTGGTCTAGGACCAGGAATGAGGAACCCTGACTTAGAAAATTACTTTCTTTTTTTTTTTTTCTTTTTTTTTTTTTTAAACAGTCCAGGGACATTGGATATCATTTTTTTTTATTTTTTTTTTAAACAAATTTTAAGTTCTTAAAATAGATTTGCTTTGTCATCATGGGCATGGCATGCAGATCAATTAAAAATGAACCAGATGATCAAGGACTTCAGGATCTCTGCAGACATCAAAATCTGGACACCCCTGCTCTAGCATCATTGACTGATGTACAGAGAATGAATGAGGTGTCTGAAGTGGTACAAAGTTTGTCATGTTGTTGTTTTCAAATACTGCTAATAAAAGTTAAATGGAACGCACTTTAATTTGTCTGAGTACTTTAAAGTTTTAAAACTTGCCCTGAGGACTACACCCTGCTCAATGGAAGCCAGCTTCTGCCACTGAATAAAAAATTTAAAAAAGGTAATTGCGACTCAACTTTATTTATTTTTTTCTGAATTGCGTGATATAAACTCTCAATTGCAAGACACAGTCGCAATTCTGAGAACATATCAGCCCCCCCCCCCCCAAAAAAAAATTTGGAATTTAACTTGTAATTGTGAGTTTATTTAAATTTCATTAAATATAATGAATTCATTAAATATAACACTGCATTTCATTAGCTCTGTACTTGTACTCTGCATAAATGACAAAGTTGAATCTAATCTAAAAAATTCTGAGTCAGAACTGAGAGTTGCAACTTTTTTTTTTTTTTTTTGGGGGGGGCAAAGACAAGGTTGCTAAAATGAAATAACCATCTAAAAAGTGTACTCTTGGCCTTTCCTGTAACGCCTCTGCCAGGCCTCCGGTTTGAACAATGCTGATGTGAGTACTGAGATGATGTCTCCCTCTACTGTAATTAATTACAAGTTAAAAGGAAAGTGGGAGAGAATAGCTCTGCATGTGTTCCTATTTGATCTGCATTAATCATTGTTTTTAGTATGGTTTTCACCTATGTGTTTCTGAACAATGAGTCCTCAAGCTTTAATGGACTAAACATGCACAATATGCTTGGTGTCAGATTAGCTGGAGTGTACTCCCTGTAAACTAAAAATAGATTGCTCCAAAATTCATTATTTTTTGAAGCCTCTCCTCCTTTGACATGCATGTTTAAAAAATATATATGCTTCTGTTCTCTCACTGTGTGCTTGAAGTATATGTCTCTGCATTGACTGGGAAATGCTTGAGGCATCTTAACGCAGCCAAGTTGAGGCTGCTTTGCTCCACTTCAGCCCAGAGTGTTAAACCATACAGCTGTATTTGAGTAAATGCATTTATGCCACCTCTGAGCAACATTAAACCGTAAAGACTCCTAAATGCCACTTCAGAGTGACTGTATGCTGCCTTTGCGGTGTAAATTTGGCACGGTTCTGCAGACTGGTCTTGTTTGCCTTAAAGCAGCTTTGAGCTGGAGGTGGTGTGCTTCCATGCAACTGAGTCTTTTGGAAAAACCTTATTTAATGGACTCGGTGTAAAAATAGTAAGATTTTCAATGAGATAAAAAATAAAGGTGCTGGACTTGTTTTCTGAATATCTCAAAAGGAGATGTAGAGATGTATTGATATTTCACTAATGTACACAAATACCATTACCTGAGCTTAGTAAGATGTTTTACTCCAGTGGATTAAGATCAAGTTTCTACTGTGAGTCAGTGGCACAGGGACATTATTATTATATATATATATATATATATCTGTGGAATGTCTGAGCTTTATTAGGGAAGTGAGAGCATTCTTGTTAAGCTTTGGCAGTTATATCCCAGATAACATTGCAATTTCAAAGAAATAGTTTTTGTAGCCAACATCCGCTTGGGACATTTCAGGTGGCCCCTATCTTGGGCAATGTTACAAACTTTATTTTAGTTAGAAATGTGGCTAATTTGTGATTGTAGATGAACAATGCTGTACCATTTTCATAGTATGTTGTACTATGTCCTGTATGTATTTTCCCTTTTTGTTTCTGTTTGTTTATTGTAAAATCAATTTTAAATAGAAATAAAATCTGATGGGAATCTTAAAAAAAGGACAGTAATGTTTTCCTCGCTTTGGTATATTCAGATACAGAGAGTGTTAGAAATATTGAAGTTATTTGAGAATCGCCTTAAAGTTTGGTTTATTACTTGAGAATTTGCACTTGTGTAAATCTTATCGCTAGTAAGGATGTACCGCAGACGTTTGTGATTACTGAATAAGGCATTGTTTATAGGCTAGTTTTAAAAGAAATAGAAATTATTCGATTTAAAAGATTAAACAAAAAAAACAAACATGAGACAAAACCAAAAAACCGTGAAATGCGAAAGTTTGTGAACCCCTTGCAGAATCTGTGAAAATGAGAATAATTATAACAAAAAAAGTTTGTTATAATGTTTTTTTTTTATTTAGTACTGTCCTGAGTAAGATATTTTACATAATATGTTTACATATAGTCAACAAGAAAAAAAATAGCTGAAATTATTAAAATAACCCCTTTCAAAAGTTTGGGAACCACTGTGTGTGGTTACCTGGATGATCTACGACTCTTTTGTTTTGTGATGGTTGTTCATGAGTCTCCTGTTTGTTCTGAACAGATAAACTGAGCACTGTTCTTCAGAAAAATCCTCCATGTCCTGCAGATTCTTCAGTTTTCCAGCATCTTTTGCATATTTGAACCCTTTCTAGCAATGACTGTATGATTTTGAGATCCATCTTTTCACACCGAGGACAATTGAGAGACTCAAACTAACAATGCATTAAGAGCCAAGGGGTGAAAACTTTTGAACGGGATGAAGCTGTCCAAATTTTTCTTATTTTTGTTGAGATATCTTTTCTTTTTTTCCATTTAGTTCTGCCCTTCAGAAGCAACAGAAGATACTAGATGTTTCCCGGAAGACAAATTAAGTACAATTTACCTTGATCTTCAAATTCAAAAAGTTTCGAGTCCCTCAATCGTCCTCGGTGTGAAAAGATGGATCTCAAAATCATACAGTCACTTCTGGAAAGGGTTCAAATGCTGGAAAACTGAAGAATCTGCAGGATTTTTCGGAAGAACAGCGCTCAGTTTATCTGTTCAGAACAAACAAGGGATTTATGAACAACCATCACAAAACAAAAGAGTCGTAGATCATCCAGGTAACCACACACAGTATTAAGAAAGGTTCCCAAACTTTTGAAAGGGGTTATTTTAATAACTTCTTGTTGACTATATGTAAACATCTTTTTATGTAAAATATCTTACTCAGGACAGTACTAAATAAAAAACAACATGTATTTTGTAAGGGGTTCCCTAACTTTAGCATGCCACTGTACTTGTACTGGGTTCATGTTTCAGCGCCCCCTATAGGAGAAGAGCAACTCTCTTTAAATTACATTTAAAATCGCACTGAATTTCTTACACAAAGACACGATACAAATGTGCATACAAAGTATAGATTAAAACAGCATAAATCAATAACAACATTCCGCCTGATAAAAAGACAGCCCCTGGAGTCACGTGATGCGTGCAGTCACGTGACTATCTGAGAAACCGGAAGTTCGTGATTCTCTCAGCTGTTATAACTTTATTCTTTCAAGAAGACACGCCGCGCGCGCCGTTCATATCCAGACGATTAAAGTGAGTCTCTGTCGGTGTTTCATCATCCGGTAAGTTTGCAGATAGTTGGTGTTTACACCGTTTGATACATATTCTGTAAACACGCTGGTTTCAGTATTATCTGAGCCTGATGAATACCTTCTGCTCAGTGCTTTTCTGAGCGTTTATAGTGTCAGCGAAGCCAAAATGAAGCCTTATTGTGTTCTGCATTATAGACAGTCAAAATAATATTAGATAATATAATGTGAGTTTGAATAACTTTGCTCATTATAATGAAGCGGAATTCCTGTAGAAAGAGGAACTGCAGCCCAGATTTAAGCATTTATTCAGTTATCATGGGCTTCTGCTGCTTCCAGTGTCTAAAGATAACTATTTTATATATTGTGCTAGTAATTAACTGTCAAAACCTGTGATGACGAGGATGCATGTGATCAAAATGAGATCACATGGCCAGTCAAAGATGAACCATCAGGTGTTTTTGAGAGACAAATAACTGCATTGATTTTCTGATAAGTGTGGCCCAAATGTAGAAATGGGATGGTTGACAAAAACCACATTTTTACAGTCAACATCACGATTATAGATTGAAAATATAAAGGTCAGTTCATAATTTACATGCTGTAACAGGTTAGCTTTTCTTTAAAGTCTTTCACGATTTCACAATAACCTTTTATGTTCACTCAAATGGTTCTGCGAGGTCATGGGTTAATTTATTAAAAGCTCAGATATTCCACAAGTCTCTCAATTAAAAGGAGATCAGCATAACTACATGCCTGATAATTATACAACAATTATGTATTGGTGAAAATATATTTATTTTACAAATTGTGTATTGTAAAAATGTATATATATTGTTAAAAATATAGTTTGACGTTGCCCACGTAACCCCGTGATTTTACAGCCACAGGTGGCATTGTGAAACCTAAAAAAGCCCTCGGAGAGGAACATGCACTCATGCTCACACGCTTACTGACTCAAAGCAGAAGAGGAAGTGCTGTGTCCGTTCACTCAAGAATTGAACACATTTCCAGACCCATTGTTGCTGCTGATTGTGTGATCTGTGTGTGTTTCAGGTCATGGGCTCTCTGTTCCGCAGTGAAGAGGTCTGTCTGGTCCAGATCTTCCTCCAGTCGGGATCTGCTTACAACTGTGTCAGTGAACTGGGAGAGCTGGGAATAGTGGAGTTCAGAGATGTGAGAGAATTCATACTGGCCCTTTGCGTCATTGTTTACGTCTTTTATAAAGTGTCTTTACCTTACATTGTGTCACAAAGAAGATAACGACGCGTCTTTGTTTGAAATCCTAACCTCAGCTGAATCCAAATGTGAACGCGTTCCAGAGGAAGTTTGTGAACGAAGTGAGGAGATGTGAGGAACTGGAGAAAACCTTCGGTGAGTCTGTCACTCCTCAAACTCCTTCTTTCCCTGTTTCATTATTTCACACGGTCCTCTTGCTATTGTGCTCGAGTCATCACTACACATCGTTACAAAGAGGACAGTGTTAGTCTTTGGAAGACATTTGTTTAAATGTAACGGCTTCCTGCTTTGGAGCAGTTTGTTATCAGCTGATGGCATTTAGGCCATGCACTTCTTTAAATTGTTAAACAATAGCTGAATATCTGTGTAGTTTGATGCAATCAATTTAAAAAAATTTATAAATGCAGTAATTTATTGCTGATTAATGTTAGTGCAAATAACATCACAATAATAATAGCAAAAATTATAGATTTGGGGAAGAAGCCTTCTTATGTCGAGATTAGTGCTGGGACATTTAAAAAATAATAAGAAACAAATTTGCTTTATAATATGTTACAATATTACAGTTTTTACTGTATTTCTGAGCAAATAAATGTTGCTTTGGTGAGAATAAGAGGCTTATTATAGGGGCAGTTCACCCAAAAATGAAAATTTGCTGTTTATTTACTCAAGTTATAGGTTTTTTTCTTCAGTAGAAGAAGTAAAGAAGATATTTTCCTGAAACTGTGGTCCTTGGTCATAGCATGCAAGTCAGCGGCTAGGTTTTTAAGAATAAAAAAGCATTTCACAGAACACCAAATGAATGCACACGGCTCCTGACAATATATTGAGGTTTTATGAAGTGAAACGATCGGTCTGTGCAGGAAACTGAACATTATTTATAATGTAATTACCTGTAATCTGGAGCCTCTGGCAAACAGGGAAATCCTGATTCATGCATAAATGGTTTAGACTAGTCTTAAAATTTAGTCAGCTAATTTTTGCTTTAAGGGTGGTAATTATTATTATTTTTTAATTCAGCTACAGAAAAATGTGCATTAGTCTAAGCTGAATCCAAAAAATAAAACCGATTACCCTTTGGTTAACTGCTAGTTGGTCAGACTAGTATTTAAGTCACTATCTTAGCATAGAGGCTTAGTTTATGCAACTGACCCCTGGTTCTTTTGGACAGTTTGTTTACATAATCATGCTATGATATCATGTATACACAATTACATCATTAAAGCACCCGTTACTGATGTGACACATGGATGTTTTTACATGTCTAAATCATATGAAGTGATTAGCTCACCTTGTCATTTTTTGTTGACTTGAAGGTTTTTAAACGGTCGATTTCTTTGTTCCAGTGTTTTTGGAGCAGGAGATAATCCGCAGTCTGTCTCAGAAACTGCAGCCCCCCATCCCGACCCCTCCAGCCCCTCAGCCCAGAGAGCTCCTCACCATCGAGGAGGAGAGTGAGCGCTTGGCCCAAGAGCTCAGGGAGGTTTGTAACTTTGTGTGTTGTTTCCATGCAAATGTGTTTTATGTCTGGTTTTTGTAAAAAAAAAAAAAAAAAAAACATGAAATCAAAATGTCAAAACTTTCTTCTCCTAACTACACGCGATGCAACAAGATTCCAGCGATAAACAATTTGTCTGTCCACACCAGACACGACCGAATCAATCAAATATCACAGCCAATCAGAAGCGTGTGTGGGCGGGCTCTCTCTGGAAGCGCACTGCACTCGCAACAAAATGTTTAAATTTATACATAAATATTAAACCTTTTTAACATTAAATGTACATACTGAGTGACTGATAGCATCTTTGTTATGCAATACGCTTGTTTGCTTTCATTTATTTTCAAGATCTGAGGTAAGCTATATGTCATGCAATATATTCAAACTCACATTAGACACTTTTAACATTGAATAAAGCACATAATAAGTACCTGAGATATATCTGAGTCATAGTTTGTATGTTGCTGAAGTAGAAGCCATTTCTAAAATAGAAATTTTGCGTGTTGCGGCTGGTTAGGACAAAAACTCAGATTAACATGGAGAAGATACCTTTTATCGCAGCGTCGCGAAATGTTGCTCCAAACTTGTATAAAGTTCTTTCATCAGCTGAACACAGAAGAACATATTTTGAATAATGTGAACAGTCAAACAGTTGTTAGTCTCCATTGACTTTCATAGTATGCTAAAAAAAATAAAAAATACTATGGAAGTCAGTGGGGAGCAGACTTGGTTACCAACATTCAACTTGAAAATAATTTAATTTCTGTTTAATGTAAGAAAGAAACTAGTACAGTTTTGGAACAACTTGAGGTTGATTTTGGGTGAAAATCCCTTTCTTTTACCAGTGTCTAGTCACAATTCCATTTTCATTATTTCCCTGTTAATGCATCACATTAGTGTTGTTTATTAAGTATGGTGGAAGTTGCTTCAGATCGTGTTTAATGCTGTCAGTTTGTGATTTTACACATGTGCAGGTGTCCAGGAACAGAGACAGTCTGCGGTCTCAGTATACTCAGCTGCGTCAGTACAGAGGGGTTTTAAAACAGACGCATTCACTCACAGCCTCACAGGTAGGAACTGCACTTTACGGTCACAATACATCCACTTCCTCTTTTTCCAGGTAAGCATCAGTCTGGTTCATGTATGCACGTGTTTATGCATCATAGGCCCCGCTGGTGTCGTTTGAGCCCGTGGGTCTGGCAGAGAACCGGCAGGACGTCCGGCTGAGCTTTGTGGCCGGCGTGGTTCATCCGTGGAAAGCGCCCGCCTTTGAGAGGCTGCTATGGCGTGCTTGTCGTGGTTACATCATTGTGGACTTTCATGAGATGGAAGAAAAACTTGAACATCCTGATTCAGTGAGACATAAAGTATTGATAAATACTGTTAGATTCTTGCATAACCAGATGATGATGTACACGTAAGAACCATTACAATGTATAAGATTATAGTGTTTTTTCTTTATTATTAGATTGTAGAAACATATACAATCAAAGCAAAAATTATTCAGACACCAGATATAATTTTTAATGTTTTTGCTAGTTGGTGCAGGCCACTATAGTTAATTTATATAATTGAAATATAAAGCAAAATACAGTAAACTGTGACCGGTTATACCCAAAAATTCTTCATACAATGGACTGCCAGTAAAACTGAAAATTTGGGATCAAAAATTATTCAGACACTTTGACCTGAGCATGTTTTGCTGAAGTGTTTTCCTTTAATTGCTAATGCGACCTTTTTCCACCACAGACTGAACAGAATGAAGCATTGCTTGGTAACTGGTCGACCTAAATTGGTTTTATCTAAAAGTGTTCTTAAATTTGACAGCTGACAGCTATTCAACCGAATTCATTGCAAACCTTTCTATCAAAGTTGTCTGACTTTAATTTTTTTATTTAATCTTTATTTAACCAGGAAGTCTCATTGAGGTTTAAAATCTCTTTTACAAGAGAGACCTGGCCAAGGTAGCAGCCATACTGTAAGACAATTATAAAATACAAGTACACGTTACAACAATATTTAAACATATCCTCTCAACAATCACAAGCTTCCAATACCATTCTCTTTATGATGCCTTTAAATTCACCAATAGAGACACATTTATCTAGTTTTAGATCTTTTTGCAAATTATTCCATGTCCAGGGTGCCCAATATGAAAATGCAGTTTTCCCCAGTTCTGTACAAACTCGGGGTATGTTAAAAAGCAAACACTTGGAAGAGCGTAGCTGGTAATTTCCAGAACAAAGACAAAGAAGAGTACAGAGATAAGCTGGAAGTTTACCTAACATTGCTTTATAGATAAAAATGTACCAGTGCTGTTTTCTACGTATAGCTAATGATGTCCAACCCACCATCTCATATAGAATGCAATGATAAATACGGGATATTGCATTTGTAATAAAACGTAGTGAAGCATGGTATACCGAATCAAGGCTTGTTAAGAAAGAAGAGGCCACATGCATGTATAATATATCACCATAATCAAGCACAGTTAGGAAAGTAGTTTCTTTTTGGCATTAATAGTCCAATTTGATTTATTTCTAACATAAAAGCCAAGATTCAGTTTAGCGATGTGTACATTGAATAAAAGCTTATCATCAATCCAAATACCCAAGTACTTATAAGAAGGTACTCTTTCAATAATTTTACCATCAGATGTAAAAATGCTAAGATTATCAAGTACCTGTGCCTGAGCTTTTGAAAAAACCATAAACTTAGTTTTCTGTGAATTTTAAACTAACCAGAGCATCTTCCAGTGACTGAAATGCAATCTGAAGCTCTTTCACCGCCTGTGTTATAGATGGAGCAAGTGTATAAATAATAGTATCATCAGCATAAAAGTGTTTTTTTTTTACTTGAATGTCCTTGCCCAAATCATTTATATAAATCGAAAACAAAATAGGTCCCAAAATGGAACCCTGGGGGACCCCTTTAAATATATCAAGAAAATCAGATTTGAGATCCTCTACATGAACGCACTGAGTCCGATCTACCAAATAATTTCTAAACCATTTCAATGTCCCTGGTCCAAAACCAGCACTGCTAAGTTTGGTTAGCAGTAATTCATGATTCACTGAATCAAACGCCTTGGATAGATCCACAAATAATGCTGCGCAGTGCTGTTTTTTTATTCAGTGCACCAATAATATCATTTAACACTTCTGTACCAGCAGTAATGGTACTATGGCCAGTTCTAAAACCAGATTGAAAAGAATTTAAAATGTTATTATCAAATAAAAACTGTTTTAAATGTAAGTTTACCTGAGATTCAAGAATCTTGGCCAAAACAGAGTTTGGAGATGGGACGATAGTTGTTCATGTCTGAGGGATCACCACCTTTAAATAATGGGAGAACATAAGCAGCTTTCCAGATTTTAGGTAAAGAATTCCATAAACTTAGATTAAAAATATGAGTAACTGGCTCAGCAATAACATCCGCTGCTACCTTTAAATGATAAGGGTCTAAGTTATCTGGGCCTACAGATGTTTTATCGAAGCCTTTCAACGCTTTGATTTACTGAAACGGGTTTAAAAACAAAAACATCCATATTTAAAGTTGCTGGTATAATCACAGAACATGGGACAGTTGTATTTGCATTTAAACGGTCAAATACAGACCCAGCATGTGTTGATCATAGTAACTTTATTGTTTATTTGATCTAAGTCAACCTGAATATATTCAGGAAGGCTAGAGGCTACATGAGTCCCTGACATGGATTTAATTAATTTCCAAATTAACGTGAAGTTGCGTAAGGCTTAAGGAGTCACACAATTCTTTAAAACAATCTGAGGTTCCAGAGAGCCAGTCCCAATTTAAATCACCCATAAGGATGAACTCGGAGTCCTTTAACTCTGCTTTGAGAGCATCCCTTGTAGCAGACGGAGGTCTATAACAGCCAACCACAGTGATATTAGAGACTTTCGAAACACCCACTTTGATGGCCAAAACCTCAAACTGTTTAGCTCTAGTAATTGACAAAGTCACAGAGCTAACATAGATGGCCACGCCACCTCCTTTACCCACCCGATCAGTTCTTATAGCCATCAATATAAATTAAATCATCAGTGAGCGATTTCTTAAGCCAGGTTTCAGAAAGAACGATTATATCAGTGTTTGTTATATTTACCCAAATCTTAAACGTATCCAGTTTAGGAATCAAACTTCTAGCATTTAAATGTATAAACCCAAGGCCTGTTCTACTTTTCAAATCTGAGGGAGTGGGTAAACAATGCATAGATGTAATAGGCCCAGGATTTGGCTGAACATTTCCAGATAACATCAATAAGAGCATTATCATACATCGTAATTTTAGGTTAACAGGAAATGATTCCTGATAAGGGACCCCTATCAACGGCAAACTGAAAAATAAATGCTGGACTTTATCAAGATGAATTTGTTCTGACAGCTTAACACTGAGTTCTTGTCATTTTATGACCATTTTCTGAACTATAGCGAAACTGTGATATAATGTGAGAAATGTTGAAGGTGTCTGAATAAATGTTTGTTTTGGTTGTTTTTCCTCAGGGTGAGGAGGTGCAGTGGACCGTGTTTTTAATTTCGTTCTGGGGAGATCAGATCGGTCAGAAAGTGAAGAAGATCTGTGACTGGTAGGTGATCTGGATTTGGTGGTTTTGAAGGAAGATCAAGGGTTGGGGTTCCCACAGTCATTTACCAAAGGATTTAAACCGTGTGATTTCTATACTGAAAATCTAATGAATCCCAGAAAAGTCATGGAAATGAATAAGTTCTTGAAAAGGTCATGGAAAAGTCAGTGCTGAAGTATTTCTTTTTGATTTTCTCTCACAAACTAAACTTATCCAATCATCTGGAACCAGAAAGAAAACAATGACTATTTATAAACCTTGTCCTGATGTGTTGTGGATAATTATGAATATTTGATGAGTTTTTTTTCCCTCTTTTTTTTTAACCGTATGTCAGATCAGTCACATTTTAAGTGTTGATTAGGAGTGACAAGATTTTTTTTTCAAATACTTAAAATGAATTTTGAATAAATATTGTAATTAATGTGCTCATTTCATAAAAAAAAGTTTTAAGTTATTTTGGTACAATTAATTTGATTAAAATAATTTAATTATAAATGCTAACACATTTAATAATGACAGACTTGTAAGTTCAATCCATAAAAGTGATATTAAAAGTTTGGAGAATCTCTTTTTATGTTTTTGAGTTCACAGTCAGCACAGCCTTATCTGCTACTACAGACTGCACATCTGGTCAAATCACACTTAACAAGAGTATATCGCAACCATTTAAAAAAAACTCGCATTGATCAACCCATTGGTTCATTTTCATACAATATCTTCTGTTTAGAGGTAGTTAAGCATATGCTGGACTGTTGTATCATTCAAAGATGAATTTGTGAACCGGTGCAATGGACTACTTCCTTGTTTATTCATTTGTCTGCTATGTTCCACATGCACTCAGCTTCCACACACAAACATTCCCCTACCCTGAGAGCCAGGCAGAACGAGAGGAGACTCTGAATGGACTCCGAGGAAGAATCGAGGACATCAAGTCGGTGAGTGCAGCATTAATCACAGTCAACACATCTTTCATTTTTTCACTTCCACTTTGTAAACATTTGAAACTCCCGATACATAGATCATGGGATGTTAATAACTGATGAGAAAAACAGAATAATGTACAGTTAGCAGTTAGAACACAAATAGTGAGTCTGTGTTCGTGATTCTGTTTTATTGCCCGACAGTTGCTTTGTAAGTTGTTTTGACTGAATCAATAGAACAAACAGCCATGCCATCTCAGAGCTTCTTCACCGTGCGTCTGTCTCCTCCGTGGCTGTAGGTCATGGGTGAGACGGAGCAGTACATGCAGCAGCTGCTGGTGCGAGCGCTGGCCCGTCTGCCCGAGTGGATTGTGCAGGTTCAGAAGTGTAAGGCTGTGCAGACAGTGCTGAATCTCTGCAGCCCATCCGTCACTGATAAGTGCCTGATCGCAGAGGCCTGGTGCCCCGTGAGCCAGCTGCCCGCCCTGCAGAGCGCCCTGAGAGAGGGAGGGGTGAGTGTTTGACTACTTTTGGACTGTTGAACAAAAACACCCGCCTATAATTTTTAATCTAACGCTGATTGGATTCGTCTGAAAGAAGAAAGTCATATACACCTAGGATGCATTGAGGGTGAGTAAAACATGGGCTAATTTTCATTTTTGGTGACCTAATGCTGACCAAGGTGCTTCACAATACAATGATTAGAAATACAAAGTTTAAAAATTAAATCAACAATTTAACCCATAAAACCAAATAAAAATCAAGAATTTAGCTCACTAAGACCAACATATCCAAAAATGATAAATAGGTCTGAGAAACGGGTCAGGAAGAGGTTATAGCTCTACTAATGCATATGCTTGGGATGGAATATTAGTGCACTGCATAGTCACTGCACTGCAAGGTCAGGTTGAAGACATTGTGTTCTGAGATGCATTAGTCCACACACTGTGCTTTATTACGTATCGCAAATGTAATGCATACTGGGTAACGCTTGGTAATACTACTGCTCCTTTCATACGCATGCAGATGTCTTTGTTAATATCATGAAATAGACCTGAGCTAACATTAGTTGTATTTTTTTTATTAAGAAACATTAACATGGATTAATAAACACTGTAACAAATGTGTTGCTCATTGTTAGTTGATGTTAGTTAATGCATTAACTAATGAGTCCTTATACTGGATACAGCATGTTCTTTAATTTTGATATTTTTTGAGGCATATAAATTCATAGATGTCAGAACTCTTCTTCTAATATCACAATGAAGGAAATATTTCTTGAAGATTAAAAAAAAAAAGAAAACCTTTAGAAGTTTGGCGTGATATTTTATTATTATTTCATATAAATTTGTTTTTAATAAAACCCAAAAATTATTTTGCTGCAACCAACATGCTGAAAAACACCCGCAATAAAACATGATCTCATAATAGAAGACATGATATCATACAGAGCAATGTCATATGATTCAACTCCCCAAATAATAATATTGAATGAATAATTCACGATAGTTGACTTAAAAAAAAAAAAAAAAAAACATTTCAAAGAACTTGCTGACAGGAGAAAGCTACAGTAGAAACTCCACCCACCCATCCATCCACATCCTTGGAAAAGTCTCTCTCTCTCTCTCACTCTCTCTCACTCTCTCACACACACACACACACACACACACACACACACACTGCATTAGTGTCTCCAATTCACCTACTGTATGTTGCATGTCTTTGGCTTGTTGGGAAACCCATGCAGGGAGACATGCAAACTTCACACAGGAAGGCCTCTTATCTCTGAAACCTGTCTTTTCTCTCTCAGAGGAAGAGCGGCAGTAGTGTGGACTCCTTCTACAACCGCTTGCCGGCCACTACGTCCCCCCCGACACTCTTCCCCACCAACGCCTTCACTGCAGGATTCCAGAACATAGTCGATGCCTACGGAGTGGCGAGCTACAGGGAGATGAACCCAGGTGATGCACACTCACAACACACCACTAGTTTAAAGGGGTCATCGGATGCCCATTTTCCACAAGTTCATATGATTCTATAGGGTCTTAATGAAAAGTCTATAACATACTTTGGTTAATTTCTTCATGGTAATGTAAAACAACACCCTTTTTACCCGGTCAAAAAAACAGCTCTGTATTATCAATATTCAAATTATTACACACAAAATATTATCAATATTCGAATTTAAAAGGCATAATTTCTGTTAGGGGGGAACATGAAATTTTCACCAGATGTCGGTAACAACCCAAGTAATCCATATACAGGTCCTTCTCAAAAAATTAGCATATTGTGATAAAGTTCATTATTTTCTGTAATGTACTGATAAACATTAGACTTGCATATATTTTAGATTCATTACAACACAACTGAAGTAGTTCAAGGCTTTTATTGTTTTAATATTGATGATTTTGGCATACAGCTCATGAAAACCCAAAATTCATATCTCAAAAAATTAGCATATCATGAAAAGGTTCTCTAAACGAGCTATTAACCTAATCATCTGAATCAACTAATTAACTCTAAACACCTGCAAAAGATTCCTGAGGCTTTTAAAAACTCCCAGCCTGGTTCATTACTCAAAACCGCAATCATGGGTAAGACTGCCGACCTGACTGCTGTCCAGAAGGCCATCATTGACACCCTCAAGCAAGAGGGTAAGACACAGAAAGAAATTTCTGAACGAATAGGCTGTTCCCAGAGTGCTGTATCAAGGCACCTCAGTGGGAAGTCTGTGGGAAGGAAAAAGTGTGGCAGAAAACGCAGCACAACGAGAAGAGGTGACCGGACCCTGAGGAAGATTGTGGAGAAGGACCGATTCCAGACCTTGGGGGACCTGCGGAAGCAGTGGACTGAGTCTGGAGTAGAAACATCCAGAGCCACCGTGTACAGGCGTGTGCAGGAAATGGGCTACAGGTGCCGCATTCCCCAGGTCAAGCCACTTTTGAACCAGAAACAGCGGCCGAAGCGCCTGACCTGGGCTACAGAGAAGCAGCACTGGACTGTTGCTCAGTGGTCCAAAGTACTTTTTTCGGATGAACGCAAATTTTGCATGTCATTCGGAAATCAAGGTGCCAGAGTCTGGAGGAAGACTGGGGAGAGGGAAATGCCAAAATGCCTGAAGTCCAGTGTCAAGTACCCACAGTCAGTGATGCTGGTGTTGGTCCACTGTGTTTTATCAAGGGCAGGGTCAATGCAGCTAGCTATCAGGAGATTTTGGAGCACTTCATGCTTCCATCTGCTGAAAAGCTTTATGGAGATGATTTCATTTTTCAGCACGACCTGGCACCTGCTCACAGTGCCAAAACCACTGGTAAATGGTTTACTGACCATGGTATTACTGTGCTCAATTGGCCTGCCAACTCTCCTGACCTGAACCCCATAGAGAATCTGTGGGATATTGTGAAGAGAAAGTTGAGAGACGCAAGGCCCAACACTCTGGATGAGTTTAAGGCCGCTATCGAAGCATCCTGGGCCTCCATAACACCTCAGCAGTGCCACAGGATGATTGCCTCCATGCCACGCTGCATTGAAGCAGTCATTTCTGCAAAAGGATTCCCGACCAAGTATTGAGTGCATAAATGAACATAATGGCCATTCTTTTATTGGTCGGATGAAATATGCTAATTTTTTGAGATAGGAATTTTGGGTTTTCATGAGCTGTATGCCAAAATCATCAATATTAAAACAATAAAAGGCTTGAACTACTTCAGTTGTGTTGTAATGAATCTAAAATATATGAAAGTCTAATGTTTATCAGTACATTACAGAAAATAATGAACTTTATCACAATATGCTAATTTTTTGAGAAGGACCTGTATACAATTAAAACACAACAAATAAGTATTGAGCATGCTTACTGAAATGTATTTAATACTTTGGTTTTTTTTGGCCCATTCTTCCACACAAATACAAACAGTCTTCAAATGTTGGAGGTTCAGTGGGCCTCTTCTATGAACTCTGATCTTTAGTTTGTTCCATAGATTTTCTGTTGGTCAAGTCAGGTGATTGGCTGGCCATTCTAGCAGCTTTATTTTCTTTCTCTGAAACCAATTTAGAGTTTCTTTGGCTGTGTTTGGCATTATTGTTTTGCTGAAATGTCCACCCTTGTTTCATCTTCATTATCCTGGTAGCTGTTGGGACTGAAGCTAATATTAATTTCCACTGACAAGGAGCAGGATTGTTTCTAATTACTGGTTGGCTTTCCATGCCTTTTTGCACCTCCCTTTCGTCAAGTGCTCAGTACCTTTCCCTGTGTCATTCCATTCTATTACTCATAAATGAATTGTTTTGTTTTGTATGTATGGATTACTTGGGTTGTTACCGACATCTGGTGAAAATTTCATGTCAACAGCACCTTTAGAAATATATTTACTGAGAAAAATGGTGAGGTGTTCAATACTTATTTTACCTGCTGTATGCGTTCTGTGTGAATGGCTTGGTTTCAGTTTTGAGGAAAACGTCATCTCATTTCCGCATTGAAATGAGATGACGACAAAAAAATAAAAATCTTCCCCAATCAGAAGCCCTGGATGAACAGAGAGGTTCGCCTCCTGCTCAAAGCAAGAGATGCAGCCTTCAGGTCTGGAGACCAGGAGGCTTACAGCTCAGCCAGAGCCAACCTGAGGAAGGGTATCTGCCAGGCCAAACTCACACACAAACAGAAGATTGAAGAACACTTCAATTCTTCAGACCCCCGGCGTATGTGGCAAGGCATACAATCTATCACGGATTACAAACCACCTAACTCTGTGCCCCCCTCCAGCTCTGCCTCCCTCCCAAACGAGCTCAACCACTTTTACGCTCGTTTTGATCAAAATAATAAGGAGATCTCACTCAAAGCTGAGCATCAACCCAGTGAACTGCCTCTCACTCTCTCCACATCAGACGTTTACTCCACTTTGCGTAAGGTGAATGCACGGAAGGCAGCTGGCCCTGACGGAATACCTGGTCGTGTGCTTAAAGCCTGTGCGGAGCAGCTAGCTGAGGTCTTCACGGACATTTTCAATCTGTCCCTGGCCCAAACAACTGTCCCCACTATCTTCAAAACCTCCACCATCGTACCAGTACCGAAACATCCCACTGCCTCGGTCCCTAACGACTTCCGTCCTGTTGCACTCACCCCCATCATTGCCAAGTGTTTTGAGAAACTGGTTGCATCCCACCTAAAATCCTGTCTCCCTGCTACACTGGACCCATTCCAGTTTGCCTATCGCCACAATAGGTCAACAGAGGACGCCATCTCAACAGCGCTTCACTCTGCCCTCACCCACCTGGACAGTCAAAACACACATGTGAGAATGCTGTTCATGGACTTCAGTTCTGCATTTAATACAGTAATCCCCTCCAAGCTGATCTCCAAGCTCAGCCAGCTTGGAATCAGCACACCCATCTGTAATTGGATTCTAGATTTTCTGACTAACAGACCTCAGTCCGTCAAGTTAGATAACCTCTCCTCCTCCACCATCACCCTGAACACCGGCGTGCCACAGGGCTGCGTACTGAGCCCTCTCCTGTACTCCCTCTTCACCCATGACTGTGTTCCTGTTTATGGCTCCAACACCATAATCAAATTTGCAGATGACACCACGGTGGTAGGTCTGATCAAGGATGACGATGAATCAGCCTACAGGGATGAGGTGCAGCACCTGGCTGTATGGTGTGCCACCAATAATCTACAGCTAAACACCCAGAAGACAAAGGAGATCATTGTGGACTTCAGGCGGACTAGGAGTCATGCACACACACCCATCTACATCAACGGAGCTGAAGTGGAGCGTGTGTCGAGTTTCAAGTTCCTTGGCATCCACATCTCTGATGACCTCACCTGGTCCCATAACACCTCTACTCTGGTCAAAAAGGCACAGCAGCGCCTTTACTTCTTAAGGAGCCTTAAGAAAGTTCACCTGAATCCCAGGATCCTTGTGGAATTCTACCGCTGTACCATTGAGAGCATACTCACGAACTGCATCTCAGTATGGTACAGCAATTGCTCCGCATCCGACCGCAAAGCACTCCAGCGGGTGGTGAAAACTGCTCAACGGATCACCGGCACCCAGTTAACTTCCATTGAGAACATTTATTATAAGCGCTGTCTGGGCAGGGCAAGAAACATCATCAAGGATGCCTCTCACCCTAACCATGGACTTTTCACCCTCCTTCCATCCGGCAGGCGTTACAGGTGCCTACGCTCTCGCACCAGTAGGCTCAGGAAGAGCTTCTTCCCCGAAGCTGTGACACTTCTGAACGCCACACCACCAATCTAACCTGCACCTGCTTATTACTGCACTGGTCACAGTACTTTAAACACATGCATTTGCACTACTCATATTTTGCACAGACTGCACATCGTTCAAGTCATTACACTATAAACTGTTTAAAGTTGTTACTGTACAAGCACAGTAAACTATTTCTATAAAATATTGCACTACTGCTATTTTGCATAGAATACATTGTTCTATCAATACTTTGCACACTCATCCAGCTGTATTTATTTATTACCACTGTTCTCACGTTTCTGCTGTTCATAATGTGTATATATAATCTGTAATCTATATAATCTACATTGCTCTGTTCATAATGTACATACAATCCCTACACTGCATTCCTATTTTATATTCTGTATATACTCTGCTCAATACTGTATATAGCAATTCCACTGTATATTCTGTAAATCATATCTTCACTTACTCTGCACTTATATGTATATAAAACACTATATTCTTGCACTTCTGGTTAGATGCTAACTGCATTTCATTAGCTCTGTACTTGTACTCTGCATAAATGACAATAAAGTTGAATCTAATCTAATCTAATCTAATGTTCTCTTTTTCTGCAATATTTTGAATGAGCAGCTCCGCATTGTGTGCCACTGATGAAGCACACCTAAAATTCGAATGCAATGTGGATTTTTATTTTAAATTCAACGAATATTCGAAATGTTTTTTGACAGCCCTAATAACGACTGCGGTGTTCATTATTACATCCAACAACAAAACACCTCATGCAACAATCGTGGGAGGGGCCTGTGCAGAACTACGTCACTCTGCCAAGAATCTGTGAATGGCTTGATTTGAGAAAGGGGTTATGATTTGAGGATTTAAAAGCACTGGGTGGATTTTTGTATCATTATAGGGTGGTTGTGTACACACTGCCAACACCCATTTATGTTCAAACAACATGTAAAAGTGAATTTTGCATCCGATGACCCCTTTAAAAGAAGCTTAACTCCATTCTCATGCATCTTTTACTGTCTGTTTTCACACGTCTGCAGCTGTCTACACCATCATCACGTTTCCCTTCCTGTTTGCCGTCATGTTCGGGGACGTTGGACACGGTCTTCTGATGACGCTGGTGGCTCTCTGGATGGTTCTGGAGGAGAAGGATCAGAAACTGAGGAAAAACACTAATGAAGTAAAAAACATGACACATGCACTCATTTTCTTTTCTTTTTTTCCCAACACTCTAACAACTTGCATTTTTGATACTGGAATTTTGAACTTTAATACAAAACCTTATATAATAAAAAATATTCGATAACTGTGAAAAATGTCACTGTCAAATTTAAATGGTGTCCAAGTTAAGACAATATTGCTCTGAGGAGGATTATATGATGATGATGAAGATAATAATGTTGAAATAATTTAGGAAGAACAACATATTGTATGATTGTAACTTCACTACAAATTTCATAAGTGTATTAAATATTTTACTTAACACTGCAGCAGTAAAGTTGCAATACTTATGACTTAATTTCTTCAATTACAAGAGTTAAACCCTCAAGCGGAAAACTGCACAGAGACCTATAGGTCAGGGGTGTAGCTCTAGTCCTAATTAAACTCACCTGAACCAGCTAATCAAGTCTTCAGATTTCTAGGGCTGTGTTCCACTTCACATTTAGACACGCACTCGTACACTTCCCTAAGCACTTCCCCTCGGGGAAATCCCTGCCAACATTTTGAACACACATACCTAAAGTGCCCATAGAAAGTCTTCATTCCCCTTCATTTTTTTTTACATTTTATGTTGCATTATTATGTTAAACTGCTATGTTACTTTTTTTTCCCCACATAAATCTACACCCCACTCACCCTAATGACAAAGCAAAAACCGGATTTATGAATGCAGCTAAATACAGAGATATCCTTAATGAAAACCTGGTTCAGAGCGCTCAGCACCTCAGACTGGGCTGAAAGTTCACCTTCCATCATGACAATCACCCTAAGCACACACCCAAGACAATTCAGGAGTGTCTTGGGGACGACTCTATGAATGTCCAGAGCTGGGACTTGGAACCAATCAGACATCTTTAAAGAAACCTATAAATGGCTGTCCAGTGCTGGTCCCCAGCCAACCTGACAGAGCTTCAGATGATCTAAAGAGAAGAATGGCAAAAAAACAAACAAATGCTGATGTGCAAAGCTCGTTGCATCATACCCCAAAAGACCTGTGGCTGTAATTGTTGCCAAAAGCGCTTTAAGTTTTGAGTTAAGGGTATGAAGACTTAATGTGCAATGTCAGTTTTTTCAGTGTTTCCTTTTTGAATAAATTTGATAAATCCGGTTTTTGCTTTTTCATTATGGTGAGTGGGTAGCCGGTGGTTCGCGTGCGTTTGTCCAATCAGCGTACACTTACGTCACTGATAGTTCCTAGAACTGTTTTAGACCTTACTCTGAAGGAGCTAATTTAGTTCCTCCAAACGGAGTTCCTATAACTAAAACCGTTCCTAGTTCCTGCAGTGCGAACACGCCAAAAAGTGGGTAGTTCCACGATTAGTTCAGGTACCATGAAAAGGTTCCCGTGGTGCGAAAGGCCCTATAGACTCTGTTGTTAAAAAGGCCCAGCAGAGGCTGTACTTCCTTCGCCAGCTGAGGAAGTTCAACCTGCCACAGGAGCTGCTGAAACCGTTCTACTCCGCCATCATTGAATCCATCTTCTGCACCTCAATAACTGTCTGGTTCAGCTCAGCTACCAAATCTGACCTCAGAAGACTACGGAGGGTAGTCTGGACTGCTGAGTGAATCATTGGTGCAACCCTCCCCACTCTCCAAGAACTGTACTTACCCAGAGTGAGCAAAAGGGCTGGCAAAATCACTCTGGACCCCTCACATCCAGCACACTCCCTCTTTGAACTGTTACCGTCTGGTCGACGCTACAGAGCTCTGAGCACCAGAACGACCAGACACAGGAACAGTTTCTTCCCTCAGGCAATCCATCTCATGAACACTCAACAATAAACGTGGAACACACAACTCTATTATACATTTATTTAGCACACATACTTATTACATTTCAAATTTGCACTTAACATACCTGTACATACTAAATTGTCTATTTTGTATATTTGTATATTATTTGTTTTTTTATCCGTGTCTTGTCAGTTGTCACTCTATCGCACCGTGGAGCTTCTGTCACTAAAACAAATTCCTCGTATGTGTAAACATACCTGGCAATAAAGCTGATTCTGATTAAACAAATTCGTAAGCGAAAAAATGCTAATAAACTCCATAGTGGATTCGAAGTGATGAAGGGCTTAAGGGTCGGTGTTACTACTCGTGTTTTACCATTGACTTCCATTTGAAGCAGAAACGCAAACTCATGTAAAGAGCTTTCACATTCCGCTGCGTTCCGAAGCTCAAGTTTGGTGAACTCTGACCCACGACTTTGTATCACATGAAACCACGTGATCAATAGAAGATCGAGTCATCACGGCATGAATTAAAAGAACATGAATTTAAAACTGCAGCGCCACATGAAAATGGAGTAGATTGTATGTTTTTACATTTGAAGTTAATGAGGAAAGGGCATATAAAACGAAGTGGAACGCAGCCCAGAAACAACAGGTTGCTTTATATTATAAAAAAAATCATCATCCACAAAAACCTTGGATATTATGCAAACATGAAAACACCAGATGCTCAAGCAGAGATGGAGACAATTGTTTTTTTTATAGTGTTTTTATGCAAGTACTGATTTCTTGGGGTTTCTTGTGTGTCAGATCTGGCAGATGATGTTTGGAGGCCGATATCTCATTTTGTTGATGGGGCTGTTTTCTATCTATACCGGAGCCATTTACAACGAGTGTTTCAGCCGGGGCCTCAACACCTTCTCCTCAGGATGGCACGTCCGGCCCAATGCAGAACACTACAACTGGACGTACGACACACACACACACACACACATCCATCATAAACCCAAAGACATTGCATATTCTGAAAGTCTCTCTGTCTCTGTGTGTAGAGAGGAGACTTTCAAACGTAATCAGTATCTGTCGCTGGACCCCAATATCACAGGCGTTTTCACTGGTCCTTATCCTTTTGGCATTGATCCGGTAAGGCAGACAAATTACTGTGGAAATGACTTCATTGTGTTGTTATAAGAAATCCTGAACAATAACTAGTTCTTTATCTCCCTCAGATTTGGGGTCTGGCCAATAATCATCTGACGTTCCTCAACAGCTATAAGATGAAGATGTCTGTCATTATTGGAGTCATCCATATGACCTTTGGTGTGTGTTTATCCTTTTTCAACTACATGTAAGTATGTTTTTCTTTGCTGTTCTTGAGGATTTCTTCATGCTTTCTGCAATATACTATACTATACACTATAACACTCTGAATTATCACAGTTACTTACATTTTGTGGCATTACTGTTGGGTCCAAAACAACCAAATACTGCTCTAGTGAGACAATCGCATGCTTGAAAATAAACATTAGGATCCTTTGGAAGGATTTTAGTCCATTTTAGAAGTATTTAGTATTTAGAAGAAGTATTTTTAGTCCATTGATCCTGTTGGTGATATTTTCCTGCTTGTCCATATAAAGCATGAGTGAGCCGGGATAAAGAAGCAATGATGAAGTAGTATCTCTTATATTTGTATTGAAGTGAAATATGATTTCTCAATTCATGACTCCTTTAAAAGTAAATATTTATGAGTTCAAAATGACCTTTTGCCACGTGCTTAGGACAGGTGAACATTTACTGGCCATAAATATTGTTTAGTTAACAAGTACTGTTGACTTTACTATAATTTATTTTAAAAAATTTAACACTTATATTGTATTTTCAGATTTAATTTTTTTGCAAAATGTTGCAAACATGACTCGCAGCATAAACCATTGTTTAGTTTCATAGGTCTAGTTACACAAACAAACAGCGTACGACGTGCTTACTAAGATGAAAAAGGAGGCGATGACTGACTGAAATAGTTCTCTTGCTCACGCTGCTGTCCTGTCGTTTTGTGGTTTTCTTTTGATATATATTTTCGTTATAAAGTGCATTCAAATTTTTAACATGTCCAACAGCTGCCGTCATTGGGCATGAATCCATTCCACACAAATCAGAGTATTTGCATAATCAACAACACCATCGATTTGCATTACGTCATTCCAGTCCTGAAGTTTTCTACACGAAAAAGCATAAAAAAAAATTCATTCCCATTTGAAACGTATCATTTAATCCCACTATGTATCCACTTGCTTGCTCTTTTTCTCCTGCCGTGTAGACACTTCAGAGATATCAGCAGTGTGTTTCTGGTGCTGATCCCGGAGCTGTGTTTCATGCTGTGTCTGTTTGGATACCTGATCTTCATGGTGATCTATAAGTGGGTGATGTACGGCCCCATGACCTCCGACATCGCTCCCAGCATCCTCATCCACTTCATAGACATGTTCCTGTTTACTGAGAATAAGGACAACAAACCTCTCTATACGGGACAGGTGTGTACTTGTTATGATGTCATCTCAGCGTCAAAAAGCAGACATTTGACTTCCATAATAACTGTTTTCCACTTCACGGTTTGTTGGGGACGGAAAATGGTGATTATAACAGACTGCTTTGTTTATGATTAATCTCAGTATGGTTTATTAAACAGAAGCGAGACCTGGAAATGTTTCTTTGCATCTTGCAGCACTTTAACAAACCAGTTTCCTCTCAACTTTCCAGTTCTCCCTCAAGCATTATTAAAGGGGTCATAACACGTGATTTTTTTTTTTATTTTAATGTTCATTGAGGTTTACTTATGTTAATAAAGTTTTTTTTTGCCCCCAAAAAAACAAATAAATATGTGAAAAATGATTATTTTCAACACTCATTCTGACCCTCATTCTGGTCCTTTTTAAAGGGTTAGTTCACCCAAAAATTAAGCTGTGTTTTACTCTCCTTTGAAGCATCCTTTTATGAAGGGTGAACTGAATGCGCATCTATATACTGTATCCAGTTTAGACTAGATACATTCAGTGTCAGCTGTTGGCGACTAAACACCAGTGGGAGGGGCCTGTGGTGAGAAGATTACTATTCGTCGATGTCTTAGGAGGTGGTGTTTATGCAAATGTTTGTGCCCCAGTGACATCATCTTGCACCTCAGATCCAAACGAGCCGTTTTTGGAGCTTGATTAAATAAATGCTTTGTTTATAATGAGGAGGGCGTTTTAAGCTACGAAACTTGCAGGATGTTTTAATGGTACAAAGACCTCTTATATGCCAAAAGCTCAAGGCAAATTTGATTTCTCATGTCATGACCCCTTTAATCGGTCTCGTTGTGTCTGTAGACGATTGTGCAGAAGGTGCTGGTGATTGTGGCTGTGTTGTCTGTTCCTGTGCTGCTGCTGGGGAAGCCAATACAAGAGTACATCACACACAAGAGGAAGAGAACGCCGCTCTCTGTGAGCAACCCTTCTGAATTAATCTACTTCAGTGTTTGGGAATGGACCTGCATACAGTTTTTCTGTTTGTGTAACTATGCTCTCATCTTCTGTAGGGAGACAGACGCCCTTTGCTTGCAGAAAACGGATCTATAAATGCTCACCAGGGAGAGGTGGATGCAAGAGGAGGAGGAGAAGAGGTAAGAGGGAAATAGGGGAGGTGTGTAATGAACTGGTTCTCTTTAATGATTCATTCAGAGGGATTTGATGCTTAAACGCTTGAGAAATGTCTGGCAGAGCGCTTGACCGTTATGAATGTGCATTGATTTTAATTTTGAGTGTGTGGTGAGAGTCGGGTTTGGGTAGTGAATTTATTGAATCACTACTACACGCACCTGTCTGAATTTCTCAGTAGATGCACTCAGCTTTTGGTCACATGGTAGATCGCCACGTTATTCCTCGTTATTTGCAGGGTTTTTGACATAGTTAACACTGTAAAGTGAAGGCAGTTCAGAAAACATTTGCTTCAGTAAAAAAAATGGTGTTTGGACCCTGTTGAGTGATATGATTTTTAATTTAATTTTTTAAAGAATTGATTAAAATGCACCATCTGAACAAATGGATTAACTCAAATAAATCTGACTTCCTGAATTCTCAGGGATTTTATTAGTTTTGTATACTTGCATTCCTGTTCTGTTCTGAATAACATTACATTTTAAAGGATGTGTTGTGGAGTGAGGGGAAACTGAAATACAGGTTTCTAATGTTTATTTGGTCACACTTTAGTTTAGGGACCAATTATCACTATTAACTATTAGCTATGACTTTTGCCTCAATGAACTCCTATTTGCTGCTTATTAATAGTTTAGGTTTGGGGTCGGATTAAGGGATCATGCTAAATAAAGCATTAATATGTGCTTTATAAGTACTAATAAATAGACAATATGCATGCTAAACAACTAGTTAATAATAGTAAGAATTGGTCCCTAACCTAAAGTGTTACTATTAATTTTATATACTGGTTTCTTACATTTATTTTTGAATGTAACAGTTATCTTCTTCTTCTTTTTTCCATCTTCCATTGTCTGTAAGGAGTTTGATACAGCGAACGTGTTCATGCATCAGGCCATTCACACCATCGAGTATTGTCTGGGCTGCATCTCTAACACGGCCTCGTACCTGCGGCTCTGGGCCCTCAGCCTGGCTCACGCTCGTAAGTGCTCTCCAGTGTTTCACTGCTGCTGTTGTTACTGAGGAGGAGCATCTGGTCATGCTGTGTCTGTGTTTTTCAGAGTTATCTGAGGTGCTGTGGTTAATGGTGATGCGGATCTCCTTCCAGCAGCTCAGTTATGTGGGCTCTGTCATCATGGTGGTTATATTTGCTGCCTTCGCTGTGCTGACCGTATCTATCCTGCTCGTCATGGAAGGCCTGTCCGCTTTCCTACACGCACTTCGACTTCACTGGTGAGAGAAACATGTGCTCAACATCCCGCTGAGTCTTAAACTAGGCTCCAATCTAACCCCTTGCCTGTATATACTACCATATACTCAAATTATGTAGACCTAAATTTAAGATCCATATTCTTGATTTTCATGTACATTGTCCATTCATTTGGATCACACGGTTTTAACATAAACAAAGTAAATAAGATGTAATGCATATTTGTCAGTCATATGTAAATGGAATGGGTAAGAAATAGGTGGGATTTCTGGAATAGTACTGAACTAATTTATACTAATTCCAACCAATTTGAATAAATGCATTTTGCAAATATACTTTTTTTTAAATAAAATGATTTTTTTGGAGTGCAGAAATCTTACCTGTTTTATTTATGACTGACAAATATACATCGTATTAGGTATACATCGTATAGTACTGTACGTTTATCATCAGATTTCTGACTTCTCTCTCTCTTTCTGTCTCAGGGTGGAGTTTCAGAATAAATTCTACAGTGGAACAGGCTACAAACTCACTCCGTTTGCCTTCACATCAGAGCTCGGAGCTTTTTCTCTGAAGTGACCCATGAGCCTCCTCTAGCAGTCACGGGACAGAGAAGAAGAATGGAATGTGCATTTTAAAATGTATCATGGAAGCATCTTTCGTTTTTTTTTTATATTTTAGCTTGAGAGCCGCTGGACCTGAAAAATCAAACATGAAAGATGTTTTAGCGCTCTTATGCATCCACATCCATATCTGTGACCCTATGCAACATTATCTTTGAAACTATATCTGAGTACATGGCACACGCATCTGATGTTGAGTCTTTTAGTTGAATGAACATGATTTTTTAATTGAAGACATAAAATAAAGTTCTTTTAACTAATGCTCCATAATCAGGTGTATCATGATGACAGCCATCTAATTATGATTTAATGCTGCAATTATGAAATAATTTGGCAATTAATCACAAGAATATGTAAATTAAATAAGGTACATTTAGAATGTTTTCTCATAAAATTAAAATCAGTTTTAAAATGATTTGCTAATTTTCAGCTTGTTAATCAATATTTTTCAAAGGGAATAATCTTCCGTCCATGTCTTTTATTGTTGCTTTTCTACTATTGAATGAAACGTTGTTTTAATTATGGAGCTGATGTCAAGCCTCACAGCTGTACTTGATGATCAGTAAAGACCAAAGCCTTTCAATACTGAAAAAAGCCTGTGTTTGATGTATTATTTACTGCAGATTGCAAAAGTATCATATTTGACACAGAAGAGTGAGCAATTGTGCACATTATTTTGATTTCTTTATTGCATAACAAGAGCAGTAACATAAATGACATATATAGAGGATCACAGTATATTCAGCGGTTATTAATTACATAATAGCATCAAAGGAACCAACAGAAAGAAAAACATTATACAGGGGATAACAAGAAATTTACAAAAGAAAAGGATTCAAGAATTCTATACACCCTTTTTGCTTTTTTATTTCTTAGATCTTTTAAGGCTTCAATGTAATGCTTAAGTTTGATTTTAAATAATGTAATGTTAGGTTTATTATTAGTCCATTTTTGTTTGGTATTTATACATAATTATTAAATAATTACCAAATTTTGCTTTCAGAATCTAGTCAGAAGTGACAAATTAAATTTTTTTTTCGAAATGACAAGCTAGAATATGAAATAAGCTAATTACCTGACTTTAAGATATTCAAACTATTCTTAGCATGTATATGAAATTTAATTTTAGCATTTTTTTAAGCATGAAGATTAATAACTTATTTTATATTCATAATTGTTTGTGGAAGGGCCTTACACAATAGTGAAGCAACTGCTGAGATGCGTCTTAAAAATGTCTCGACATACAAATAAAAACAACACTTACAACATTACAAAATAAACAACACATATTTTAGTGTAACACCAATCAAAATCAATCAAGATCCAGTCAACAACGGATGAATAGAACCAAGACCTGCCCGACATTTTTCCTTTTTCGATAATACAATGAAAAAATGTAAGACAGGTCAATATACGTAAAAAACCAAAAAACAAATCTGTTGCAACTTTGTTTGTTTTTTACTTTAAAAACTTATAATTTCATATATATTCAGATATGTATTGTTTAATATCCATTAGTTCCCCTAATACAGAATATCCATAAGAAATGTGAAACATGTTTTAGAGTAGCCTGAACAACAGTTTGAGGAGATTTTTTTAGTAGATCCTTTCCTTTGATTACAGTGTTGTTACTGAAATGCAAAACAATGAAAACAACAAATTATTGTACCTTAATTGTTCTAAAAGCAGAATGAGATTTAACTGTGATTTTCTCGTTATAATCAGTTTAACTGGTAAGATCCTCCGAGTTGTGCAGTGATTATATAAGAATGGAAAGACAGTGTCAGTGAAGGTTGTTGTGAATGAACACAGACAGATGTTAGTTAGAGGATCAGAGAAGGACACCTGTCCTCTGTCATAGTCCAGCTGAATTCTCACACGCTGCAGCTTCTCTTTAACTGTCAAGCGATTGTAGGGTCGATCTGGGGATTGTGAGCAGTATTCACTGTTTCTGTACCGCACACGCCAGACATTAGTGTTGAAGAAAACCTCTCCCTTCCTTTGGTTTGATGCTGTGGTTATTCCAGCACTCCAGTATGTATTGTCTCCAACCTCCACATCCCAGCAGTGTGCTCCTGAGTTAAAGCCCTCAGAACCCAGAACACATGGACACCTGTCAAACCTCTCCAGATTACCAGGAACATCTTGACCTACATCACTGAACGACACACTGGTCAGATCAGCAGAGAGTGTGAGGTAAGGATGTGCTGTGTTTGGATCTAGAGTTAATGGAGCTGCAAAGAGAATAAAATCAGATTAGAGGATAAAATATGAATGCATTAGAAATGTAAAGCTAATACATAAACATAGATTGTGTTTGTAGTCATTATGAGTTTGCTGTATGATCTTATGAAATAGCCTATAGTTCAAATTCACTTCAACTTCATAGTACTTAAAGTGATTATTAAATGTATCTTTATCAAATGTTGGTCTGTCTGTCTTTGTTTCTTAACTATTTAATCTTTTGTACTGCTGTCTGAAGTCAGATCTGCTGCAGACTCACTGTGTTTGAGAGTCTCCTGCATCTTCTTCCAGACTCTGAACCGCAGGTTACTCAAGTAATGTGGCACATGAATCAAAGCTCCTGAACTCATCTGTGGATCCGGCTGGGAGATCTGGACTCTGGAAGAACATTCAGGATCAGAACTGAAGAGGATTTGAGTTCAGATCCACTGAGAGAAGAAACACCAGCAGCTCAACTTACCTTTCCATCGTGATGCTAAACTCCTGGAAAATAGAGAGTTTGAAAGACATTTAATATCTTATCAAACACTCATAACAGTTTATTGTCTCATTGTTAATGAGTTTCTATTCAAATGAAGAGTTTGATTATTGGCTGGGTAATTGACATGTTGTTTTGTGCAGAAACAATGAGGCTAAATTCAGTCATCACCTTCAGAAAGCAGACGTCGCTGGCTTTCATCATCTCCTCCGTGTCTTTGATTGTCTGTGAAAGAGCTGAGATGTGTCTGTTCATCTCCTCCAGCTTCTCCTTCATCATCTGCTGCTTCTGCTCCTCTTCCTCTCTCACTGCAGTGATTGTAGCTTCTTCTTCATCTCTGAGAAACTGATGAAGCTTCTCAAACTCCTCTTTAATCTGACGCTCTGTGTGCTCAGTTTGAGACTGAAACTTATACTAAGAGCTTTAGTATGTTTGGAAGTCATAGCTGTAACGTAAAACGTAATATGTCATTTAAAGCAAGTAGTTTAATTTAGCTCACAGGGAATCATTTATGATTTTATAGGGAATTTGAACAGACTCACTGTTTTACAGCTGATAACTGAAGGAACCGTATAACATCAACTCTGCACTGGATATTAAAGTCCAAAATATAGTGAAAACACTATTTAATAGCACAGTAACAAGATCGGCAGATTAAGACATTAACTTGTGAGCACAAAACACAAGATACTTCTCTTTTCAATATAAATAAGGTTTTATTTTTATAAACCTAAGACAAACTAATCTAACACATGAACACAAGCATTCACACGTTGCAGAAAGAGAGAAAGTGAGGAAAGGATGAGTTTAAGAGAATGGAAATGTGAAATCACAAGTTCACAGCAATATGTTCAATTGCATAGACCTGAACAACCATCAATCACTTATTTAACCCTCGCTTTGAGTTTCTCAATGAGACTAACATTTGTATTAAATGCACCAATCCAGTTAGAATTTGGAGGTTACTTGCTTGTTGCTAAGGGAACAAGCTACGTAGCTGCTGGCATGTAGGCCAGAGCACGCTCAGAGAGCGCTAAAAGGCAGCGTCAAAACGCGGTGGCAAAAGTTGAAGCAAAAAAAAGGAGAGAAAAAAAGAGCTTGATGGTGTCCTGAGTTTTTAAACTCGGCTTCTGGACACATCCCAATGCTTGTCTTAACCATTTAGAAATTATCTTAGCTAGGGGTGTTGCTCTGTTCCTCCACCCAATCAATAAATCAACATGTTATCTGATCAGTCACGTGTCCGAACTTTACAGGCTCTTGCAAAGTATACTTTTGAACATGATTTCTATAACAAGACTATGATACATTTGACAAAGAATTGATTGGAAGAAACATTTAAAGCATGATTTTTCAAACTCATACATACCAAACACGCATATGAATCCTTCAGCTGTTCAATAATCATTAAAAGGACATACATAATATTTGATTGAAACATGATAGAATGTGTGGGTTACAAACATAATATGGGGTTCTGCATAGAAATGTCTTTTAGGATCATTTTAGGTGCATATGAAAAAGAAAGTCTCTGTGTAGTTCTATGGAGAACGAAGACATGTTCTTTAGACAAAGGAATTTCGGTTTGGTCTGTCTTCTATGTGTGGGAAAAGCAGGTGTGTCTCACTCGTCCTTAAAAGTGAAGCTGCGGGCTCTTTGATCGCCCCCTGGTGGCTGGCTGCAGTACAGGTCATAAACCCCGCCCTCTCCATGTAAACGAATGGGACTTCAGTCAAAATAAAAAAAAGAAATTACACTTCCAATACAATTTTTCGAAATATGGTTTTGAAAATTAAAGGTAGTTGTTATCACGCTGATATATGTTCAATTGTTTGTTTTTGTGATAAGTTTGATTTTATTGCGCAGACTCGGGCTCCAAACGAATCTCTACTGCGCAGACTCGGGCTCCAAACTAATCTCTACTGCGCAGACTCTGGCTGCAGACTCGGGCTCCAAACTAATCTCTACTGCACAGACTCGGGCTCCAAACTAATCTCTATTGCGCAGACTCTGGCTGCAGACTCGGGCTCCAAACTAATCTCTATTGCGCAGACTCTGGCTGCAGACTCGGGCTCCAAACTAATCTCTATTGCGCAGACTCTGGCTGCAGACTCGGGCTCCAAACTAATCTCTACTGCGCAGACTCTGGCTGCAGACTCGGGCTCCAAACTAATCTCTACTGCGCAGACTCGGGCTCCAAACTAATCTCTATTGCGCAGACTCGGGCTGCAGACTCGGGCTCCAAACTAATCTCTACTGCGCAGACTCGGGCTCCAAACTAATCTCTATTGCGCAGACTCGGGCTGCAGACTCGGGCTCCAAACTAATCTCTACTGCGCAGACTCGGGCTCCAAATGAATCTCTACTGCGCAGACTCGGGCTCCAAACGAATCTCTATTGCACAGACTCAGGCTCCAAACGAATCTCTATTGCGCAGACTCTGGCTCCAAACTAATCTCTATTGCGCAGACTCGGGCTCCAAACGAATCTCTATTGCACAGACTCAGGCTCCAAACGAATCTCTATTGCGCAGACTCGGGCTCCAAACGAATCTCTATTGCGCAGACTCGGGCTCTAAACGAATCTCTATTGCGCAGACTCGGGCTCCAAACTAATCTCTATTGCGCAGACTCGGGCTGCAGACTCGGGCTCCAAACTAATCTCTACTGCGCAGACTCAGGCTCCAAACGAATCTCTATTGCGCAGACTCGGGCTCCAAACGAATCTCTATTGCACAGACTCAGGCTCCAAACGAATCTCTATTGCGCAGACTCTGGCTCCAAACTAATCTCTATTGCGCAGACTCGGGCTCCAAACGAATCTCTATTGCGCAGACTCGGGCTCCAAACGAATCTCTATTGCACAGACTCAGGCTCCAAACGAATCTCTATTGCGCAGACTCTGGCTCCAAACTAATCTCTATTGCGCAGACTCGGGCTCCAAACGAATCTCTATTGCGCAGACTCGGGCTCTAAACGAATCTCTATTGTGCAGACTCGGGCTCTAAACTAATCTCTATTGCGCAGACTCGGGCTCCAAACGAATCTCTATTGCGCAGACTCGGGCTCTAAACGAATCTCTATTGTGCAGACTCGGGCTCTAAACGAATCTCTATTGCGCAGACTCTGGCTCCAAACGAATCTCTATTGTGCAGACTCGGGCTCTAAACGAATCTCTATTGTGCAGACTCGGGCTCTAAACGAATCTCTATTGCGCAGACTCTGGCTCCAAACGAATCTCTATTGCGCAGAGATTCTTTTTTTACAGTCTATGGGGAAAAGTCAGTCTAAGGAAGCTCGTGACTTCCAGCGTGGAACCCATGAGATGGCCATCTCTTTGACCATCAGTCTTGATTACTTGTCCCCAAATTCGACGGTCTCCTTCCTGAATTGGATTATCAATAAGTGTTCTTTTGTCTCAATGTTGCAAACTGTTTTGTGAAAGGGTTGGTTGGTTCACTTGCTTCAGACTAGTTGGAGCTAGGAATCTGATTTACGACGTTGTCCTGTTTTCTTGGGGCCTCTCTGTGGAATTTCAGCTCCTCATGTTTCTATGTTCTGATCAAATCTTAAATTTGTCTGATTCTGTCTCTGATATCATACATAGTTATTGTAAATTGTATGACATATGGTCATTCTCATGAATTAGTCCCATTTGTGCCTGAAAATTGCAGGACCAATTTTTTTTTTATTTAACTTGTACTTAAATAATTTGTATTTAACTTGTACAAATAAATATGTGTAAACATATACAAATATTACTAGCAAAGCACTGTGCTCAGCATATGAAATGAAAGACATTTTCTGATCATACCTTGTGAGATGAAAGCACTTCTCTGATGGGTCTGAATGTGTGATTGACATGTTTCTCTGAGTCTCTGCACACTAAACACACCGGCTGTTTGTCCTCCAGACAGAAGAGTTTGAGTTTCTCACTGTGTAAACTGCAGATCTCCTCAGATCCTGATGAACGCCTCTCATTTCTCTCCTTTATCAGTGAATCACACAAGTTTTTTAAAGCTAGATTACGTGGAGGATCAACTTTTGAGGATCTTCTTCTACAGACGGGACACTACTGAGTATTCTTGGTCTTCCAGAACTGTTGAAGACGCTCTTTACAAACACTGTGACTACAGGACAGAAGAACAGGATCTTGACGATTTCACAGCACACGGGACAAGAAAGCTCTTCCACAGATTTTGAATCCATTTCCTCTTCTTCTGCAACGATCTACAATTTACTTTCACTTTCTGAACTTTACTTTGAAAAGTAAATAACAATTACAATCCAAATCAAACCCATTCTGTTCAATACACTTCTCCAAAATCCTCATTTATAGTGTTATCCTCTGATCTCCAAAACACTGACTCGTTCACTTTCAGTATGATATGGCAGAAATCATGAGACTAGTCACGTCTCTTTTTTGTTAATGTAATCATAATTGAACATATCATAATAAAAAAAAATAATTAAAAGATTGACAAATGTATTGTTTGATGAGCAGTTCTTCGTTGGGGTTTTATGGCAGAATTCATCCTAGATTCATCAGTTTATTTTGACTTTTAATTTTGACAGTGGCGTGCCATGCCATGTAATGGCAATAATGTGTTTTTGTGTAATTTGTTAATATAAAAGATATTCATTATCTGTAATTTTCACACCATTAATACTTAACTGAAGGGTATAGACTCAGAAGATATATTGCCCGGAGAAAAGTTGAATAAGGCCATTAGGAATGGCATGAGATACTACTGTAAACATTTTAGCGGTTACAGGGATCTTATAATAATTAAAACAATAATTAAAGAAGATGTCCATTTTTCTTCAACAACTTTTTCACCAAGATAACATCATTATTATACCAGTTTCTGTAAAAGAAGGACTTATTTTTAAACGTAAAATATTTCTCGAGTTATATGGAGAGAAGTTATGCTTAAAAATTAGCATCCATAATAATAATAAAAAAACTGTTTATGTAAAGAAGACAGCTTTATCAGAACATTATTTACATCAAAATTACACCTAATTTTTTTTTTTTAAATAAGTAAAAATCTAAACCTAACGTTTTAAGAATTAACTCAGGGATGATATTCCAAATTTTGCCTTTAGACTGTAGGTGGTTCTTTATGCATTTTTTTTCTCAAATACACAATTAGCAGTATTAAAGTCAAGTAGGCTACATTAAGACCACCATCTTCAGTTGGAAAAAGACAAGAATGTTTTTTTTTTGCATATGTGGTCTGTTCTTCCAGATGAAATTGAACAAAAATATCCACTTCTGTTATGACCGATTGTGAAATGTCTAATGCAAGAGCTGTATACACTAAACCTGACAACCCTTCAGTTTTGGATAATAATATTCTTCCTTTTAGTGACAGATCTGTCTTTAACCATGACTGAAGCTCATTGATTCATAGCTCCTCTAGAGATATTTTGGCTTATGCCATTTTCAGTTGATGCGCCAATAAAACGTCAAGAAATGTTATTTGCATCACATCACCCATCTAATTATTCCAATAAGCCTTTGTTACTTTTGAAAAATTTACGTGTGATGTACCTAATAGATAATGAATGTCGAATTAAACCAAAAGCTTGTGAATCGGAGTCAAATCGATTATTTTTCTCCTCTAGGTGAAGAAGAGTTAGAAATGGACTTGTAAAGTGTGCGGCGAGAAGCAGTCATTGATTTAAGGTGAAACTGAATCAAGCAAAACTTGTCATGACACCCATCTAGTGTTGCCCACTTAGCAATTTTGTTGCTAAATTTAGCAACTTTTTCTTCCAAAAGCAGCAAAAAATTAAGCTATTTTTCAAATTTATTTGGCAACTTTTGATAAGTGACTCAAATGGTAAAAAGGAACATCTACCATTTAAATTACATATGTAAACATACCTGGCCAATAAAGCTCATTCTGATTCTGATTACTTATCTTGCTGGATCTATCTGCTGCTTTTGATACGGTCAACCATAACTCATAACTCCAAGGTTTCTGGCTGTTTTTGAAGGAGTTTATGGTTGATGTGCCTAACTGGAAGGTGAAATTGTGATGAAGTGATGGGTTAGCTGAAACTACAAGCAGTTCTGTCTTACCTTGAAGATCTTGATGATCAGCTGATTTTCTAAAACTGCCTAGTCCTTCAGTTTTGCTTTATACAACATTAGGAAGATCAGGCCCTTTCTTTCGTAACATGCAACACAACTCCTTGTTCAAGCTCTTGTTCTGTCCAGACTGGACTATTGCAATGCTCTCTTGGCAGGTCTTCCAGCCAGTTCCATCAAACCTCTACAATTAATCCAGACTTGTCATAGCACTTGTATGTTGTTGCTCTTTTATTGGTTTTGATTGCTTCTATTGTCCTAATTTATAAGTCGCTTTGGATAAAAGTGTCTGCTAAATGACTGAATGTAATGTAATAAGCTAATTAAAAAAAAGAATTGAATTGATTGAATTGTAATCGTTTAAAAATGTGTATGTTTTCGAAAATTTAATTTATTTAAAAAGTTATTTACATTTTAATGTTATATTATGCATTTATATTATTTTAAAAAATATAAATTAACACACAAAATGTATTTTTTGCTGGGATTTGATGCAGTGACACAATAGGCTTGTTTGAGATGAGCAAAAAACGTCCGAAATCGCATACTTCCCTACTATATAGTATGCGAAAAACAGTATGCGAGGCGAGTAGTATGTCGGCGAGAAGTACCCGGATGACCTACTACTTCCGCCCGAATTCTGTAGTAGGCATACGATGGCTGTTGTGTCCAAATTCAGGGTCTGCATCCTTCGGAGTACTCATTTGAAGGATGTTACGTCACAGCGCCGCGACGAAGGCTGTCCAAATTCGTAGGATCCTTCAAATGCGGCCCACAAATACGTCCTCCTTTTCCCCGAATTGGAAGGATGGGTGTGGTGGATCCTTTCCCGTCCTACCTATCCCATAATTATTTTCGGCAGAGCGTAATGGCGGACGAAGCGAGCGGTAGCGGAGTGGGAGAGGAGTTTCTCTGACAAAACAAGCTAAAGTTTATGCTTCGGCTCAATGAATTTGTAGGAGAAATTAGTAGAATACTTAAAAACAAATAAAAATAGGCTATAATGGCTTACCTGGATGTGACTGTCTTGTAGTCTGATATAAAAAACTCTCCGACAACGAGCAAAGAAAGTATTTAATTTATTTAATTGCTTTATTTCTTCCAAAAGAATTAAAATGAGGAGAATAACTCTTTGTTTGTCCATTTTCCCGCTTCTTGCTTGGCGCTGTCACGGTTGCTAGGCGACAGGATATGAGCAACGGGTAAGGGAGGGAACTGAAAGAAGGGTAGGCTGTCCAAATTCACAAACACCGACTGGAGGAGGATCCCTCCTCCTTCAACCGGGTAGGAAGGATCCTAAGGAGGATGCAGACCCTGGCTGTATCCGAAATCGCCCCCTATACCCTCAAATAGTGCACTATTTGAGGGGACAGCCATTTTAAGTGGTGTTCGAAACCATAGTGGATGTTCTCGAGTGCACTCATTCAATCCCACAATGCACCGCAAAAACGAGTGTACAAGCGATGTACACTCAACGGCTAGAGAATCCCCAGAATGCACGGAGAGAGTCGCGCGCCGAGTGAATTCCCGCGTCTCACCAGAAGATGGCGCCCACAGCTGAATCATCCATCCATTCATTTTAGAAGCGCTCGTCCACGGCGTAATACAACACAGGTACAAAACACTATTAGGGTTTATACATAATTTCCGTGACTGAGTTCTAGATAAATCCTTCAATCTTACTATTGGAGCTGCCCGTACCAAATTATTATTTAACAGGAAGCAAACTATGCAAAAGCGGCAGTCCTTCCGGTGCACTTAGTGTCCGAATTCACTCACTCGTTTTCATTCACTCCTTCAAGTGAACTATATGAGTGGACTAATGTAGGGAATAGTGAATGAGGGTATAGGGGGCGATTTCGGATACAGCCCCTGAATTTGGACACAGCCGATGGACACTTTACTATCCCATGAGGCCACGCGAGAGGAGGCGTCATATTCGAAAAATGGCGGAAGGCGGCGACGCGGCTGTTTTCAAGTGCAAGTACCTCAGGGACAAACGTTGTTTATTGTGGTTAAACTGCACTTGTTTAAAATAATCAAAGTAAACTGCTGATTTATTAAAGTTTAAACGTTGTAAATCGATGAGATTACTTTGTGAATCGGCTGTAAAAGGTTTTTGTTTCTATTCATTCTCTCTCTATATATGTATGTATGTGTATGCATTCATTCAAGTTTATTAATTGATTCATGTGTCTTTTGTTTGTCCTGTGTATTTTTATATGTATTAATTCATAACAATAGATTACTTTATTTCGTTGCTCCAAAGCAGCCTTTGTCACGGTGTTCATAGACGTGTCTTTTTATTCTGAGGTAAAACTTGCAAGCTAAATTGGTCATTATACTTGCATTATTTGATAAATATTTTATAAGCTGTGGACGAAGGCATGATCTGCGAGAAGCTGACCTATGCCTCCTCTGAACTGTTGATCCAATCAACGTTAAAACGGCGATGAAAACGGTAAGAATTATGAGCAACATTGCTGAAGAGTGGGCTCTTTAAATTTTCGCGCTGTTGTGACGACACATGACACGTGACAAAATGAAGCACAACTTAATAGATTTGTTAAACTGAAATTAGTTATACTTAGATCCTTCAATTTCTCAGTCAACTCGCCTCTTTCTCTATTATATGCTGTGCAGTGTAGAAGTACATGTTCAATTGTCTCTGCTACACTACAGAATATACACAATCCAGTTTGATGTTTCCCTATTATGTATAATGAATGATTTAAACCAGAATGTCCTATCCGCAGTCGTGTAATAGGGGAACCATTGGCTTAAATTCCAGCACTGTAGGGCTGAGCGAACTGGCGCCCAGGGAAGACAGCCTATTGGCTACTACTACACCAACATGAAGTGAATGCAAATATCATTCTGGAGAGTTCTAAACACATTCTAAAGTAAAACCATTAATAACATGTCATTAACACAGATCATTTTTCAAAATGAGAGATTATTAAAAACTTCTTATTATTAAATAAAAAAATAAAAAACTGGCAGGGAGGTCGGCGCCCCAGCCGCTGCTGGAAGAGCTGCTGTCTCAGCGGTGAGCAGACCTCAGGTCACAGTCTTTATAAGTTACAAAAAGTCCTTAAACCTTAACCCTTAAAGGGGTTGATTTGTGACAGAAAAGTGCATCAGAAAAGTTTGGGTGTTATTTTTGGCATAGTGTCCAAACAAATGTCAAGTTTGTCTTTGATTTTATAGCAATTTTAGAGTGCAACATATTTTATCAAATATTTATTTTATAAAAAATAAAAACAAATTAGTATACTACATTATCTTTACTGTAAACTTAAACTTCTATAACTTTGTATATACTTTTTTTAAATGCTTTGACTTTAGCAATAATCTGCTATGTGTCTTTAAAAAGAGACCAACCTTAGGTCTGTATTCCAAAGCATTCAGGAAAGAGTCAAGTTTTGAAAACAATCATGAAATTGTTTTATTTGAGTCCCAATAAGATGGAAAATAGCAATAAATTAATTTTCTTATGTCTCTTTATGGTTTTGCCATTTTTAGGGTGAAATATGTACATAACCTAATGATTATATTTGTAAAAGTTGTGTAAACAACTTACACAACATTTGTTTTTTCAATAATTTTATGAAATCAGCGTAGTTGTATCACCCTGACATTTTTGTCACCCCAAAAATATAAAACTGAATTTCAATACAGAAATTCAAAACAAGCCCATCATAGGAGACATATATTCAAGTCACTGTGAGTTGCATTTTTATGCAATGCATTTTGAGTAAATTAATAAGTTGCAAAAAGTGAGCATCATGTCATTGACCCTTTGACTAACAATGTTTTAAAGAGAATCGGATGAAAACGAAGATGTTCATGAAAGACTGGATCAGAGGTAAAGCACCAATGTCCAATCAGTTCTTTTGTCTGCTGAGTTAAATGGTTATCATGCAGAGAGAAACCGAGAAGTCACATGTAGATCAATTGAGAATCAATATGTTTCCCAACAGCACTGGCCTTATAAGCATCCTCTCCTTGTAGCAGGAAGTGGATCAAGTCAGCCGCTGGAGTAAATACACTGATCAAACAGCTGAGGGTCCAAATGGACATGAAGATGAGGAAGAAGATGAGACTGTTTATACAGAAAGACACAGATTCAGAAGACAAGGAACCAGGTACCTTGTCAATAAAAGCATTTAATATTTTAATAAGGCAAAATACTGTGGTTGTTAAAGATTTTAATTATTAATAAAGAAACGATCATGAAAAAGTCTTGTATTTTCAGACTGTCAAACAGCTTTATTATTAATCATGTGAACAAATACCAATGTAATATCTTTTTTTTGAACAGGAAAAGGAAGAACATGTCCACTTCAAAGTCTTTTGAAAATAACTGTGAGGATGAAGTCATGGACTGGTTGTTCTGGGTTTAAGAGAAGCCACACAACGCACTTTAACACATCTGCAACAGTATAAAGACTCATGTGCTAAGATGCCCTGTTCAAAAAACACCATTCCAACACAAACACTTCTTGTATCTATTGCAGCATGACAGGAGGTTCAAATCATCGTGGAGTAAAGGATCTGCTTCCACATATTCCTCCTGTGGCAGATATGGAGCAGTGCATTAGCACAAATCTCCCATCATCCCGTCAGGCCGTTTATTACCCTACAACCTGCTCCAGTTCCACATACACTGCAGAAAATAAACAGCAGTATAACTCTTCACATAAGCCGCCAGCAGTTGACTTAACCAAAGGTCTTCTCCTGCACAGCAACAGTCCTTCTGTTTCTTCTCGTCAGAAGTTTGGCGAAGCGAAGATTGAGAATAAGGACTCCAAATGGGATAAATTCCTCACAGTTGTCCCTGATCAGCAGGACGAGGAAGAGTATGACTATGAAGCTCTAATTACAGTGATAACACAGCAGTGGCTTGTTTCACAGAAGCACTTACAGACATGGGTGTGGATTCTGAAGAGTGCAGATATCCACTGGATGGAAAGACAGACAGTGGTGCTCTGGGGAGGCAGAAGTCTGTTGGTGATATTTGTGTGGATGGAAACTTATCCAGTCCAAACATCAGTCACAGCTCAAAGCCAGACAGTTTTGAAAACGCTGTCTGGAAACAGCCTACACTGTTTAAGATGCCATGTTCAAGCCTTTCTATAAACTCCCTGTTCTTTACCGATGAAGACTTTGACGACACATTTTGAGAATAAGTTGCATTCGATTTAAAAACCTATTCTATTCAGAAATTAAAGTTGCATGATGTTACCATATTCTCTCATTGGTAGTTAAACCATTGTCCACAGTCTTGCACGTTTAATAAAAAAAATCCAAACAATTTTTAATTTTTTTTTTTTTATTGTGGATAGAAAGGACAGGGATTTTAGAAGACCTACAGCAATATTAACCTGATTCCATCTGTTTATTCAAACTAACAATAAAAATACCCCCAGGTTTCTGCTTTGCCTACAAACTCTTCTTATTTGTTATGTAAATGCAAATAGAAAAATCACACAAATGTAGACCTCTATTTTTATATGTAATATGCATATAAAATGATAATAAAATAATCTTTATAACATGTGGTGTAATGTTAATGACAGAAATGCTGAATATTTCTATTTTGTATAAAAGCCCAATAATGAGCTTAACTACGTGCCAGTCACCTGAGTAATTGATATTGTTTTTATAGCGTTTACGTAAATAATTTATCATTGAAAAAGTATGGAAAGACTTGGTTAATAGAAAATAGGCCAGAAGTCTCAAAAAATATTAGTTCTGGCCCAGGTCTTCTTTATTCCTGCGCTCCTCCTCTACTTCTGTGGGCCGGGTTTGGAGTACTGGATGGTATCCAGGGCAGCTCCGATGTCGAACTTCTTGGTGTGGAGCAGTCTGGTCAACCATCCACCCTCATCGGTGAAGCCCATGGAGAGCATCTGGGAAAGAGACTCCACCAGCCTGGGGTCTGCATCTGAGGGAGAGGACATTACAATTAGGATGACTGGATTGATATGAAGTGGACTGGAATTGGCTACTGGGCATCAGCCCAATGACGATGCACTGTACCTTGAGGAAGGTGTGGGTAGAGAGCTGCCTCACGTAGACCAGTGGGACCCTCGGAGGCGCTTGTGCTGGAGTCGGTACTTAGCGGGGCTGGAAGATCTGTCCCATCCTGCTCCAACCTGAGGGACTGCAGCTCTCCTGTGGAGGGGTCCACCTCTTTAGAGCTGAGATGAGTCCATTCCTCATCACTGCCTTGGTCTTTCTGCCCCTAGGATAGAAGGAATGAACGTGAACCGAATGTAGCTTCTCGGCCTTTAATATCGAACTTCTAAACTTCTGCCTTTTTTGGCTTTGCAAACTCAAAATGTCACAATCCTGTATACTATCAGCCAGCCAAAGATATAGTCTATGCATGACCTGGCATTTTATTCGTATCCAAAATGATGAGATGTGAACATTACTGAGTGCTAAACACTCTCATGCAGTGTGTTTCATTCATACTCTAAGCCAGAGGGCGCTCTCACGCAGAAAGTACAAAATGGACTCATAGAAGTAATAACTTACAATGGGCAGGAAATCCCTAATATGGACAAAAGGCATCCAGCTATAGCTGTAGCTAAGCTGAATAAAAAATGTAAAGACAATACATGCACACGATTGTGACAATATATGGTTTGTGTGTCTTTCAAGTCATCTCCAGGTAATAAATAAAGTATCTGAATAATGCAGTGCTAACTGACATAGCATTTATTACAGTGGCCTATAGAAACTATAAAATATATTTTCTTCCTTGTTCTATGATAAATGGGGGGGGGGGGGGGGGGGGGTGTAGTATATTTACAAACTATAAAACTGCAATTAGGTAAATTTAGGAAAAATATTACAAATGCAATAATACGAATTACTGGTAATTGTCCAGCAGTGTATTAGATTTTTTTAGTCAATTAAAAGTAAGAGACAAGAAAAAAAATGTTTGTCAATTGGACAAAAAAAAAAAAAAAAAAAAAAAAAACTTTAAGATTTCTGTCCCCCTCACTTCTGAAATGATGGCTACACCCCTGCTATCAGGCATTGTAGAACTGCTTGGATATTGATTTACCTTTGTTCCCTCACTGATGCTCTCTTCAGTGGCCTGACTTCCTATGGAGCCACTCTCACTCCGAGCACTAGGAGGCCCACTGGAGGCGGGAGGAGTTGGTGTAACTTTGGTCCGCTTCCCCTCATGCTCAACATCGATGTCCACATCTATGCCTGGAAAGGAACAAGCATTTTTATTTTGAAAGGTTAGGGAACATGCCAAACAAAGATGTATCCGGAGAGTGTGTTAGAAGAAAAAATGTTTGGGAAAGGCAAAAAGTATCAGTAAAAAACCCAAGAAGGGAACTTACCAAGGGGGCTCAACATGGCCGCCACTCCCTCTCCAATGTTCTTTAGGTACTCCATATTAGCCTGGGAGGAATCAGTAGCACCTGTGGATGATAACACAGTTTCTGTCAGGGAAGTGTTGGTCTACAAAGCATTGTAACAAATTATTCTAAGCTCAGATTTCACACATATGTGACCATGGACCACAAAACCAGTCGTAAGAGTCAATTTTTCGAAATTGAGATTTATACAACATCTGAACGCTGAATAAATAAGCTTTCCATTGATGTATGGTTTGTTAGGATAGGACAATATTTGGCTGAGATACAATACTTTGAAAATCTGGAATCTGAGGGTGCAAAAAAATCTAAATACTGATAAAATGGCCTTTAAAGTTGTCCAAATGAAGTTCTTAGCAATGCATATTACTACTCAAAAATTAAGTTGATATATTTACAGTAGGACATTTACAAAATATCTTCATTGATATCTTTACCTAATGTCCTAATGATTTTTGGCATAAAAGTAAAATCAATAATTTTGACCCATACAATGTATTTTTGGTTGTTGCTATAAATATACCCCAGCTACTTAAGACTGGTTTTGTCAACCAAACCAAAGTGATCTATAAATGGGACATTAGCTGCATCTGAACGCTTAGGCAGCTGACCTGTTTGTGCACAAAGGTACTACCCAATCCTTTAGTAGCTGGTCAGTTCACAAAGCAACTTTATATTTGAACTCGTTCACACAAGCCCTGTTGCATTCCTCTTACTTCACAGGCAGCATTCTTCAGCTTTCAGACATAGTCAGTGTTTTATATTAGACCGTTTGATTGATGGTGTCTCACCGTTCTCTCTCATGTTTTCAGAAGCATCCTGGTTTTGCTGGACTCCAGATGGGCCTGGCTGAGCCTGGTTTTGGGCCTGAGCTTGAGCTTGAGCTTGAGCCCACATGCAGTGTCTCATCTTGCGCAAAAACTTCCCACGAGGGAACCACTGCACACAAAAGATTTACTTGAATCGGTATGTTCAAATCATTTGGAAACCAACATGTATTGTATGCAGTACCATACACACAGACACAAAAGCAGTAAAACAGGCATTCACCTCAAACATGCAGGGCATGGGGTGAAAGATGGACTGGAGAGCATGCTCCTTGTGGAGGCCTTTGCCCTGGCAGGAGGAGCACAAGTCATAATCGGGGCAAACGGTGCACTTGAAACGTGTTCCAGCCACCGGCCCTTCGCACCCGTCACAGGTCACCCCTGCGTGCAGCATTGGAGGGTGATGAGGATGAGGCCCCATGTGAGGTCCTCCTGGGGGACCCATTGGAGGTGGACCCATAGGATTAGCTCCTGGGGGGTTAAAGTGAGGCAGTGGGAATGGGAACCCAGGGATCCCATGAGGTGAGGGATCACGTTTGTGCTCCTTTCTTTCTGAAAAGGGAAGAAATATGAGAGAATTGCTATTAATTGGAGATGTTTGTGTGCACTGGAGACATTTAAATGACTCAAATGCCTCTTGCGTAAGAATCTGTTCACATTCTTTGACTGTATTGTCAATGTCATACCATTTTCCCATCAAAAAGCTTGTAATACATGTAAGTGGCTTTTCCAGGCCAGATAGCAGGGAATACAGAATTAATAGTATTCAAGGCTTTAAATGCTAAGAATGAGCTAAAGAACGTCACGAGTAATTCCAAAAACATCTTAATTAGTTCCACTATGGCCAGGCTGCTACTTTATATTCATGAGGTCAGTGGATGTTTAAGATTATGAAAATGTACGAAGTGCCTTGATCTTAAAAAATGTCATTTTTGTATCCTTGCTGGTTTCATCCACTTCTGAAAATGTTTATACAGTATTTCATTTCACAAAAATGTAAAGCCTAAAATGTCAAGTAGTGTAACCATGTTTCGTGGAGTTACTCCATTTGGCTTGAACTAACCTAGGCTTTTTAATACTGACTTTGACTTCTGAACAGGGTAGAATGTCAGCTTTCATAAAACATGGCGGAGCAAAGGACACTTGCATAGCAAACGTAGTATGGCCAGATTACATGCATAATATACAGAATGCACTTTTTTAATGGTCTCAAAGTAAGTGCTTGTTCAGAAGAAGTACCGAGTATGCAGATTTCAGACAGACCCAGTCATCAGGGTCTGCTGGTCTTTCTGTGATACTTGCTGGTTATAGCTTTCTTGTCACATGGCAACAAAATGACTTCTGATTTGTGCATTCTGATCTGGATTGAATTTTCTATGAAGAACTTATTACTTTTTTTACAGTCTCCAAACAGTTACACTACCCAGCCAGACAAATACATTTAATTCAAAGACTGATGTTCTTCATAGAAGAGATATATTACAGTTATTGTGTGTATGAAATGCATTTTAATGTCATTTTGAGTAGCTTAATAGATCTGAACCATGTCATTGAACCTTATAAGATGTGAGGAGCCTTTGCCTTTTCTGCTGCTGTCTCCAGTGGATCATCTCTAACAAGTTTTTTTAATCAAATATGAATCTGAATTTGTTGTGTACTGTGTCTTCTGTCTAAAAGGCACATGACAAACTCATGCCCAGTGCTCATATCTTGAATAATGTAAGTGATAGATACATTAAAGAAGCGGTTTCATTATATTTGGGCAAATACACCCACACCCACACCACACACAAAACTATGTAAACAAATATTACAGATAGTATCTGTGTATTACTTACGCTTGATGTAGACACGGAAAGTGTCCTCCTTCACAAGAGCCAGGCCCATCATTAGCTCATCATCAGAGGAGAAAGCAATCATGTCTCCATCATCATCTAGACACAGTCCAGAAAAACAGAATTGCTCATATTATTGCTAATTCTTTACATATATGCATCCTGCTGCTGTCCTTCCTTTCTCTGTACAAATACTGGACATAACATTCAAGACATGGTCATTTAATAGCAGTGCTCACATAACTTTGAACTGGGGTGCATCAATGCGCAAAGTAACAGTCTTGCAATCATTTAAAATGAAATATAATATTGACATCTCATTTAAACTTCAGGTAGATAAATTAAACAATACTTTTATAGTATTGACAATAAGAAATGACAATTATTATATGTTTGCGTTAGCAACAGGCTACATAAAATTAAATAAAAATAGAATTAAAAATGTATTTACCTTTATAGGACATTTGAAAAGGCGCAGCAGTCCCGAGACCGACGAAAACATCGAGCACTTTTCTCTTCAAATACTCAAAACTTGTTGAGACATCCTGATCCACGGCAAAGCGGCGGATCTCCTTGTTGCAGTCGTCCTTACCGAGAAGGTAAGCTTTCACTGTCATCGACATTGTAGCGAAAAATAGCGTCTCGGAGCGATCCTCTCGATGTGTTGCGCAGCAGAAAATGCGTTTGTTGAACACGGGACTCTGAGCTGGCTGCGCGAGATTGCGTTTCCTGCATCTGCCCACAGTCCAGTATATAAGACTGAGCGTCATATGCAAATCCGGCTGAGGCGAGAGCGTCATATGCAAATCCGGCGGTGCATCAGCCAATAGCTGAGGCGAGCGCGTCTCTGCAGGAGGGGATGTCCAGCGTCACAGCAGGACAGAGTTCATGTTGTCTCTGATCATGTGAGTCATATTTCATAACAGAGTGATCTGAGCAGTGACCTGGCAATATATGAGGGGAAATTCCCTCTGGATCACTGCCAGAGAATACAGCAGTATCTTAAAGTCCCAAACGACAACAATAAACGTGTAATAATATTGTGAATGTCATTGTAATTCTCTAATTCTTCACTTTTTTACAAATGGTAGCTACATTTCTTGTGGCTAACTTGCTCATTTTGATACAGGGAATGTCACACAAAAGCTTTCTTGCTTCTGCTATACAACAATAATAACAATGTTACAAGTTTTATCCACATGCATTTATGTATGCATTTATTTAAATATGTATATGCATTATTTTTTTCTTTGTTTGAGTCAGTAACTGTAAGCATTCAATCTGGATATCCATTATACAAGCTCTAGTAACCCACATAAGTCAGATATGGTTGGTGTGAGGGTGTTGTATTTCTTATACAGCTGCTAGCTAAATAAAGTGCCGTGTCATCATCAGGTTAGCAGAGGCCTATTTAATATCAGCTCCCTGAAAAAAACACATTTTGTCATCTATATGTACTGAACAAACTTTAAGCTTAAGAATTTATTAAGTATTCTCCATCATCATTTCATAACCATGTATAAAAGCTTAAGAAATATATTTTGTATTGTCATATATATATATATACCACAATACTAGAAATGTGGACCGATGAAGAATATTAATAATTCACAGTTGTATTCATGTAATAACATTTATTCTTTTATAATTATAAATTAAATTGTATTAACTTTTGATTTAATATTTTAATACTACTACTACTACTACTACTACTACTAATAATAATAATAAGAAGAATTGTTTTTATTAATAAAAATAATAAATAAAATATAAATATACTGTAAAATGTAAATATACTGTGTCATCATGAATGAGGGTTAGTAGTCGACCTTTCAATATTTGTTCCTTAAAAACCACATGAAGGAAACTATAGGCCTTATAGCTTACTGAACAATCTTTAAACTTAAGGATGCATGTTCATTTGAAAATCATATGTAACAACTTATATATATATATATATATATATATTGTGTGTGTGTGTGTGTGTATGGATGTGTCTCTGTGTGTGTGTGTGTACCTGTTTTTCTATTCAGGTGTGGACTTAAACCTGAAAACACACAGACTCATGGGGACTCGTGTCACGGTGGGGACCTAATCTGAGCTCCCCACGGGTAAACAAGCTAATAAATCACACAGAATGTCATTTTTTGAAAATCTAAAAATGCACAAAGTTCAGGTGTAGGGCAATAGAAAATACGGTCTGTACAGTAGAAAAAGCATTACGCCTATGAGAGTCCCCACAAGGATAGCAAACCAGACGTGTGTGTGTATATATGTATATAACATGTTCACAGTTATTAAACTATTACTTTTCTAATTAAAAAAAATATATATTAATTGATATTTTATTTTAGAATACTACTACTGCTATTATCTTTTCAGCCACCGTTTAACGTTTTTTACATTTGACATTTCAACTCTTTAAGTTTTGGTGTAGCCATATGATCCCTCCCTTACCTACATTTTTAAACCTTCTCCACACAGAGACTCTTTCTTCTAGAAGCCTCCTGAAGAGTCAGAGATGGGAAAGAATGCAGTCATTCTGGAGGAGTGGCTCTGTCAGCTGACTCTGACTCACACGCCTCATGTGATTTCCTTTGTTTACAAGCAACATCTCCACATCCAATAACACTGATAATGAGCTCATATTCACCCGAACAAACAGACCTTAAGTTTGAACAGGGACAGAAATAGCCAGACCCTATCAATTAGGTTGTTCTCTTATTACATTAAATTGAAAGCCCAATAGTAAAGATAAATGAATGAGGTCAGTGAGAGTGTTAATGTTTAATTGGTGAACTATATTAAATGTCAAACATGAAGATTCCTGTATTTAATTAGCCTATATGTTTAAATGAAACTGTAGAGTCTCATAATTGTTCATGTGTGGCTTTTGTTTTTACAGACACCTGTGTTTTAACAGGGGTTAAAGAAGTTTATCAACCTATATCACATGATCAAACACCATCTGCTGTTAGGACTCTCAATAGATGGCGCCATTGTCTGACATGCCAGCACAGTATTGCTAATGTAGGAGTGATCCAGAAAACAGAGCAACACTAAATGTATGTTAAATACAGATTTGTTTGGAGAAACTTTAAAGTAGACTGTTATGTAAGTTGTTTGGAGAGTTTAAAATAAAAGTAAACAGTTTAAAGTAAATGCATCTTAAATGACAATTTCAGCTGCAATATGTTAATGGTTAGTACTGATTATATATATTCCTGAGACACTATTTTATTTCATCAGGTTGCTGCCACACTCTGGAAATCCTCTCGATGACATCTTCTGATGGGGCCTTAAATGTGCTTGAATGTAAATCAATATTTAAAATGCCGCAAAATGTTCTTGTTAATGTGTTTACTGCAAGAGAGACACTGACGGTCTTAAGTACCTGCAAGAATATTTGGGCCCATTTTGTAAGTTCCTCTAAGAAGAGGTTCTCCAGAGGGTTTCACAAGTCTATCAGCAGTTTGATGCGCAAAAAAAACAACAAAAAGACAACCAAGCTGCACAGAAACTAGATTCAGGATTCAAGTTTATTCGTCACATACACAATTATACAGAGTATAACCAGCAGTGAAATGTAAGTCCCCGGCTCCAGCTCTGTGATCCAAAAATCAATTTAATATGCAGTCCCCGGGTAGGGGACATATCAGGTATTAAACTGATAAGAACAGATACTACACTTGATCTTAGCCAAAAGGCCGAGAAGCGATCTACTTTTTATTTGTCAATATGCACTGTGCATATTGGCACAACACTCTGCAAAATTAAGTTGGCCAGTCAAAGATGAACTGTTTGGCAGAACTTCAACAGTCAAAGCGCTAGAAGAGATGAAACTGGGCAATCAGAGGCCTGATTCATCGCCAGAGCATTAGATGAAACGATGACTGGCTGAAACATCACAGAGATGTGATTGATCATCTACAGGCATGAGTGCGGCATAATTGGATATTAACTGATCCTGTAGTAAACAGATATTCACGTCTGTCAATCGCTCCCTTCAATAGTGCCATATACATTTTTATACCATTTTTCTATCCCTCCATCCAATGTGTATCTTAAACAATGATTATTTATCTGTATATTTACTATCAGCTTTAGGGAAAGTTACATTGGAATATTGTGTTACTCCATAAAAGGTTGTGTTACTTTCTATGGAAAGCTGACCTAAGCTGACAAAAACCCATTAGTTATATTTTTGGCAGCTGTAAAGGCCCTTTCACACTAAAAGTGAAATGAATACGCCTCAAGGTGAATGAAGTGCCTCTGCACCTCACTCCTGATTTCCCACATCATGGGGACAGGAGAGGTGTCCGTGAATACAGTGCCCTCCGCTAATATCACCACCCTTGGTAAATATGAACAAATAAATCTTCATCGTTGACCTTTTTGATCATTCATTCAAAAAAAATCACAAAAAATCTAACCTTTCATTGAGGTTAAACAATTGAAAGTGGGGAGAAAATCTCATTATGAAATAAATGTTTTTCTCCAATGCTCCACAGTTAATGGCAGTAAAATATATCTGAAGAATATTCCCAATCATATTTACATTTTTTAGCACACCAGAATTCTATTCATATTGAATAAAAAGGTGCCGTTAATTGTGGCCAATGTGTATTAGAGAAAAACATTTATTTCATAATGATATTTCCCCCATTTTAAATTCTTATTATCCAATGAAAGGTTAGATTTTTGTGATTTCTTTTAAATAAAAGATCAAAGAATTAACAATGCAGATCATATTTACCAAGAGTGCTGATATTTTTGTCCATGACTGTATTTCACAATGATATCCCCCCACCACCACCACTTTCAGTTGTTTTACTTCAGTGATGGGTTAGAATTTAGTGAATTTTTTTAAATGAAAGTTAACAAAGCAGATTTATTTCCACAGCTTTGCTCATTAGTGGAGGGCACTGTACATGGGAAAACAAAGTATCTTGCATTTCTTATTTGAAAAAGTAACTCAGATATCTTATTATAAATTTAAAAGTAATGTGTTACTTTACTAGTTACTTATAAAAAAGTAATCTGATTATGCAACTAGTGTTACTTGTAATGCATTATGCCCTCTTACACTGTTTACTATAATACTAATCCTTGTAGCATGTTTATGTATGCATTTAGCAGATGCTTTCCCATATGACTTACAAAAGAGGAACAAAAGCAATTCTTCAAGGAGCCAACAATATAATGGCTTTATATGACTTGATACAGGCTAGTAGTGTCCAAATAGTTATTGTAGTAGTGATGTTTAGTGTTGTTATTCATTAACAGGATTCAGACTATAACCATTAACAGTTAATTCAATTCATTAAGATGCCTTGATCACCCAAATACTAAAATATATGTGCAATAGCCTATACCAGGGTTCCTCAAATCTGGCCCACGAGATCCTCTTTCCTGCAGAGTTTAGCTCTAACCCTAATCAAACACACCTGAGCATGCCAATCAATGTCTTCAGGATCATTAGAAAATCACAGATAGGTGAGTTTGATCAGGGTTGGAGCTAAACCTGCAGCGCATTGGACCTCCAGGGCAAGATTTGAGGAAGCCTGGCCTATACGATAAATAGATTTTGTTAATTTGGCAATTTGGAAGCTAAAAGAAAAGAGGAAGTCAATTAGAGCTCTAGCAAAAACAAAGGGCATGGAGAAATTAAGAGTTTGGAAACCACCAGCGACACCAACAACCAACAACGACCTGATCGGCTGAGAAAACAACAGTAGTTGATTACAGACAAATCATAAAAAATATGGAGAAAAAAAGGGAACTGCAATGATCCCAAGCATACAGCCTCATCTGTAAAGCATGGTGGAGGTGGTGTCATGGCACGGGCATGCATGGCTGCCTCTGGAACAGGCCCTCTCAACTTTACTGATGACTTAATGTATGATGACAGTAGCAGAATGAATTTGGAAGGGTATGAAACCATCTTGCCTACCAATATTCAAGAAAATGCCACCAGATTCATTTGGAAGTGCTTCATATTGCATCAGGACAATGACCCAAAACACCCTGCTAGTTCAGTCAAGGTATTTATAAGAGCAAAGAAATGGAAAGTCTTAGATTGCCCAAGTCAATCTCCAGATTTAAATCCGATTGAACATGAATTTCACCAGCTGAAGAGGAGAGTAAAGGCAGAAACTCCCCAAAACAAGCAACAATTGGAATTGGCTGCATTAAAGGCTGGGAAAAGTATTTCAAAGAATAAGACCAAGAGTCTGGTGATGTCTCTGGGTCACAGACTCACTGCTGTGATTGTGCGCAAGGGATCTACAACTAAATAATAGCTTTTAATCTTTTATATCTGCCTTATGTTCAACTGTCCCAATACTTATGCTCACATCAATGAGTGGGATGAACTCTAAAAGTGCTGTTCTTTTTATTTGGTAAAACATATATGTGTTGAAACGGCTAATAATAAAATGTGACATTCTGTAGTTTTGTCTCATATTCATCTTTTAATCATATTTGTAAATGTATTGACTCCACAGCCAACAGAGCTATTTTGTCTTTACTGTTCCAATACTTTTGGAGGGCACTGTATCTACACACACACACAAACACACCCACATTATCCTAAATAAAATTGACAAATAAAATACATTTTACATTTACATTGAAAAGATATTTAAAATGGAAATGAGGAAATATAAGTAAAAATTTAAAGTTGAGGCACTCATGGAAATGAACGGGGTGAGTGTGAAGGGCACTTAAAAGTTTATGATCTAATAAAACTTAAATTATTTTAAAAGTTTTGCTTTTTTGAGCTTTAGGCATTTTAAATACACCTATTATTGTAGTGTTTCTGTAAAAGATTCTACACAGAAAAGGTAAGTAATAATAATAAGAGGTTAATGAATTTGTTTCACACTATAAATTCATGTAAATATATATATATATATATATATATATGGGGCGGACTTACCCATTAGGCAAAGGTAGGCAACTGCCTTGGGCCCCCAAAAGCCAAGGGCCCCCTAAAATACTTTTCATATACGAGATGCGCATTAAGCGCGGACATGCGAACGGTTGCTGTTTACACGACAACCGCCTGTGTGTCTGAGTTGAACGTGCTTCTTGTATATCATACTTGTAGCAAATGAAGCTGACTGCCGCACGTTTCAGTCACTATTTCATATTCATCCCGTTGTTTGACAACAGAAACAGAAAAATATACCAATGAAAAGTTTTATTGAGAATTTAACTGCATCAAAATACAGTATGTGGCACAGAGAGGCAAACAAATGTAATAATAAATAATAAATGTACATTTTGCATTTTCAGAAGAAGTGAGCTGACCTGTCCATCTCCTAATGGCAGAGAATGAATGTGCATTTTCAATAATCCAGTCTGCAGTTTTTGAAAATCCACCCACTTAAATCCGTTTTAAATAATATAATAATTTATACTTCTGACTCATCCCTTTTCTTTAAAAAAAAAAAGTGGTTTAAATGTTCAATTGTGAGGTTTATCATTTTATTGATTTTTTTGTTAAAACTTGTGTCTCAATGGTAAATCAATTGCTGTTTTGTGGTCTACAACATGAAAAAATAAAAGTGTCTGCTAAATTAATAAATGTAAATGTAAATGAAAGAATGCCTTTATAACATGTACATAACACATGTAGAAACATTGGACACAACTATGGGGCACCATTGTGCAGCGACAAAAAAGAAACCTCAAGGTTGATCTAGATAAATCAGGTCAGGTCAAGTCACCTTTATTTATATAGCGCTTTTAACAATGCATATTGTGTCAAAGCAACTGCACAATATCAAAATAGAAAAATAGTGTGTTAATAATGTAAAATGACAAGATTAAACACTCAATTTTCAGTTAAAGGCATTTCATTATTGAATTCAGTGATGTCATCATCCAGCTCAGTTCAGTTTAAATAATATCTGTGCAATCAGGTCGACGATATCACTGGAAATGAAGTGTGCCCAACTGAGCAAGCCAGAGGCGACAGCGGCAAGGAACCAAAACTCCATCGGTGACAGAATGGAGAAAAACCCTTGGGAGAAACCAGGCTCAGTCGGGGGGCCAGTTCTCCTCTGGCCAAACGAACCAGCAGTTCAATTCCAACTGCAGCAAAGTCAGATTGTAAGGGCTCAACTGGTTCCAGTGGTCTTTTCCCAATGGCTGTCTAAGTGGTGGGGTCCTCACTGAGGAAATGTGTGCAAATGTATAGAGCCCCAATTCCTATATTTGCCTGGGGCCCCCAATTCACTAAATGTGCCCCTGTTTATAAATATATATATATATATATATATATATATAAATGTAAAAATACGCTTTTGTAGGCTATAGCCATGTACATAATGTTTACATGAATTTACTAACCTCTTATTAATTACCTTTTCTGTGTAGAATCTTTTACAGACTATATAGGCTACGCCCTTAAACATGGTGTTACAGCAAAGCACGAGAAGATATAAAGATACACCAGGACCTCAAACAATAAACAATGTAGCCTATGCTTTCTGTGATATTATATAATACACAAGTCTACTACAGCGTGCAACTGTTGCAAAAATAGAGAGCGTGTTTCTTTTTTGACCGCGCGGAGGAGCAGCTGCACCGCCTGCACGAGCCAGTCCAACAACACGCCGCGAAACACACACACGCTCCTCTCTCCATCCTCTCTCTCTCTTTCTCTATCGCACACACACACACACACCCACACTCTCCCGTATAAACGGCATCTGCCTGTACACAGTCTGTAGCATTCTCGCCTCCCTCTCCTCTCTCATGTGCGCGCGCTGTCATTAACGCACGCCAGACGCGCTCGAGCTCACGGTTCGGTTCGGACATGATACCGGCGCGCACCCGGAGATGAGGCTCAGAAATGGCACCTTCCTAACAGTCTCACTATTCGGGTTATGTGGGCTTATATCGTTATCCTGGTACACCGCATTCAGCAATTCCAAAGGTAAGAGCCCGTGTTTACGCCTTCGCTCTCTGTCTGAGCGGAACGCATCATGCGTGGAAACCAAATGCTTCTCTTGCATTCTGTCATGCATTCAAATGCGGCACTGAAGCTGCAGATCACCGAACAGCTGTTCAATGCAACGCTGCTGCTGCTGCTTGGCTTGTCTGTGTTTGTGCACCTTCTGTCTGCAACTGCTCCTCAAACTATCAAAGAGGCCTGTTGATGTTTACTGAAATGCAAAGGCAACACTATATAGTGCATTACAGGTAAATTTAGAAGCATATCTACCCAAATAACCATTTTCTGCTGAGATGCTGCTTTCATTTGGGGTTTGATGTTGTTTTTACATCTGCACTTTCTAAATAAGGAACCTAAACCCCTTTGCTATTTCAACAAATTTGCATTTTCGAACATATTCATCGCTTCCTGGGGTGCTTGAAGGCTCCTGAGAAGTTGCTTGTAACAATCTTCTGATGTTGAACATCTTTGAATGTAGTTGGTATGATGAAGGCATGATGGCATTTGCTTTCTTGCTCGGATGTGGAGGATCCTTCCTGCTTACTTCTTGGTGATTGATATCTCATAAGGTTCTGTAGAAGGCAGCACATAACTTGCAGAAAGAATGTGACATTTGTGAACTATGAGAAATGGGTATGATGTTTGTGTAACGTATTAGCTAAAATTGCTCAGTTGGCCTTTTCCACTTGCTCCCAGTTTTAAATCCTAATTATATCAAGCTCTACATATGCCCATATTTGCTCTCAATCCATATTCATTAATTAAGCCTCATGGATACACCTGTGTGCACATAACACAATGAGCTTTTTTAATACGTGAGTGCAGGTGTGAAAAAAGGACACTTATTTTAGTTTCTCTCTCATCACACCTTTTCATCTTTTCTCTTTCTCTCCCGTCTGACTCTTTAGGCGTAGTCCAGCTGCTCACAAATCAAAGCAGATGTACTCTGGTTAATTGCTATTGCTTTATCAAGTGCAACGCAGCAAAACGTTCTATAGCTGTTTATGAAACATTTCATTTGCGTTTGTTTCACTGGATCTTGCCCTGCCTCTTGTTTTTGCTTTTTGTCTGTAACTTCCTGTTCTCTTGTCATTATGAACAGCCTTTGCTCATCTCATCTAGATGCTAAGTATCGTATTCTGTTCCCACATATTATTCAAGTTTAGACTGTTTCTTGTTATTTACTTCTGTGGAAACCCACACAAAGCTTGTGAGTTTGTCCAATTGTCTTGCTAGAAGAACCTTCATCACCCTGGTTTGTGTGTGTGCATGTCTGATGTAGTCCATAACATGTTGGTCATATTTCTACCCTAAACCATTCAACGCCTGAGTCTTTTTATTTCTGAATGGGCTCATCACAAATGGTGACCTCTAAGGTTTTCATTTGCAATAGACACACAGCATTATGTGAACTTCTCTTACATTCTGATGAAACAACTGTCAAGAACATATTTTACCTTTGGAAAAATAGTTAAAAATTTTTTAAATATATTTAAAAATTAAAATGAGCTCTTTAAGGCCTCAACTGCAATGGAAATGCAAAAAAATAAAAATAAATAGTAAATAATAAAAATACTTATTGTAGGATTTTGTTTTGAATTTAATTAGTGTTGATTTTATATATATATATATATAATTTTTTTTTTTTTTTTTGTAAGGTGGAATAACTAAGAAATTTTCATGGGCAAGATGAAACACACACATAGAGAGAGACATTTACAGAACATTAAGACATCCACAACCGAACTAGAACATAAAATATACATTTTCGTTCAGTTCACCTTTTATTTTTTTTATTTTTTTTTATTATTATTATTGGTGCACACAGACAGAGTAAGGGCACATTGTGTATGTATTTTATTAACAGAAGAGTTGTAAGCTTATTGTCAGACAGACTCTTTGTGGTGATGGATTGCCGGAGCTGGAAGAATTAAAACACAAACATCTAGTACCTGTCCAGACATGCCTGTTCAACACACTCTGACACAGGCAGATCAAGAGAGGCATAATTTACCCTTTATAATTACATGCCTTTGTAGTAGAAATCTTGTGACCTCACACCATTTTCCAAGCCTCACAAAAGGAGATAGTTGACCCAGAAATGAAAATCATCATTTATTTGTTATTATAAAAGTCAACTGTGAACATTCTGCTAAATAACACTTTTTTTGTTGTTGTTGTTCAGTGGAGGAAAGAAAGCCATACATGTTTGGAGTACATGAAGTGATAAAAGAGTTCTGATTATTCAGTGAACTATCCCTTTAAGCCTGGAGTGTTTAGGAAGAGGTTCAGTTGACTACTAGTGAGAGAGATCTGTACGGTCGGTCCAGGTGAAAGCTCTTCCAGAGAGATGGAGAGAAAGCCCTTATTATCTGCATCCTGAAAGAGATAAAGATCTGGCTTAACCTCTTGATCCTTCCCATTTACTTCTTGTTTGGTCTCTTTTCTTTTTCCTGGTTGCTCACTAGAGGAGTGAAGCCCAGCAGGTATCACATTGCTTTTCATTCCAGCTTAAGCTGATGTGATATCTCAGTGATACTCCCCAGTTACCCAGAATCCTCCCAGCAGAGATGAGGCAAGGAATCTGAGCAACCCTGTATTGATTTAGTCTTTTGGGGAAGAAACTAGAAGAGTAAATAGAGACATTGTAGGTCTTGGAAGAATTGGCGTAATTTACCAGTTTGTCCAAGGCTTACTGAAATTCTAGTTTCTCTGCCAGTGTTTCTACAAATACAGATTGTCTCAAACTCTGATAAGAGATGCAGTTTTCAGTTTTATTGCTGTATTAGTCTTTTTTTCTTTCTTTTTTTAGTTCTTATACTCGATTGAACTGAAACCATATAGAGATACAGTGGTTATTGCAAAAGTAAGCAAAAATGTCATTCAAATCAAACATAAAATGACAAGGCATGCTAAATTTAGTTACATATTTGTCAGAAATTGTTTTGTAAGCACACACTCAACTGTTGACAAGCTTACATAAACGGCAACATCATACTGTAACTATACACGTTCCTTTTAGTGTACTGTCATATTAACACGTACATTAACCAAACATTTGCACCTGCATTTGCACTCTTGTATAAAATACTCTTCAGGCCTTAAATGTCTCATGGTTTTTGAGGTTTAGTTCCGCACGCCCTTCCTGAGGCAAGTCTAATTTGGTAAAAATCACATCTCATTTGGTTTGTCTCTCCCACCTTCAGTATTTAAATAGGGCCCTATGATTTCGAAGATCACAGAATAGCGATATCCAGTCATAAAAAAGCACCATGTGACAAAATTTTGGATAAATCAAAAGTAGGGCTGTTCAATTGCTCAGATTGTGATATGAACAAGTGGCAATGAATTATAGTGCAAATAGACTGGTATTTAAATATGAAGTCTACATGTTGTGCAAGTTTCTGTGTGAATGAATGCCGCAGTTTGATCTTCTACACAGACTGAAGCACTGGTGGTGTGTCTCCGTATATGAGGACATGAACACGTAAACTTCATCTTGTTCTGCTCTGAGAGTCACTTCACCAGCATTTCACCGTCTAATTTAATTCAAAACTGTCGTCAGATACCCAGAAACTCAAAGGTCTTCATTATAACCTACATTTTTTATTAAATCATAATGCAATCAAAAATCAAAACAGAAAACTGAATTTGGGAAATATTAAAACTGATTTCATAGGGCCCCAATTTCAACCAGCCATATCTCACAGGAGTCATTATTTCCGTCGAGGAGAGGCATGGATTGCACACTTCATCAACTCAAGGCAAAAGAAAAGCTTAGTGTTAAAGGAAATGCCATTCAAGGAGGTGTTTCGTCTAATGTTAAGGTGGTTAATTTATCTGTTTGTCTCAAAGCTCGTCTCGGCATGATTGTGTGCTGGCGTGAGTTTTCACTCATGTTAATTTGTTATGTAATATTGTGTAATATCCTCTGGGTGCTGCTCTGTTATCCATGTGCATCTGTCCAGCCAAAAAAGGATGAACTTGACTGAGAGACGGTGTTTTGATGAAAGCCGTTTGCGTTCCTGGCCAGGATCTGTTCTTCTGCATCTTATCAGTCTGTTTGGGGCATTTCAACACATTAACTACATCTGAGTCAGGATTTATGTTTAAGCGATTGGTCAGGTTGACGAATCATCTAGTTTTCTAATAGCAACCAGCACATGAGTGAGGTTGAGTTGGTGATTTATGCTTTTTTATTATTATTTTCATTAGACTTTACTAGAGATGCATTAGAGACTTCATCCCCTGTAAACATCTCAGATGTTTTGTTTGCATAATGTGTTGTGCTTCAGCATGTTTGGCTATCTTTTGGATTGTCAGCACCCTAAAATCACTATAAATCCTATTTTATATTTATTTATTTATTTTTATTAATTAATTGATTTTTTTCTTGTTTTTTGCACTATACAGATCTTTTTCTCAAATATCAATATGTAGCTAGTGAAGCTTTTGTTAAAATATACAGCATGTAATTTTTTTTTCTTCTAAGAAATAATAATAAAAGCCATGACTGACCGATTGGTGTCATTTTACCACCAAGATGTATTGCATCATGGGTAATGTAGTTTTTCAATAGGACGATTCTTTGAAAAATAGGTTGAATGGCTTTAACAAAATCATAAACGATTGATTGACAAGTAATCATAAAAAATCAATTCTCCAATGGAGAAAATGAATGTGATTGTTAATTCTGGAACTTAGCTGTCGCACTGTTTGCAAGTATGACTTCATTACAACATTTATTATTGAGTATTGGTTTTATTTCATTTTTCCTATTTATTCAAAAATGATTGATTCTCAAATATGTTTAAGTGAATATATTTTGTCATTTAAACCCATTTTATAATGGTATCTTAGTTTATCTATATACGTTTTAAAGGGCTAAAAGCGCCGCCTTGTTTAATTCAGAGAATCGGAGCTGTCATTCATCCACTTCTCTGTACTTTCTTCATAGAGTAAGAAGTACATTTTATAGCTACCTATACATGAATAAAACACATCATCAATTTATATTTGAAAGGTTTATTATTGCCGCTTCTATAGAAAATAGACAAACACTGAAAGTTCTGATCACCCTGGTGTGATTGTTTGCTTCAAAGGGTTAAAAATGCATCCTGGTATCCTGGCATTTGACTAGTAAAATTGGAAAATGTCATTTTGTAGATCCCTAAGTGTTGAAGGGGTACTTGCCAGACATTTGGCATCTGCTGTCATACTACTGCTTAGATGCCAAATAAATAAAAAAATCTTAGTGCTAATAGTTGCTCCTTGTAACAAAATTCTAAGAAAATTCTTAGAAATGTGGGTGTTTCCTTTTAAAATTAGAAAAAAGTAATTCAGAAAGCATCTTAACCCTTAAAAGAGGTCTTAAGGTCCAAAATAGTTAGGAGTACGGACGAGGACTTTTAAGGGGCTTAAGAGTTTCTTTAGCAGCGGAGAAAATGGACAAAACATGAAGAGGGGGAAGAAATGTGTTGCACACAATGCATGACAGTGAGTTAATAAGACGCTACACATTAGCTCGTGCAGGGATCATGTTTGTGACCGATCTTATTAAAGACATGCTAACATGACACTGCGCTGAAATGCCATGGCGCCAGAAATCACTACATTAACATATTTGGCAACGGGAAAAATGCAACTATGCAGCAGTGATGATTTGGGTCTGTTACAGCACTTATTAGACCATGGCTCTGTTCATTTCCTGTAAAATACGGTAAGTATGACAGTATGGTAAATAAAGAATATATACATATATAGTGTGTGTGTGTGTGTGTGTGAGAGAGAGCGAGTACGGTAAAACAGGAAAAATTACGCCTGTTGCTTAGAGACTTGTGTCATAGTAGCGGCCCCAGACAGGGGCTCCAAGGGCTTAAGACTCTATGCTGTTGCCAGAGTAAGTGTAACAAACAAAATAGCCATGTGACGGTCTGCAAGAGCAGTTTGTTTAAAGGTCTGTTGTCCTTGAAGTAGTTACTTGGTACACTTTTACAGTAATACATTAACACAATAAGTGACCAACAAAGAAAAGATTCTCTTGATTTTAGCAGGGAATGTGTTTTCTTGTCAGAGTTTTATAATTTATGTTAACTAGAGTGCTAAACTTGCTTCATTGTTATGGTGGGTATTGCTTGTGCTCAATCCAGATTTGCTGTGTGTGTGTATATATGTGTTCTGGTGTGAGTCTTGCACCTTTGGAAAGACTTGAATTATTTAGGGCTGGAGTGGCTCTAGAGCACTTGAAACCCTCCCTCAATAGAGGCCCGGCTGAAAAGAGAGCCAGCGCTCAATCCAGCTGACTGAAGCCCATCTAAATATTTAATTCATCCAAGGACACAAATTCTGAAAAGCACTGATCAATTTGCTATGAATGCTAATGAATGTTTAGATTCAATCAGAATGTAGTTCTACCTGACTTCAGACAATTTGGAGCAGCCTCTGGAATATTAAAGAAACATTGTCTCTCTGTGCTACTAGTTCTCTTAAGCTTCACTCCAGTCTTCAGAGTCACATGATCCTTCAGAAATCATTCTAATATGTGGATTGGCTGCTCAGAAAACATTTGTGATTATTATTATTAATTTTGAAAACTGGTTAATATTTGTGTGGAAATTGTGATTCATTTGTTCAAAAGAACAGCATTTATTTCAAACAGAAATCTTTTGTAACGTGTATTTTACTGTGACTTTTGATCAGTTTAATGCATCCTTGCTAAGAGTATTAATTTCTTTCATGAAAAAGTTTCACCCCAACTTTTTGAATAGTAATGTATATTAACACTTATTCTACACAACTGATACATTGATATGATTAAGCCAGCATGGCTAGAACAAGTCAATGCTGATAATGATAAAAATATCTAAATATTGACCAATTATAAATGGCCAGGTCAATATATTTCTATAGCTTTCTCTAGATCAACCTCTGGATTAAATAGAAATACTCAAATATATCTAGCACTAGTGCTCAATCAGTATGATTTCAGTGATACCAATGCGAGATCTAGATAACATAATGTACTGTACATAGCATATAATATCATAAAGCAGCACATACAGTCATCGCCAAAAATATTGGCACCCTTGGTAAATATGACCAAAGAAGGCTGTGAAAATTAATCTGCATTGTTAATTCTTTGATCTTTTATTTAAAAAAAAATCACAAAAATCTAACCTTTCATTGGATAATAAGAATTTAAAATGGGGGGAAATATCATTATGAAATAAATGTTTTCTCTAATACACATTGGCCACAATTAACAGCATTATTCAATACTTTTTGAAACCTCCATTTGTCAGTTTAACAGCTCTAAATCTTCTCCTATAATGCCTGATGAGGTTAGAGACCACCTGACAAGAGATCAGAGACCATTCCTTCATCCAGAATCACTCCAGATCCTTTAGATTCCCAGCTCCATGTTGGTGCTTCTTCTCTTCAGTTCACCTCACTCATCTTCTACAGGGTTCAGGTCAGAGGACTGGAATGGCCAGCAGAAGCTTGGTTTTGTGCTCAGTGACCCATGTTTGTGTTGTTTTTGAGGTTTGTGTTTGGATTATTGTACGGTTGGAAGATCCAAACATGGCCCATTATAAGATTTCTAACAGAGTCAGTCATTTATCAGTGACTCAGAGGACTTCGGAGGATGCCAACGCTCAGACAACATACAGAATTACCAAATTTTGCCATAAGTCAAACATATTAAGGTTCTGCAATATATAAATATATTGTGGAAACTTAAATTCCTGTAGAGCTACTTTGCAACGATTCGTAAAAAGCGCTATACAAATAAACTTGAATTGAATTGAAACTTGAACTTATTGATTTTTTTATCTGTTGGTATTTGATAGAATCCATGATGCCATGTGTCTAAACAAGATGTCCAGGACCTCCAGCAGAAATATAGGCCCACAACATCACAAATACAGCAGTATATTTCATTGTACACATGGGGTAATTTTTATCCCTGTGTTCACCAAACCCATCTTGAGTGTTTGCTGCTAAAAAGCTCATTTTTTTGTTTCATCTGACCATAGAAGCCAGTCCCATTTCAAGCTGCAGTCGTGTCTGATAACTGAATATGCTGGAGTCTGTTTATGCTGGAGAATTTTTCTTGAAACCCTCCCAAACAACATGTGCTGATGTAGGAGATTGATCATTTTTTATTTTAAGGTTTTAAACTCAACCTTTCTCTACAATTCTCCAGCTGTGGTCCTTGTAGAGTCTTTAGCCACTCAAATTCTCCTCCTCACCGTGCATTAGGACGATATAGACAGACGTTCTCTTCCAGGCAGATTCATAACATTTTCTGTTGATTGGAAATTCTTAATTATTGCCCCGATGGTAGAAATGGGAATTTTCACCAGGACTTGAAAAGGAAAAAAAAAGGTCAATCAGTTCACTCCGAGCAGAATCGATATTTAAACGTTTCTGTTCCTGCGTTCCTCTGTATTATAACCGTTCTGAAAATGGTTTGAGTAGAAAAAATAACGTTATTTTTTTAAATGGTCTTTGCCTATTATAATAATAATAATAATAATAATAATAATAATAATAATAAAGTACAGAGTTGTCTTTACACAAAAAGAAAAAGCAAGGAAAAAGAATCTCAACATGCTGCGCTTAGTCACAGGCAATACAGCATCATCGTTTCTAGATTTGCCTAAATGTAGGCTACAAAAAAAATCTATTAATGCTTTAAAGACATTAAAGTAATTTTTAATGATATTTAAAAATGTTTGCTGCATTGTTAAAAAAAACGCTACTTGTATAAAATTGCGTTTTGAGGAAAAAAAAAAGTTGCGTTGCATATTAGGCTATTACATTCACAAATAATGTAGGCTAAAATGCTGGTAAATCAAAATGTTTACAAACATTATAAACACAGTTATTAGTTTTTTCGTTTTCGTTCCTTGAACCGGTTCAGAGCCCTGAGTTTTCACTGCTTTAGCTGTTTTCTTAAAGCCAAATCACTAATTTGTGAAGCTCAATTATCTTTTGCTGCACATCAGTATATATTCTTTGGTTTTTCTCATTGTGATGGATGATTAAGGGAATTTGGGCCTTGTTTTCCCTCCTATTTATATTTCTGTGAAACAGGAAGTCATGGCTGGATAATTTCATGTTCATAATCACCCTGGAGTGCTCAAAATTGTGAATATGAATGGGAATATACTTCAGAGATATTTTACTCATAAGAATTTCTAAGGGTGCCAATAATTATGTCCAATGTGTATTTGAGAAAACATTTATTTCATAATGATGTTCCCCCCCAATTTAAATTCGTATTATCCAATGAAAGGTTAGATTTTTGTGAATCTTTTAAATAAAAGATCAATAGGATTAACAATGCAGGGGAAGTTGTGGCCTAATGGTTAGAGAGTCGGACTTGTAATCCGAAGGTTGCGGGTTCGAGTCTCCGGCTGGCAGGGATTGTGGGTGGGGGGAGTGAATGTCCAGCGCTCTCTCCACCCTCAATACCACGACTGAGGTGCCCTTGAGCAAGGCACCGAACCCCTAACTTGCAGCATAAAATGGCTGCCCACTGCTCCGGGTGTATGTTCACGGTGTGTGTGTGTTCACTGCTGTGTGTGTGCACGTTGGATGGGTTAAATGCAGAGCACGAATTCAGAGTATGGGTCACCATACTTGGCTGAATGTCACTTCACAATTCACACAATTCACAATTTATTTTCACAGCCGCCTTTGATCATATTGACTAAGGGTGCCGATATTTTTGGCCATGACTGTATACTGGTAATACATACAATTGATTGACTACTGTATTATGAAATACTATAATACGCTATATAACAATACAGACTATAGATGGAGATGCTAAACCTTAGATATTTTAGTGTGTTGAGAGACACTGCTTGTGGTTAGTGTGTTATTTATTTATATTATATATTTTTTATGAAACGGCTCTGTGTAACAGTTTCATTTTGACCTGTTTCAGTCAAAGAGGGGTTTATCCACACTGTATCACACAATCTGTGTTTTGTGATGTCATGATGAGCCGTGCAGTCATATGCACTGTGTGTGTGTGTGCGTGTGTGTGTGTGTGTGTGTATCAGGGGATGTGCCTGTAGGCAGGAACAGTCTTGTCTCTCTTAATTTAGCCCCGGTGATGCAGCTCATGTAGCCCTTTTCTTTCACTCATTATATGATGTGGCACTCTGCCAAAGGCTACATTATGCAAGCCACCCTCCCTCCTGACACCACCCACTTGCAAACTCACACACACACACAGACAGAGTGAGACTGGATTGAGAATGCAGGTTAGCAGGTGGCATCATTTATAATTAATGTGACTGATGTTTTACCTGTGATTTCCATATGGAGAAACGCAAGAGTGTGTGCCCCATGTGTGTTCAACGTTTACTTCTATTTCACTGCGGAGCAAGTTTGTCTTGTGAATGTTTACAAGACATCCACCATCCTGCAACACTGAGAAGGAGTAACCATGCAAAACAAGAAGTCTCCTGTTATTATCCACGCATGCAATGTCACCATTTTGTTATATTTGACATGCAGTATATATGCAATATACTGTACAGTATATTATAAATAAGTGTGAATGTATTTGTTAATGATTGCATGGCTCAATCCTTAAGTGTAAAAAACACCCAAAAAGTAGCATAAAAGCATGACACTGTCTAGATTCCATGTCTTCTGTAGACATGTGATAGCTTTGTGTGAGGAACAGAGAGAAATTTCAAGTGATAGCTCACTAAAAAATGTCATCTGTCATCATTTACTCACCCTCAGGTTGTTACAAACCTGAGTTTCTTTCTTCTGTTGAGCTCAGATGATGAAGAATGTTGGTAACCAAACAGTTGATGGTAGCCTTTGATTCCACAATATGGAAAAAAATGCTATGGAAGTCAATGGGGACCAGAAACTATGTAATTACCCACATTATTCAATATCTTCTTTTGTGTTCAACAGAAAAAATTATATAAAAAACTTTTAACTTTACCCACAGTGATCAGATCATTAAGAGATTAGAGCTGGTGAATCGTTTATTATATATATTATAAATAACATAGCCTGAAGTGAAGTGACATTCAGCCAAGTATGGTGACCCATACTCGGAATTCGTGCTCTGCATTTAACCCATCCAACGTGCACACACACACACAGCAGTGAACACACACACACACACCGTGAACACACACCCGGAGCAGTGGGCAGCCGTTTATGCTGCGGCACCCGGGGAGCAGTTGGGGGTTCGGTGCCTTGCTCAAGGGCACCTCAGTCGTGGTATTGAGGGTGGAGAGAGCGCTGGACATTCACTCCCCCCACCTACAATCCCTGCCGGCCCGAGACTCGAACCTGCAACCTTCGGATTACAAGTCCGACTCTCTAACCATTAGGCCACGACTTCCCCTATACTGTATATGAATTGTCCAAACAAACCGATACACTAGAATTAAAGGGTTCATATGATGTGATTTCTTGTTTTCCTTGTCTTTAGTGTGTTATGAAGCTGTTTGTGCATGTATACGATCTGCAGAGTTACAAAGCTCAAAGTCTCCCACTAAAGGATTTATTCTATCTAAAAGAGAAGGCTGATCCAGACCGGGCTAAAATGCCTCATTAAAACACGCCCCCACATGTCTTCGTCACGATGTGGAAATATTTGCGTAATGCCGACCAAATGTTCACGCAAAGAAAGGCGGCGTGGTTTCAGTAACCGCAGTAGTGTTGATGCAGCCATGATAGGGGGACGCTGTGTGTTTCTATGCGAAAGCAAAAGCACTTTATTTGGTCTTCAGAAAGTACATGCAATTGGGAATCATTGATTAAGATTTGTTTACAACAGAACAGCACAACCTAAATGTTTGAATTTGTGCAACGCATTTTATGGCAAATACATACAAGCATCATCACAGTGTTTGTCACATGACTCTGTTCTCCTCTCGGGCTTGAACTGATGATAAATTATCAACTGTCTTTATATTTACTTTGAAAGCTGAAGCTTGCGATTATGGAAAGGGCCCACAAGCGCTTGTGGTGTTTGGCCAATCACAATGTGCTGGGTCAGCTGGCCAATCAGAGCAGACTGCACTTGTCGGAAGGAGGGGCTTTGTAGAAAGCTACGGGTTTAAGAGACGTGGGGCGTAGAGGACCTACAATAATGTACAGTATTTGAAAAATAATGTGTTTTTTTAACATTAAAGCATGTCAACTTTGTTACACAAAATGCACAAAATAATGGTATTTAAAATAGCATCATATGACCCCTTTAATCTTTTTTTCTTAAAGTGTTCATCATTGTTTTGTATGATGAACAAATATTTAAGTTTTTATTTAAACATAGGCTAATGCACATACATTGAGTATGTGTGCTTGATCCGCCAGAACCAATGAGGTTTGTTCTTGCCTGCCCTGTCACACAAGCACAGCTGAACTGCCTTTGAAAAGATTTTATTTCACATTAAATATGGTCAGTTTGGTTGCACTGACTTTCAGTGGATGGACAAAAAGGATGAAAGAATATTTAAAATATCCTCATTTGTGTTCTGAAAAATTAATGACATGAGGGTGCTTTTTTCTCACTTTAACAGCTGTGATTATACTGTAATGTAATTGAATGGAAAAACAGATATTTTTCATCAAATTCTCCTTTTGCTTTCCACTGGGGAAAAAATGACGAGAGTCAGTAACAAAACATTCTTTTTTGTTGTTGTTGAACTAATTCTTATACATTGGAGAAAGAAAGAGGTTTTGTGCTCATTCAGGGACACAGATGAATTGTTCTGGTTATGGGTCAGAGCATTAAGAGGGCAATATGCCAGTGTACTCTGGATGTGCAAAATCACCCTCTCTCTCATATTCAAACACGCTCATACCCTGAAGAGAGCAATGATGGAGAGAATTCAGACAGGACGTGACAGCCCGTTACTGACATACTGAAGGCATTTACTCTTTGCACTCAGCAGAATAGTTTTTGGTTAGAGTCTTACTATATTAATTATAATATCTGATGTAAAACAATAGAAGTCTATGGTGTGTGATTAGCTGGACAAACGTGTGTGTGTGTGTGTGTGGTCCTCTCAATCATTAGTTAGTTATCAGGAGAATAGCATGTGACTAGAAGAGACCATGTGGGCATTGCATGTGATGTCTCGCACCCGTTCAGACGGCAGTGTTAAGCCGTGGTCACGCTAGACTTTGAGCGTGTGAAATGACTTCAGACCCACAGCAATGCAGACCATGCAGCTTTAGGTTTGTGTGTTCTTTGAATCGATCTGTGATGCTTAAATCCTTGATTTACAGGCCATAGTTCTGCAAACTAAACTTTGGTACACAGCGTAAGACAAGAGTTGTGTTTCTGAGCAGTGTGTGATTTGTAGCTTCATGCGCTCGCTCTCTTTGATTGATTACTTTATGCATACTAGTAAAGTGTAACTTTATGCAACGAGTCAATGACATGAGACTATTTTTTGTTTGTTTGTTCTATCAATTAGTGGGTCAAAAATACACTACTATTCAAAAGATTGGGGTCAGTAAGTTTTTTTTTTTTTTTTTTTTCTTAAAACTAATTATTTTATTCAGTAAGGACTCGGTAAGGAAAAATAGAATTTGAAATAGAAATTGTAATACATTGACATTTGTATTTATAATTTCTATTTCAAATTCTTAAAAAAACAACTTTTTATTCATCAAAGGATCGTGAGAAAATCTATCATAGTCTACACAAAAGTAAAGCATCACAAACTCAATCATGTGACATTGAAGAATGGAGTAATGATGCTGGAAATTTGCCATCATAGTAATACATTACATTTTAAAACATATTCAAATAGAAATCAGCTATTTTGAATTGTAATAATATTGCTGTTTTGACTCTAATTTTGATCGAATAAGAACAGCCTTGGTGAGCATAAGAGATTTCTGTACGTATAAAATGCGATTCATAACCACTATTATTTGCATGTCTTCTATGAGTTTTAAATTTCTGAATTAAAGTTAATTGAAGTAGTTTAAATTTCACGTTGCAAAAGGTCATGAGGTGTGACTCCCCAAAAACTTATTTGAATTTATATATTATTTATTATATGCAATTATATTATAATACTGTTTTTAGAAAAAAAAAAATATTTATTTTTAAAAACATTTGATAATGATTAAGATGTTTACTTTTTTTTTTTGTACTTACACCACTTTTTAGCCCGAAAATGTAAACTTTTTTTCAAAACTGCCATTTTTTTTTTTTTGTACAACTAGCAAGAATAAAGTGTATATTTCAGTACATTTAACCTATCTGCTGCTCTTCCTCGGTCTCCTCTAAATCTTCAATTTTGTCAGTATTCCTATACTTTTCTCCTCTAGTTTTGTGTCCTGTACTCTATCAATTCCCGTTTGTGTGACCTCTGTGAACGGTCTATACATTGCCGTTTCATGAAGAGATGATTTCTGTACTTCTTGTGTCTTCAAAAAACCATTTATCATCTCGCCATTTTCTTTAGAGATGTGATATTGCCGGTTTGTGCTGTGAAGCCTGTGTTCAGGATTCTGCCCTTGTGCACTGTTTGCGTGGAGGTGACTGTCTGATTCAACCTAGAGTTTAACCTCTCGTGGAGGCCATTGTGCTTACTCGTGAATGTTTCTTTTATCCCTATCTGTCATCCTTCTATCTCATTTGTTTGCTTGCTTTTCATGCTTGAGGTCTGTCAGAAGAGGTCATGTTTACCCAGAGCGCACTAAAGCCAGGAAGGACAGATTTTCCCATAAGGCATTGCTCCCACGACCCTTTCAGAGTTCACTCTCAATTGCTCTGTCATACCCCATTAGAGCCCCAGACCTTTGATACGGGCCCTGACACCCACACAACCCTGCGCTGAAACTGAGAAATACACTCGCCCGTGGAAACAGGAATGCTCTTACTGATCCGTTCCTTCAGACGTGAGGAAGGAGACTGCTGAACATTGCTGAAGTTCAGTGTAAATGCTTGTTCACATTAGGAATAACAACTATAACGATAACTTTATTAGCGTCCAGACCATAACGTTCTGTTTATTAAAAGCATGCGCTGCAGTTTTGTCATCTGCTACTTTAAAGTCAGATGTATTCTGATTGGCTGGTTTTTATCAGCTGGAAAAAATAGTCTAGTTTCTCTGTGTAGTTATCATTATCGTAATTGTTGTGGGTTTCTGACTATGATTCATAATTATTTTCACAAGGATATCTTTAATCCCTGGGGAAAACTGTCCTCTGTCCATTTCCATTCATCTCAATGACAGTTGTTCTGCTAGTACAGGTCCCCTGAAGTATGAAACCTGCTTGCTGTCATCATTGCTCCTGAAAAACAAAAAATCGTATAGAGAGGAGCCCTGAGGACCCTCATGACTGTGTGTCAAGGTCAATAAGTCTCTTAAAATATCAGATCATTGACCAAGGCAAGGTTAGTTCTGGTTGTAAAATGTCATGTGGAGTGACTTCTAATGATATGAATTAATAATTTGTTATTTGCAAAATAGTGGGTCATAAAGTGTCATTTAATGTAAACTTTTTTTTTAAAGAATTTTTCCCCCAAAAAATATGAAACCACTGTGAATTTTATTTAGGCCCATGTGAAACCAACATAAATACAAAGAGCACATTTCTAAGAAAATTGTACTTTTTAAATATGATTTTTGTCATGCATCCTAAAATAATTAATACATATAATTTTTCAAATGATTGTTTAAAAATGTCTCCCATCAACAGACCAATAGGCCTATTTGTCCTCATGTGCTTTTATAGATTTCATTGGTCATTTCATAACTGCAAATCCGGATCAATAGAGCTGATTAGCATTTGCCACAGCTCACTGACCTGTATCAGTGTTTGTCCTAGTTTATGATGAGCAGGCTCCAAATTAACACTTGCCAAGGGCGTTTACATAGTTTGTGGTGTGGCTGCTGTCAGACTAAAAAGAGCTGGCCACTTCATCTTTAAGCAAAAGTTTCTTCGCTAAATACTGTGGCATGTTTACAAAACAAAATATGCAGTCAAATGCTCTGAACAAACATATAACACATATAATATAAAGCTATTCATTGATGTCTGTAGAGACAGTCAGACTGCCAAATGTATTTTGCCCAAGCAAGACATTTATGGAGCTTGGTTAAATAAATGCTTTGTTTATAAAAAGGATGACATTTTGTTCTATGAAACTTGCAAGATGCTTTAATGATACAAAGACCTCTTAAATGTCAAAAGATCATTGAAAATTGGATTTCTCATGTCATGATGCCTTAAATAAATCCCTAAATAATCCCATTGCCTTAGGGACAAACACATATTTGTAAGTAATGACCAGTAAGAATTTTGTGGCCGGTAGCCTGCCATTTTCTAATTTTACTACACCCACCATGTGCAGTTGTGGAATTAAAGTAATGACTAATTTTAGTGATTTAATAATTGTATGTGAGAGGAGGCATTGCCATCTTTGCAGAGATGCTTGGATGAGATGCTGGTGGAAGAAATTATATGATGAAACACAGTAGTGAAGATGCAATTAAAAACCACTTGACATTTTAAGTCATAAAATTGATAATTTTCTTAAACGGTATGGAAAGTTTTTATGAAGCTAACATGAATAAATTCATTTAATTATCATGGACACTCTTAAATATCATTGACCCATATAATGTGGATAAACTGTTAGATTTCACAAGATTTATGCAGAATAATAACGTGTCATAGTAAATGACAATAGCTTACAGTGTCATTAATTTTTGGATAAACTATTACTTCAGTAACATATCAGTTTTTGATACATTTCAGAATTTATATAATGCAGGCAGAACAATTCCATCCTGTAATTTCTGAAATATCATTACTCTTATATTTCTGGTTTTTATTCAGATTATTTTCACTGTATTCTAGCTGGTGTTTTACACCGTTTAAGGGCTGATCAGTAAGACTTTACTATGGTTTTGTCGTACACCGTTCACCCGACCGCTTGGCCATTGTGCTTGTTCATTCTCGCCAGCCATCTGCCAGCATAGCGCGTCCCGTGCTGACAGTTCAGTGGGCACAGATCCATCTGAGGGTAGGAGGGACCTGCCTGATTCACTGATGTGAGCTCAAATGTATTTTAAATTAATTCTAGGCTGCTCGCCCGCACACTAAGTATGCCACGTACAGTAACAAACATGTGCACAAACGTACTCAATGACAATGTGTTCTGTCTCCACCTTGTAGTCAAATACACAGCCAAACTGAAACACAAATTTGCACCTCTTGATGAAAAAGGCTTGAGCAGACAGAAGGTGGTGGCTGTGGTTTCACACTCTGTGATGGAAGTTTGGCAGTTAATACAGTATATAACGTTGTCAGCTTAAACAACTTTTTGTTAATGCTAAATGCCATGTGAACATGATTTCTCAATAGATGATTTCTCTCTTCCGGTTCCATCATCCTGAAGTCAGTTGATATTTTCAATAGGTCAAAATATCCACAAAATATAAATATCCACAGGACTCTTGAGTCACAGACAAGTCCACCAAAGAAGCCACAAAACTCTCCGTAAGTGAAAATCAGGGCTAAAATCGTGGCATAAGGAGACATGCAATACGTGCAGTGTTGAGGGGGCTTCAGAAACGTGGCCGGAAACACTGACCTACTGTATATGCATAAAAAAACCAGTGTACATATTTTTTGCAATAATCAAATAATCCAGTGAGAAAATCCTGCTGGCTTTTTGCCGATTTGAATCAGGGTAGGGTCAAAATGTAACTTTTTCCATTTAAGGGGCAATATTTGCACCCTGGTATTGATTTCCAGGGCCATTTTTACATTTGTAAAGGACGATTTTTGTGATTACCTTTTTAATTTGATCTGTGTTGACTTTAATGTCAAATTCCTACATTTAACCAAATACTTCAATCCATCAGAATACTTTAAACCAGGGGTGTCAAACTCAGTTCCTGGAGGGCCACAGCCCTACAGAGTTTTGTTCCAACCCTCCTCCAACACACAAACCATGTAGTTTTCAAATCAGCCTGAAGGACTTGATTAGCTGGGGCAGGAGCCTGTACCATGATGGTAGATGAACAAATTCAGAGTTACAGGATTAAATTTGAGTTAACAAAACCAAACCACCCCAATCTGGCTTTGTTGGTACCATGATGCTGATCATCAACTTTCTTTGTCAACTCAGGCTTTGATCCTGAGTTTGTGGAGCACGTGCACATGAATGTGAGACATCACTTATGAACAGCCAATCACGAGCCTTGGTTAAAGGATTGAAGAATATGATGAATTTAAATGCATTTACAATTAAAAAAATTACTTGTTCATGAAAGAGGACAAATAAAATAAATGATCTTGCTTTATCAGTGCAGTCACAAGTGAAACTTATGAAGTTAGTTTATATAATTGGAAATATACAGCGATAGAGACTCAAACGTAAGGTCACGTAGTCATTTTTAGAGCATTATCTATTGATTCTAGCTTATTTATATTACATACGATCTGTATATACCATTCATTTAAAATAAGTGATTCATAATGAAGGAGTGGAAGCCGATCTGACCATATCCTTCCTTGTGATATTAATTGTTTTATTAATATTTCTTGTGTGATTATTAATCAAGTTAGTGATCAGTATTTAACCTACCAGATTGTTGATGATTGATTTAAGAAGTAAAGCCATCTATATTAGTATAGATTGAAAAGTGCAGTGCATGTATTCTTTTTAAGTCTTAAGAGCAAGAGGTGAGAACACGTGTTGTGTATTCTTTCCTAGGGTCACAAGGCCAGGCTAAGGGGTCAGGATGACCTACCATCTACATGAGCTATGAGCAACAGAAAGGACTGTGACTTTTAGGTGTTGAATAACAGATATTAAAATTCCTGTTCTATCCTGTATTTCTATTTTCCAAGATTGATGACTGCATAGTATGTGTCTAACCATACTGATAAGATGCTCGCTGGAAGTAGAAAACCTTGAGATGCAGATAAGGACTTTGTGTGTGTGTGTGTCGGCATCTATTCTCTGTGTCAGATGAGAAGACTGTCTCCTGCCGCCATCAGGATACAAGCTGAGGTGTCGTCTTCTTCCTTTGCTGACGCCTGCAATAATCATTTGAAGATATGCTTGAAGCCTTTTACATCCATCTGTGGAAACTTTCCAAGTTTATCTAGTTTTAGAGCCAATCAGATTCTGCTGACTTATTGACGCAATTAGCATCCTCTGTGGGGTATAATTGCCTGTGTTTATGAATTGTACGCAGAGCAGACGACGAACTCCATGCAAGTGTTAAAGCTGACTTCTGCCTGAAACTGCAAACTATTTCTTCAGTGAATTTCTTCGATTTGAATTTCACCCGACTCCGGGTCTTCATTCTACCACAACACCTGATCCTTTGGGTTTTGACTGTTACCCCAACAATAATACCTGTTAAACTAAAATTGCTTGTGTGTAATGGATTATTAATAATATAAATCATATAAATGTATAAATCCATATAAAATAACTAATTAATAATTAATTAAAGCCAGACATTCTTTTTTAGTACTAGTGACCTTTAATTTGGAGCAAGACAAACTGGGGGAGTGACTTTTTTTTTTTTGTGTCAGACATGTGCCACTTTGCTCACATCTGATTGGTCCAATTTCAGTTTGAGATCTCTAACCCAGAACATAAGCTGCCCCGGAGCAGGTTAGCCGTGGAGTGTAAGTTACTATGGCAATGAACGCAGCTAAAAGCCAAGCCACTTTCATTGTACCTAAAACCCAGGATTGGTGCAAACTAAACTGAAACTTACCTGGCTAGCCAGCTAAACCAGCTTCATGGTACAGGTGTGTTTAATAAGGGTTTCATCTAAACTCTGCAGGGCTCCGGCCCTCTAGTAACTGAGTTTGACACCTCTGCTTTAAACTGTTACCAATAGCAACAATCATTTAAAAATTGTATATTGGGTAAACGTACCTATTAAGCTCACCAAAATCTACATTGAGACATTTTTAGTGCACAAGATATTGGTTTCAGTACAAAAAGTTATGTTAAAATAAAATATTAATCTCGCACACAAAAATATTAAATTTTATTTTAAACGACAAAAGCATTTCAATTAAGATATACATCATTAAATTCAAAAAGTCTGGCTGTGCTTAATGGCTACATTTTTGTACCCTTTAAGCACACCCCTGTTCCCATTAAGCTCACATCATGTTTTATTAAAAAAGTCTTGTTAATTTTAAGGACAATTTTTACAAATGTTTTAAAATATATATTTTTGGAGGTACAAAGTCAATCACAAAAAAGCAGAACACTAAAATCAAGCAACAAGGCATTCAAGTCGATCTGTTATATATTCATAATGAAGTGTCATTAAAACACATTGCAACATCTAGACTAGTCAATGTTCAGCTAAGTAACAAACCAATAAAACATTTAATTCATGGGGATGAACACAGAAACTAGCCTCATTATGCCTCAAATTAGCACCTCGTGATAAAGGCTTGAGCAATAGAAAGTGGTTGCTGTGGTTTTACACTCTGGGACGGAAGTTTGGCAGTTAATCTACTGCTGTCGACTTTGTTACTGCTAAATGTGATGTCAGTAAACATGTTTTCTCTAGAGTTCTATAGGAATGTGCTATAAAACATTGTCTATTATTGCTCTGGATATTGCAATACTGTTTATTAATGTCGATTTAATAGAATACTTTTGTAGTAATGTTTTTGTGCTTAAGGAAACGTCGCGTCATTCTGGACGAACATGTTAGTTCGTGATGTTAGTCTAGTCTAGTGCAAGATATGCAAAAACTCGTTTACAATGGAGTATTAATTTCATTACATTGTATTTGCTCTTATTTTGTGAAACCTTACTGCGTATATGGAATAACCATTTTATAAAAGCAATAAGCCCCATGAAGCTGTGGTTTACAGGGAATTTAGAACAGCTATGGGGGTTGTAGGGGCTTATTGCTTTATTATAATCACTAAAGCTGTGAAATGTATCTGTTAATTACATCTTTTTTTGCATTTCATTCTTTAAGATGAGAGATTTGGGGTACACTCAACAGAACTCCAGCACTGACTCATCTAAACGCCTTCGAATGGCCATTGCCTTCATAAGCTCAACAGAAATGTGTGATTGGTTATAATGCTCAACGCTGCAAAACACAGCATGTAAAAGGCAATCTGATCTGATGCAATGAGCACAGATCTTAACGTAATTCTGCCAATTGACACTTCATGTTCACGTTTGATTTTAATCGCAACAGCCGCAAAAGATTAAATTTAACTGTGCAAGGCAATTTGAATGTATCTTGAATTTGTTACGGCACAAGCGCCCATTAATTTCTACCCTTGAACAAGGGTGATGTTCACTTCTGGGCTACAAAAATACATCATCCCTGTAGCACTGTGTTTATCTTTTTACTTCTTGTTTTTGAGGGTTACAGCAGGACTAGACAGTGGGCTGCATCCATTCATTCTGTAATAGAGTGAATAATGAAGACATTTTTGGAAATGTTTGTTGACATTGTGGTCACTTTTCTTCCATGCAATAAGCACTTACTTTAAATTTTAAAAATCAACTACTACTTTTACAGGAATGATAGTTGTGGAAAACCATGCATCATACACAGTTTTGTGCAAGGAACAAACCAAAATGTCTCTCTTTTCTTGGCACTGGCTGCAGGGATACAGTCAAATTCACCTGGATTATCGGTTCAGTGTGTTTATGCACCTGAAGGTGAATGCACAGCCTTTATAGTCTTTTCTGACTTACCAAGTCATTAACTTTCTCTGCATTTTCACTTTCATTTATCACAATAAACTAGCGTCTCAAGAAGCAGACGAATCAATCGGCAGGAATACCTACTTAACCACCAACTCTTGTTCTCTCTTTCTCCTTTACACTCTACATTTATCTCTCTCCCCCTCTGGTCGAGCTCTATCAGCCTCATCTCTTTCCCTCTTTACCCTGCTCAAGAAACCAACTGATTGGGATTGGTCTCGCTGCTGATTGCGATGGTTTTTCAAATCTTTGTGCATTCGGTGCTCTCTCTCTTCCTGCCACACAGACGGGTCTCGTAATGGGAGCGCTGGGGTTTCCTCTCCAGACCTGAGAATGGGGACAGGGAACATTTAGAATGATTAAGGAAAACCTCAGGGTGGCTTTACATCTCCTTGACCTGCAGCTCAAACGCTGTGACGTCTGCGTGGAGATGGACCTACAGAGGTTAATGGGGTTGTGTGGCGTCCAGCTGTCATGTGAAGGACACTGCTTTCATTGGTCTTTACTGTTCAGAGCTTCTTTCATTTTAGATACCAGATATATTGTTGGATTAGGCTATGCAGCATAATGCTACTGTTCGTTGTTGGAAGCAAAACAGTATCATAAATAATATGGGTAATGACTTTTGTTGTTTGGTTGTTCAGGTGTAATTTTGTGTATGTTGTTGTTGTTGTTAGATTTTTGAACAAATGCTTTCGTGGTAGGAAGTTTCCACCAAATGTGAGGATATCAAATGACTAATTGGTTTTATACCATGGTCTTTCTGAATACTCGATTCTGATTGACTGGCAGATATTTAATGCACAGGTAGTTCCAAGTCAGTTTAATCACCGATCTATATTAATGCGTTCCTTTAATTGATGCACACAAACCCACACACATCACTCGCACATAAACACACACACACACCCAGAGAGAGAGAGAGCGAGGTTGGAGATCACAGATTGTGCAGCACACACACAGAAACTTGTTGTCAATGCTGCCCCGTGACTTTTATTAATAAAACCGCCTCGATACTACATCGCTAAATTATATTCCTCAGCAATGAGTTGGTAAAATTGCTGTTTTTGAGGCAACTAAACACAGCTTCATTGTTTGTAGATGTGCAGACCCAGGTAACGCACACACAACTGTCATCTCTCTTTCTTGATCGATCGATAATTCATTCAAATAATTGTGATCTTACCGCACTATTTGTGTCTGATATGAAGCGGACAGAATGCTAGTAGAGCTAATGAGCTGTAACTGACGAAATAACCATCATTTTTATCCTTCAAGTCAAATATTGTGCTGCAAACATCATTATCGGCTTTAACTTGTCAGTGCTGGCAAATAACAATAGTATAAGCAGGGTAATGCACGATAACGATTAAACGATTTTAATGCACTTCACGGAGGCAAAGCTAGCCGTGCATTATCCCTTACTTAAAGGCTCAATGATACTAGGGTTATATGAGTTTGGATGGAACTCATTAGGAATGTATTCCATTAATGATTCTTTTAGACGTTTTAAGTGTTCTTAGTGTTTTTTAAAAATCAAAATTACATTAAACTCTTCCTTTTTACCTAATTAATAATAAACACATCTCATGAGCCTTATGACAAAAAAAGATAATGCTGATAAATGTGTGATTTCTTTTGCATTACATTAAATGAAAGTCAATATAGGGTCCAAAGCAGTATTGATTGGTTCACACATTGACTTTCATTATACAGACAAAAACAAAACAAGGCTTTTAAAGGTGCTTTCCTCCCAAAATATCAAAAAAATGTATGTTCCACAAAATAAAGAAATTAATACAAGTTTGTAATTATTAGAACTGGCTTAAAAGAGTAATCTGTTTGTGAATCAGACTATAGTTACTGTATTTTTTGTTGTTGTGTGAAACTAACACAATAGAAAGATGTGTTGTCCGTTTACTGTCTTTGTGCTCTTTCGAGGTGCCCTTTCTTTCTCTTTCATTACAATCAATTTAGACTGCAAATACTTAAATACTTTTAAAATACTTTTTTTAAAGGATTTATGATTTTGCTCACAATAAAGGCCCGAATATCCTCTTGTCGAAATTCTTCTTCGCTCTAAGATTTAAAAAAAAATAAAAATTCAAAATGCGGGAGCAATACTATACTGAGGAGTACGTTATTAAATGTGCATGTAAAAAATTTGCATATAAAAAATGTGCATGTCAAAGAAAGCAGAGCACTAGAGAACATCTGTCTGTTATGTAATTGGCGTAACGTTTTCTGGAAAGTATGCTTATTAACTGTTTAAAACCACCAAAACAAACTAAAATGTACTTTCTGTTCTGGCCAGACTTGTTTGAAATGATGTTGCATTAATTTCTTTGTTGATTTCTCTTGCTGTGGCCTAAATTCTAATCTTGCATGAATCGCATTGGACATGGTGGGAGCTATTGTAAGCCTTTTTAAGAGAAATCTCTTTCTACTTGCAGATTAGCATCTCTTTCCTATTTGGCTCAATTTAGTGACTTTGTACATATGAGATCTGATTGGTTGCTTGTTGATAAGCATCTCTGCGTCCTTCAAAATGATTCGTTGTCCTCCAGGTGTATCGCTTTCATCATAGAAACAAAGACGCCCCTGTCTCAGTCTGTCCTTGAAAACGCTCTATTGGCCAGTCAAGGAATCTCAGTTCACTTTCACTCATGGGAGGCACTTTACTTTCTCTTTACTGAGATGCAGCATAGAAATGACCAATTAAACCAATTAGGACCACAACACCAGTCATAAGGGTCCATTTTTTTTTTTTTTTATTGAGATTTATACATCATCTGAAAGTTGAATAAATAGGCTTTCCGTTGATGTATGGTTTGTTATGATAGGACAATATTTGGCTACAACTATTTGAAAATCTGGATTCTGAGGGTGCAAAAAAATCTAAATATTGAGAAAATCTCCTTTAAAGATGTGCAAATGAAGTTCTTAGCAATGCATATTACTAATCAGAAATTAGGTTTTGATATATTTACGGTAGGAAATTTACTAAATATGTTCATGGAACATGATCTTTACTTAATATCCTAATGATTTTTGGCATAAAAGAAAAATTTATCATTTTGACCCATACAATGTATTTTTGGCTATTGCTACAAATATACCTGTGCTACTTATAAGTAAAGTAAAGTCGTGACGTATTGTCAAGTATGGTGACCCATACTCGAAATTGGTGCTCTGCGTTTAACCCATCCAAGTGCACACACACAGCAGTGAGTAGTGAACAAATGCACACACACACACACACACACCGTGAACACACACCCGGAGCAGTGGGCAGCCATGCTGCGGCGCCCGGGGAGCAGTTGGGGGTTCGGTGCCTTGCTCAAGGGCACCTCAGTCCTGGTATTGAGGGTGGAGAGAGCGCTGGACATTCACTCCCCCCACCTACAATCCCTGCCGGCCGGGGACTCGAACCCGCAACCTTTCGATTACGAGTCCGACTCTCTAACCATTAGGCCACGACTTCCCACATTATGACTGCTTTTGTGCTCCAGGGTCACATATAATAATTGAATAAATGAGTATGGAGACAAATTGTGCAAAAGATGTTTTGATTTATTGTTGCAGTCATTAAGTTGTATTACTGAATTATCATTATCTGTTAGAATTCTTTGTTTCTTTGTTAAAATAGAATATACTTTTTTCTTATACATATTGTCTCATTTGAAGACCTTTGAGTTACGCAGCAAGTTTTAAAAGACGAAAGAATTTTAGCTGAAAATATGAATGGAAACAATTACCTACTTTGATTAATAGTGATTAATAACAGTATTTTAAAAGTTGTTGTAGTTTAGATGTGAATATAGCAGTACCAACTAAAGGAAGAACAAGTGTATTCGCTTTGATTTTTAAATTTATTTTCAGTTTGTGTTTTCAGCCCAGTGTTGTCCTGGATTTCACTTTTGACCAAAAACAAAACTTTAGTGCATGACTGCAGAGAACTGTTGGAGAACACTATTCTTTCATGCCTCCACATTTCTGCAGGTGAATATCAGTGCGATTGATGGGTTTAGGGTTTGTTGAGTGACGTTCAGCTCAGGTTAAATGTTTACTTTTCCTTGAACGGACCCTCAGTGAACACACAGACCCTCACTGTAAGTACAAGTCACCTTACAGTATACAAACGTTACACAGGCATCAGAGTACATGGGCCTTTACAAGCACAAACATAATTCATATTTTATTACCTATACAATTATTAATAATAGTTAAGTTTTATTACTAAAAGTAGTAATACAACCAGCTACCTCAAGTACAAATATGTAATTTGATATAATGTTCTAAAGAAATACCATCTGATTAAAGGTTATTGAAAAGGGAAGAACTTCTATTATTTTATCTGTTAGAACCACTGCATAGGGAAATGTAAAGTTATACTTCAAGGGTTTTCATTTATAAATGATCTTCTTTCACACTATTGTTATCACTATTCTGCTTACTTTATTTCAACTGTCCATGGTTCACAAGCATCTGGATGTTAAGATTCGTTTAATTGTTTGAATGAAGCAGTTTGCTGGTGAGATTAATTAGCAAGAAGCTGCCAGATGGAGGAAAAGAAACCGTATCACTCTAAGATCACCCAAACAAACACACTCTCTCTCCCTTCTCACACACACACACACACACACACACACACACACACACAGATACGTCTATCAGGATGATTAATCAAGGCTTGCACACTTGCCTCAACTATCTACACCAGACCATTTCATTTTGTCTGTTTAATGTTCTGTCATACACATCTGCTCGTGGATGCTTTAGAGAGCAAATGTTTATCCTGTCTTATCTGCCAATTCAGAAAATGCCATGAGGCAGAAATATGATATCAAACAACATTAATCTCACACATTGTGATGCTCACCTCTCATTTGATAACCACTAAACCTCAGGACAATATTGAATTCGGTCATGACAGATAACCCCTTTCCCCACTTCTTATTTTGACATGTAGTTAAGAAATTGCTTTTTCCTCTTAAGGGGCAGGGAAGCATTGCTACACTATTGAATCATAAGAATGTCAAGTTTGGCTCAAATGAATGTAACCATACTTAAACAGTTTTAATGTCTACATTTCATTTCCCCTCAGATGGTTTTTAGGGGCTTTCGTTGTACTCGTTCCCCTGCTTATGTTTCAAGCACGTCAGAGATTTTTGTTCTTCTGTGCTTGTATTAGGACAGTATAAATTCACTCCAGTTATCATCAACTGATCCTATAAGTTTAACATTTACACAAGAAGTGTACATGTAGCTCATATGGTGTGTGACCGCTTCCATATTAAGCCCAAGCTCACTGGAAAAAAACTTGTCTATGATGACATTTCTGCAAAATTATATTCTTCTAGCAAGTTTCACAAAACTTTCCAAATGAAATGTCCAGTGAGTGGTGCAAAAGATGCATTCAATTTTGAAAATAATGCACCAGCTTTGGTAAACCGACCTACCGATAAAAATGCGCAAACGTGGGATAAAAACACATCTACAGAAGCTGCCATGCCATTTTAGTTTGTTTCTATGTCTTTGAGATCTTTCATTGTGACCCGTGTTTCATGGGACTCGTGCTCTGCGTTGCAAGTGCTGTATCAGGTGGGCTACAGATCAAGTTTACTGCAGTAGAAAACCACATTTACTGCTGATTATGTAATGCAAACATCAAAAGTTTTTTGAGGTAATAATGTAGTTTAACGCAAGGAACCACACAATAATCTTTATTAATTGATAATCTGCCTCTGTAATCATAATTTGTGTGAAAAGGAATGGAAAGGAAAGTTGTTGGTGTTTTACTAGTGTTTATTTCAGCTGGAAACTGCAGTGAATTGTCAGTGTAGGTAGAGGCATGTTTTTTCCAGTGGGCCTGGGTTGCCCATATTCATGCTAAAGGAAGTGTTTTCCATTTGTCAGTGTTTGTTCACATTATTAAGAAAAGTCTCCAGGCAACTGTGCTTCTCTTCATTTTTTTTATCAACATCTGACTCGCTGAAAACTCATTGAGGCTGTATACAGTGTCCTCCAAAAGTATTGGAACAGTGAGGCCAATTCCTTTATTTTTGCTGTAGACTGTAAACATTTGGGTTTGACATCAAAATATGAATATGAGATGAGAGATTAACATTTCAGCTTTTAATTACAGGTATTTTCATCTGGATCTGATACACAACTTAGAAGATAGCACCTTTTGTTTGAACCCACCCATTTTTCATGTTACCAAAAGTATTGGAACATGTGACTGACAGGTGTGTTTTGTTGCCCTGGTGTGTCTTATTAATTGATTATTCAAACAATAAATATCACTGAATGTCTGCTCTCAGTTTCAGATCCGTGCAGACTGCATTTATAGTTAGTTAGACGTGTAACCAACATGAAAAACAGAGAGGTGTCTATGGGTGAAAAACGAGCAATTGTGAAGCTGAGAGAAGATGAAAAATCAATCAAACCATTGCACAAACACTGGCAATAGCACAACCATTTGGAATCTACTGAGGAAGAAAGAAACCACCGGTGTACTAAGTAACACACCTCAAATGGGTAGATCAAGGAAAACATCTGCAGTTGATGACAGAAACATTGTGACAGACCCTAAAACAGCTGTTAGTGACATCAGCAACAACCTCCAGAGGGCAGGAGGGAAGGTATCACGATCTACTGTTCGCAGAAGACTTCATGAACAAAAGTACAGAGGCTACACCAGATGATGCAAACCACTCATTAGCAAGAAGAATAGGAGACGAGCCTCAAAAATTCTGGGACAAAGTTTTATGGACTGATTTTATAAACACAGTGTACACAGGTGTACATTATAGTACACATTACACAAGTAATGTAATGGCTTGGGCTTTCATCGCTTCTTCTGGGACAGGCTCATTAATCTTCATTAATGATGTAACACATGATGGCAGCAGCAAAATTAACTCAAAAGTCTACAGAAATATTTTGTCTGACAATTTACAGAAAGATGCAACCAAACTGATTGGGAGATCCTTCATCATGCAGCAAGATAATGACCCAAAACATAGTGCCAAAACAACAAAGGAGTTCATCAGGGGCAAGAAGTGGAGGGTTTAGACTGGCCAAGTCAATCTCCACACTTAAACCCTGTAGAGTATGCATTTTACCTGCTAAAGAAGAGACTGAAGGGAGTAACTCCCCAAAACTGAAAGAGGCTGCGGTGAAAGTCTGGAAAAGCATCACAAAAGAAGAATGCAAAAGTTTGGTGATGTCATTGGGTCACAGGCTTGATGCAGTTATTGAAAGCAAAGGATTTGCAACTAAATATGAAGTCTTTTTCACTTTAATCTGTTAATTCTATCTGTTCCAATACTTTGTAACATGAAAAATGGGTGGGTTCAAACAAAAGGTGCTATCTTCTAAGTTGTGTATCAGATCCAGATGAAAATATACCTGTAAATAAAAACTCATATTCATCTTTTGATGTCAAACCCAAATGTTTACAGTCTACAGCAAAAATAAAGGAATTGGCCATACTGTTCCAATACTTTTGGAGGGCACTGTATGTGCTCTGTATAATGTAGAAGATCTAGAGTTGGTGTTAAATTCTTAATTAAACAGCAGTGCTTATGTGTAGACCTTAATTAGAAGTTACTGAATGAATGTTTTGTGTATACTCAATATATCTACCCACTAATTTGATCTGTGGTCTGATTTAGCCTACTGCTACATGGCAACTATGGAAAATACAAATAAATACAAATCAGTTGTGTTTTTGGGTAAATGGTTATACCATTTGAGTTATAACATGACCACTGAATATATAAAATCTCATACAAAGCTGGAATACAAAACTGATCTCATGTCCTTCAAAGGATTTTTCTTTTTTACTTTCTCAGTACTTGTGCTTGTTTTAAAGTTCAAATTAAATTATGATTAATATTATTGTAATTTATTAAATATTTATTATTTGATTATTTAAAATGTTTTTAATTCTAAAAGTTTAGTTTGATATTAAATTGGATTTTGAATCCCTCAAAGTGAACTCATTATCTGTGTGACACCGAGATTATGTAAAACACGCCGCATGTACCATAATATGATCTGGTGTGTTTCTGAATGAAAAAGCTTTGAATTTATTGTTGCATTACGCAGGTGAACGCACAAACGCTCCGGTGTTAGACTTGGACACGTCCACCGTCATAGCCGCAGAACTTTATCGAGCTAGTACACTTAAGGTCATCCTGTGGGTCAAGTTTTCTCAGATCTGCCAATCTGACAAACTGCCAATCCATTAAACTTTGACCTCGTCTGGTTCAAGCACATCTCAGTGTCTCATTCGCTCTGTTAGGGCCTCTTTACCTTCTCATCCATCCATCATGTCTCTCTCTGTCTCTGCCAACCTTCATCGTTTACCTTCCTCTTTCCTACTTAACACCTTCATCAATATTCCTCACACAGCACAGCCCTGTTCCTTTTGTTTGCATTCCAGAGTAAACCGTGACTGTCTGAGTGTGTATACATGGATTCTGCATTCAAAGCTTTTAAATCACATAGATTTATGATCTAGCCCACATCAATGTTTGTTCAAAGCTGAAGTTTGCACAAATAACGTCACCAAACAGAATTGCAAAAGGCTTTTTGGCCAGGTTTCCCAAACATTTCCCCTCCCATTTTCCATTGGTTAAACCAACAGATAGTCCCGCCCCTAAGCTCACACCATTGATTGAGCTGATGGTGGTGTCTCAGGATGATCAGAAACACGCGTTACATTTTGAAAGTGCCACAGAGACACTCTTTCCCAAGGAAAAAAACCCAATTCAAAGTGACCTGCTTTACCTTTCATTTTGAAACCCTTCATCTGAAACCTCCTAAGATGACACACAGTAGTGACCACTTCCTGTTTCCTGTGTTTAGCTCGGCTGAGTTAAGCTGGCCATCCTCCCATCACTCATCCAGACAGATTCAGTTGGTTAAGATGACCTCTGTCTGCAGGCGTTGAGCTTTGATTGGTCCCTGCGTCTCAGACGGTCGTTTGGATTGGTCCCCAAGGGGTTTGCTGAATGCTGTCGTTTGTTGTGGTTTTAAATTAACAGGATTTATGTGTCATAACAGTGCTGCTGATGTGGGGGAGTTTATGAATAATGCAAGGAAAATAAACTCATGTCAGCATCTATATGTTGTGGTGTTGAGCAGGTACATGGTAAATCTAAACTAACGTGACAACGTTTTAGCTTTTGCACTGATTTTCATTGTCAAAAGTTTGGAATAATTGTTTTGTTTTTTGAAAGAACTCTGTTATGCTGACAAAGATTGAAGTTATTTGATCAAAATACAGTAAAACATATTGGTTTTATATTACAATATCACTATAAAATAATGGTTTTCTTTTGTAAAATGTAATTTATTCCTGTGATGCAAAGCTGAATTTCCAGCATCATTACTGCAGTCTCTAGTGTCACATGATCAGAAATCATTCTAATATACTGATTTGCTGCTCAAGAAGCACTTATTATTATAATCAATGTTGAAAACAGTTTTACTGCTTCATACTTTTGTGGAAACAGTGATACATTTTTTTTAAGGATTGTGTAACGAATAAAAGGTTCAAAAGAACAGCATTCATTTGAAATAGAAAACTTTTACAACATTATAAATGTCCCTCAATTTAGTGTGCCCTTGCTAAATAAAAGTATTAATTTCTTTAATAAACTACATTTCTTTGAGTAGTTATGTTCCAGGAAGAACAGGAGGGCGTGTAAACATAACAAAAACATTAATCACATTAAAATGATGTTTGTCACATTATCCAACAAATGTACCACATATTTCCTCTTTATTATGCAGTAATATTGAATCATTCGGTGTGTTTTGAGGGCTTGTACGATAGAGGAGTTTATTTAGGTCATCTAAGTGCAGACTCATCAGAGCCACTTCTATGAACAGCTGTACTTGACAAAAGTGAAGTGAATCAGAGAGAGATGATCCCGGTTTACTCCTGAACACACATTTGGCACAGTTTCAGATGTAAACCGATAATAATAGGGTAAACGTACCTATTAAGCACACTTCCATTTTTGAGATCAGATTATAAAAAGAAAAAATAATGTATTATCCTACTTGATGTCTTAAGCGATTGATATGTTTGTTACTATATACCTCTTATAATGTCAAGTTAATGGGATCATTGCACACTGAGATATGTGTCTCCATGTGTTCACACTGTCCGGCGGCCATATTGAAAGCTGTCTGAAAGCTTTCACCAAAAGAGGAGCTCCTTAAATGTGCGTTTTTTATTTTGGGTAAGTTTCACTACTTATTGTAAAATTAAGAGATTAAAGTTCAGACTTTTGCATATTATAACCTGGAACTGGTTAAATAATTACATTAGATCCAAAAGATAGTTTTAGCAACACATGCTACCGAACCGTTAGCTGACTAGCTGTATAAGATTGTGTGCTACGCTAATATAATACTTCACAGGCATTACTGGCTTGTACTTTTACAGCCATAATATTATAAATTGACAGTTTATTGCTGGTCTGTGGTTTTAAAGTGCTGTAATTTTTAAAGATTTCATATTATTTTAAGGAGAGCTTAAAGAGTGCACTACTATGAAAACCACACCGATTCAGTGTGACATTAATAAGAAAAAGGACAATTTCATAGATATTGTTAATAATAGTTGTTCATATTAAAATATGAACTTAATACATGACCTATTTAGCAAAAATCCTGTCATTTTAATATTACATGAAATTTATAAAAAAATAGTTGCTGCTCCAATTAAGCTCAGTTTGCTCTCTTTAAGCTCTTTCACATTGACCATCTATGTAAATACTTCAGAAACAGACTTTAAATATTAACAGATGGTTGTCAGTTTAAGTTAATCGATTTTCTATGGATTCTGTCGACTCAAATCTGCAGACTGGCTCTGATCTTTGCCAGCTAGCATCAACTTCTCCAGACGGGAAATCTGAGGAAAATCAGGGCAGAAATCATGTAGTGTATTCCAGCACTCTCAGAAATAAAGGTACAAAAGCTGTCACTGGGGCGCTACCTTTTCAAAAGGTACATGTTTGTACTTGGTGTACACATTAGAACCTAATAGGTACAAAAATGTACCTTTTGAAAAGGTTCCACCCCAGTGACAGCTTTTGTACCTTTATTTCTGAGAGTGAGCTATAGGAGACTATAGATAAGTTGATATCCATTTAAAAAAAGGTTTTATAATGAGGCTAGTTTCTGTGTTCATCCCCGTGAATGAAATGTTTTATTGATTTGTTACTTAGCTGAACGTGGACTAGTCTAGATGTTGATATATGCTTTAATGAGTGAATATATAACTGATCGACTTGAATGCCTTGTTGCTTGATTTTAGTGTTCTGCTTTTTTGTGATTGACTTTGTACCTCCAAAAATATATATTTTTACAATTATTCTTTAAAAATGTCCTTAAAATATATATATTTTTAATAAAACATGGTGTGAGCTTAATGGGAACAGAGGTGTGCAAATGTAGCCATTAAGCACAGCCAGACTTTTTGCATTTAATGATGTATATCTTAACTGAAATGCTTTTGTCATTTAAAATAAAATTCAATATTTTTGTGTGAGAGAATAACATTTTATTTTAACATAACTTTTTGTACTGAAACCAATATCTTGTGCACTAAAAATGTCTCAATGTAGATTTTGGTGAGCTTAATAGGTATGTTTACCCTATATATTGAATAGTGACAAGTATTGCGATATGCATTATATAGTGGGGCAGTTGGTAAAGGCCAAACCTAGTGTATTTTAATTTATTTTTTTTTAGCTGGAATATATATCCAGAGGAGTGTAGAAGCGTTTAATTTAGTGTGAACTCTGTTTGTCTTTGTGTGAATATTGCTCTGAGGTCTTTTTGTTCTGCTGCTGATGGTGGGATATCACACCGCCTCTGTAGACTGAGAACACTCCGTGAGGTTTGGGTTATATCACATTCACACATTTGATGAAGTGTCTCTACAATTCAGAGAAACTTCAGAGCAGCAAAGAGGAACTTTCTAAATATGAACAGGCAAGAAACTTACAAACTCACTGCATAGGAGGGAAAATTCGGTCAATGTCATGTTTATTCATTTATATTTCATTCAGATGTATTTTTTTAATTAAATTGTTAAAATACTAAACATTAATTTCAAATATGTCTTCTGTCCAAAAGTATTAATTTCTTGAAAAGGAAACATTATTAAACACAGTAGTTTGACATGATAGTGTATTATTATTGTTTCTTAGGAAGAGAAACTATTTAAACAAAATACTGATTACTAATATTTTAACATTTTATCTGCCAAATAATTCACTGAACTCAGTATGAGATAATTTGACATTTTTATGGAAAGGTAACATTAGGTTGTTAAATGTCATGTGATGTGACTCCCCAAAAAGGTATTTATGGTACTGTATGTGTATATACACCATGAAAAATATATTTTTTGAAAACATACCTTCAATTGAAACTTGCCTATAAAAAAATAAAACCATATGACACCAACATGAACATTTTTACTATATTTTAACAGGATTTCCTTTCAAGTAAAATCTGAGTCTGTTATTATTTGGAGTTTGTAAGGTTTTGACATGAATTATGTGTTCTTGATGAAATGGGCTCCACACAGGTCCGTGCGTGCTTCAGTGGCTTTAATGAGATCTGCGTTCAGAATAAAATATGCATGCTTCGGACACTGAAGACCTGTTAAAAGTTTAAGAGCAGAGTAAAGGCTCATTAAAAAAAAAACCTTCCCATCTGTCTGCCCAACCTTTTACCGCCCACGTGTACTGTAAGTATTTACTGGTCTTAGCTTGAGCTTTTGCACATTAGAAATGACTTATTGTACGCATTGTAACAGAACTTGACTCTGAAAAATCAACTATGTGGTCTCTTGCAAAAGCTTAGACTAATTAGTGTGTGAAAATGAGGTTTATTTGCTAAAGGTGACCGTTTTCTGTGTGTGTGTGTTAGTAATTACAGTTAATGTGTGTAGACATGTGTTTTATGAGACAGCATCACTTATTAATGCTGCTGTTGTTATCAGATACCAGCGAGAGCGCACACACACACACACACACACACACACACAGAGTTAGCTTGTTTGTTTAGTGCATACAAAAAAAAGAAGAGTTTATTATAATTAGATAAGCAACAGAAATAATATAATTCTAGTTCGATTCATCAAGGTGGTCCTGTCTGTATTTAAAAGCTTTTGTTTTAGACTTGCATTTTATAGCAAATGTGACTATAATAGCTAGCTAGCTAGTTTATTTATTTTTTCTTGACTTTGCTGGGTGTGCTTGTGTGTTTGTGCATTAGTGATATTGTGTGTCTTTGTAATCCCTCATAAATTGTCTCCTTTACGTTGCTGCCCTTCCATCAGCCGTGTTTCTCACAGTCCTGTCCATCTGTGCCCTAATGCTCTGCTCGAGCCGGTGCAGAGTGGGCAAAAAAAATTTCTATACTAGCCATTTCATTTCTCAAACTGAGAGAAAGACCATCCAAAACCATAGGAGGTCCTCTGGAGGGGGGGACGGAAGAGGAGAATAAGTGAAAGAGTGCTTCTAATGGGTCCTGGTGTACCGCTAACAACCCTCATCCTGACCTTAAAACCTAAAGAGATTAGCTGGCATAGCTGCCATAAACCAGAATTATTGGATCACTTGCATCTGCATATAATGTTGTTTTGCCCTGGCTAATGCCTGTCCATTAGGCTAACCAAAGCCGTTACGCTGTTGGAGATGGATGTCTCATTCATATGGCTACAGATGCTCAATACTCAGGTTAGTGTGCTCTGTATTAATCTGTGATTCTGATGAAAGAGCCTGTAGTGCGGCGGATTGCAGACATACAGTGCAACAGGTGACGTCAGACTAAAGGGTTGAATGATCCATGAACCTGGAGAAGTGAAAAGACACCGAGAGTGCAGTTTGGCCAAGTATCAACATGAAAGAAGCAAGATTACTATAGTTACCTAGAACGAAAACCACACACGTTATTTGAAATAAAACCTTTACATTTTATTTTATTTCAGCTAGTTGCCAAAATTTCAAATTTAGTTTAACTTAGTTACTATAAATAAATAAAAAAAATAAAAATGACCAAAACATGCAATAAAATTACTGAAAAATTACTACATTAAAAAATGATTATTTACCAGTGATATTTTAGTATCATTGATATACTATGATAAATTAATAAATTGTCATAGTGTCTCAACGATACTAACATAATACTGGAAAAACTGCTTAACTTGATGTGAGAGCAGCTCAAAATGGTAAAGCTTTTCTAGTAACAAACTCAGGAAGTACACCTCAAAAACATGTTGTTTGTCAAAATCTAGTTTAAAACACGTGTATAGTTCTTAAATGATAATGTATCCATGTTGTTTCAAATGGTTTTGAGAAACTTCTGTAGTTTTCTAGTCAAGAAAGGGTTCGGTTTAATGAGTCTAAAACGGTCATATAAAAATTAAAATCTTTTTTTTCTTACATCATGAATACATGGTTCTTTTTTCTTTGTCTTTCCAGTGTCTTTCCAGTTTTGTATTGTGTGTTTTGTTTTACTTTTTGGGGCAAAAAGTAAATAAATAACGATAAAAATGTTCGTTTACACATTTTAATCATTTTCAAAAAAAAATCTAAAATTATATTTTTCAACAATATATTTGCAAATACCATGAATTATTAATTCTTTCCTTATGATGCGCCTTATTTTTCCCATAAGAGTGTAAATTTAATATGTGAGTCTTCCGGTGTCATCCGCTTCCAGCTATTTTTAGCTGTACAAAACAACTTGTTTTGCTGCTTGAAATTGCAAACTAGTGTGTCTGACCATGTTATTTGAACGTATTATCTTAATTACGAACACACTGGTTTGTAGTGTAAACAGTTAAGCCTATATCGTTTACTGCACTTTATTCTCATTATTTCCCTACAGCGGCTAATGAAGCAGAAGTCTCGCACATTCACAGAAAACGGCTTACTTCCACATTGATAAATAAGGTGGATAAAAACATCAGATTATCTGATATTTTATCTGATACAGTTTGAATGTCGGTTGCCCCACATGACTTTGTTGGTCGTTACACATGGCTGAATTGTTTTACTGTGTATTAGTGTGTTTCTGAAATGCTTTACTGAGGTATTTTTTATATTGTAGTGTAAGCTAACTAGAGCCTACTTTTTGAATGAGTAGCATTGTTGAACTGCTTTAAACCTCTAGCTTGCCAAGCTACAAGCTTCTCACAATTTAAAGTAGTGTCCCAAAGTCTGGAGCTGTGTGTATTTCACAGAGGGAGCGGCTCATGTTGTTTGCTATAATCCTGCTATCCGTGGCATTCTGCTGAACTGTAATATGAAGGTGCATTGTGGGAGTCCTCCCTAGACCAAATGAACCATCATGAACTGAGAGGTTTTGAGGTCACTTTATAGCAATTGTTCTGTTTTCGCCTTTATGATCAAAACTGCTTTTGTACACACTCCCCAGATCTCATGTGCTCTATATAAAGATATTATGTGTACTTATGGATTCTAGTTGTTATGTGCAGCTTCAGGATGTTTTGGTCATTTATCATTTTAGTGTTTATCTTTATAATGTAAGGGTAATTTATCCACGAGGAATATACAAACATAAGCAATAAAAGTGAAGGGAAGTCATACTCCCTCTTCCTCTGCTGATGAAGCAAAACGATAAGCTAAAAGTCATAGTACGTGATAAATAAAGACTGCTGACAGAGAAAGAAAGCAGGATCGGGAGGAGAAATCTAAAGAGGGTTTCTACACGCACACAAATTGCTGTCCAACAGCTAAATTCAGGTTTTACCCTGATTACTCATGTCTTATTTTAGTTTGAACTTTTCTAAAACCCTGCCTAGACAGCATTTTAAGGCTGCTCCAAAAGGAAAATCAAAATGATGCTGTCTTCTGAGATCCCAGAATGCATTGCTGAGCAAGCGGAGTGACGACGGTAGCTTAGGAAAATGTAATTCTGGGACAGAGATGGTGGAAATGGCAATGAACAATTAATTATAAAATATTTTTTAGAACATTTATAAGTGGACTCTGAGTAAAACAAATGCAAAATATGGGATCTTTCTCAGCAGGTGGACTGTTTGTCTGCTTTTTCAGATACTTAATTTGAGACCCAGCTATTTTCAATTGCACTCTCTATCTTTCCGCATACGGTTTTCTTTCCTTTACACACTCTGTTTCCCAGCGTCCTCCTCTGCTGTTGCATCTCTGTGCGTGTGAGAACAGAAATAGCTGGCCTTGAGTCAAACATGTCCTGTTGCTTTCTGTTAACATGACTTACAGTTGTGAGCAATGACAAGCATCCATTATTGGATTTCTCCGGCTGTGTCGTTCAATTGTTTCAGGTTGTGGATATAAGCTGATGTTGACAGAACAGAATTCGTCAGATGTTCACACAGTTTAGCGACTGCTGATCTAAAACTAGCAACTGCAAACACTCAACCACCATCAGCTTGAAAATACAAGCCATGCTTATGGTCACAATCAAACAGAAGTAGCAACAGATCTCTTGTTCTCTTTTGTTCCTTCTGTTGTGAGGTTTCCTCATTTGTAAGTCACTGTTGATAAAAAGCGTCTAGTAAATGAATAAATGTATATGGAATTTAAATGTTTATCTGATTATTGAAATTGTAAGACAGGGTTTGGTGCATCAGTCGTTGATTGAAGAATTTTCATTTCATGCAGACTTTAAAGATTACGATGAGATGTTTGCACAAACAAAACAAAGAGATATGCTTTGTAACAACTTTAACTCCATAACTCAAGCACAGCATAAATCCTCACAAGCTTTATTAATCAAACTCTTGTCTGATATTCAGCATGGTGACTTTACATCCTGTCGTGGCAGTGAGCTACCCATCTAGACAGCATTTCTGGACGTTCTAGACATGTTACAAGTCATCTGAGCTAAAAATGTCCACAGTGCTGTCTAGGTATAGGTTTGGAGAGGCAGCCTCCGAAGGAGCTGTGTGTTGTCCTGGTGTTCCTTACGTTATTTCCCCACATACCAGTAAATATTGACCTTGTGGGCACATCTTTGAGGAAAACCGCTTCTAAAACATAATGAAGTTTGTTGAAAATCCAAAAATGCCTGTAGTTTTGTGTGAGGGGTAGGTTTAGGGTAAGGGGATAAGAAATATAGTTTGTACAGTATAAAAACCATTACACCTATAGATTGTCCCTATAAAACATGGAAACCCAATGTGTGTGTGTGTGTGTGTGTGTGTGTGTGTGTGCTTGTTTATGTTACATCGTGGACCAAATGTCCCCACAAGGATAGTAGAACCTGATATTTTTTACATTGTGGGGATCGGCCGGCGGTCCCCACGAGGGAAAAAAATTATTAAAAATAGTCAATTATGTTTATCTTAAAGTGTAACAATGCAAACAGGTTTTCTGTGAGGGGTAGGTTTAGGGTTATAGGATAAAAAAATATAGTTTGGTCAGTATAGTCAAGTCACTATTATTTGTATATCTCTTTTAACAATGCAAATTGTGTCAAAGCAGCTTTACATCGGCTTGATATAAAGCTGGGTGGCTTTATATCAGCTTTACAGTATTTAGACGGGGAATAGTTTGTCGAAATAGTGTCATTCTCCTCTGGCCAGACAAAATCAGCAGTTTAAATCTAGGCTAAAGCAGAATCAGATTGTGCAAAGCACTCATCTGGTTCCTGTGGTGTTGTCCCGATGGCCGTCTTGGAGACAGGGTCTTCACTGGGGATCAGTCTCTGGGGCTCATCTAGGTGTCCTGGTTGTAGAGGTCATCTCTAGGTGCTGATCCACCATCTGATCTGGATACGAACTGGATCCGGGTGGCTCCGGGAGTATAAAAGTAATAGAAGTCTATGGAAAGTCCCCACAATTCACAGAAACAAACGTACGTGTGTGTGTGTGTGGTCTTGTTTTTCTGTCCTGGTGGGGACTTAAACCTGAATACACACTGACTCATGGGGACTCGTGTCACTGTTGGGAACCTAAATTAAGGTCCCTATGGGCAAACAAGTTTATAAATCAGAATTAGATTTATTGTCAGGTATGTTTACACATAGGAGGAATTTGTTTGGTGACAGTAGCTCCACAGTGCAACAGAATGACAGCGACAGGACAGGACACAGATAATAAAAAATAATGTACATATAGACAATGTGCAAAATAGCACAAACACAATATACAAAATAGACAATTTAGTATGTACAGGTATGTTAGGTGCAAATTTGAAATGTAATAAGTATGTGTGTTAAAAAATAAAAAGTATGATAGTGTTGTGTGTTTCATGTTTATTGTTAAGAGTTCAAGTGTTCATGAGATGGATTGCCTGAGGGAAGAAACTGTTCCTGTGTCTGGTCGTTCTGGTGCTCAGGGCTCTGTAGCGTCGACCAGACGGTAACAGTTCAAAGAGGGAATGTGCTGGGTGTGAGGGGTCCAGAGTGATTTTACCAGTCCTTTTGCTCACTCTGGATGAGTACAGTTCTTAGAGACTGGGGAGGGTTGAACCAATGATTCGCTCAGCAGTCCGGACTACCCTCCGTAGTCTTCTGAGGTCAGATTTGGTAGCTGAGCTGAACCAGACAGTTATTGAAGTGCAGAGGATGGATTCAATGATGGCGGAGTAGAACTGTTTCAGCAGCTCCTGTGGCTTGAACTGGCACAGCTGGCAAAGGAAGTACAGCCTCTGGGCCTTTTTGACAATAGAGTCAATGTGAATGTCCCACTTCAGGTCCTGAGAGATGGTGGTGCATTCAGGAATCTGAATGACTCCACTGTTGTTACAGTGCTGTTCATGATGGTGAGTGGGGGGAGAGCAGGGGGGTTTCTCCTGAAATCCATGATCATCTCCACTGTCGTGAGCGTATTGAGCTCCAGGTTGTTAAATCATACAGAATTAGTTTTTTTGAGAGCGTAAAAATGCAGAAAGTTTTCTGTGAGGGTAGGTTTAGGTCTAGGGCAATAGAATATATGGATTGTACAGTAGAAAAACCATTACATTTATGGAGAGTCCCCACATGGATGGTAAACCAGACGCGTGTGTGTGTGTGTGTGTGTGTGTGTGTGTGAAGTCAGATGGTCGAGTGTGTTTGTGTTTGTGTTGAGGGAAGGTACAGTGTGTTTGTTCAAACCTCTGTGGATCTCAGGGCTAATTATGACCATCATAACAGGAAATAGATACTGATGCAAAATTATTAAGAGCAGAATACTGTTCCCAAAACACAGAAGCATGGAAACATTTAATGATGTGGCTGTCAGTCCATGAAGTTCACGTGTGAAAGAATCACACAGCAGCACATACACTGAGACGTGCTCCAGGACACAGCTGCAGTCTGACACGTCCTGTTGAGCGTTTGACACACGCCCTGACGGCTCTCATTCAACACTTTACAGCAGCACAGGAACGCTTTCCTCCTTTTATTTCACCCGTCTGTCTTCCTCTCTGCAGTCTAGATTGACAGTCAAACACAAATCCAGTTGACAGGAGTGAATTCACTCGAAACACACTCACATCTCCTGTTGAAGCCCCACAGAGTGGGATGTTGCACCCTAAATTTGTTACACTTCTCCAGTATAGACTTTACACAGTAGCCGTGTATGATATGAAAAAAATGCCAGCCATTGACTCAAATTATTATGCTGATAATTTGTAATGAAAACAAAGTATTAAATTTAAAAATTATACAAATATACTGTAACAAGGCATGACAGTAAGGTATGTTTCTATATTAATGAAAGTCCAAATATGCCTCAGAAGTAATAAAAGGAAACCTCTAATATGGACAAAGGCATGCAGCTATCGCTGTCACTGAATAAAAAGAAGGTAGAAACACTTTGATAAACACATGACTGAATCAATTCTATTTAATCAACCTGTGTTCTTCATGCCATCTCAGGACATGGCTTTTATTGCATTATATAATCCTATAAAATAATATATTTTCTGCCTCATTCTGTGATAAGAAGCCACATCAGATCACAAAAGCAATTTATTTCAAGCACTCAACTGATGTTATGAAGTGAGTTTGGAGTAAAAACATGTATTTTGGACTAAGGGTTTATGCTTCTCCTTGCACTGCGGTGAGTGTGAACTCACTGTTGGAGAGAAAATAGAAAGCGCAGCTGCTAGAATCAATGCATTTATACTGTGTGGAAAGAGTTTCAGTTATTTCAGTATCAGTTTCAGTTTGATATGCACTGAAAAATTGATATTTTTGACAACACTTCTCCACACTCATTTGTATATTAGTAGACGTTTCTGGGGCTGGTTGCACAAGCTGTGCTTACTGTTAGTTAAAAGTAGCTTTTGGCACAAAGTTACAATTTACACAACTAAATATTTGAGCATTGCACCATTAAACTCAGTTGAAACGTAACTCTTTGTATGAACTACATATTTATGGAAGTCTCCGGCCAGGAAAAATGGCTGAAATAAAATTGCAGACTGATTGAATTGCATCAGTGAGCTCATCAGTTACCTGACGGACTTCAGTCCTTTTACTGTACATGATGTTGTTGATGTTTACCCTCGTTAAAATTTTAAGACCATTGTCAATAAAATGCTAAATGACAGAGGATCACACACTTCTAGACTTTAAAGTCTTTCCAAACACAAGAAGCTCATGCAGAAACCTGTGCCTTGTTAGTAGGAGACGCATGACAAATGAAAACCAGAGGCGTCATGCCAATTCAAACAGGTGGCACGTGCCCCCTCAGATTTCTGAGCCAAATGGATTTTGAAAACAGCTTCCAAATGATCACTTTTGCAGAGCAACCAAAATCAGCATGTCTGTGTCCAATCCCTGTATCAGGTGTGGCATGTTTCTGAAGGACTTTCTTTGAACAGCCTCTTATTCACAAAATGCACCGTCAAACGCAGAGATAAGGTGCTGTTTTAAACTTGTGGTGTCCAGTGCTTATAGTGTTTTAAATTAATTTGTTTCTATAAGTTACAGAATATACGGAATAGTGTCAGGATTTATAGGCCTATTCTTATTCTGGTATAGCAATAGCAAATGTGGTAGCCTATAACAATATATGTTTCTGTGTCAGATTGTAATTTAAATGTTTTATAATTGGATCTGAAGTAATTGCAGTAAAGTTGTAATACGAATAGCAGTTATTTTTATTTGGGGTTGGGTTTTGCTGTTTTTCATACATGAAAATGCTGGCAGTCGAGTTCCTTTGCAGCTTTGCTTGATGTATTATAAAAATGTATATTTAAACCTTACTATTTATTGCATGCCCTACTATTTATACCCTGCTATTTATAATTGATTCAACATATCAAACATGTTTGAAATCCTGTGATTGGATGGGATTGTTGACTGAAACTATGCCATTTCAAAACCTGCAGACTGTCATGACGAGTGGATGGATTAAAAGCTTGAGTTATTAGTGATAAATCTTAAACTCTCTTCTTCTAAAGGCTGCCGTTTAGACTTTGGTATATTATCCCCATTGAAGTTACTTATCCCGAGATTAAGCTTCGGTCAGAATATGTCAGTCCCACTAAAAAGGCTGAAAGACCTCCTGTAATGTGTGTCCTTCTGCTGCTTTTAGATTGTAGAGGTGGATTAAACAGACAGAAGATTAACGTTACAGTGGATGTGTTTTATATCTTCTGAGGATTATTTGAGCAGGTCATATGAAGGACACGTGGAGAGAGTGTGATCCTATGATCAACACTCTCGCTTTCACCGATGACACATTTTGAAGGACTTGTTCCTCAAATAATTTTCATATCCGACATGATAAACAGACATTTAAACATTAAAAGTGTTCTTGTCCCTCATGTCACTCCCAGCCTTACTTTTTTCTCTCTTTTCCGTGCGATCACACTGTATCAGGATTGAGGCTTTCAAGCTTCAAAAGGACTCAAAATCACTTTAAAGGAAGGTTTCAAATGACTTATGCACTATATTTCTAGTCCTGCTGTGTGAAGCCTTACAACAGCTTGATGCGACAAACAGACCAAAATTGAAAGCATTTTTTTGGAACCTAATGTCCGTTTGTAGTTACTGATAAACATCTCCCATTAATTAATGAAAAGAAATCAATATCTTGTAGTAAACATCACAATTTGTGCAAAATCGGGGGAAAAAACTAACGAATATGAACAAAATGAGCTTTTTTGTTATTTTGAAACTTAACCACTCCAAGCAGTTCTCATTCACTTTGATTGTACTGAAAAGAGTGGACAGGATATTCAAGAAATCTCATTTTGTGTTCCACGGAAAGCCGTACATGTTTGGAATCTCATGAAGCTAAATAAATGATTTTTTTGGAGTGAACTATTCCTTTACTTTCCCAATGCCAGAAAGTGTGTATTCCTGCATTTAAGCATTTAAAGCTTAAACCTGCCTAGGTGTTTTCCAGTAGTGCAGTGGTAACAGTATGTCCAGCATGTAACACAGATAACAAACAGCAGAAAAAGCTTCTCATTGACCGGAGCAGATACAGTATCTCTACAGAATTCAGGTAGCTACAGTGGATGGATGCTTTCAAAGCGTTCTAGAATCAAGCTTCCCATGTCGTTTCCTCTTCTCCACAGCTCATTCATCCTTCTGCAGCTTGCATGGTGCTGGTTTACGTATGTGTGTGTTTGCTTGTGTGTGTGTGTTGGAGCAGAGCTTCATGAATGAGGCATATTCAGTTTCTCCTGGTCTAAAGCTGTTAAACGGGTTTATTCGAGTGGAGATTTCTCTCCGTGCCGCAGCACAATGCTGCTTCTGTGAGCACAAGACAATTGACTCCAGCTAATGTCCCGCACACTGAGAAACCAGCTCAAACAATGAGCGCTCCAGAGAGAAAATTACTCACACACGGCAGCTTGAATGAGTTCATCATTCAGATATGATACTGAATTTTACCAGACCTGTCAAGAACACCTCCAGGTCATATTTCACCACATGATTAAAAGGAAAAATTCAAATTACAAAAAACAAAAGAAAAGAACAATTGTGCGGTTCATCTAAAATGAGGCAAAATGAGCTTTTGTTTGTAACTAATAACTGTTGTTTGGTTATTGATGATAAATCAATATTATGTTTAAATACAATTCACACCATTAATATTAACCCATATTGGTAATGCTTTAGTTTAGGGACCAATTCACGCTATTAACTAGTTGCTTACTAGCATTTTGGCTGTTTATTAGTACTTCTAAAACACATATTAATGTCTTATTCTGCATGACCATATTCTAGATCCCTTAACCCTACCCCACACTAACGACTAATAAGCAACCGATAAGGAGTTTATTGGTCCCCAAACTAAAGTGTGACCACAATATTGTACACCATTTTCAAACCATTGCTCAGCAGATCCTATAAGTATGTCATCAGTGCAAATCTGATGATGCCATTAGAGGCAAGGGTGCAGTTTTAGTTTAACCAAGTTGACTGCTCGGATCAGATTATAGATTTAGACGTGACCGAATGTGTTGCTCTCCAAATGGGTTTGGGAGTTGTTTACTTTTTATTAAACCATCCGTTTTCACTTTTTTTTTTTTTTTCCTATTCAGGATTGTTCATGTACAAGTTTGAATCACGATAGGCGGATATTATTGCTTTAACAATCAGTAATTGTCCAATTATTGCTATGTCCTCAGTGAGAACGCAATGAGATCAAGGGCAGCTGGTGACACTGTTGGACAGCATTTATGCAGATATTAATTGAAAGAGTTAGGGACACCAGGAGCTCTGACACTATTGTGAAAAGTGTGTGTGTGTGCTTGGTTTATGAAATGTGTAAATGAGTACAATGACATGTATTACAACGTAAACAGATGGCTTAAAAAAACATACTAAACTTTTTTTTTTTTTTTCATAAAATTCCAGTAAGGGGATAGAAAATACAGTTTGTATAGTAAAAAAACATTTTGCCAATGAAGAGTGCCTGGATACCACATACAAGTGGGTGGGTGTGTGTGTGCGTGCGCGTCTGTGCGTATATGTGTGTGTGTTTTGTCAGGAAAGTCACTGTAGCTATCATATTTTCGCAGTCGTGCATGTACATGCCTGTGGACAACTGAACACACTGTGACTGTCAGAGTTATCTATGAAGCCTGTTGTCTGTGTGACATCACTCTGTCCACTCTCCTTTGTGTGCATGAGCCCTCCATCTCCTGTTTCACTTCACGAGAGAGCGAGACAAAGATGAAGAGGGGAAACGTGCAGCAGGGCAAACAAACAGCCCCATCTGAGCTCCAGGCCTGCCCAGGGGAATGACCTGCTAATGTGTCCCAGCACTGGATACTCCTCCTGGGGAAGCACAGGCAGATATCTCCCTGCGCCAGGCTGGAGGGTTTCAGGTTTTGCAGTGAAACAGATCTCTGTCCATTAGTCAATATAAAGTCAATACTGCTACAGGCTGCACTGCAGAAGCACTTAATACAAAGAGAAGCTTAAAAACAGGCTTTAAAATCAATCTACGTACCAGTTTATATTGTGATATATGTTTGAAATGGCATATTAAATACATATAAAAAAAAGTGTATATTGTGCATGGTTTACATGCAAGGAACACCCGGATGACCAGCACACACGTGTAGTGGGGATATGCCATTGACTTCTATTGTTTTTATGTACATTTTTTTTATAATGACTATAAAAACACCATCACAATCTTTTTTTTTTCTATTCTACTTCCTGATGGTGCTAAAAACCTTGTAAGAGCCATAAAAACTTTATAAACAAACCTGACTTTAAAAAAGCACACATACCCACACACTATTTATTTCATTTATAATAATTTTATCATTGTTTTTCATTTAACTAACATCATGGGACCATTTTGTCCTGAAAGTAGAGCTGAGTAAACGCAGAGAAACTGCAGGAAATGAGGCTGATAAACGAGACCTCTGCAGCCCAGTGCTTACAACAAGCCAAGAGAGAGAGACATTGATAAAAGTACAATGTTGAAGAGGTGCAGGTCAGAGAAATGGAGAGCTATGAAAGTGAATAGAAACTGATCACAGAAGAAAAGAGGACCAAAGGGGCATGGGCGATCCCTTTAGAGCTCCTAAAGAGTGGGGCTGTTGATGCAGCTGGTCAGGAGTCTGCTGAATAGCTGTGGTTTTCCTGTCTGTACCCGACTCCAGGGGAACGAGTTTCAGAACCCACCCAGTATGTCACAAGACCCCCATTACAATCATTCTGTCTCTGCTCTGGCACAGCTGATTGGTTTAAAGCGGTTGGTATTTCCGGTAGACTAATATAGGTAGTTTAACTCAGAATGGTCTGAAAACACTTTTCTGTGTTAGTAGACAAGCGGTTTAACCAAACAAAAAATATACATTACACAAACACCACCTTGGCAAAGCTAAATGCATTGACTGTTGTTAGTGGTGGTTGGTAATTCAAACATTACACTTTATCTGCATTAAAACTCTAGCTTCACAACGTTGATATGATTTATAGCAAGAGGCAGGAAATGTATGTATAAATTAATTAGTGTGGAACATTTTCAGACTTCAGTTCTCACTGATTTGAGCACATTTTTCGCTCATTGGGCCTCATTCATGAAACACGAGCAGAACAAAATTTTGTGTAAATCGTTCGTAAAGCTGTTCTGACGTAAATTTTTGATGAAAAATTTAATTGATTCATGAGTGTTCGTATTTTCAAAATGTTAGTTGGTACGAAAGACACCAGGTGTAAATGGTGCGTAAAACGCTGTTTTCTTTTTGGCAAACTGATGACATTGAATTTTGATGCACTGCCATCATAATATTTTACAAGGTCGTTTCCATAGTATATATTTTTTTCTTTTCTTTTTTCTTTTTTTTTTTTTTTTTTTTTTTTTGTAGCTGAGAGTTGATAAACTGTTTAGCTTTGGGTAAAACGCAGCGCTTGTCACTGTCGCTTTGTACCCAGCCGTCCAAACAATGGAGGAGGGGTGGGACAAATAGCCAACAACACCGACCAATCATCTTCTACAACAACTGAACAACAATAGAGAAGTTAATATTTCTGGTTACTGCATTTTCATATTCAGTAATATTTTTCAAAATTAGATACTAGTAATCCGTTACTGCCGTAGATATTCCACATCATAGCAACTGAAACGTCTCAGCTGGAAAAACGCAGTGCCACCAAAGCTTTTTCAAGTGCCACCAGCTGCCCGTTTTAAGAAGAGCGCCTGACATTTTTTTTAACTGGCTAAAAATACTTTGGTGGACAGGTTATTGAATATTTATTGTTAGTCGAATGTTTCATGAATGAGGCCCATTGTGTTTGGGACTGGATGCACAATGTATAGTAGCCGCACATCAATGATAGATACTTTCTTTGTGCTCAGACTCTGATTTCTGCAAAAGAACACAATTTAATGGAAAGATTTTCACAGCCAGCACAAGCATAAGCAGCACATCCATATTTATACCTTAAAAGTATAGAGTTGTTAACTTCTGAATGATTATGGCATGTAATTGACTCCATTCATGAGAGTGGTATATTTAATCTAAATGTGTAAATACTATTTACTTAAGTGCATACGGTGCACTGAAGTAAACAGCCCTTGCCCCTTTGAGGTCCAACGCTAAACAATATTAGACCATCACAGAAAATTATAACACTATCACAAATGAATCACAGATAAATCACAAATGCCATTACAAAGCATCAACTTTTAACCAATAAAACCATTTTAAAAAATGGTTTTCTGTGGTTGGGACATATTCAATTAGCATTTATTGGTTTTAACAAGCCACCAATAGAAGGTGGCTTGTTAAATTGAAGGTGACCACATTACAGTTTCCATTAAAACCAAAACAAGTCAAATTACAATTACAAATTTTGTGATAGTGTCTATTGTTTTTTTTTCAACATTACATGTTATTACAAATGCCTGTAAAGGGAGCCAAATGCCTGGTAATTGCTGCTGTTAGACTTACAGGATGATCAAGTCCTTGTTTAATAAGCTATTGACCAAACATTTAATTAAAATATCCACTTAATATTTCATTTTTGGTCACCTTATTGCTATAGATGACACAGCCTCTATAAGTTCTTCAACAAAAAACATGTGGACATCACAACCCTTACAAAAATGAACCACGGTTTTCGTAGTAAAACTGCTCTATTTTCTTTTGCGTGATTTCTGAATGCTTGAGACCGTAAAATCAATCAGACAACTGTATTACTTCCATAGCTAACTGTCTAGAGCTACAATTGTAATTTGGAAAGAATACAATTTAATTACATTTTATTTACTTTTATATTTTATTAAGTTCTATTTTGACCCCTATGGTAGTTTTTTTTTTTTTTTTTTTACTTCCATGATATTTGAGGGTGGGGGCACAACAATAAAATCCTGCTTAGGGCACCCATTTGGCCAGCAGCGGCCCTGATAAAAATGTCTCCACGATCTGCTTTTGAAGAAATATTCTATCAGCTGCAGTTCTGGCGCCGCCATATCAATATACTGTACAGAGCCACATTCATTCACATCTGTAAGAAGATATTTTGATGAATGCGGGTAACCAAACAGTTGCTGGTCCACATTGACTTTGACAGTAGGGGGAAAAAATACTATGGAAGTGACTGTGGACCAACAACTGTTTGGTTTTCCACCTTCTTCAAAATAGTGTTTATGTTTAGCAGCAGAAGGAAACTCAGTTTTGAGTGAGTAAATGAAGGTATAAAAATAAAACACTAGCCTATTTTAATTCTTGGGTGAATTATTCTTTTAATGTTAATAAAACACAAAGAGAAAAATCACTCACTACTCTTGACTGAAAAACTTTAATGCAGTTGCTTTAATAGGACTCAATCTATATAGTGTTTTATTTTTATATTTGTTCATTCAGTTTCTTGAATGCTCCTGCTAAATACACCTATTGTACCTGGAAATAAAACACTGTTTATTTTATTTGTATATTGTGTGTATTTGTAGTGTTTATCTTTGTTCTCATTTTTTAATAACAAAGATATTTATGATAACCCATCTCCATTTGTTGTCCAGTGTAGACCGCTTTATTGATTGTAATGGGAGAGTGTAGAACGCTCTAGATCCTGCTGAAGAGAGTGAGATAGCACTGAATTGAATTGAAATTTGCATCTTCGTCACTTTTTTTCACCTATGAGTTTACATCTCTGACATTGTGTAGGTAATGTAAAAGTGTAGGTTTACGGATCTCCCTATTTGCCCCCCCCTGTCTCTCAAGCTCATCTGCCTGGCAGAGGGTGGATATTTTCACATCTCACTAACCCTCAATATGTGCTTGTCACAACCAATATATCTGTGACTCTTATTTAAACCCTGTGCTAGAAACAAAAAAAACATGGTCACATTGGAGTTTTGTCTAGGTCAAATGATATGCTATGGTGCATGTGTGTGTGTGTGTGTGTGTGTGTGTTTGATCACTGTGATTAATGGCAAATCAAAAAGCAGCCAGGCTTTTTAACGCGCTCTAGCTCTTCAATAAAAGCTTTATACTGTGCTACAATTTGCTCTTTAAAATTACCACAAAACCACAAGAGCATTCAGCATGAGCTAATGACAGTCAGTCTCTCTCTCTCTCTCTCTCTCTCTCTCTCTCTCTCTCATACACACATGCACACATAGACATGCCATGGCCATTTCTATTTACCCAGTGAAATGCAGTACCGTAACTGGGTTTGCAACTCACTATTTCTGTAATATATTGTATGTGATATTTTAAGTGCACATGAAAGAAAACATATCCAATCACAAGAATACGTCCTTGAGAAGGGTTTTGTATGCATGTGTGTGTGTGTGTGTGTGTGCTTTGCTTCATTTGGTTTTATTGAGCAGCTGCATCATTCTTTTATGTGTGTGTGTGCAGCGGGTGGCACAGGTCCAGCATTTCTCATGAGCCACCATCACCTTGGCTCAGTGTCAATAAGGTATTTACTAAAATGAATCCGAGTCCTGTTTGTATGTCAGTTTATTCATTTATTTGTTTGTTCTGTGATATGATATGCGATATGACTGACTGGTGTATGGCATGTGTTTTGTGATATGGACCCCACAGGGAGTTGTCAGCTTTATTCTCTAATTCACCTCATGGGAAAAGAGATTTCAGTCTTGGTCTACTGTAGTCTCTAGGGAGTCTTTCAAAATTCCATCATCCCAAAGCTTACACTGACAGAAGTGATGACTATAGCAATATTAAAGACACATTTTGCCCAAAAATGAAAATTCTGTCATAAATCACCAGAGGAGAAGTTTCGTAGAATGTTCATGCAGCTCTTTTCCATATTAATTAGAAGTGAGTAGGGACCAGGGGGCTGTTGAGCGCCAAAAATTAAATCTCTGTAAATGCTGATCATATGACTAATGCACTATATTTTAAATTATGTGATAAAACAAATTACCCCAAAATCTTCATGTTCAAGTATATTTAAATATTGCATTTATGTCTCATAATCATTCATTATAAATTTTGACCTGTTCCTCACACAAATTTGTGTTTGACAAAGGAAAAAAATTCATGATGTTGAGTAAATGTTGACCCAATTTTCATTTTGTCATTTGAAGAGAAATGTGTGAAATGCTTAACTCTTTAAAGTCAGGTGGATTCTGAGTTGTGGTGAGGACTTCCCTGTTTTCATAGAATTAGAATGATTATTGAAAACTTCATAGTTTTCATTATCAACCTTTGTGTGAACTGGCCTGTACATGCCAAAGTTTAAAGGGTTAGTTCACCCAGAAATGAAAATTATGTCATTAATTACTCACCCTCGTGTCGTTCCAAACCCGTAAGACCGCCGTTCATCTTCGGAACACAAATGAAGATATTTTTGATGGAATCTGAGAGCTGTCAGACCCTCCCATAGACAGCAAGGGTACTACCACGATCAAGGTCCAGAAACATAGCAAGGAGATCAGTAAAATAATCCATGTGACATCAGGGGTTCAACCGTAATTTTACGAAGCTACGAGAATACTTTTTGTATGCAAAGAAAACCAAAATAACGACTTTATTCAACAGTTCGTCTCCTCTACGTCAGCGTAGCGCCATTTTGGAGAATATCCACTGAACCGAAACTGCGTACGCTCTTCTGTGTCAGCCGCACTGCGAGCATACGTCTTCTACATATATTTACGCTTTGATTTGAACGACAACAGCGCATCCATAATGCGGCTAAAACACAGAAGAGTGTACGTAGTTTCGGTTCAGTGGATATTCTCCATAATGGCACTAGGGCGATGCGAAGGAGACGAATTTGAATAAAGTCGTTATTTTTTTTTCTTTCTTTTGCGCACAAAGTATTCTCGTAGCTTCGTAAAATTAAGGTTGAACCCCTGATGCCACATGGATTATTTTACCGATCTCCTTGCTACATTTCTGAGCCTTGATCGTGTAAGGACCCTTGCTGTCTATGGAGGGTCTGAGAGCTCTCGGATTTCATAAAAAATATCTTAATTTGTGTTACGAAGATGAACTGAGGTCATAGGTGTTTGGAACAACATGAGGGTGAGTAAGTAATGACAGAATTTTCATTTTTGGGTGAATTATCCCTTTAATACTTGGGTTACAGGAATTTCTTCATAATCTGACATTTCCTGTGTATTATTTTTATAGAGTTTTTGTATGTGTTTATATTTGCATGTGTTTACGATATTTCGGGGACATCTTTGTCCCTTTATGGCTCCTTCTGGAGCGTATCATTTGTCTTGTAAAATTCTCCAATCTGCACAACCTGGTAGCTTCGCCCTGCACAGACAATCAGATTTTACGCCACGCCACTTCTCCCAGCGCCCTCCAACTTGATTTACTGCAGTTTGGTTGTATTTTCTTAATGCAAAAGGGCTGCACTCTGTAGAATTGGGACCTCGGCTAAACACATTTAGAGTTTGTATTCCATGACTTGGACTTCTCTTTAATTTAATTCACTTGCTGTATTGAGTGCAGTCTCAGCTGCGTAAGAGCTTAGCAAAAATATCTGCCAAACTCCGTCTGACATGTGCACCTTGTGCTCGGTTCAGTGTTTATAGACGGAGTCGTTTCAGTGTAAGGTGGAGTAGGATGTCCACCTAAGGCTGAAAGTGAGATGGAGGAGGAGATACGGTGATAGATGAAGAATTCTCCATGAGCGTTATCATGTGAGTGTTAAAGCGATAGTTCATCCAAAAATAAACATTGTGATCATTCAACCCCTCATGTCGCCTAAAACCTGTTTGGAAAGACATGAGGGGGTGAATGATGGCAGAATTTTCATTTTTGAGTGATATATTCCAATAATCGTCTTTCCACAAACTTGTTTTTCTCGCTCTGTGACTGTTTTAAGTTGCAAAAGTCACATCTGGACAGTGTGAAAGTGGATCAGGTATAAACACACATACGGGGGACTTCACAAAGCTCTTTTCAAAGCATTTACCTCATAGTCAGACCTCTGAAGAGCAGATCTCAAAACACGTTTCCTTAACACGAGCCAGCGGTGTGGAGTAGGGATGAAAGTATTACCTCAGAACCAGCCAATGGTCATTCTCCATCATCTGCTCCCCAACAATCCCTCTTTATTCTTGAGTGGTTGTTTTTCCAGTGTGAGGGCCATGTGTTCTTCAGATTAGAGAGATGTGGAGAAATCCTTGAGTTTCCAGGCTCTTTTTCTCACACTATGTCTGCTTCACTCACCTACTTCACAATTGTTTAATGCTAGCTTCTCCCTCTTAAGATGAGTGTGCTTCAGTACATAGTGATTTGACTGATCTGAAGTCAGTTTTTCCTCGCAGTATGTGGCAGCCGGAGGCATTTGGCAGATATGAGATTGAATATTTGACTGATAGGCACTCAACGGTTTCCAGATCGTAATGCCAACTTCAATTTACCTCCCAGGAGGAGCTCGGCATCTCAGGACCATAATATAGAGCAGTGCTTTTGCTTCAGGACACATGTTTTACGTTGGGCATCAAGTGACAAGTTGGCACAGTTCCAGAATTGTTTGTTACAAAACTTTACAAAAATGCATCATTATTAGCATGACACAACAGTTTTTTTCTAAATGTCCCTCTTCTTTTGATGCTTTCGTGGCAATATTTCAATAGTCCATATAGTGAAGCTGTATTTCATAGACTGGGTAGTTTTTCCTCTAGTCTTGTATAGTTTTGTTCATGGTTTTTGTGGACTTTTTAAAGTCAAGGATCCTGTCTTTGTTGACATCTTCTTGTTGACATTATTTTTGTTGTCATAGTTTGTATTTAGCATCTTTTTTTTCCACCTCCTGTTGAGAAACCCAGATATAGAATATGTTTGTGAAAATTTGTGATATATTTTTTGTTTTCTTTTTTTTTGTTTTCAATCTTCTCAGTCTCAAATCTTTTTTAATCTTCTCAGGTATGCAGGGTTGCTATTATCACCTGAAGTTAAACTTAAACTGACAGCTGCTCTAAATGTAACATTCAACAAAGCAGGAAAAAAATCTGAGAAATTTTCTTCCATTTGATCTCTTTGTCAGTAATTTTAAAGAGATGAACGGATCCAGTGCACTGCAGGCACTTTAATGAGTTTGAGTCCTGTGAAAATGGTGTGTGTGTGTGTGTGTGTGTGTGTGCATGAGCGTGAGTGTGTATCCATAGTCTTACAATCCTAAAGCTCTCCTGAGAGCATTTTTATATGTTATTGTTGAGATAATTTCAAGTATATTCATAAGGTCACAATTTTGGGACCAGTTTTCACTGTTAACTAATAACTATGATTTTTGCCTTAAACTTCTAAAGTGCTGCTTATTAATAGTTAGTAGGGTAGTTGTTAAGTTATTTACTTATATACAGCCAATATTTAAGTAGCATGCATGCTAATAAACAACTAGTTAATCGTGAGTATTGATCCCTAAACTACAATGTTACCAACAGTATGACTTAAGGGCTTATACAGATTTTTGTGCAATGAAGGCTCTAATGAGAATGTCGCTTATAGCATTGTGGCAGTTACTTCTACTCTTTACAAAGTGTAGTTTAGTTTGGACTATTTTTTTGTCTTTTGGTCACTGTGTGGGCTGCGTGTTTTGTCTGGTTTAATGTTTGTCTTTTGAAAGTTATTGTCTTCTGCTCATGTTGCCATAGCAACAATGTCTTTTTAGGACTGAAAGTTTACATAGAGTAGTTTGGCTGCTGCCCCTTCTTTGACACACACACACACACACACACACACACATTCACACACACACATTTTAACAATTCATTTAAATCCACTTAGAAATACTCTACAGCGACATACATATTACAGATGCAGTTAAATACATGTACAAAAAACATGGACCAGTGGCATACAATAGATCTTCACAATATTAAGCATATCAGTTGTTATAACTATAAATAACACCATCTCCGCCGTATATGACGGCTACCTATCATAGCAGCATAAAGTACTTTGCTAACAATTTAGCCCTATTTTTGGGCATCCTAAGTTGTTGAAGCCCTCTTATAACCAGCCTGTGTGTGTGTCCTTAGCTGCCAAATATGAAAACAAATAGTCGGCCCTATCTCTGAAATAGTATTTAGGAGTGGTTCAAAAGTGCATGCCACCTCCAAAACAAACACCTCTCTATACTCCTCATTAATCTCACACACACACACTGTGTCCTTTAAGGATGTGGTCCCATTCAGTTTTCTTGTTAGTACAGAAGTGAGTGCATCTTCATTAAATTTGTGTTGATTAACACATGACAGCAATAATAACTCAGTAAGAGAGCATTAGTAAATCTATACTCATATCCTCATTTTACAGCCATTATGTCCATTAGCAATGCTATTGTGTTATCTGTATTGTGTCACAGGGTAAGTGTGTGTTATGATGTGCAAAACCAGTTGATGCTTATTGATTTTATTGCATACAAATTTAGGAATACATTTACATGTGGGAGAGTGCAGATAATTTGTTTCATAAGAAAAGAGCAAGACAGAGGTCTAGAATCTTAGGGACTAAGTATGGAAAGTGTATTTCTAGAGAAGGTGGTGGTTAAATATATATTTTTTAGGAAAAGGAAAAGGATTTCTCCCTTGTATCACACAATAGCCTACAAAGATGTGCGAGTTCTGCACATAAATGTAGCGGATCGTCTGTGTCTGTGGTTGATCAGAGTTGACTTTTGTGAATGGCCAGAATACATACAGCCAAAGAGAATGACTTTCCATCATATATAACAGTGTGCGTCCTCACATCACCCGAGAAGTTACGTCAGCTCAATTAGCAGGTGTTGAATTCAAAACCATACGAGTAGTATGCTAGTAGTATGGAGCATGCAACACAAATCTGAACAGAAACTGGCACTTTAACAAATCAAATAACATGAGATGATAACATGGAGTGTCAAAGCTGCATGCACAAGTCAAGTCAAGTCACATTTATATAGCGCTTTTAACAATATAGATTGTGTCAAAGCACTTAACAGTATCAAATTGGAGGATAGAGTGTCAGTAATGTATAAAAATAAGATTAAACACTCAATTTTCAGTTAAATGCATTTCATTATTGAGTTCAGAGATGTCATTGTCTAGCTCAGTTTAGTTTAAATAGTATCTGCTAAATCAAATTGACGATAATCACTAGATGTTAAGTGTCCCCAACTGTGCACATGTGAGAAATGATCCAAGTTTTCATGTACATTTAGCCAGCGAGCTCGCGTTTACAGTTGATGAAGACAGTATCATAACCTCCAACACATGCGCACAATGAATACAACTGATGCACATGAGAATCCAGAAATATGTGCAGCAGATCCACACATTCAGTTCACAAATCCACACACCTGAAGAATTCATATACACTGTTTTCTTTGCACACAATCCGCAAATGTACAAAAGTATGTGTAATGTCATGCGTATTGGTCTTTTCCTTTGACATGTCTGTCTGAAGTCTCAGAAAAGTATATTTAGTTGAAATATTTCTTAAAAAAAATAATAATAATTTGTAGCAATACATCTGGTTACAATAGTTAATCAATCGAGAGAAGAAGAGCAATTTTAGGTTTTCCAAGCAACTTTTCTGTGAAAAGTTCTTAAAAATATATATATTTTTAAATGCAGACAAATATGGATTTTTCCTCTTTATTTGAATTTTCAGGTTATGTTTTTCTTTTCACATCTGTTGGAAAAATCCATTGCCATTTCCCCCATTAAAATGATTGATTAAATATTGTAACCAGATGTATCTACCCTCGCACCAAACCAGCCCCCAGCGTACAATGTGTTTATCATATACAGTCTTGAGTGTGGCCTCGTCTCTTTCATCCTGCGAAATATTACAGAATAAAACCTTACTCAGGGCTTTCCTCCACACTTTCATCTCTCTCACTCTCTGTTTCAAACACATAACGTCTCACTGCTCCAGTCTGCGCACTTGAGAAATTCTGTGGCTCTCTTGATAAAGCAAAACCATGTCCTGCTGTCAGAATGTCGTCTTGGTTTTGTTCTCAGTTATGTTACACGCACACACATACAGTATAAATCCCTTGTATCAGCAGCTGAGTCAGTGGTGATCTGCTCTGTTTGAGTGTTCAAAGCTGTAAACGTGGAAGTGTCTGACCTTACAGCTCCGATATAACCCATTATCAAAGAGCTGATCCCTCTCAGTCTTTACTAATCTGATTTCCTTTTCTCCAGTGTCTCAGCTGAATGAATCACTCAGCGAATGTCCAAATGTGCTAAACAGATAACAGTGCCATTACACCGTGTTATACTGGCCCATCACTGAGCCTGCGAGTTTATTAAGTCCATCTGTGAGGCTGAAAAACTTTAAAATTATAGACGTTTTATCAATAACTGATAATTATTTGTATATTATGGCCGATGTGATGGTTGATGTTAGAAATCTATTGTATGTTATAAATCTTATGCATTTTTACTTACTATCAATTAGGGATGCACGATATTATCGGACTGATATCGAAATCGGCCGATAATGACTTTAAATGTAAATATCGGCATCGGCCTGATATGCAAAATTATGCCGATATGTCTTGCCGATAAGGGGAAGGGGTTAACTCGCATGTGCTCAGGGTGTGCTAGCGATTAGATCACGTCAGCAATGTGGCTCATTCTTGAAGCAAAGTTTTGTCTGAATGATGAATAGATTGACTGTTTTGGATCGCTGCATTTAATGTGTGAAGGCATGTACAGAATGACGCGTTCGGTGTGGGATAGAGTAAACAGTTATAGCACAAGCAGGGGCAGCAGTGACAGCCTCCCCCAGGTCCTAATGCCCGTTCGGTAAGTAGTTTTAATAGTAGGGGCGCAGTTGGCCTACTTCTAATTAAATTAAAAGTAAAATAGCCTACACAAATAACATTTAGACTGTTTCTGATTAAATAAAGCAGTAATTGATGTAATAAAATAAGTATGTTTTGATTTAATGGTCAGAAGCTATAGCTTACATGAAAAAACAAAAATCACAAACATGACACTTGTAAATTAAATAATTTTATATATACTGATTTATTCATTAATGTGTAATGTTTTATTTTTTAAACAAATCATGAGCTCTAAAAGATTTTCAGAATTTTTACAACTCTTTTGTTTTAGAATATCTACAAATGTTAAATCTTAAAATAAAATATTAGGGTTAACACTGCATCTTTCTGGGGGAAAAAATGCAGCGATTTGATATAGTTGATTTATATTTATTTTCAAAGCTTCAATGTACTGTTAAAAAACCTTTATTATTTTTTATTTAATTCTAATAAATAAGTTCTTGTTAAAAACTAACCAAAATTAATAATATTTTGCTTATAATTTCTGCACAGGAGAGACTTGGTGTTGTTTCCAAACAAAAGGAAATATAGCGGTATCGGCATCGATATCGGCCAAAATGAGTTGAAATAAATCGGCATATCGAATATCGGCAGAATTCCAATATCGTGCATCCCTACTATCAATCTATAGATAGATAGATTTACAGTTTATTGGTTCACTGATGCTCCAATCTAGAGTTTGAGATGCTTACAATGAAATCGATTCGACTGATAATGCAAACCTCTTTTTGTATGTTATGACTAATTACTGATACACAATGATTTTATAATGTATAATGTGTTAATATTGACTAGATTTATAATATCAGCATAATTAAAGCTCCAATCTAGAATTTGACTAGCCGACAAGTGAAATTAGAAATCAAACTGGCATAATATACAATACAAAAGATGGACAGATGGGTTCTAGTTTTTGAAAGCTAGCAAAGAAAAGTGGAAAAAATAAGACCTGAATCATAAGCACCAAATCAGTTGACATTGAATCTTTTCTTAGTATCAACACTTTGGATATTTAATGGTTTATGCCTGTTTTTTGGATTTAGATGATTATCTATCTCTGAACCAAAGGGTTAGTGAGAGATTATGGTAAAGAGCTATATCTCCTACAGAGCTCATCACCCATAAAAATGTGTTAAGCTCATTTCTTGGGGGAAATTTTGAAAAAAAATATTAGATACTAAAAAAAGATACTATATGAATGTTATGAGTGTATGATATGAATGTATGAGTGTACACCCACTGCTCCGGGTGTATGTTCACTACTGAGTGTACACTTGGATGGGTTAAATGCAGAGCACAAATTCAGAGTATGGCTCACCATACTTGGCCACACACCCTTAATTATTAACCCTCACAAACTGTCTTTTACAAATCAGTCTTATTCATATCCACAGTGGACACATTTCAGTGTTTAGTTTTCCTCATTTTTGTGAGAAACGTAATAGTAAAGACTTGTATTGTTAGAGAATATTTCTGTTTTGAATAAATGCTGTTGCTTTTAACTTTTATAAGAATCACAGGTTCCAAAAATTATTAAGCAGCGCAACTGTTTCTAACATTGCTAATAAATCAGCATATTCGAATGATTTCTGAAGGATATGACACTGAAGATTGGAGTAATGATGCTTAAAATTCAGCCTTGTAGCACAGGAATAAATTATATTCTAGAGTATATTAAAATAGAAAGCCGTTACTTTAAATTGCAGTAATAAATCAAATAAATGCAGCTTTGATGAGCGTAAGAGACTTCTTAAAAAAACAAAAAAACATGAAAAATCTTACTGATCCCTATCGTTTATACAGACATTTCTGTAAGAAATAAGTATATTGGAGTAAGTATGATGGATTGGATTTGTGGTAAAGCAAACTGATCTCTGATCGCTTCTCCTGGGTAAAGTCTCTCTAATGTTAACAGTAATCACCCGTCATTTGTGTGGTGAACGGCGTCATTGTTCAAGAGCTTCCCGGCAGTGCAACCTACGGGACACACACTCAAGACCTACCTGGTTCTCTCATTTTCCTCCTGTGGTGAAGTGTGTGGAGAGATGGCTGTAATGGAGCTATAATCTGTGTGTGTGTGTGTGAGGGCATGACTATGTGTGGAGTAGTGCAGAAATCTGTTATTTATCACTCAGTGGGCTGCTGTATGTGTGAGGATGTGGGTGTGTGCATATGCATGCAAACAGAAATTGATTTAAACCCCTGTAGTGCATGTGAATGCTTAATTTTACACTTTGATATTATTCATATCCAATTTATTGCAATTCTCCATGGCAACTTTTAAGAACAGGCGCTTCAGACGTCTCTCCACACATGCATATTTCTACACTCAGGGCTGTGAGACGAGCTGGAAATGCTTTCTGTTGCTGATGTTTTAATAAGATGACTGTAATGTTGCTTCATAACACCTCAGAGTTTACAGCTTCATAATCAGCCTCATGAGATGAAACAATGAGCACGGCTCGTTAAAAGTGTATGAAAGTGATTGTGTGTGTTTGTGTATGTTTATGTGTGAAGAGCAGTTAGACTGGATTTGAGAGTGATTTTATAGCGGCTCTTTTAGTTGTTTACTAAGCTGGATTAGAGCTGATTACTTTTATACTACTTAGCTGTGTGTGTGTGTGTGCGCGCGAGCTGAATCGGTGTGTAATGATGTGTAAGGGAGTGTGTTTGTGGTGCATTAGGATGGTTATTTTCATTTGGAGGATGATAATGTGGAGATGATTGTACTGCTGAATGTAATATGTTATGCTATTAGATGTGTTAGATCACTGTTTGAACACTCAGGGTTATTTTGATGTCTTTCACTAACCGAGTGTATGCACACATATGTGTGTAAACCCTGTGTGCATGCACATGTGTAATAAATGTAAACATTGGTGTGTTTATCATATTGCTATTATTGCTTGTGTTGTTCTTCATTTTTAAGTCTTTGATATTTAATCAGATGGCAGACCCTTTTATACAATATTAATGCTAAAACTTTACAATGTGGTTTGTTAACATTAGTTGACTGTATTAACTGACTGACATCAATGAAAAATACTTCTAAAGCATTTATTAATGTTAATTTCAGCATTTTCTAATACATAAATGAAAACAAAGTTGTCTCTTTCAGCTAACATGAGCTATTAACTAACATTTAACAAAGATTAGTAAGCATTGGAACAAATGTATTGCTCATTGTTAGTTAATGGGAACTAAGTGTTATAAAAGCAAGCAGCCACAAGAGACTTTGAATTAAAGTGATTTTACTACAGTTAAGGGGGATATAGGCCCTCTGCTTTATAACAACATGCTCGAGTGGTTTATGACTGCATTGGGATGACTGATTTATTATGTACTGTCACTGCTGTGATCACTTATTACTGTCTCATCATGATATAACGACGTCACACTATACGTGTCATGCTGTCAGATCGATCTGTTGTCTAACTGTATAATGTATTCCTGGAGAATACCCACTGCTACTATGCTACTGAATATCATATTCACTGCTGCAGCACAACGGCCAATGTCATATTGCATTTTAAGCCTGATCTTTTGGATTTATTTCCTGTTTATTGAGGCAATTTGTCAATTTTTTTTTCATGCTGATGTAAGCATGCATACTGCATATGTTTGTGATTCTGATCTGTGATATGATCATATTCACACACACATGTATCATCTACTGTATGTAAATGTGCAGCGGTTACTGTAACTGCACTCGTTTGCATCTGACTCACTCTGTGCTTGTTGTCCTCCTGCATTTAAACCTCAGTGACCTTATAAAAACAGCACATGGATGAATAAATCATGTTTTATTCAGTTTTTCTTATACATCCGATTCATAAGATTAGTCAGAGCTCTCTCTCTCTCTCTGGTCTGTCAGTCATGCATGATGAAGGCTGAACAGAAGTATCTTTTTTTATATTTTAAAAACTCCAGCTGCTCTCACTTGACTGTTGTGATGCCATGTAAAAATAACCACCTTGGCAGTGGCGTCTTCAATATGCTATGTTTCATTATGCCATGTTTTTATTGTCACAGTTACCTTGCATAAATTCTTTGTTCTTAAAGGGGTGATTGACTTTTTTTTGGCTTGATTGTGTTTATGGGGTGCAGTCTAACATGTGTTAATGCTTTGTTTTAAAAAAACACATTATTTTTCACATAACTTACCTTTATTCTACACCGCTCCATGAAGCCCCTCCCTCAGAAATACGCATTGGGCTCAGGTTCTCTAAAGCTGCGCAACATGGCCCCGCCCCCTTTGTTGCATGCTCCCGGGGGCGGGGTTTATGTAAATTTCTGGGTTTGTGACGAAACAAACCTGCGTTGTAGTCCCTACGAGCCATTTTTGTAGGCATTAAACTGCCAGAATTTTAAAAGACGATATCTCCGTTTGCATTGAACTTTCAGCATCATAACTTTGCAGATATTGTTTATGCTCAAACAGCAACATTACACACAAACTAACATTAAAAAAAGTGAAATCGCAATCAACCACCCCTTTAAAATTTAGCAACGGTATTTAGAGGTGGAATAATGTAATTAAATATTTCTGTCATCAGCAACAAAGTCAGTTGACAGCTTTGTCCCACATCCTGCAAGACAAAAGGAATGTCCTGCATTACAATTATGTCTGTATTATATATTTTTTTCTCTGAAAGTTCAGTACCAAAAGAAGAAAGCAGAATAATAATAAAATTGATTTTTAAAAATCTATTTGCGCAGCCGTCATGTTCTAGCTAGAACCATTGTATTTGTAGAGAGGGTTTTTTCTTCCGCTGACTGGATGGAGCAAAGGAATACGTGTGGACCTCATCAAATGTTGTTGAATACAGCTAGGACAGCCAGCACTTCTTCTAGACATGTACTGGATAAGAACGTCCTGCTCAAAGCTGCCAGATCCAACAAAAAATACGAGTTCAAGATGCACTGCAATCCGATAAAACACATTTAATGTTTGCAGAGTCTAATGTTCTGAACCAGTCACCTGAGATCCATGTGACGTATCACACTTTATAGTATGGGGTTCAATTCTCACTATTTACTAACTTAACTATGATTTTGCCTCTGTAAACTTCTAATTGCTGCTTTGTGATAGTAGAGTAGTTGTTAAGTTTAGGTATGGCGTCAGATTAAGGGATGTGGACAATAGTCATGCAGAATAATACATTAATATGTGCTTTACAAGTACTAATAAACAACCAATATACTAGTAATATGCATGCTTACGGTGGCCGAGAGAGCTCAACGCGCTGCAAATAGAAAAAACACCTGCAAATTTGACTATCTTTATTAAAGAACTTTAATAAATAAAGAATTTTATTTGCAATGCGTTTCTTTATTTGGTTGTATTGTGAGCATTTGCAGCACCTGCTGTCAAATTGATGGAAGAGGTTTTCTTGATTTACTGGTGCTTTTTCTATTTGCATGTGTTTTCTGAAGTTGCAGCGTGTTGAGCTCTCTCTGCCACCGTACATGCTAATACACAATGAGTTCATATTGAGAATTGGTCCCCAAACTAAAGTGTTGCCATCACATAAAATAACATAATGCAAACACTGATGCCTAAAGAACAGTTCCACTTGCAAAAAATTTATTTTGCCAAAAAACACGGTAACTTTTGAATGAGTGCACTGTCCATGAAGAAAGAGTGGTAGTGGTAGTTAGTGCATCTGCTGGACCCTGCCATCCACACAAACCTTGACCCATTGACATTGCCATAGAAACAAATTATTTCTGAGTTTCTGAGTTGTTGGACGTGAACTGCTCCGAGCAGAATCTCTGTCGTCTTGTAATTACAATAACCAATGTAGCATGAACGTAGCAATGTTTTCCCTCTAAATCAAAAGACAAAACAACACATTTCAATTTTGCATTAAGCAAATTAAGCTTTCCTTGGGACCATTAAGATTTCTTTTAACCTTGACATTATTTTCATGACAATTAAACACATTTCCCAAAAAATTCTCATTCAATTGTAGATATATAAATTTAAATGTTTCTATTTGTACATCATGACTGTGTTTTTGTAATGTAATGTAATGCAATTATAAGTAATGATGATATAATATGAATGAGATCTAATGACAATCATTGAGTATGAGATGATAAAATATCTGTGTGTATATTGATTTATTGTATGTAGGGCTGCAACCAATGATTATTTTGATATTCATTTATTTTCTCGATTAATCGGTTAAGAAAGCCAAATTAAATAGAAGTAATTCGATTATATTTATACCTCATTGTAATGGTTATATTAATCACTCGCGATCCAGGAATAGCGTTAAAAAATACTTTAATAATCCATGAGAAAATAACAGAAGTCAATACACATCTACTTGAAAGTATGTGTAAATGCATCCATAAATGAGACCAGACAATGGAACAAAGGAAACTCATGGCATAAATACACAGGGAAAGTAATCAGGGAAAACAGAAACAGGTGTGTGGGACTAATTAACAGATGAGGAAAGACGGGAACAGAGTAAACACAGAAAAACTGAACCAACAGACTATAATCTTGACAGTCATTACAGTAGTCCCTCTGTTTTATAACAACATGCTCGAGTGGTTTATGACTGCATTGGGATGACTGATTTATTATGTGCTGTCACTGCTGTTTGATGCGTACATGCTTGTCTGTGACGTTTAACAGAGACTCACTTGATGTTAGGACAAACCTTTATGCAAAGTGGAAATACCTGTGAATTTCTTTCCTTTACATATCAGGATATAACCGTAAAATGTAAATTTTGCACAAGGAAAACATGCATCAAAAACAACATGTGGATTGCCAGAACACCTGAAAAGACAAGCCACTATATGCTTTTGAGTTTGTTTGAAGCACATAATATAAAGCATTTTAATTTTATGGATAACTTTGGTCTGTTTTTTCCAGATGTGTTTTGTCCATAGAAATGTGTTATTCATTACTGTAAAGTAACTTTTGGACGTGTGACTTGTGGATGCTTTCCATGCACAGATGTGATCAATTAATAATCAAATTTGTTGTCGATTATTTCCATTTTATCGATTAGCTGTTTCAACCCTAGTCAAACATTATTCAAAGCTTGTATTAACAGAACTTCACATATAAAGCATTTCTCCTGTTGAGCGCTTGGACAAGATTAAAGCTGTTTTTTTCATAACCCTAGCCTTTCTTGTGGATGAACCTGAACTGAATTTTTGTTTTTATTATTTGTGGTGGACCTGGCCACTGCTGCTCTGCCCTGTGAAAATGTCACTGGGTCTGTTTCTGTGTGCTGGATCTGAGCTGACCTCTTGTGCCTGGCCTTTCAAATGCTTTCTGTATGTGACCTCTCCACTGACACTCTACCGCTGTAGCAGTGATTCAACAAGCCAAGGACTTTCTGTTTTCACCATTTACTCCTTTTATTCTCTTTATGGACCTGTTAAAGATGTTGGTCATTCATACACAGAGTCAGAATTTCCGTATTATCTGCATGAAGATAGATCATTTATAGGACTAGAGTGCCAGTACAAGAGGATTGTATTTAATACGTCATTGTTCCACTCAAATGGATGGAATGATCTGGTTTCCGGATCTGTATGGATTTTGCCCATTATGAAAATGCCAGGCAGGAATCCAAGCCACTTTACAAAATGAAAGCAAATAGAACAGGCCAAATGAAAGACAAAAATATACTCAATAAGATGGAAATTGAGAGACTCAAGGGGATTTCTGACAGCCTCAGAAATACCACTCAACATGATACCGTCTAGACTACATTTACACGTGCGCACACACACACACACAAACTGATTTATTTAACTAAATCTAAATCAAGTAAAGTCAATATTATTTGTATAGTGCTTTTAACAATGCAAATTGTGTCAAAGCAGCTTTACATCGGCTTGATATAAAGCTGGGTGGCTTTATATCAGCTTTAAAGTATTTAGACGGGGAAATAGTTTGTCGAAATAGTGTCATTCTCCTCTGGCCAGACAAAATCAGCAGTTTAAATCTAGGCTAAAGCAGAATCAGATTGTGCAAAGGACTCATCTGGTTCCTGTGGTGTTGTCCCGATGGCCGTCTTGGAGACAGGGTCTTCACTGGGGATCAGTCTCTGGGGCTCATCCAGGTGTCCTGGCTGTAGAGGTCATCTCTAGGTGCTGATCCACCATCTGATCTGGATACAGTCTGGATCTGGGTGGCTACGGTGACCTCGGAATAAGAAAGAAACAGACTAATATTAGCATAGATGCCATTCTTCTAACAATGTAACAAGTACATCAGGTGTTTTGGGAAGTGTTCCCGGTTCCGGTTGACCTAATTAATGCAGCCTAACAATCCTTTAACAGATTTGAATGATAGAAATGCGATAGTGTATTATGTGTAAACCAGGTTAAAGAGATGGGTCTTTAATCTAGATTTAAACTGACAGTGTGTGTCTGCTTGCCGAACAGTGTTAGGTAGATTGTTCCAGAGTTTGGGCGCTAAATAGGAAAACGATCTCCCGCCTGCAGTTGATTTTGATATTCTAGGTATTATCAAATGGCCAGACTTTTGAGATCGCAGCAGACGTGTAGGACTATAATTCGATAAGAGCTCACTCAAATACTGAGGAGCTAAACCATTCAGGGCTTTATATGTAATTAGCAAGATCTTAAAATGTATATGATGTTTAATAGGGAGCCAGTGCAGTGTTGACAGAACCGGGCTAATGTGGTCATACTTCCTGATTCTAGTAAGAACTCTAGCTGCTGCATTTTGAACTAGCTGGAGTTTGTTTATTAAACGTGCAGAGCAACCACCCAATAAAGAATTACAATAATCTAGCCTCGAGGTCATGAATGCATGAATTAATGTTTCTGCATTTGACATTGAGAGCATAGGTCGTAATTTAGATATATTTTTAAGATGGAAAAATGCAGTTTTACAAATGCTAGAAACATGTTTTTCGAAGGAAAGATTGCTATCAAAAAGTACGCCTAGGTTCCTAACTGATGACGAAGAAGTTACAGAGCAGCCATCAAGTATTAGACAGTGATCTAGGTTATTACATGCAAAATATTTGGTCCAATAATTAACGCCTCTGTTTTTTCAGAATTTAGCAGTAAGAAACTGCTAGCTATCCAGTTTTTGAAATCAACTATACATTCCGTTGGTTTTGCAAATTGGTAAGTTTCATCAGGTCGTGAAGAAATATAGAGCTGGGTATCATCAGCATAACAGTGAAAGCTAACACCATGTTTCCTAATGATATCTCCCAAGGGTAACATGTAAAGCGTGAAAAGTAAGGGTCCAAGTACTGAGCCTTGAGGTACTCCATACTGCACTTGTGATTGGTATGATACCTCTTCATTTACTGCCACAAATTGATGGGGCGGTCAGATAAGTACGATCTGAACCATGCCAGTGCACTTCCTCTAATGCCAACATGATTTTCTAGTCTATGAATGTTGTGGTTGATAGTGTCAAACGCGGCACTAAGATCCAGTATCACTAATAGAGAGATACAACCACGATCAGATGATAAAAGCAGGTAATTTTTAACTCTGAGAACAGTCTCAGTACTATGATATGGTCTCAAACCTGATTGGAAATCCTCACATATATCATTTTTCTCTAAGAAGGAACATAGTTGTGATGATACTACCTTTTCTAATATCTTTGACAGAGAAGGGAGATTTGAGATCGGTGTGTAATTAATTCTTTGGGGTCAAGTTGTGGTTTTTTAATGAGAGGCTTAATAACAGCCAGTTTGAAGGTTTTTGGGACATATCCTAATGACAATGATGAGTTAATAATATTCAGAAGAGGATCTATTACTTCTGCAAGCACAGGGTCTAAAATACAGGTTGTTGGTTTAGATGATTTAACAAGTTTATACTATTGTTCATTTCCAATAGAAGAGAATGAGTGGAATTGTTCCTCAGGGGATCTATTGTGCAATAGTATCTAATGCGATACTGTGACTGACAGCTGCATGGTTGCAATTTTATCTCTAATAGTTTCGAACTTGGAAGTAAAGTAGTTCATAAAGTCATTACTACTGTGCTGCTGGGTAATGTCTGCACCTGCTGATGTTATATTTTTTGTTAATTTAGCCACTGTATTAAATAAATACTTGGGGTTGTGTTTGTTTTCTTCTAAAAGAGACGTAAAGTAAGCAGATCTAGCAGTTTTTAATGCTTTTCTATGGGATAGGGTACTTTCCCGCCAAGCAATACGAAATGCCTTTCATTTCATTGTTTTTCTCCAGCTGTGCTCCTTTTTCCAGGCTGCTCTCTTAAGAGCCCGAGTGTGCTCATTATACCACGGTGTTGGACTCTTTTCCTTAATCTTCTTTAAGCATAAAGGAGCAACCGTATCTAAAGTGCTGGAAAAGTGCGAGTCAATAGTTTCTGTTACATCATCAAGTTGTTCTGAGCTATTGGATATTCTGAGGAATTGAGATAAGTCAGGAAGATTACTTATAAAGTAGTCTTTTGTGGTAGAAGTGATGGTTCTACCATATTTGTAACAAGGAGTTGGCTTTACAGCTTTAGCTATATGGAATATACACAAAACTACAAACCCGAATCCAAAAAAGTTGGGACACTGTACAAATTACGAATAAAAAAGGAATGCAATAATTTACAAATCTCATAAACTTATTTTATTCACAATAGAATATAGATAACATATCAAATGTTGAAAGCGAGACATTTTGAAATGTCATGCCAAATATTGGCTCATTTTGGATTTCATGAGAGCTACACATTCCAAAAAAGTTGGGACAGGTAGCAATAAGAGGCCGGAAAAGTTAAATGTACATATAAGCAACAGCTGGAGGACCAATTTGCAACTTATTAGGTAAATTGGCAACATTATTGGGTATAAAAAGAGCCTCTCAGAGTGGCAGTGTCTCTCAGAAGTCAAGATGGCAAGAGCATCACCAATTCCCCCACTGCTGCGGCGAAAAATAGTGGAGCAATATCAGAAAGGAGTTTCTCAGAGAAAAATTGCAAAGAGTTTGAAGTTATCATAATCTACAGTGCATAATATCATCCAAAGATTCAGAGAATCTGGAACAATCTCTGTGCGTAAGGGTCAAGGCCGGAAAACCATTTCACGAAAGATCACGAAAAATGCCCGTGATCTTCGGGCCCTTAGACGGCACTGCATCACATACAGGAATGCTACTGTAATGGAAATCACAACATGGGCTCAGGAATACTTCCAGAAAACATTGTCGGTGAACACAATCTACCGTGCCATTCGCCATTGCCGGCTAAAACTCTATAGGTCAAAAAAGAAGCCACATCTAAACATGATCCAAAAGCGCAGGCGTTTTCTCTGGGCCAAGGCTTATTTAAAATGGACTGTGGCAAAGAGGAAAACTGTTCTGTGGTCAGACGAATCAAAATTTGAAGTTCTTTTTGAAAAATTGGGACACCATGTCATCCGGACTAAAGAGGACAAGGACAACCCAAGTTGTTATCAGCGTTTAGTTCAGAAGCCTGCATCTCTGATGGTATGGGGTTGCATGAGTGCGTGTGGCATGGGCAGCTTACACATCTGGAAAGGCACCATCAATGCTGAAAGGTATATCCAAGTTCTAGAACAACATATGCTCCCATCCAGACGTTGTCTCTTTCAGGGAAGACCTTGCATTTTCAAACATAACAATGCCAGACCACATACTGCATCAATTACTACATCATGGCTGCGTAGGAGGAGGATCCGGGTACTGAAATGGCCAGCCTGCAGTCCAGATCTTTCACCCATAGAAAACATTTGGCGCATCATAAAGAGGAAGATGCGACAAAGAAGACCTAAGACAGTTGAGCAACTAGAAGCCTGTATTAGACAAGAATGGGACAACATTCCTATTCCTAAACTTGAGCAACTTGTCTCCTCAGTCCCCAGACGTTTGTAGACTGTTATAAAAAGAAGAGGGGATGCCACACAGTGGTAAACATGGCCTTGTCCCAACTTTTTTGAGATGTGTTGATGCCATGAAATTTAAAATAAACATATTTTTCCCTTAAAATTATACATTTTCTCAGTTTAAACATTTGATATGTCATCTATGTTGTATTCTGAATAAAATATTGAAATTTGAAACGTCCACATCATTGCATTCTGTTTTTATTCACAATTTGTACAGTGTCCCGACTTTTTTGGAATCGGTTTGTAGATAATGATCTGAGATATCATCGCACTGCTGCAATATTTCAACGCCACTGACATCAATTCCATATGACAGTATTAAATCTAGAGTATGATTTCGACAATGAGTAGGTCCTGAAACGTGTTTTTTAACACCAATGGAGTTTATAATGTCTATAAATGCTGATCCCAACGAATCTCTTTCATTATCAGCATGGATATTAAAATCACCAGCAATTAGGACTTTATCTGCAGCCAGCACTACCTCAGATAGAAAATCTGCAAATTCTTTAATAAAGTCTGTATGGTGCCCTGGTGGCCTGTATACAGTAGCCAGTACAAACATTGCAGGTTATTTATCATAAACACTTGTTTCTTTGGATAACGTTATAGGAAGCACCATTACTTCGAACGAATTATACTTGAAACCTGACCTCTGAGAAATACTGAAAATATTGCTATAAATTGTGGCAACACCTCCCTCTTTACCTTTTGGATGCGGTTCATGTTTGTAACTGTAATCTTGGGGGGTAGACTCGTTTAAAGTAATGTAGTCATCTGGTTTTAGCCAGGTTTCTTTCAAACAAAGCACATCTAGTTTATAGTCAGTGATCATATCATTTACAAAAAGTGCTTTTGTAGAAAGGCATCTAATATTCTATAGGCCAAGCTTTATCATTTGTTTTTTCTGTATTATATCTGTTTTTTATTTGTTGAACATCAATTAAATTGTTACTCTTACTTTGGTTTGGATGTTTTCTGTATTTTCTAGTTCGGGGAACAGACACAGTCTCTATAGTGTGATATCTAGGTGAAAGAGTCTCTATGTGCTGAGAATTAACTGACTTCTGTGACGTGAGGCGGCTAGCAGACGGTCGGTTTAGCCAGTCTGTCTGCTTCCTGACCTGAGCCCCAGTTAGTCAAGTATGAACTCTAAGACTATGTGCCATATTTCTAGAGAGAGGAGCGGCACCACCCCAAGTGGGATGAAGACCATCTCTTTTCAACAGGTCAGGTCTGCCCCAAAAACTCTTCCAATTGTCTATGAAACCTGTTATTCTGCAGGCACCACTTAGACATCCAGCCATTGAGTGACGACAGTCTGCTATGTATCTCATCACCCCGGTAAGCAGGGAGCAGTCCAGAGCGGTTTACAGAGTCTGACATCGTACTTGCAAGTTCACACACCTCTTTAACATTATATTTAGTGATCTCCGACTGGCGAAGTCAAACATCATTAGCGCCAACGTGAATAACAATCTTACTGAATTTACGTTTAGAATTAGCCAGCACTTTTAATTTTTACCAAGATGTCAGGTTCCCGGTAAACATTGGACTATGGTGGCTGGTGTCTCTATTTTCACGTTCCGTACAATAGAATCGACAATAACTAGAGCACTTTCATCAGGTTTCTCAGTGGGTGCGTCACTGAGTGGGGAGAACCTGTTTGATGTTTTGATCGGAACGGAAGAGTGGTGTTTTGACCCGCGACTAGGCCGCTTCACAGTCACCCAGTTGCCCTGCTTCACTGGCTCTACCGGAACCGAACAATGTACAGGACTCCCTGAGCTAGTCGCATCCAAAGCAGTATCTACAGCCCTCACATTCTTACTGTCCTCAACTAAAGTTTGGATGCGTGTCTCTAATTCTGAAATCTCTGTCAGCCTAACTATTTCCCTGCATTTATCACATGTGAATCCCTCACTGCTGATAGAGACCGATAAACTGTACATGTGGCAAACAGTGCATACAACAATAGCAGGAGAAGAAGCCATTACTCACCGTGATTGAAGAATGATTGGCTTACCACTGTTGTTTGATGAACTCATGAAAAACGGAGCGAGAACAAAGAAAACAATAATAGACGCCGCGAGTGATAAGCTAACCGGCTAACGAATGCTAATGCGCTGCACGCACGCTGCACTCGCGGTTTTAACGATCAAATTAGTTTGATAGATAATACCAGAAATATGGTGGGAATTAAGTTATATATTATCACTTTAAACAAGAGAGAGTGAAAGTAAAACCTCTCAGCAGCACAACAGACAGAAGCAATTGGTCAGCAATCGATCATGAGCATGCAGCATTCTGCATTTACATTTCTATTGGGTTTTTTTTTCGTATAGCTAGTTATACATACAGTACATACATACAGTAACCTAACCCTAATTCTAACAAAAAACCTGAAAATGAATATTAGCATTAATACAAATGTGTTCCCAAAATATGGTTAACTACACACACACCCTTTCTAAGATTCTAATCTTCATTACTATACATTAATGTGATATCTAAACACTATTATTTCTCATGAATAATAATAATAATAAAAATATGTACACTATAATTCAAATGTTTGGGGTCCGAGAGATTTTTTTGAAATGCTTCTAAAGAAAAGTTTTTGGACCACCAAGGATACAATTGATCAGAAATACAGTTAAAACCGTAATATTGTGAATTAAAAATAAATGTTTTTTTTATTATACTGTAAAATTCAAAAGCTGAATTTTCAGCATCACTCCAGTCTTTAGTGTCACATGATCCTTCATAAATCACTCTGATATGCTGCTCAAGAAACATTTTCATTTATTATTATTATCGATGTTGAAATTTCTGTTCAAGTACCACTCACATGTTCTTCAGATGTGAAAATCTAGTTTATTTTTCAATGTTGCATGGTGGTATCTCTTAGATTTGTCTCGAATCATTTCAGAAATGTTCAAGCCAACACAATTAAATGAGCTCAAGATATTAAGATAATAATTATAATGATCTAAATGAGAATTAAGCATGTGGGAGATTAATCTTGGAGACCGCCCAATGAATGCAGTTTTAATTAGAAGACATTTCAGAGCAGTGGAATTATCACAATTGGAGTATTTTTGTAAAGCCTTTCACAAGCGTTCTGGTATCATTGCTCAGGGATTTCTATTTTTCAGTAATGAATTTCAGGATTAATTATTTTTGACCTGCTGCTAAAGATGCAAGCAGAAGAGAGCGTTGAAATCTGTAAAGTAATTCATTAAGATACTTTGTGAGCTTAAGTAAATTACAGGCAACACTTTCTTTTATGCTTTCATGTCAAGCCTTTTTCTTTTCTTCTCTTCTGCAATAAACTAGCACATTTCCATGAAGGAAGTAAACAAAATGATGTTCGAGCGAATCAAGGGCAACTTTATGGAAGGTGTGATTTGACCTCTGTTCGTCTGGTTACGCTTACACACACACACACACACACGCACACACACACACACACAATCTTAATCAGCAGGTTGTCTTGCACCGCTAGGTGTCATAATGGCCATGACTATGCTGTTAAATTATTTTGACGACTAAACCAGGCTAAGCACCCTCACATTTTCACATTTCTCGGCTGTATTTGTTTGCTCGTTTCAGTGTCAGTGTGACAGCAAAGCTTGGCGAGATGTCACGGCTGTCTTAAGACTTCTCTTTTAATAAGATGAACACAGCCACATGCACTACAGCAGGGACAAACACACACTGTTGTGTGTCCAATTTACACAGAGACATGCTGAGCTTGATCAAAGTCCTTTTTAAGCACGCCAGTACACTTGGCGGCCATCTTCATGACACGCTAATGCAGCTATTTCCAGACAAGTACAGATTCTCAACTTAAATGAGGGCCAATCTCATGAAACCTGTCAAAAACATATCCAGGACACATTTGACCTGTGTGAAAAAAAAGGAATAATAAGTTATATTTAGCATAAAGAGAGTTTAGAATGTTTTAAAGTCTTTTGTTTGTTCTTGTTTTGTTTTGTGCAGTTTTGTTCTTTTATGGTTAATCTTTTACTATCAGTCTTTGATCTTACTAAAGGCTTCATTTTCTCTATGCAATATATTTGATCCTGTACTCTGTCTATTCCAATCCATCTGAATCCATCTCCTATTGTTTATAATAATGGATATGCTGTAATACATGTTTTAGTGTATATCGCACACGCTCTTTATAAGCGTGTGCCGCTGACTCTCCGTCTTTATGAGAGGACACCAGCACTCAGCAGTAATCGAGTGTAGGGATCATAGTGAAGATGTCATCAGTACATCAGTAGATTATCTCACTCTACAGGGTATTATATGTACCTCTCCTCCCCAATCTGAAGTGTGGATTGGATTGCACTTGTGTGGAGCGGTGTAATTTCAGATTACACAAGGGTTTTGGACTCTGATGGCATTACGGGGTGTGTGTGCACATCTGGGTTGTGCGCTGAGAGTGGGCATTTCTCCCAGAAAAAGCCTGCCTGCTCAGGATTATCCCACAAAGCATAGATCCTCAAGATTCTTTCGTTTCTAGAGTGTGTTGAGAGCAAAGGAAGAACAGAAACGAGCTCAGTCAGATGAGAAAATGAGAAATATATTATATACCAGCAGTGGTGTCACTACACAGGTGAAAGTGTGTCATTTATTTGATGTTAAAATACTTCCTTCTGTCTCAGATAAATACCCAGAGACAATAGTAAGTAAGATATTCATAGGCAGATTTTCACAATAGAAACACTGATGGCTCTGTGGAGCTTTCAGATCATCCTGAGCAGCTCCACACATCGTCCAATAGCAGGAGTTTGAAGGCGTGAATATTTGTTTGTCTTGCCATTGGCAGGCAGATTAAAAATTTAACTTATTTATGTATTTTATGTGGCAATGTTACGCGCATACTTATGCATGCGTTTGTTTTTGTTTGTTAAAAATTAATATTAAATTTAATATAAACGTATTCATTTCTTAATTGAATAGATTCTTTAAATAATGCTTTATAAAAAAAAAAATTAAGATTACGTAACGTAAAATAACGCAACGATTACGGAAAATAACTTAAATGATTATTGTGCTGTCAGTTTCTCATAAAAATACTAAGCATTACATTGGTAACAACATGCGTTGCATTTGTTAAATATATTTAATGCATAAAATAACATTAACTATGAGCAATTCATTCGTTACAGTATTTATTAATCTTCGTTAATGTTAGTTAATAAAAAAAACACAGCTGTTAATTGTCAGCTCAGGTCCATTAACTAACATTTATAGGTACTCCTTTTCATTTTAATTCAAGATTTTTTATTCGTCACATACACAATTATACAGAGTATAACCAGCAGTGAAATGTAATAATGTATTAGTAATTGCTGCAATCAACATTAAGTGTTGTTATTGAAGTATTTTTCATTGTTAGTTTAACTAATGTAGTTAAATAATGTTAACAAATGGAACCTTATTATTAAGTGCCATTACATTTTTATGGATTAATTATCTGAAGGTGAGTAAACATGACATCTAAACAGATTAGTGTTTCTTTAAATGCACTTTAAAGTTTGACATTTGATCTGTATTTGAGGGTTGAAAGAACAGATTTGTATTTCTAACTGCGTGTTGACCTCTGGGCTCAGGAACATTGATCGCCCCGTTAAGAAAGGTTATGACCCGAGACATGGAGAAAACAGGCAACCTCACTAAAACACTTGTTTAAATGTCATGAATGACTGGCTGGCTACACGACACCAGCTCTATTCTCTCCCTGTCTAAGAAAACTGCAGTGTTTAGATGTAAACGAGTGCCGTTTCAGCCCTTTAAAGGGCACAGAGAAGAAGAGAGGGAGAGACTCAAAATATCCTCTCATTTTTTACACAGATTACCATCTGAAAAACAACCCTGTTAAATATAGACCTTTGAGAAACACGCTCATGTTCTGTGCCTTTATTTATTGATGCATAACATGACGGTTCTTTTGACTAGATAATGGAATGCTGTTATAATAAATTATAAAGCAAGAAGTTGATGAAGTGTGTTGAGAAAAAGCAAAAGCTGCAGGTTTTCTTTAAAAGTGTTGCACTTTAAACCACCAATTAGTGTTGTTCTCTCTGTTCTGATTGTAGGTAATGTCGTAGACGTTTACCAGCGTGAATTTCTGGTGCTGAGAGACCGTCTGCACTCCGCTGAGCAAGAGAACCTCAAACGCTCCAAAGAGCTCAACCTGGTGCTGGATGAAATCAAGCGAGCCATCGCTGAGAAGCAAGCGCTGCGGGACATCAACCGCACCTGGAGCAGCCTGTCAGGTCAGACACAGAACCGCGAGACTAAACACCACCACCACATCCTGAAACTTTCTCAACCAATCATTGCCCTCTGATTTAAGGGGTAGAATTAAAGGACTACTTTACCCAACAATGAAAATTCAGTCATCGTTTACTCACCCTCGTGTCATTCCAAACGTGTTTGACGTGCTTTTTTGTGGAACACAAAAGAATGTGTTTTAAGGAATGTTTAAACTGTTTTTATCCATAAATTGAAAGTCTTTAGGGTTCAAAACAACAAAAATACTTTTTAAAAATCATGATTTTTGTGTTCCACAGAAAAAGGCAGTCTTACAGGTTTATGAGTAAATGATTTTTTCATTTTTGGGTAAACTATCTCTTTAAAGGGTACAGTATGACTTTATTTCTTCAGACGAACACAAATGAACACTTTGCTTACTTTTAATTAATTTTAATGCTCAGAATTATTTTAAAGACAACATGGAACATGATCTTTACTTAATATCCTAATGATTTTTGTCATAAAAGAAAAATCGATCATTTTGACCCATACACTGTATTTTTGGCAAATGCTACAAATATACCCATGCTAACTTGAGACTGTTTTTGAGCTCCAGGCTCACATATCTGAAACTTCTTTAACTATATAAGTTACAGCCAACTATCATATGTGCTTTCATAAGATCACGCTTATCATAAGCAGCATCATATTATGAGGCTTGTGCATGAAGTGACGGTCCTCTGGATTTAATTGATATTGATATATTTTGTCCATTTTGTGGTTTCCATGCTAAAACTTGCTTTCATTTTATTTTGACACTGTCTTCATTAGCCTTGTTTTTGGTAAGATTTCTGTTCATTCATTAAGGATCACATCATGCACAGCTGTCAGCTGTGTTTTTTAAAAAGTTTTTTTTTTCTTAAGACATGTCTTTTCAAAAGGAATATCGTTAAGCTGCCACTTTTATTAGCTAAATTTAGTATAAATGTGAGCAATGAAACAAGCTAGAAAGATTTAATAAACTTCTGCTTTCTTCTTTCTTTGCATCCTGTTGGTTTAATTTTAATGCTCAGAATTATTTTAAAGGGGCCATCGGATGCCCATTTTCCACAAGTTGATATGATTCTTTAGGGTCTTAAGTCTATAACATGCTTTAGTTAAAATTTCTCAATGTAGTGTAAAAAACACCCTTTTTTACCTTTTCAGAGCAACCTGTTTTGTTGCATGTTCCTTTAAATGCTAATGAGTTCTGCTGACCCCACCCCTCTCTTCTGTGGGGTGACGAGCCGTCCTGTTTAGTGGTCAACCAATATATCGGCCGATATTTGGCATTTTTCAAATATCGGCATCAGCCGAAAAGTTTTTCTGTTTGGCCGATGCGTTCGAGGTGGGACTTTTATTTTAACCTGAGCACACAGCTCTCACATTCTCCCTCTAGTTCGCTGTCGTCGTTAACAGTTCTGTCTAATATGGATAGAAGTCTATATATCTAATAATCAGATAGAATTGTTAAACAAAGGAGTTAAATGCATACAAAAAGTATTATAACAATTGCTTTAATAGTATTAGTAATAGAATGGCAAACATTATAATACTTTCTCATTTTCCGACAGCATTCAGAATCAGCAAATACGGATTTATATCATTTAAACAAATCTTTGAATGACTAATGGACATTTAATTTCACAAACCTTGCATACTTAGTAGAATCCAGTTGTGAGATCTTGTGAAGTGTGCATTTGTATCCTGCATGACCACGTGTTCTCTGCATGACATTCATGTCATTTTCACTGTGTGCTGTATGTAAAAGGACTGTTACCTTGGCTCTATTTGAACAATATGATTCCCAATGCACACAAACTTCCCAGAATACTGAGTGCCCTGTTAGTTACAGTGTTTACTTCCTTTTTAATTATATTTTTATTAAATATTTATTTATTTGTGAAAAAAACTTTGTCATCTAAAGTATAAGTATGTTTATATTACACATTTATTTTTTAACCAATTTTTAAATGATTTCAAATTTCTTAAATATAAAATTATATCGGCTATATATCGGGGGGCACATTCCCTTCAAAAGCTAAAGTAATTCACTGCGTCTTCAGATGTTGGGAGTAAATGACGACTGCTATGTTCATTATTACATCCATCAACAAAACCCCTCAATCGCTATGGAGACATTCTTAGATGTCTCTGCTCCAGTGTCGAAACAATGAAGGACTGATGACAGCCCACTCAGGGCGGGTCTAAGGTAAAACACCAGTGTCAATCAACAATCATGGCCTTGGTCTGTGTGACATCATAGAGACAAGAAGCTGAGAACGGCTTGATTTGAAAAAGGGGATCCCTATTAATTTTAGGGACTAAATAAAAAGCACTGGGTGGATTTTTATCATTATAGGGTGGTTGTGGGGACACACTGCCAACACACATTTATGTTCAAGCAACATGTAAAAGTGAATTTTGCATTCGATGACCCCTTTAAAGACAATAATAATTCATATCAAATCATGTGCTAGTAGTTTAAACCAGCTGACTTTGACAGATGATTGACATGTCTTACAGATGAGACCAAGCTGAAGCTGTGGAACGTGACCAGCAGTAAGAATGTTCTTCAGCTGCCCAGCATCTTCCACCATCTGCCGCACCTGCTGGCCAAAGAGACCAGCCTCCAGCCAGCCGTGCACATCGGCCAGGGTCGCACCGGAGGTCAGTGCGAGCGGCAGAGGAAATGAGTTCCTCTCTGTAACATGTGATATGTTTTGTTACATTCTCCTGCAGGCCTGTCTAGTTATACGGATTCTGTGTAAAATACGGGTCTGGTGCCTCTAGTGACCTGCAGCTGTCAGATCATGCGATATTGTTGAATCTCTGTGTTCACCGTCTCAGAGGCGAGTGGTGTTGAATGTACTATTAACGTGAAGTGGTTTATGACCAGTGTTGGGGGTAACGCATTACAAGTAATGTAAGTTACATAATCAGATTACTTTTTTCAAGTAACTAGTAAAGTAACGCATTACTTTTTAATTTACAAGAAAATATCTGAGTTACTTTTTCAAAAAAACAGATTTAGTATTCATCAAAATGAATTAAAACAGTGAAATGCAAACTCAGAATATGACGCAAACCTGCAATTAGTGTTGCTTTCGTCAACAAAATTTATGACTAAATATCGTCGTCAACGAACCTTTATCACGTGACGAAAACGAGACGAGACGCAGCATAAATGCTAGTCATGTGACGATGACGATAATTAAATGTATAATGCAATATTGTTGATGAATAAAAACGAGACTAAATGTGGTTTACAAAATAAAAACTGCTAAAATGTCTCTTAATTTTCGTTGACTAAAACGAGACGAAACAAAATGTTATAACGTTATTTCGTCTCGTTTAGTCGTGTTATTATTATTATTATTGTGCAGTATTTCTGTTTCCGGTGTCTGAGATGTGTGTGTACTTCTAACATGTTTGGTTGGTAAAATAAATCTTGTAAATTAAAATCAGAGCGTCTTCCGTGTCTGGAATTGATGTATTCTTGAGTATATAAGGTAACAATAATATAATAAGATAACCTTGTTTGAAATTGGTTTGGCTAAAATAAAATTTTGGTTTCATCTATACTACTAGGTACTTATTGACTGGGTTAAATAGAATTGCATTACTAAAAAGAGACTAAAATACAATTTTCATTGACGAAAACTAGACTGAATTTAATCAGTTTTCGTCGACTAAAACTAGACGAAAATAGTCATGGATAATTCTGACTAAAACTAGACTAAAATGTCATCAGTTTTCGTCGGCTAAAACTAGACTAGACTAAAAAGAGTATGAACGTGACTAAAACTAATAAAAACTAAAATGACAGCTTCACACAAAGATTAAAACAGGCCGCCAATAATTAAATATGTTAAACAACACAAATGTATCTAACAATTGTGCTTCATTGTTTTTTATTGCTGAAGAGTGTTGAACCTTCTTCTCCTTTGTTCTACTCTACAGACGTGAAGTTACTTTTCCTTCAGCCTGAGGTTTATTTATTACACTTGTTGGTGTGAAAGGGCTTTTACATTTGCTATAAGCAGAACTAATTATATTAAAAACAAACAATCAAGCCCTGCTCATTTTTAAAAAGTAACGCATTAACGCATTACTTTCCATAAAAAGTAACTAAGTAATGTAATTAGTTACTTTTTTAGGGAGTAACGCAATATTGTAATGCATTACTTTTAAAAGTACCTTTCCCCAACTCTGTTTATGACTAACGCTGAACTCGAAGGAAACACTGAAATGGCAATAACATCAATATCTGCTGAGATGGTGGAGAGATGTGTATTCTAACCTACAGGCTGATTCGTTTTTTTTACTTTAATGCTTCTGTTTTGATGTAAGATGAAAAAAGTAATGCACTATTTAATTGGTTTATTTCTTATATTTGTTCTGCTGTTTATTTGCATCTTTGTTCTAATTTTTAATAACAAAGATAAAATAAAAATTGCTATATTAATATAGTGAATATTATTAACAAAAGAAGTGAAGGAAAAGATGTAGCGTTGCTAGGTGATTTTGCTTTGGAACCTTCAGAAAACGTTAACTCCATATTTCTCAAAATCGACTTTGCTGAATTTTGAATTGTCTATTGACTTCAAATGGGTGTAGCTCAGACAATGTTTATTCCAACAATCATACATCAGGTTTTTTAATGAAAATTGTGAAAATCAAATTTGCTCATTGCAACTCATTTTGCCAGCACAAGTCACATGTATTCAAATTAATTTAGTTGTGTGATTCCTCAGGTGTCTATTATCTGCCTTGCATGATGTCATCATCCTGTAATACCAAAATTTTATGACACTCTGATGTGCATTTATGACCCTTTTGTGTGATTTTAGAGATATCTAAGCAGGCCAGGAAGAGCGGTTTGAAAAATATGGCCTCGTAAAAGTAAAAAATGCAGCTGAAAATAAAAATTAATTTAATTGTCTGGGTCTTTGCGATCCTCTTACCCCACATCCGCCAAAAGCTTATTATATCATCATTCTTAAAATTTATTGTCTCTCTGTCTGACTCATGAAAAGATGTTGTACCTCTCTCATACTGCTCTCCATCTCCTGTCCTGGCTCTCTGCCCGGCTGTGTCTGGGTCTCTGGCCTGTCTGAGTGGACATTTCTCTGGGGTGCTGTCCAACAGCCTCAGCCCCCGGTGGGGAGGAGACGCTCGCTGTCCCGCAGGCTCAGCGGGGAGCTGCTCTCCATCCAGTTTTAATTAGGATTGAGCTCTTAGAAATGCAAATGCACAGTCAGCCAGGACTCTGTGTGTGAATGGTACAGTAGGCTTTAGTGGTGATCTGTCAAATTTAATGCACACGGGGCTGATTAGTGACTTCCTCTCTGTCTCTCAGTGTCGATAGTGATGGGGGTGCCCAGTGTGAAGAGAGAGGTGCACTCCTACCTGACAGACACGCTGAGCTCGCTGATGTCAGAGCTGAGTCCGGCCGAGAAGGAGGACTGCGTGATTGTCGTCTTCATCGCGGAGGTAAGATCATGACGACAAGAATATGCAGAATGGATTCATTTTTTATGAGGATGTAGAAATGTGAGACCCAGAAATGTGATCTGTTTGTGTTGTGTAATCATGTATCATACAGTATGTGGGTTAATCTATTACATATATACGGCACAATATGCGGCATATATAATATAATATAAATCCAAAAGAAGCCAGAAGTGACTTTTGAAGGATTTTATTAAGGAGTCACTGAATTTGTTCAAAACGCTGATTCATCCAGTATATAAAAAAAGTCTCTTTAAGAGTGAGTCATTGAATCATTTACCAACCAATTCGTTCGAAACGCCTCTGCTCTGTTGCTCTGAGATGTGCAATTCTGCTTTGACTTTAACTTTTGACTTTAACGCCAGCATTTTTTTAGAAAAACTTGCCAGCCACCGGCAGCTTTTCTGATCATTTTCACAAAAGTTTAATGGCACCCAGAATATTTTGAATATTTGAACATGCAATATGTCAAAACAGAGAACAGAGCCTCAGCTTTTGAAAAAACAAACAAACAAAAAATGTATTACAGCTTCATGCAATCTTTTTTTTATCAACACTTCACAAAAATGCTGTTTTTGAAAAAAAGACTACATCTGGATCAGATTTGAATAGATAGTTGATGGCTTCCATCAACACATCCAATGCTTGCACGGTCCAATTAATCAAATAAATCAGTTTTGATTTATATGCTGTTTAATGCATGATGATCGAGTTCATTTACATATGCATGAGCTTACGTATGCAATCGCTTGTTTCTGCTTTTTCTTCGCCGTGTTTTGATCCATACGTTCAGTGCTCTTTCAGAAGATGCATAATAGCACCTCTTACCATATACCAGTGAAAAATTTCATCAGTGGTGGGGAAAGAGTTAAAGGTGCTGTATGTAATTCTAACAATGATCAAGTTCAGGGAGAAAGAATTTGGGAACAGGCACATGTTTAACCAACTTTTATTAAATAAACAACAAGACTCAATTTGTTTGCTCGCTTCCATGGCTGCAATACCAATTCTCCACCAACTGGCAACCCTGAGTGTTGAAATACTACTGGTTAAACTGGCAGTGGGTGGAGTCACAAAGACTGAAATAAAAACAGACATTCCAGAACAGAACAGAACAGAACACACGTTTCAAAGCAGAATAACTGGCTGTAGCATTGCTTTTCTGAGAAACAAGCATGTGAACTCAGCCTGTTTCCTAAACATCTGCAATCATATTATGGTATTATTATCCTTCAGTACAGTCAAAAAATTACATACAGCATCTTTAACTGTTGCGCGATCAGAGAGTTCCAAACAAAGTGAAAGGTAGGCATAGTATTGTGTCTGAATTACTCAATATTAACTTCTTGTTTATTGAATATTGTATAAAAGCAAGGTCACACTGGCAGTTATGGTGTTTTCCAATGACTACCATGCTGATATTTGGGAACAACAGTACTCTTGTTTGTGTGGTATTGCCTAAATAAAAACATGTCATTGTTAACATCCATTGCTTTAGTTTTTTAAATAGCTTTAGCGTAATTTGGTACTTTTGTTACTATATACTGTAGCTTGTTATGTAGCTAAAGACTTTTCTAAACTGGTAGCTTTACTGTAGTTTACTGTATCTGCTTTAAGTTATGAGTAATCTGTAAGTTTTAGAAGCTACTGTACCGTTTGCAAGTCTATTTCTCTATTGATTATACTGGCTTGTGTAGCTGCTAGCAGCACTGACCTGTAATAACACATCACTGCCCTTCTGTTCAGTCATTAGTGTCTACACAGCCCAATTAACATAAGTTGTGTCCCAAATGACATACTGTACACTGTGCACTTATACTATGCACTATGTACTCTACTGTCTAGTGCAGGGGTCTCCAACACGTCACTCGTGAGCTACCAGTAGCTCGTGGCCTGATTAGAGGTAGCTCACCAAGACATATTGACATATCAGCCGTGAGGTTATTTGAATGATTCCATCATGTATTTTAATTATCATTAAACTTTATTTGAACATGTTGTACATGTCAGTAGATAACGTTATGAATATTATTTTGTTAGTTTAAAATCTGGCCATGATTTTTTAATGTTTTATTTTACTGTTTATGCAAACAAAAAGTGCAGAAGTGCATAGTGCTACTAATTTTATTTGTTGACTTTTGTCATAAAACTTGGTAAAATTATTTCATTGTGTGTGTATCAGTACTTTTTTAATATTTCCAGCACATTTTAACAACGCCGTGTAACAGTTTGGATTGATACATTAAGAGATTAACATTGGTAGCTCTCAGCCGCTTTCATTTTTAAAAAGTAGCTCCTGAATTAAATGAGGTTGGAGACCCCTGTATGAATTTTATACGATTGTTTTGTCATTTAGTATCAGAGTCTGATACTATATAGTAGGCAAGTGGGCATATTTTGCCGCAGGTAATGAAAACACAGCAATATTAATTTTTTTCCTGTATGCCCCATTAAACACACAACAGTTCAGAATGAGCAAACTGTTAAAAGAAACAGCTTAATGAAATAATTTATTATAATTATAACAATTATAGTGACGAGAGGGCAGTTATATTTATTTTTATGTAAAATATATGATCTATTATTTTTGGATTTGGGGAGGAAATGGACCTGGTTCTGAATTCTGTGAGATTTACCGTTATGGGCAGTGTTTTACTTGCGATGAAGTTTTTATGAGAGAGCAGTGAAATTAGATTTGCTTTAGATAACAGTATACTTAATAGATGTATTATGATAATTGCAGTAAAGCATCATTCTGTGTTTGACCACTCTGAGATGATTGTATCACAAGGACATTGTGCCCTAGACACACTGTACACTGTTGAGTGTGTTTCACATTAATTAACATTGACTGTAGTTCATGAGTAACTGCCGGCAATGAAATTCAGACTGTGTGTGTGTGTGTTACTTTTGAGATTAAAATACAAGTCATACATCATTTTATTGTAATAGAGTATGTAATACACACCACCAGACTGGAGTCCATCTCTCTAAAGGGAAAACTCACCCGAAAATGACCATTTTGTGATCATTTACTCACCCTCATGTCATTCCAACCCTGTTTGACTCACTTCCGTGGAACACAAAAGAAGATTACTGGGAACAAACAGAGAACAAAATTTATACAATTTGGTGCAGTTGCCAGAAATTCTTATAGTTGTAATGTAAATCAGTGATATCTTTATAACAGCACAACAGAAAGCTTACATAAAATGCAAATAAATATCAGATGTCACTCATATTTTATGTTTTTATAAAGTTCTTAGTAATAGAATTTCCTCAAAAGCCCGATGGATCATATAAATACTCACATTTTACTTACTTCATAGTTACTTCAGTCCAGTCAGTGTTCATTTTGAAATATTACTAATCATATAAAAGCTTTTCTTACATTTACAGTGCTTGTCAAAAGTTTGGAAACATTGTGATTTTGAAATGTTTTAATTAAGTATTTTATGTACTTTTTATTTGTAAGGCTGCATTTTTTTTTTTATTTGATAAAAATTTGAAAAGTTTGAAATCTCACATGTCACATGATCCTTCAGAATTCATTCTAATATGCTGATTTACTGCTCAAGAAACATCAATGTTAAAAAAGTGTTTGCTGCTTAATATTTTGTGATTTTATTTTTTTTTATTTTATTTTTTTTTTAACAGGATTCTTTGATGAATAGAACGTTCAAAGGAACAGCATTTATTTGAAATAGAATCTTTTGTAGCTTTAAAGATGTTTTACTGTAATTTTTGATCAATTTAATGCATATTTGCTAGATAAAAAGAATTCATTTCCATTTTGATACCACAGCCTGAAGGGGATTGTTTTGAGGATTATATAAGGCATTTTAGTTGCTAAAAACGTATGAGCTACTCATCAGTAGCTACTGATGAGCTACTGATCAGATGACAGAAAGCATGGTCATGTTGATCATTTGGAGGCCTTAGAATTTGCTAATCAAATTTTGTACAGTTTAAAATGAATAACCTTATCCTGAAATTATTGTAAAATGTTTTTTATATTCATGCACTACAGTATAGTTCAGTAGTTTTGTGTGAGAAACAAAATTCACTGAAATTACTGAATATTATTGACATTTGTTCACTGAAAATGAATATTCATCATTCATTTTAATTGTCATTTGGGTTGGGAATGACAGTAGGGTGAGTACATGATGACAGAATGTTCATTTTCTGAGTGAAATTAAAAAATAAAAACAGATCATATTGATGAATTTGCTGCTTTTGATAAAGAGCTTACTCCATTAATAAAGTATGTTCTGTGAGTGAGTTACAACCCGAGTTCAAGAAATGTTGGTATGTTTTTTAAATTTAAATAAAATCAGAATCAGAATGAGATTTATTGGCTAGGTATGTTTACACATACAAGGAATTTGTTATAGTGACAGAAGCTCCACAGTGCAACAGAAAGACAGCGACAGGACACAGATAATAAAAGAATAATATACAAATAGGCAATGTACAAAATAGCAAAAACAATTATGTGTGTACAGGTCTGATATGTGCAAATTTCAAATGCAAAAATAAGTATGTGTGGTGAAAAAATTATGTATAATAGAGTTGTGTGTTCCACGTTTAGTGTCAAGTGTTCATGAGATGGATTGACTGAGGGAAGAAACTGTTCCTGTGTCTGGTCGTTCTGGTGCTCAGAGCTCTGTAGCGTCGTCCAGACGGTAACAGTTCAAAGAGGTTGTGTGCTGGATGTGAGGGGTCCAGAGTGATTTTGTCAGCCCTTTTGCTCACTCTGGATGAGTACAGTTCTTGGAGAGTGGGGAGGGTTGTACCAATGATTCCCTCAGCAGTCCAGACTACCTTCTGTAGTCTTCTGAGGTCAGATTTGGTAGCTGAGCTGAACCAGACAGTTATTGAAGTGCAGAGGACGGATTCAATGATGGCGGAGTAGAACGGTTTCAGCAGCTCCTGTGGCAGGTTGAACTTCCTCAGCTGGCGAAGGAAGTACAACCTCTGCTGGGCCTTTTTCACAATGGAATCTATGTGATTGTCCCACTTCAGGTCCTGAGAAATTGTGGTGCCCAGGAATCTGAATGACTCCACTGCAGTCACAGTGCTGTTCATGATGGTGAGTGGGGGGAGAGCTGGGGGGTTTCTCCTGAAGTCCACGATCATCTCCACAGTTTTGAGTGTGTTGAGCTCCAGGTTGTTAAGACTGCACCAGACAGCCAGCTCCTTAACCTCCTGTCTGTAAGCAGACTTGTCACCGTCCTGGATGAGGCCGATCAGTGTGGTGTCGTCTGCAAACTTCAGGAGCTTGACAGAGGGGTCTTTATGTGCAGTCGTTGGTGTAGACTAGAGGGAGAAGAGCAATGGGGAGAGATCGCAGCCCTGAGGAGCTCCAGTGCTGATGGTGCGGGTGCTGGATGTGTATTTTCCCAGCCTCACTAGCTGCTGCCTGTCTGTCAGGAAGCTGTTGATCCACTGACAGACGGAGGTGGGGACGGAGAGCTGTGTCAGTTTATTCTGAAGGGTGTCCGCGTGTTAAAAGCAGAGCTGAAGTCTACGAACAGGATCCTCACATAAGTCCAGTGTTGGGGAAAGTTACTTTTAAAAGTAATGCATTACAATATTACGGTACTCCCTAAAAAGTAACTAATTACGTTACTTAGCTACTTTTTATGGAAAGTAATGCGTTACATTACTTTTGCGTTACTTTTTAAATATAAGCAGGATTTGATTGTTTTTAATACAAGAAGTTCTAATCATAGCAAATGTAAAAGCCCTTTCACACCAAAAAGTGAAATGAATGAACCTCAGGCTGAAGGAAAAGTAAATTCATGTCTGTAAAGTAGAACGCAGGAGAAGAGGGTTCAACACTCTTCAGCAATAAAAAAAACAATGAAGCACAATTGTTAGTTTATCTAAAGTCATTTTTGCTTATTAGTATGGTTGAACTGGATCATCAAAGGCCAGCAGAGACATTGGTTAATAAACTGGGATTAGATACATTTGTGTTGTTTAACATATTTAATTATTGCAGGTTTGCGTCATATTCTGAGTTTGCATTTCACTGTTTTAATTCATTTTGATGAATACTGAAAATGAAAATTGATGAAAATCTGTTTTTTGCGAGTGGGATGAATTAATGCACATTCACATTTAGTCTAGAACTATAGTAACAGCATGTTCACACAGTGCACTGTCAGTCAATAAATGGGAAAAAAGTAACTGGCGTTACTTTTTTTAAAAAGTATATTTTCTTGTAAATTAAAAAGTAATGCGTTACTTTACTAGTTACTTGAAAAAAGTAATATTATTACGTAACTCGCGTAACTTGTAAGGCATTACCCCCAACTTCACACTTCGCACAGCTCCAGTGATCTGTTGAAGATCTGTGTGAAGATGGGGGCCAGCTGGTCAGCACAGGTTTTTAGGCAGGCTGGTGACACACCGTCGGGGCCTGGTGCTTTCCTTCTTTTGTACTTTCTGAAGACCTGGCGCACGTCATCTTCACTGATCTGAATTGTAGGTGTGGGGGAGAGGGGGGTTGCTGGAGGTGTGAATGGTTGTGTGGAGAGATGATCAGGGCAGGTGTGGGGTGTTTTTTCAAACCTGCAGTAGAACTCATTCAGGTCGTCTCCCAGTTGTTGATTCTCCAGAGTGCTGGGGGATGGTGTCTTGTAACTGGTGATATCTTTCATACCATTCCACACTGAAGCAGAATCACTGGAAGAGAATTTGTTCCTTAGCTTGCCAGAATAATTCCTCTTTGCCACTCTGATCTCCTTTTCCAGTGTGTATTTGGCGTGTTTATACAAGACTTTATCCCCCTTTCTGTAAGCATCTTTTTTGGTCTGACGGAGCTGTCTGAGTTTTGCAGTGAACCATGGTTTGTCATTGTTGTCAGTTAGATGAGTCTTGGTAGGAATGCACATATCCTCACAGAAACTGATATAAGATGTTAGTCTCTGTGAGCTCGTCCAGATCGGTGGCAGCAGCTTCAAAAACAGTCCAATCAGTGAGAGAGAAACAGGATTGTAAATCCCGCTCTGTTTCATTAGTCCATCATTTAACAGTTCTTAACCCTTTAGGTGCCAGGGTTTTTTGGAAAAAATGCTGGATTTTGACATCAAGATTTCAAAAGCTTGTGGCTTGAAATGGCTTAAAGATAGAGATCTACTGTAAATTAGAAAAATGTTGGGCATGACCGAAAGTTTATGTGGGGTGTAAATATACTCATCTAATTTGCATATTATGACGTCATCAGGGGCGGCCCTCTTGAATTTCATAATATTTAGGAAATAATAGATATTGAATTGATGTTTGATTTTTTTTGTTTGTTTTTTTTGTCTCTTTCTCCTCATTCCAAATGATCAGAAAAGAGGAAACCAACAATAAAACAGGAGAAAGTACTAAATTATTACTATATTACTATACTATATAGTAGTAAAACGCATGTGAACAGTAGCCTACTTTTTGATCAGTTCAACAGTAATATTCAGGAAATAATAGATATTGAATGGATGTTTGAACTTATTTGCATGTTGTTGTTGTTGTTGTTGTTTTTTTGTCTTTTTATCCTCATTCCAAATGATCAGGAAAAGAGGAAATCAACAGTAAAACAGGAGAAAGTAGTAAATTATTACTATATTACTGTGCCATAGTAAAATACATGTGCCTATTTTTTGATCAGTTGACCAGCTATCTGCCCAATCAGGTATCTATGTGACAGTTTATAGTTCTTGAGAGTATGGTACCTCTCATTGCATAGCACAGCGCACAGACCTGCCCCAAACTGACTGCACCTGTACTGTCTGCCCTTAGAGCGCGCGCGATCAGAACAAACAGCACAATCTGGCCGATCATCAGAGAGCAACAGCTCTGCTATGGACACTAAGACCACGTCCACCCCTGCCACCCCCATCCCCGTTGGGCAAAGTGTTGAAATTATCACTTGTTTGTGCTTTGTGAACGATCGCGCCTTGCGCGCGGCACCATTGCGCGGAAAAGATGTTCCGGGAGAAGCGCGATCATTAGTCGGCCGATCGTCATTTCCAAAAGGCAAATAATACCCTTCAGAGTCAGAATCGGCGAATGACATTTGCAACACATCCTCACAGTACAACTTTTTATTAGGCGATTTTCTCTCACAAATCTCACAATTTACTCAGACGCTATGAACTGAATTGCTTCCGCATCAATGACACGATAGCTCACTTACTCTGCTATTTCCTCAAACAATTTTGGTCTAGAATCGAAGTACTACATGTCTGCCATCTAGTGGAAGGGAATACAAATGAGCCATTGCACCAGATTAGGAACTACAGCCCATTTCATGAAGTATGACGTCTTGTCGCAATTTGGCAGTTCGCGGGAGAGATTTCCTTTATTAAAGTCCTCGAGAATGATTAAAACAGAGTCTGGGTGTTGTTGTTCTGTGTCTGTGATCAGATCAGCAAGTTTCTGTAAAGCTGATCTTGCGTTCGCTTGCGGTGGAATGTAGACACTAACGAGAATGAACGAACAAATCACCCGCGGTGATCGCGGGATGAAAACTAAAAGACTTTCATATCACATGAGCCAATATTTTATTCACAATAGAACATAGATAACATAACAAATGTTTAAACGGAGACATTTTACACTATTTTGTCATTTAATTTGCTCATTTCAAATTTGATGCCTGCTACAGGTCTCAAAAAAGTTGGCACGGGGGCAACAAAGGGCTGAAAAAGCAAGACATTTTGAAAAGATTCAGCTGGGAGAACATCTAGCAGTGGCGTGCACAGGCCTCTGGAGGGGCAGGGGCGAAATGGTGTTACGAGGGCACAATCGCGGACCGGGGGTGGGGGGTTCCCCCTCAGCTAGGGGCATCACGATTCACGATTTTATCACGATTCTTTGTCATGTTGGTTTTTCTATTTTGCAAGCTGTTTGAGCATGTCAAGTCACCTTTATTTATATAGCGCTTTTAACAATGTAAATTGTGTCAAAGCAACTGCACAATATCAAAAAAGGAAAATAGTGTGTCAATAATGTAAAATGAAAATATAAAAAAAAAGATTTTCAGTTAAAGGCATTTCATTATTGAATTCAGTGATGTCATCATCCAGCTCAGTTCAGTTTAAATAGTGTCTTTGCAATCATGTCGACGATATCGCTCATCTAGGTGTCCTGGTCTCCGCTGACGTTCAGGGCTGTAGAGGTCGTCTCTGGGTGCTGATCCACCATCTGATCTGGATACGGACTGGATCTGATGACTGCAATGACCATCTGGGCTGGATACGGACCGGATCGGGTGGCCAAACTAATTTCCCTATTATAAAGACAAAGCCTTTCAAAGTAACAAAATATAAAAAAGTATGGCAGATATTTAGGCCCAAGTGGGTGAAGATAAAAAATGTTGTCATTATTTTATCGTTGTTATTAAAAAATGAGAACAAAGATACACATTACAAATACAATCAATAAACAAATAAAATAAACAGTGTTTTATTTCCAGGTACAATATGTGTATTTAGCAGGAGCATTCAAGAAACTGAATGAACAAATATAAAAATAAAACACTATATAGATTGAGTCCTATTAAAGCAACTGCATTAAAGTTTTTCAGTCAAGAGTAGTGAGTGATTTTTCTCTTTGTGTTTTATTAACATTAAAGGAATAATTCACCCAAGAATAAAAAAAACATATTTTTATACCTTCATTTACTCACTCAAAAGTTGTTTTAAACCTGAGTTTCCTTCTTCTGCTAAACATAAACACTATTTTGAAGAAGGTGGAAAACCAAACAGTTGTTGGTCCACAGTCACTTCCATAGTATTTTTTCCCCCTACTGTCAAAGTCAATGTGGACCAGCAACTGTTTGGTTACCCGCATTCATCAAAATATCTTCTTACAGATGTGAATGCATGTGGCTCTGTACAGTATATTGATATGGCGGCGCCAGAACTGCAGCTGATAGAATATTTCTTCAAAAGCAGATCGTGGAGACATTTTTATCAGGGCCGCTGCTGGCCAAATGGGTGCCCTAAGCAGGATTTTATTGTTGTGCCCCCACCCTCAAATATCATGGAAGTAAAAACAATACACCTACCATAGGCATCAAAATAGAACTTTAATCAAATATAAAAGTAAATAAATAAATAAAATGTAATTAAATTGTATTCTTTCCAAATAACAATTGTAGCTCTAGACAGTTAGCTATGGAAGTAATACAGTTGTCTGATTGATTTTATGGTCTCAAGCATTCAGAAATCACGCAAAAGAAAATAGAGCAATTTTACTACGAAAACCGTGGTTAATTTTTGTAAGGGTTGTGATGTCCACATGTTTTTTGTTGAAGAACTTATAGAGGCTGTGTCATCTATAGAAAAAAGGTGACCAAAAGTTAAATATTAAGTGGATATTTGAATTAAATGTTTGGTCAATAGCCTATTAAACAAGGATTTGATCGTCCTGTAAGTGTAACAGCAGCAATTACCAGGCCTTTGGCTCCCTTTGCAGGCATTTGTAATAACATGTAATGTTGAAAAAAACAATAGACACATCACAAAATTTGTAATGGTTTTACTGGTTATATAATGGGACTTGTTTTGGTTTTTATGGAAACTGTAATGGACCCTGCTGGTCTCTACTGGTAATTGGTCACCTTCTATTGGTGGCTTGTTAAAACCAATAAATCCTAATGGAATATGTCCCAAAACATACTACAGAAAACCATTTTTTGTATGGTTTTAATGGTTAAAAGTTGATTGTTTGTAATAGCATTTTTGATTTATTTGTGATGATATTCTGTGATGGTCTATTTTGTTTTTTTTTTCAGCAGGGTTGCCTCATTGTTTTATAAAATGCATTTGTAGTCATTTTAAAGGCTGTTGTTGGCTAAGGTCTGTGTTTATAACCACAAAATATATATGTATTATCTTAATACTTCTTTGATTATGAATGTAGCCCACCCACATTCGTGTGCCCCCCCAAATGAGTTACTGTGCCCCCCACATTCCATCCTCTCCCTTCCTTGCTGAACGTGATCGATTTCGAAAGTGAAAGTGAAACCGATAAAAAAGCGCGCATAAAAAAGCGCGCATAAGAAAGCGATTGCACGCTTTAGCAGCGTCAGCAAGATTGCACGCTTCCCACCGGAACCCCCCCCCACACACACACACACACACATAACGTGATTTGTGCCCCCCTATAAATTCAAATGCCCCCCTGATGGAGGTGCCCTGGCGGTAAATAGCAAAATAGATGCGCTGTAGTTGTGTATAATTATACGTGATATAGTTATGTATATATCTGTTTATAATAGCCTACACATTTTACAATTGTGTTGCATTATGTATACCTGCTGCTGCCATAATAAAGACCCATTTCGAATGCTTACGTGCTTTCCTTCTCTTTCTGCTCCCAGTCCCAGTTGCTGTGGTGGAGCGGTTATGAAGTAGCCTATTGTTCTTTTAAATACTTTCCAGCATTTTAGAGATAAATATGTATGCAAATTACACCGAAGTACAACAGTTAGCCTACCGTACAATGCTCAAAAAGGCTTTAAACACTGAGTTTTTAATCGATTTCTTCTCGTAAACTCAGAGATGTGGATTCGGACGGCAATTAAATTACCACACGACCTTGGTGTTTGTCAAAAAACAGTAGGTAATCTGGCCGGGGATTTTTAAGGGGGTGGTGAGAGATAAACACTGACATTCTGGATTTGGACAGCAATTAAATCACCAACTACCACCATAAATGGTGAAAATCACTTATGTCCCCATGAGAAACAATTACTGTCCGAATAGGGCTATAGAGAGGCAGAGTCTCTCAGAAGTAAAGATGGGCAGAGGCTCTCCAATCTGTGAAAGAGTGCGTAAAAAGATTGTGAAATACTTTAAAAGCAACGTTCCTCAATGTCAAATTGCTAAGGCTTTGCAAATCTCAACATCTACATTGCATAACATCATCAAAAGATTCAGAGAAACTGGAGAAATCTCTGTGCGCAAGGGACAAGTCCGAAGACCTTTGTTAGATGCCTGTGGTCTTCGGGCCCTCAGACGACACTGCGTCACTCATCGGCATGATTCTGTCATTGACATTACTAAATGGGCCCAGGAATACTTCCAGAAACCACTGTTGGTAAACACAATCTGCCGTGCCATCTGTAGATGCCTACTAAAGCTCTATCATTCAAAAAGGAAGCCATATGTGAACATGATCCAGAAGCACCGTCGTGTCCTGTGGGCCAAGGCTCGTTTAAAATGGACTGTTTTAAAGTGGAAAAGTGTTCTATGGTCAGACGAGTCCAAATTTGACATTCTTGTTGGAAATCATGGACGCCGTGTCCTCCGGGCTAAAGAGGAAGCATGCCTTCCAGCATGATACATTTACATTACATTTATGCATTTAGCAGACGCTTTTATCCAAAGCGACTTACATTGCATTCAAGTTACAGTTTTGAATTTTTTTTTTATCAGTTCTTGCTTTCCCTGGGAATTGAACCCATGACCTTGGCATTGCTAGCGCCATGCTCTACTATTTGAGCTACAGGAAAACTGTAGGAAAACAGGAAAAGCATGTTATCAGCATTCAGTTCAAAAGCCAGCGTCTCTGATGGTATGGGGGTGCATAAGTGCATACGGTATGGGCAGATTGCATGTTTTGGAAGGCACTATGAATGCTGAAAGGTATATAAAGGTTTTAGAGCAATATATGTTCCCCTCCAGACGACATCTGTTTCTGGGAAGACCTTGTGTTTTTCAGCCGGACAATGCAAAACCACATACTGCAGCTATTACAGCAGCATGGCTTCGTAGTAGAAGAGTCCGAGTGCTGAATTGGCCTGCCTGCAGTCCAGATCTTTCACCTATAGAGAACATTTGGCGCATCATTAAATGAAAAATACGTCAAAGACGACCACAAACTCTTCAGCAGCTGGAAACCTACAATGGGGAAAACATTTATTTTATCCCCTGCTGATTTTGTACGTTTGCCCACTGACAAATAGGGGTGGCACGGTACGTGTATCGAACTGTTCACGGGGCAAATTCCAAATGGAAGTGATCATCTCTAATGATCACTGAAGGACTGAAATCCTGCAGCACCCGCAAGGTCCTCCTGCTCAAGAAAGTGTACAGGCCCGTCTGAAGTTTGTCAATGATTCAGAGGAGAACTGGGTGAAAGAGTTGTGGTCAGATGAGACCAAAATTGAGCTCTTTGGCATCAACTCAACTCGCTTGACTTGGAGGAGGAGGAATGCTGCCTATTACCCCAAGAACATCATCCCCGCCGTCAAACATGGAGGTGGACACATTATGCTTTGGGGGTGTTTTTCTGCTAAGGGGACAGGACAACTGCACCACATCAAAGAGACGATGGACAGGGCCATGTACCGTCAGGACCAGGGCATTGAAGCCACCCAGGGCATTGAAAATGTGCCGTGGACTGGTATTCCAGCATGACCCAATGACCCAAAACGCACGGCCAAGGCAACAAAGGAGTGGCTCAAAAAGAAGCACATTAAGGTTCTGGAGTGGCCTAGCCAGTCTCCAGACCTTAATCCCATAGAAAATCTGTGCAGGGAGCTGAAGGTTTGAGTTGCCAAACGTCAGCCTCGAAACCTTAATGACTTGGAGAGAGGAGTGGGACAAAATCCCTCCTGAGATGTGTGCAAACCTGGTGGCCAACTACAAGAAACATCTGACCTCCTGTGATTGCCAACAAGGGTTTTGCCACCAAGTACTAAGTCATGTTTTGCGAAAGGGTCAAATACTTTTTGACTAATTAAAATGCAAATCAATTTATAACTTTTTTGAAATGCATTTTTCTGGATTTTTTTGTTGTTATTCTGTCCCTCACTGTTAAAATAAACCTACCATTAAAGTTACAGACTGATCATTTCTTTGTCAGTGGGCAAACATACAAAATCGGCAGGGGATCAAATACTTCTTTTCTCCACTGTATATCAGGCAAGAATGGGACCAAATTCCAACACCAAAACTCCAGAAACTCATAACCTCGATGCCCAGACGTCTTCAAACTGTTTTGAAAAGAAGAGGAGATGCTACACCATGGTAAACATTCCCCCATCCCAACTATTTTGAAACCTGTAGTAGGCATCAAATTTTAAATGAGCTCATTTTGTGCATAAAATTGTAAAATTTCTCAGTTTAAACATTTGTTATGTTATCTATGTTCTATTGTGAATAAAATATTGGCTCATGTGATTTGAAATTCTTAGTTTTCATTTTATTCAAATGTAAAAAACGTCCCAACATTTTCGGGTTGTATTTGAATTAAACAAATGTGCAATATTCCTTGTTGTCACATTTCTTTGCTTTCCACTGAGTGTTTGTTCCACACACCTGCAACTTATTTGGATTCAAGGAGACCCATTTGCATGTACGTTGCATACACAATTTAGATGCATGCCAGTCAGTTTCATTGATATACAGCATGGTTCGGCTTTCTGTAGATGCAAATGTGTTGAAACAACGTCAGACTACAGAGAAAGATGTGCTTTGTTGATGTCTCACAGGAAATCCTTACTGTTCATTTGATTGCGTGAAACAAAATCAGTAGTGTTGATACTATTGCTCAAAATAACCCCGACTCTAAGTATTAGATCCTACAATGTTGCATTGTGGGTATGGCCTCTTTTGACTTAAGGTAAGCATCCACCTAGAACATAATGTATAGCATCAGCAGCAGCCCTAAAGACACTCCAAACCCTCTAGCAACCAAATAGCAACATGCTAAAAACACTCTGAACGCCTTAGCAGCTGAATAACAATATGCTAAAAAATAAACACTCAAAACACTCTGCTACTGAACACCAGCTTGCTAAAAACCATTCAGAACACTGTAGCAAACATGGCAACACACTAAGAATCCTCTCTGAACACTTTAGCAACCGAATAGCAACTGAAAACCACTCAAAACACCCGTAGCAGCGCCATTATGGACATTTTTTGTTCCCTCGAAAAGCACCACTCACACATTTTCATCAGGAAATGTAAAAATCTGGTTGATTAGATTGAACTGGATTTCATGGATACATGAGATTCACTTCTCATGGATAAATTTTTCTGTCCATTTTTGAATAGAGGGTTTAAAAGGACAGAGGCTTTTGGAGTGTTGTCGTATTATTCTGTCTTTGAACTGTTATGAAGAGTATGTGACACTAAATGGGTCAGAGTTTTTTGTCTCATAAGTCACAATTCTCAAGCTTCCTATTTGTCTGAAAAAGCAGCAATTCCCATTTCTCTGGAATCGAAAGATTTGTTCAAAGTTGCAGCAGGTGTTTCCTCATCATCTCTTCCCTGTCTCAGGAGTCGCTCTGATATTTTAAAAAACAATGACTCAGTCATGAGAGATCTGTGGGAAGTAATGTGGATTTGATGAGTCTGGCAGGTCATGGACACTGACGCAGTGTCTGTATCCGCACATTATGCCCTCGTACGCTGTCCTTGAGTTTTACTGTTCTGGCTCCATTTGACACAATAGGGTACATTTTAATAGTGCTTCAGAACAGCCCTAGAGTATTTGAACACTTAAAGTCAACATGAAACGAAAATTGTGATAGTCTTTTTCAATTCAACTCAATTCAAGTTTATTTGTATAGCGCTTTTTATGATACAAATCGTTGCAAAGCAGCTCTACAGGAATTTAAGTTTCCACAATATATTTATATATTGCAGAACCTTAATATATTTAACTTATGGCAAAATTTGGTAATTCTGTATGTTGTCTGAGCATTGGCGTCCTCTGAGGTCCTCTGAGGGGTTGGCATCATCTTTCCTCAGGTGTTCGGCCATCTCAGATCATTTAAAGGTTGGATCCAGACTGAAGCTTCTGTAATTCCTAGTTACCACGGAATGAGAAACAAATAGAGACATAATTAGCGTAGCTGCTATTCCATCTAAGCAAAAATTATTTGTTCAACCCAAGCTAAAGAATAATAATAATGTACATTTGATCAGATATAACTGCAGTACAAGATTATAAGATGCATTATGTGAATGCTTGGCTAAAGAGATGTGTCTTTAATCTAGATTTAAACAGAGAGAGTGTGTCTGAACCCCGAACGTTATCAGGAAGGCTATTCCAGAGTTTGGGAGCCAAATGTGAAAAAGCTCTACCTCCTTTAGTGGACTTTGCTATCCCAGGTACTACCAAAAGTCCAGAGTTTTGCGACCTTAGGGAGCGGGTTTGATTGTAGCATGGTAGAAGAAAAGTTAGGTACACAGGAGCTAAACCATTTAGGGCCTTATAGGCAAGTAATAATATTTTGTAAATGATACAGAACTTAATAGGTAGCCAGTGCAGAGACTGTAAAATTGGGGTAATATGATCATATTTTCTTGACCTGGTAAGAACTCTAGCCGCTGAATTTTGGACTATCTGTAGCTTGTTTATTGAAGATGCAGGACAACCACCTAGCAGTGCATTACAATAGTCCAGTCTAAAAAATAGTCCCCATTATAAAGATTGAACTCATGAATTTAAAGATGTGCACGGAGAAATCATTCATAATAAAGACAATTGATAACAGAATTTTAATCCAAGTGGCTTTTATTTAAATACAGCGCAAACTTTTAAAGCAAATCCTTGTATAGCAAGTTTTAAATGATAAAGTTCAACAGTTCAACTTTAATTCTGTTCATTTTAATGACGCTATAGCGCCCCTTGTGGAAACTCCCAGAATGCGGTGCATTCTTGAGTTGCGTTTTGAACGAACCGTGAAATTGAATCTGAACAGTGAAATCCATCTGCTGTTTTATAGTGGAAAGTGCTTTAGCAGCTCATCACCATTTGCTTCCATTATTGGACAGTTAAAGTTTCTCTCTTGACTACAGAGATTGTATAATCCCTTTAGCAGGAAAAGTCAGGAAATGAGAATCGACATTGTACTTAAAACATCCATCCAAAAAAACTCCTACAAACACTTGTCTAGCCCAAAGGTGAACATTTATTAAACCATTGATTCTTGTTTTGTTTTGCAGACGGATCAACAATATGCAAATATTGTTGCTGACAACCTTAAGCGCCTGTGAGTACCCTTGATTTTCATTAATGTTATGACCACAATCTGCTGTACATGTGTTTGAGAGATCATGTGACTACAGACCTTTACTCACATGCTTTTTGAGGACAATAGCAGAAGAAACAGAAGGGAAAGTCCATTCTCCGGGTGTTAGTGTTAGAGTTCCTCTGCTTCGTTCTGCTTGTCCCACATTAGTCATGTGCTTGTGTTTATACTGATTGTTTTTGCAGAGTTACAACACTGGAACAGTACTCTTTATGTGTGTGTGTGTTAGTGTTTTGATTAGATCTTTGCTTTTATTTCTCCCCTTACTGGTCTTCTAATGGGTGTGTTATGTGGGTGCACAATATTGTTATTATAGTGAACTAAAATTAAAACCATGAAAAAAATATATCCGTTACTTGGGAGGAAAAAAAAACACAATAACTGAAAAAAAAAAAAATTTTGTTGATATACTTGATAAACTTGATATACTGAAATATCTCAAAATAAAAGTGCAATAAAATTAATAAAAACTATGTATACATGTTTAAAAAAACAACCACTGAAAAACAAAACTAAAACTTTTTTAATTAAATTTAAATTAAAATAAAATTGAAGATATAAAAATTAAAACTGATCCTAAATAATAAAAACTATATTGTTATATGGTGCAAAACTGTTATTTATTTTTGGTAACACTTTAGTTTAGGGACCAATTCTCACTACTAACTAGTTCGACTACTAACTAGTCACTACTACTCACTACTAACTAGTACTAACTAGTAGCAGGCATGTTACTAGCATTTTAGCTGTTTATTAGTACTCATAAAACAAATATTAATGTCTAATTCTGTATGACCATATTTTTGATCCTTTAAGTAATCCTTAATTAGAGTTTGAGGCAAAAGTCATAGTTAATAGTTAGTTAATAGTGAGAATTGGTCCCCAAACTAAAGTGTGGCCTTCTTTTATGATGTTTAACAGAAATGACTTTTAAAAATTGTAATTTATAGATGCATCACACAAACACACACTCAGCTGGGACTAGTCCTGTCCAAATCCAAAAGAGACAAAAACACCATTAAATATGAAATCATACAATAGTTTGTGTGGAAAAACAGACTCAAAAAGTTATAATTTGCTGAAAATGTTCCGCTGCATGTTTGTTACGAACCCCTTTTAAATAGTCTAGGGGTAAAAGGGTGTAACAATAATAATAAAAAAAAACGGTGAGGAGAGGCTGAGAGAACTGCCGTCTCCAAATCCCAGGAAGCTCAGCAACACCCGTTTAAGCAAATTAACAAAGGTATTTTATTTAACAGAATGTGGAAAATACTTAAAAGGCTTCAGGAGCGGAAAAGGCCAAAACAATAAACAAAAGATCCCTCTGACTAGGGTTTTAAGAAATAACTTACCTATCAAAAGAAAAATAAAATAAATCAAATCAAATCAAATCACTTTTATTGTCACATCACCACAGCACATGTGCCTTCGTGAGTGAAATTCTTGAGCGTGCTCCAGACAGTGCAGAAACAATTTACATATAGACATTACCATACATACGTACAGACTTATACAGATGACAATGTGTAATATACACATACATATACTCAGTACACACAGTGTACTATTAGACAGACATACAGTTACCGATACACATTATACACAGTATGTAGTACACATTCTACGTTATATACACACAGTAATATGCGAAGATGCAGCAGATTATATATAAACCGGATGTGCAAATGTCATGGATGTGCATTGGATGGTATCCAGTACTGGCAAAAAGATTGTTGTATTTGTGCAGTAGTGTACTGGTAGTCCAGTTTGAACTGTATGGAAATAAAGTGCAGTGCGTGGTATATTGTAAAGTGGGAGTATGCTGTAGGGTGTATTAGTTTTGACTGTTCATTAGCCTGATAGCCTGAGGAAAAAAGTTATCCCTCAGTCGGCTAGTGCGGGATCGGATGCTTCGGAGACGTCTTCCTGAGGGCAGCAGAGAGAGCAGTCTGTGGGACGGGTGGCTGGAGTCACTGATGATCCTCTGGGCTTTCATTATACACCGCCTGGTGTAGATGTCCTGGAGGGAGGGAAGCTCACCTCCAACAATGTGACGGGCAGTTCGCACGACCCTTTGTAGAGCTTTGCGGTTGCCAGCAGTGCGGTTTCCAAACCAGGCGGTGATGCAGCCTGTCAGGATGCTCTCCACAGTGCAGGTGTAGAATGATCTGAGGATGCTGGGGCTCATTCCAAACTTCCTCAGCCGTCTCAGGAAGAAGAGGCGTTGGTGTGTCTTCTTCAGCACTGCATCTGTGTGAGCGGACCATGTGAGATCCTCAGTGATGTGAACACCGAGGAATTTGAAGCTGTTTACTCGCTCCACAGGTGTCATGTCGATGGTGATGGGTGTGTGTTCTCTGCTCTGTCTCCTGAAATCCACCACCAGCTCCTTGGTCTTGTCGATGTTGAGTGAGAGGTGGTTCTCTTGACACCATTTAGTCAGGGTTCTCACCTCCTCTCTGTAGGCCGTCTCATCGTTGTCAGTGATCAGGCCTATCACCGTTGTGTCGTCAGCAAATTTGACGATGACGTTGGAGCTGTGTGTTGCTGTACAGTCATGTGTGTACAGGGAGTACAGGAGTGGGCTGAGGACGCAGCCCTGAGGAGCACCAGTGTTGAGGGTCAGCGGGGATGAAGTGTTGTTGCCCATTCTGACCACCTGACATCTGTCAGGAAGTCCAGGATCCAGCTGCACAGAGATCCGTTTAGTCCCAGAGTCTGGAGCTTCTCAACCAGTGTGGCAGGCACTATGGTATTGAATGCTGAGCTGTAGTCCACAAACAGCATTCTCACATAGGTGTTCTTATTTTCCAGGTGGGAGAGAGCAGTGTGCAGGGTGAAGGCAATAGCATCGTCTGTGGAACGGTTTCTGCGATATGCAAATTGTAGGGGATCCAGTGAGTCAGGCAGCACAGAGCAAATGTAGTCTCTGATGAGTTTCTCAAAGCACTTGCTGAAGATGGGTGTCAGAGCAATGGGCCTCCAGTCATTCAAGCATGTGATTTTTATTTTTCTTTGGTATGGGCACAATGGTGGATTTTTTGAAACATGCGGGAACCACAGACAGAGAGAGGGAAAGGTTAAAAATGTCTGTGAAAACCCCGGCCAGTTGGAATGCGCATGCTCGGAGCACACGGCCTGGGATGCCATCGGGACCCACAGCCTTGCGAATGTTCACCCGTCGGAAGGATCGGGTTACATCTGCGACAGAAAAGGAAAGTGCGCTCGCCTCTTCTGCTACAGCCGCGGGAGCGCGCTCTGTGTGGGCGGTGTTGTGAGCCTCGAAACGAGCATAAAAGTGATTAAGTTCGTCCGGTACATGTTCACAGTAGCTGGTTTATTCCCTCTGAAATCTGTGATGTTATTGATACCCTGCCACATGCTTCTTGCGTTGTTGGTTTTGAATTGTTCTTCAATTTTGTTTTTATATTGTCATTTGGCAGCTTTGATTGATTTCCTGAGATCGTAACTGGCTTGTTTGTGATCGTCAGAGTTTCGGGATTTAAAGGCAGATGTCCGCGCTGACAAGGCTGCTCGAACATCGCTGTTAATCCACGGTTTTTGGTTGGGGTAGATGCGGATTGTTTTTGTTGGTACTACATCCTCTACACACTTCCTGATGAAACACGTTACAGTATCTGAGTACGCCTCTATGTCGTCATCAGACGCTGCCCGGAACATGTCATAGACCACGTGATCAAAACAGTCCTGTAGTATAGCGTCTAAATACAGAGATACTTCCCTGACTTCCTCTCTAACTCAAACACAGGAGAAAAAAGGTAATTTCTCAAATAAATGGCATCCACCTCCCTACAAAAATGTTCCACTTAAGCAATTACAAAAGAAAAAGCTGAAACACTCTGCTACTCTCAACAACTTTACCTTACGCTACAGGTAAAGCAATCAACAAACACTTAGGTATACAAGCTTAGAAATCACAACACTGGGATTGGAAGATGGTAGCTGTAAGGACGGAACACCTCAGCCTCTCTCCCTGGACTGCAGCTCTGCAGGTTCCTTTATACTCCAGCTAACGAGCTCAAAACAGGAGTCAGGTGGCACTCATTAGCCTGTCAAGCAGAGAGAGCAGGAGGAGTAAGAGAGACAAGATCACAGTCTACACACACACAGGAAACACAACTGTTAATTAAATCATACAAAACAGAATAAATTATGTCCCTATGGACGTAACACCCCCACCACCAAGTTTTTGTTTTTTTTCTTCGACTTGAAAAAACAAAACAAAGTAACATGTATAACGCTTAAATTTCAGTACTATCGGCCCTGGACAGCGCATCGGCAATCATATTTTCAGAGCCTTTCATATGACGAATGTCAAGGTTATATTCCTGAACAATTAATGCCCATCGCATGAAGAGTTGATTCGAGTTAGACATCTGGGCGAGGAAAGTTAAGGGGTTGTGATCGGTGTACACAAGAAGAGGGGTTGCACTACCTCCTATGTAAACATCAAAGTGTTGAAGCGCAAGTAAGAGAACAAGAGACTCTTTCTCGATGGTGCTATATTGCTTCTGATAGGACATAAACTTCTTTGAGAAATAGGACACCGGATGATCAATACCATGTTCATCTTCCTGTAATAACACTGCACCTGCCCCCGTGGCACTGGCATCCACTTGCAGTTTGAATGACTTTCCAAAGTTAGGGGCCAAGAGCACAGGTGCATTACACAACAGGTCTTTCACTGCATTAAAAGCTAGGAAACATTCACAATCCCAGATGAACTTTCGGCTACTGCTCAAGAGATCAGTGAGTGGGGAAACTACTGCAGAGAAGTTTCTGCAAAACCCTCGGTAGTAACCTGCCATACCGAGAAATCGGCGCAACTCACGCTTATTGCTGGGGGTAGGGAACTGTAAGATAGCCTCCACTTTGGCAACCACAGGTCTCACACATCCCTGATCCACTTGTTTCCCCAGATAAGTGACTGCTGCCTTTCCGAATTCAGCAGAGCAGAGCCCACCCGGTCTACACAGTCCTCCACTCATGGCAACAGGAACGAGTCAACCTTGGTGATTTTATTCACCTTGAAGATAGTCTGTGCAGAACAGAAATGATGAGTCTGGCTTGGGCACCAGTAAACAGGGGGAACTCCACGGGCTCTGACTGGGCACGGCAATATCATGACGTATCATGTACTCCACCTCCTCCTTCATTATTGCGCGTTTATTTGGGTTCACTCTGTAGGCATGCTGTTTAACTGGCAGAGAATCACCCACATCAATATCATGGGTCAGCACTGAAGTTCTGCCTGGTACATCAGCAAACAGTGAAGGGTACTTGGTTATTAGCTGCAGAAGTTCTTTACGTTGGCAGACTGTAAGTTAGGGAAGAGTATTAGGCAAGTTTTGCAGAATCACTAAATTTTTAAGCTTTCCACATGAGCTGACAGGAACTTTGTCTCTCAAGCCATCTTCGGCAAGACAATAACTGGCAGTCGAGACCGCAGCTACAGAGGTAACACTTGGAGTAGAGTTGTAAGTTTCTCCACCACGTTTCAGATATCTTTTCAACATATTTATGTGACAGACGCGTTTATGTCTTTTCCGGTCTGGGGTGGCAATCACATAATCAGTGTCACTCAGTTTTCTTTCAACAGTATATGGGCCTGAAAACTTTGCTGCAAACACAGAATCCGGAACTGGTAAAAGGATAAGGACAAGATCACCAGGGTTAAATTTACGGTTAACACTTTTCTTGTCGAAGCGTGACTTAATTTTTACTTGGGTAGCACTTAAATGCCCTTTTGCAATGTCCCAGGCACGATGCAGGCGTTCTTTGAAAGAACTGACATATTCTGACACTGACACAGGCGAACGATTCTCAGAAAGCAGCCGTTCACTCAGCATTTTCATCAGGCCGCGAACCTTGTGGCCAAACACAAGGTCAGCAGGACTAAACCCAGTTGATTCCTGCACAGACTCACGAGTGGCAAACAGAAGAAAAGGAAGCCCCTCATCCCACTCTCTCCCAGTTTCAACACAGTATGCACGAATCATGGCTTTTAAGGTCTGATGATACCGCTCCAGGGCCCCCTGCGACTCAGGATGATATGCACTTGACATGCGGTGCGACACTCCCATTTCAACTAACATTTGCATGAATTTCTTTGAGGTAAAGTTTGATCCTTGATCTGTTTGGATCTCTTTGGGTAACCCAAACGTAGTACAAAACTTCACAAGAGCCTTAATCACAGCAGGGGACTTAATTGTGCGCAAAGGAACAGCTTCAGGGAACCTGGTTGCGGTGCACATGATGGTCAACACATACTGGTAACCACTTTTGGTTTTAGGCAGTGGACCTACACAATCTAATATCAACTGTTCAAACGGTTCAGCCATCACAGGCACTGGATGCAGAAGAGCAACGGGGACCTTCTGGTTTGGTTTGCCAGACCTCTGATATATCTCACAAGTTCTGCAAAACTCTGCTATTGAAGACTTGCACTTTGGCCAAAAGAAGTACTTTGTTATACGGTGAAAGGTTTTATTGACACCTAAATGCCCTGCAAGTACATTTTCGTGGGCAAGCTTCAACACTTGTGGACGATAAGCAGCAGGAAGGACGACTTGGTGAACTTCACGGCAGTCAGAAGCATCATCCTCTGGCTTTCATTTCCTCATTAACACCCCGTTATCACAGTAGTAGGCAATTCTAGCTTCGGGCACTTTCTTACAGTCAAAGGCAGCATCAAAACATGAAGTAATAGATGAGTCTGCCTTTTGCGCAGCAATTAGCTGATCTCGGTCAACACCAAGAGTCTCATGTGGGTTATTTACATCAACACCTTCCCCAAACTCAGGCTTTACCATTAACTCACATTTGAGAGGTTCAAAGGGCACTTGTAAGAATGAGTCAGTAAGATTTACAACGTCTTCAAACTTTTTGGACTGTGCTCGGGTCACTGCACACACAGGAAATGTAGACGGGAATTCTTGGGAAAGACTAGAAGTATCATCAGCTTTACTGTCATTCCCTACGATAGGTCTGGGAAAAACTTGACCACCTGCCAGGTCATTTCCCAGTAGGAGACCCACCCCTTCAAACGGCAACTGCTCCCGCACCCCGAGATTAACTAATCCAGTCACAAAATCAGATTTTAAGTGTACTTGATGGAGAGGAACACTATCACACCCCATTTCAATACCACAAATTAAAACATCCGTGCCAGTGTACGAGCTTTTCGAGAAGGGCAGTAATTCTTTTAAGACAAAGGACTGCGCTGAGCCAGTGTCACGCAAAATCACAACAGACTGCTGCTCAGTGTCAGACAAGGAAACAGTGCCAGAAAGGAGAAATGGTTGCATAGATTCATCCATAATTACAGACATGGTTTGCACTAACGCAGCCTTTTTGGTTTTAGCCTCAGTATTTTTCTTTTTCCAAGCTTGACACTCAGCAATCAGATGACCTTGGTCAAGGCAATAAAAAAAGGAACGTTTGTCTTTTCCACCTGAACTTTTTGACATATACGGAGATACACGTGACAAATCTCGCATAGCATTTTTATTTGCAAGCAGAATATTTGAGGATCGTCCAGACGGAAACACATTGCGGTGCGTCAAAACAAACTCATCTGCTAACACAGCAGCATTCAACAACGAAGTTACTTTTTGTTAATTTAAATGAACGACGACACCTACGGGAAGACAGGTTTTAAAATCCTCCAGTAAGATCAATTCTTGCAATTGCTCAAAAGTAGTGGTTTTACTGGAGACACACCATTTTTCAAACATTACTCTTTTCTCTCTCGCAAATTTTGGATGCAAACTTTGCATGCACTCAAAACTTTTGGCGATACGCTTCAGGGACTAGTTCATAGGCTCTGAGAACAGCGGTTTTAAGTATACTATAATCGAGAGACTGCTCAATTGGTAACGACGCGCAAATCTCTTGAGCTTTACCTGTTAAGCTACATTGCAGCAATAACGCTCACATATCAATCGGCCATTTAAGCTTACCTGTGACGCGCTCGAAAGCGACAAAGTATGCATCAACCTCAGACTTGCGAAAGGGAGGCACGAGCTTGATGTATTTAGTGACATCAAATTCCTGAGCATCCCTTATATGTGAGATTACGGGTGCAGGAGGAGAAGAAACAGAGGGAGGTCTGGAGCAGGAATAGGTTTCCTGCTCACCTCCGCTGACCGTAATGCTAGAGTACAGAGTTTAACCTCTCTATCAGTTTCTGCCTCTACCACTCTGAGTTTTAAACGTAAATTCTCATTCTCCTGCTTTTTAACTTCAAGGTCTAATTCTTTTAAACGAATAGATAAGGCCGGATTAAAGTTCGCACTTTCAGTGCTATTTACACCAGAAGCAACCTCTTCAGCCGCGACATTCATCGTAACTGCAGGCTGTTCGTCAACTTCTGTTCGTCAACTTCGGGTACAAGGGCTGTATCCGAAATGGCCCCCTATACCCTCAAATAGTGCACTATTTGAGGGGACAGCCATTTAAGTGGTGTTCGAAACCATAGTGGATGTTCTCGAGTGCACTCATTCAATCCCACAATGCACCGCAAAAACGAGTGTACAACCGATGTACACTCAACGGCTAGAGAATCCCCAGAATACACTGTGAGAGTCGCATGCCGAATGAATTCCCGCATCTCACCAGAAGATGTTGCCCGCAGCGGAATCATCCATTCATTCATTTTAGAAGCGCTCGTCCACGGCATAATAATACAACAAAGGTACAACATTTTATAAAAGTTTATACATAATTTCCGTGACAGAGTTATATCCTTCAATCTTACTACTGGAGCTGCCCATTTCAAATGATTATTTAACAGCAAGCAAACTATGTAAAAGTGGCAGTCCTTCCGGTGTCTGAATTCACTCACTCGTTTTCATTCATTCCTTCAAGTGAACTGTATGAGTCGACTAATGTAGGGAATAGTGAATGAGGGTATAGAGGGCGATTTCGGATACAGCCAAGATCACAGTCTACTCACACACAGGAAACACAACTGTTAATTAAATCATACAAAACAGAATAACTTATGTCCCTATGGACGTAACAATATTCAAAACTGAAAAAGAGCAGCTTGGACATTTTACTAAACTTCTTTTTTGTGTGTTTTACAAAAGAAATAAAGTCAAACAGAATGATGTGACTGAGTAAATGATGACAGAGTTGTGTTAGCATACTTACCCATTCACCCGCCCTTCCTCTCTCTGCATGTGTTTCAGGTTTCCAGTGGAGATTCAGTCTGGCCTGTTGGAGATCATCTCTCCCTCCATCCATTTCTATCCAGACTTCTCTCACCTCAAAGAGTCGTTTGGTGACCCTAAAGAGCGGGTCAGGTAATATGACTGCTGTAGACAAACCCTTCTCATCCCATCTGTGTGTGTGTTTTGTTGTAATTAACCATGAATCATCAGTGTGAACGCAGAGCCATAGCTGCCCCTCTCAGCCATTAGCGTCTCACATACAGTGACTCAGTATGGAAAACATATGAAGAGTTTATTTGCAAAAACAGATAACTATCATGTTTTGATACTATCATGTTTTTTATCATGTTTTTGTGTGTTAGTTAGCTGTTTTTTTGTTATATTGTGTTAGTTATCTGGGGTTTTTTTAGTTATTTTTTGAACCTAGTGAAAATAACCCAACTGCAGTTTGATGGAGATTAATTGGAATGCACTATGAAAAAAACATGATTTCTGAGAATTGTTCAGAACGGAGTTATCTGCTTTTGCAAATTAACTCTTCATATCTATTTGCACACACAGTGATCACATGTACAGAAAAGCAGTTTACATTCGCTGCTTTCGATTCTGCAAGTAACTTGCATTTATGAATCGTGTATGGATCCGTTTTGCAACGCTAAATGTGTGAAATTGAGTTAGCTAGAGGCATCTGTGTTCATGTACCAGAGTTTTAGGTCTTATGAAAATGCTCTCTGCTGAGCAGAAAGTTCTGCCTGAACTTAAATGAGCTTTATTTGTGTGTGTGCGTGTTCCCCCAGGGTCAGGCTTCTCTATGCCTTATTCATGAGTGCACACACACTTCCAGCATCTCTGTTCTGTCAGTTCAGTTTAATTAACACAAACGCACAACTAAACCAAAGAATGCCACTGCACACACACACACGCACACACACACACATGCGCGCACACACAGTGCTGTCTCTCACACACTCTTACAGTGCCACTGTGTGCTGAATTCAAAGATGTGACAATTAATTTCATAATTATGAATTATTTGTCTACTTAAAAGTTTTTTTTTTTTTTGGAAAGGTTTTGTCGGGTGAACAATTGACATGTTTCAGTACAATCCATGTGGGACTTCTGTCCCTCACAGCCTCATTTTCATTCCTGTCAGAAATTCAAGGGTTTCCCAAGCTGGGGTTCATGAGTTGATAAAAATATAATAAATAATTATTCTGAATGCAAAATTAAAATAAATAAATGGGGCTGCATCATAATCCTGATATACAGTAGCTTAAAGTGGTTGTCAAATCGAATGCTGTGATTTAATGAAGTATCTAGTCTGATGCACTCCATGTTTCAGAGAGCACTATGTTTATTTACACATGAGCAGCTCATGTTCCTGTGTTTTTAGTAGCTCACAATAAATGCAGCCAAAAAGAGGTTTGAGTCCACTTGGAAGTCCAGCTCCAAGTCTAAATAAACACTTACTAAAAAAAATAGTTTTATGTATTTACTTGCATATCATGTAACCATTATCCGACATTGGAGATCCGTGAACATGTTGTTAAATTATTGTGTCATATATAAATTATGTTATCTTAAAATCCCAGGGGGGCTTTAAGTATATATTTTAAATTTAAGGTGATCGGCTGACAAAAACATTAGAGAAACTCCGGTGTGAAAATTGGAAGATCTTCTATGAAAGTATAATTACAGAACTATGATTTTAGCCTTTTGCATGATTGCTGAGAACTCACGCCAATGTTCCACACAACCTAATTTGCAGTCACATCTCTGTCTAAGGTAAAACAGCTCTGACAGACACATTCTTTTCACATTCTCCTAAAATAAACAGTCAGTACAGTGGAGATTGATGCAATATGTTCATTAACGTCTGTTTGTGCTCAAAGCCTGTTGGATCTCATCAGGCCAACCAGTTCAACCCAGAGCACCCTGATGAACAGATCAATGCTGGATCAGACTGGCAGATGAATCCATCACCAGTCAAGCAGACACACAAATCAATAACCAATCGTCCAATAAAAATACAAATCCATTTTAGACCAAATCGGTTTCTTTCTAGTAATGTGTTGCAAGTGTGTACCTTAGCACATTTTTATACGTTTTTTTTTTCTTACTTCTTTTTCAGTGTAGTAGTTAAAATATTCATGTTTTTTTAAATGTACTGCTGGCCAGGTGTTGGTTGTATTTAGAAGATAGATTCCTCAAGTGTTCCACATGTGGACAACTTGCATGTGCTTTTTCAAATGCCTCAGCATTCAGTGTTTGGTGACATGAGTGCAATTCTTTATTTTACTCACATTAAATCAAACTCATTTAATTTTCATTACTTTAAATGAAATCCAGTCTTTTAGTGGTTAAAGATTTAGACCGGTCTGTAAACAACCAAAATGAGTTTACGAGTCTTAGTGTCTTTTAATCTGACATTGCGTGACTGCACCTAGAGTTTGTGTGTGTGTGCGTGTGTGTGTGTTGGAAAAACTGATGTAAATGTATGTAAATGTACACATATGAAGTCTCTAACAGATAATTTGCATCTTGCAGGGTTTCACAGGAAGTAAGGCAGCTTACCAAAACACTGAATTTGTATATGTGTGTAAGTTTGTGTAAAACACAGTGAGAGGCTTGTGTGTTTATCATTTGACTGCAACTTTTGGCATTCAGTGTGGTCACTACACTACACACACTCTCACTAGAACTAGGCAGTAAACAGTTATATATAGTTCTTAAATGTTAAGTGAGTCATTATAACCTAGTAAAATATATACAAAGTATAGGCCATTCATAGTTTGATTCCCTGATAAGTGTTACACTGTGTCTCTGTGTGAGCCATTACTCTGTACTTCTGACCAACTGCACATCCAAATGGGTGTTTTCCAGCCCAGTGTGCGTTTTTAAACCTGGATGGGCATTGTTTGGCCATCTAATCAAGTCCCCTAGTTACTCATTCACACATATGAAGACAATAGGGAAAATATCTGACAGATTTGACTAATTTAACCACCAAAAAATCTTTTGTGTAATTATTTTTGCACTTCAAATGAGGCCAGTAACCCTAGCTGCAGTCAGTAAAGTGACTGAACACCTAGACTATACAGTATGGACTCTAGACTATACAGAATGGATCAAACATATCTTTCTTTTACACAACTCCATGTGCCAACACTTGGGATAAGAGGAAAACATATATCATCTCATGTGAGCTGAGTCATCTTGAGTGACAATCACTTTTGGACAAATGTATTTTAATAAAACTGAAAATTTAAATATTAATTATATTATATATATAATAAGGGAATCATCATTCATTCAATCAGTATGGTCGATCAAAACCGGATTCACACAAAAACGCAGATTAATTTAGTGTTGCTCAACTTTTCTGTGGATTAGATTAAAACTATTTTCATTTGCAAAATTAAGCAAAAACAGACTAACATATTGACAACATGTGCTTATAATGTAAGCGGCTTGAATACTGACTTATTTATTGAACTGTTTTAGAAAATCAATTTTACATTTCCAGTCATGCTGATAATTATCAAAAACAGCACTCTTGCTCTCGTCATAGGCTATGTAATAAATATTAAAAACACAAACTCATACTGGCACATTTTCTGACCCCATACCTTGATGTTTGGAAGGATTTTTGCCCCAAACTCAGTTAATTTCTAACCCTGCTATAGTTATCTCATCTTAGTTATAGATATCATCCTGCCAATTTCCATAAACCATAGGTCGCTAACTGCCAACTCCTTTTTAACAAGTAAAGTGGTCTAAAAATCCCCACTGATTGGGAGATGCCTTTTTTGTCCCAACCAATGGCTTGAATGTTCCCTAGCTCTCAAATGTTCATTCAGCTCCATGTCACACATCAAAACTCATCACTTTGACATCAGTGGTGATGAGACATGCAAGAAACAAAGACAACTGACTTCAAACCTGGTGTGACGTCATTATGTGCAATATTTAAATTGAAGGGTTTTTTTTAACATTTGTTGTCAGTTTTTGAGCTCAGTACCTTAAAAGAATATCCGTGTAGCTCGACAAACAGCAGCTGCCAGAAATAATCCATCACTCACTGTCCTCTTATTTGTAAACAGCAGGTCTCTGTTACTTTTTATTATCTTCAGCCTGTTGGTTTATGTATGTGTGGCTGTGTATTCTTCTTTTTAAAGCAAATGCTGATTGTTTTTGCAGATGGCGAACAAAGCAGAACCTGGATTACTGCTTCCTGATGATGTATGCCCAGACTAAAGGGACGTATTACGTACAGGTAAGATTATGCATCTTAGAACTGAACAGATAGTTATATTTGGAGAGAACATGAACATACAGTAATTATGGGTTTGAATGGATGGATTGATCAACTCAGCTGGTTCCACAATGTGTTTTTTTTGCATGTATTGATGCCGTAAATAAGTGACAATGTACTATCAGCTGGTCGAAATAAACCCTGACAGCTTGTCTTGTATTTCTTTTGTGGGAATTGTGGGGAATGGCTTCCAGAGGAAATGGAAAGCTCTTATAAAGCTGATCTTTGAGGCCACTTTTGCACTTCTTTTGTAGTGTGTTCTTTTATGATCAGTTTTTATTGTGGGGGTTTAGATAAAGCCAATACATGAAAAAGTCCTTTCTTTTTTTTCTCCCAATCATGTGTTCACTTTAGAGTGTGTTCTTTGACACTGATATGTGTGACGGCTGCTTTTCTTAGAAAAGCAAAATGCGAAATCCACTTTTGAGTTTTTTTTTTTTTTTAACTAAGCACTCCCATCACATGCATTAAGCTCACTCAACATGGGTGCTTAAAGAAAAGAAAATGCACTCCACCAGCTTTAAAAAAATGACGGTCATAAGATGCCATCTAAAGCACAGTGTGTAAGATTTAAACATAAAGTGTTTACTTCTGCACGATTCACAGCACCAGCGAGTATTGCGTACAGCACAATATAAATACAGTTTACTTGACTTGTTTGGTGCAAAAATTCTGTGCGATAAAATTTTAATTTTAATGAATTGCTGTTAATGCATCTATTTAGACAAGCTCTATTTTATTAGACATGTCTTATTAAATGGGAAATGCAGAATTTTATTTTATTTTAGTTAACATTTATTTTTTATCAAGTAACAAAATTGTTCTATTTAATGCCATCGATGTGAGCGGTTCCAATCTCTTTTCCATTGCACTGTGAACAAAAAAGTGGCCAACCAATAAGAGTGGCACTTTTTGTTTCACATCCAGAAATGCTGTTACATAAAACTTTGACTTGGTGGGGCTCAAGAACAGACTATTTATATAGTGAATAGCAGAAAGAGATCCTGGATTTAGCCGACAAGATTGTTGTATTAGTAAATACAAAAAATAGTACTTCTCCTTTCACATTAGGCTGAACAGAAAATGCACATCAAAATTATCATACGAACATTCATGTCTGTGTGAGCAAGCCTTTACACTCTTCAGGAAGTCAACCAATTAAAAGTTTACTTATAGTCATCTCTACATTAAGATGGGATAAAAGAAAGTATATTAACTTCTGGAAAATGACACCTTTAAATCATTTTAGACTTAGATACTCTTGAAGTTGCTAGCGATTATATGCAAATGATTCAGATCCACTTCACAGCTGCTTGTCTTCCTTCAACATTGTCTCTCTCTCTCTCTCTCACAGCTAGAGGATGACATTGTAGCACGGCCAAATTACTTCACCACGATGAAGAATTTCGCCCTGCAGCAGCCGTCAGAGGAGTGGATGATTCTTGAATTCTCCCAGCTGGGCTTCATCGGTGAGTCTTACTCAAACTCAGACTGCAGACTGTCTTACACTGCTGTCTGTGTGTGTTAACCTCCCCCTTAGAGCACAGCCAAACTCACACTGAATTCATCCAAACAGAAAGATCCTTCTCACTGTTACCAGAAGGAAACTGTCATAATAGACATCAAACCTTATAAACCACTTTTAAAGCTTGTTCAGTCTCCAGAGGTGGATGAACTGTTGAGGTCGCTAATGAAAGAAATGTTTTCAATGCTTCATCTTTGTATAGGACTAGAAAGTGATTTTTCTTCTCTGTGAAACTGCATTATCTCCACCTCTCATAAAGTTCACGTTAGTTTCCACCAAGAGCACTTTCCAAGAGTCGCGGTGACACAAGAGCCAGACCCAAACCTGACAGTCCTAGAAACAGATTATACAATCATATCAGAGAATATAATGAATTTATTGCAGCATTTGTTTTTAAATTATACTTTATTTTACTGTTTTGTCATTATGCCAGTTTATGCAAAAACAGAACTTTAGGTGGATTCAAAATCGCATACCGTCTTGAGTAGATACTAAACTAAAAGACAAAGTGTCAATCTGTGCTTCAGCGGATGTAGTAGGTCATCTGGGTACTTTTCATCTACTGTTTTATGAATACTGTTAAAGGTGCAGGATGTAATATTGACAGCTAGCGGTTGAAATAGGTAATGCAGTCCAAATTCAAAATATTGGAAAGCTTTGTTTCTCCCGCCCCCTCCTCTTCCTCAGACTCAATGCTCACCTTAGTTGAAGAAGCACAAGAAACAAGCACAACTGACAGTGAGTACGTTTACATGGACAACAATAATCCAATTTTAACACGATCACCTCCGAAAGCAATGATTGCATTTATTGTGTTACGTCTGCTCGCTCTGAGGCGCAAGTAATTTATTATATATGAAAATTATTATAATCAGTGGCTTCTCCTATTTTTCTTTTAGATATTTAGTGCCAGTTTATCAGGAAGTGACGATTTTGTTCTCTTTGACTCGTTTGATGGAAACGGTGCTTTAATCGCAAATGTTTTATGCAATATTCCAGTTTTGCGCATAAGTTAAATTCGCATCTTTGGATGGAAACATAGCTAGTGTAAGATTGTTTTATCCACGTTTAATATTCTTCTGGTCATAGATGCTTTTTAGGTGGATGCCGTGGCTTTTTAGGTCAGGTAGAATCTGCGATCTCTGACCCAGTTTGTTTGCTCGCTTCTATGGCTGCAATACACTGTGTGCCCAGTGTGTCGATGTACTAATGGGTAAATTGACAGTAGGCGGAGTCACACAGACCAAAACAAAAACAGACATTCCGACACGGAACACACATTTCAAAGTAGAACAACTTGTTTTTCTGAGAAACAAGTGAACATATGTTTGCAGATGTTTAGAAAACATGCTATGGTATTTATATGCTTTAGTACAGTCAAAACTACAGATGAGTCGAAATCATTTTAATTATGCCACAAATGTGGGTTTTTTTCCCCCTTTCTCAAGGGTCACCTATATGGTTAGAATGGGAAAAAGTTAAATTTTGGTCTCTTTGACTCGTTGGATGGAAACAGAGCTTTATTCACAATTAAATCTGACCAATCTCTGGAAACATATCTATACGACTTGGATATTAAAATATTAAGGAAAATGAAGGAAAGTGTTTTGAATCCAATAGTTTTAAACATGGTAAGGGCGTGGCATGAAACACAGAAATATTTGAGTATCTCGTACACAAATACATTATGCCATGCCTGCCCTGTATGGGGAAATCCTAAACTTATTCCCACTTATGGGCAGAGAGAGGTATTGAAAATATAAAGGATTTGTATTTGGAAGATAGACTACTGTCCTTTCAAGAATTGATTACTAAATTCATAATCAATCATAGAAACCAGTTTTATAGGTATTTGCAAATATGGAGTTTTATTATGTCATTCCAGAAGTATACAACTATACCGCCTTTATCCAGTTTGGAAAAGGAAGACACCAAAAACTGTTATAATAAAGGGCTGATTTCCTTTCTGTATAACATGTTTGTAGAAGGATCTCAGGAGTCTGCAAAATCTCAATTAGAGACAAAAATAGAAAATTTAATTGAATGAATGGAGAGAGGTCTGTAGAGATGCTCAGACACAAACTGTTAACACAAGATTGAAATTACTACAATATAACTGGCTAATGTGAGTTATATAACTCCAGTATTACTAAAAAAAATGTATGACAATATCACAGACATTTGTACTTTTTTTCATTGTGTATGGGAATGTAAAGAGATCCTGAAATTCTGGAAAGGAATACAGAGTGTGATAGATAAAATAAAATAAAAATGTTGGAAATGTTTTGTAATAGGAGGCCTTTATTTAATTTTGTTGTATAGTTTGATTATTTTTATTTATGTGTATATATGTATTTGTGTTTATATGGGTACTTGTGTATATATGTAGGTATATGTAGATTTAAATTTTTTTTTTTGTAACCTGTTGACTGTTGCATGTAAATATATAAGAGCATGTATGTGAAAGTTTGTGTTTTTGTTACTTTTTGTTATGTAGGTAAAAAATAAAGATAAAAAAAAAAAAAATGCCACAAATGTAGTTAATTGAGCGTAACTTGTAATAAACCTGGAATATTCCTTTAAAAGTGGAATGAAATGTCGTGCCTCGCAGGACCACGGTGCTACATAAATACAGACATACAACAATGAAGTAAAAACCCACTATAAACCTATACACAACTAACCTACTGACAGATTTAACTATAAGTATACTATATATAAGTATTTACCCTATACAAACTAAAAAAATAAAAGATAAAAAATACAAACTATACGAATGCTTCACAAATACTGTACATGTGCAAAGAGAAACATTTTGAGTCAAGCAGCTGGTTGGGGAACAGTGCAGGATGATTTGTAGTGCATGAGCATGTGAACATACATATATTGCTGAGTCTTTTGTGGGATTGTGTACACGCAGCAGTGTGTGTAAAGTGTCTAGTGCACATAGAGGAGAGTGTGTTACTACAGGTGGTTTGTACAGGCCCACTCAGCTGTGTGTAGCACACTTCGAATGGCACAAAAAAAAGTTCCATACAGTTTTTTCTTTGGTGTGGTAAGTTTGGGGTGGGGGGTGGTCCATGTTTCAGGAGGTAGGGGTTTGCATGGGGTTTCAGAGGGGGGCAGGGTGGTTTGAGTTCAGGGCTGTCACAGCCTGGGGGAAAAAGCTGTTGCCAAAAGTCTGGCAGAGCGGGCTCTGATGCTCCGGTACCGTCTTCCTGATGGTAGGAGCTGGAAGAGACTGTGGGAGGGATGGGTGGAGTCCTTCACGATGCTGTTGGTTTTGCTGGAGCATCGTGTAAGGAAAATGTCCAGGATGGAGGGGAGAAGGGCACCGATGATCTTTGCAGCTGTGTTCACTGTCCGCTGGAGGGTCTTGCGGTCAGCAGCACTGCAGTTCCCGTACCAGACAGTGATGCAGCTGGTCAGCACACTCTCAATGGTGCCCCTGTAGAATGTGGTGAGGATGGGTGGAGGGAGACTTGCTCTTTTCAGCCGGCGGAGAAAGTGTAGGCGCTGTTGTGCCTTTTTGGAGATTGACATGGTGGTGGTGGTCCAGGTGATATCCTCTGTGATGTGCACCCCTAGGAATTTAGTGCTGCTGACTCTCTCCACAGTCGAGCTGTCGATGGTCAGTGGGGGGTGGTCAACGGAGTTTCTTCTGAAGTCCATCACAACCTCCTTTGTCTTCCCCACATTGAGGGACAGATTGTTAGTGCCACACCATTCAGCCAGCTGTGCCACTTCCTCTCTGTAGTGCGTTTCATCGTTGTTGCTGATGAGACCACTGTTGTGTCATCAGCAAACTTGATGATGTGGTTGGAGCTGAACTTGGCAGTGCAGTCGTGGGTCAGCAGTGTGAAGAGCAGCGGGCTGAGCACACAGCCTTGTGGGGCACCTGTGCTCAGTGTGGTAGTGCTCGAGGTTTTGTGGCCGACACGGACTGACTGAGGTCTTCCGGTTAGAAAGTCCAGGATCCAATTACAAAGGCAATTGTTAAGGCCCAGCAGGTTTAGCTTATTTATAAGCTGTTGTGGGATTATTGTGTTGAATGCCGAGCTGAAGTCAATGAACAACATTCTAACATAGGAGTTTTTATTTTCTAGGTGGGTAAGAGCCAGGTGGAGGGTGGAGGAAATTGCATCGTCCGTAGAGCGGTTTGAACGGTATGCAAACTGGAGCGGGTCGAGTGTGTTGGGGAGGCTGGTTTTGATGTTGTGCATGACTGACCTCTCAAAGCACTTCATCATGATTGGAGTCAGTGCTATGGGACGGTAGTCATTTAGACAGGACACAGGTGATTTCTTTGGTACACAGGTGATTTTGCTTGATTTATGCCCATTTCACACCAGAATCCTTAGCAAAATGTAAGCAGCCCATGTTAGGAGATTTGAGGAGTGTGTAGCAGAGCAGAAACAGCAGCAGTGTTGTCATTATTTTGGGGCAGTCTTTTTATTTTTTGCACTACACACACACTGAATTAAAGTGACAGTGCACTCCTCATGGTCATATTGTACATGAGTAGACACAAAAACTAATTTCACTATAAAAGCATATGATTGTACTGTGCTTCACACTGTCAACTTTAAGCACTGCGTAAAACAAAGAAAACACAGCAAAACAACAAAGTATAGTATACAACAATTGAAAGTACAAACATGATGTCATCACTAAATTACACTACACAGCATTTTATAGTTAAACATGTTTTTGGCTATATGGTGTGAGTGTGAACACTATTGTCATGAGCCAGGTTTGATCCCTCCTATTATTCTCAGTCGTATTTTCATTCCCCACCCTCACCTCATGCTCTGCTGTTTGTGATTGCAATCAGCGCGGTGTGTGCATTGGTGTACACCTGTTTTCCCTTGCTCTGATTTCTCTGCTATTTAGGTCACAGGGGTTTTCAGTTCTTCACCAGATTATTGTTGGTCGTTACCTGCCAGGGTTTATCCCTAAGTCTAGTAAAAGTCTGACCTAGTCTAGTCTTGTCCTGTCGCGTTCGTCTTGTCTGTTCTTTGTCCAGTTATCCTGCTCTCTCCCTGACGCCCATCCGGTGTTTCTGAGTTTGCTGGCTGGTGACTGCGCTCGCTTTTCCCTGCTGTTTGCTGCTTGTTGGCCCAGCACCTGTGGCCTGTACTCCAGCTTGGTTACTGACCCTGAGTGTTTTCTTATCAGTTCTTGGGTCCTTCGTTCAACGTTGTGACAACTGTATCTTCACAGCAGAGAATGTCAGTGATTATATATGAGAGCATGTGACTAGAGGACCACGCAATCAGCTGCAGTTCTGTGAGAAACAAACTGAAAACTGAGTCGCTCATCGAATCAGCTGATCCAGTTTATAAAACTGGTGTGAGTAATTCACTCTCAAAAGACTGAGTTGTGCATTCTTCAGAGTACCTCCTTTTGGAGTAAATACAAAACTGTATTTTTTTTAGAGGCAATATTGCTTTAATTGCCCATCCCTGTTCTTTTGATACATTTTGCAAAGCTTTATCCATTTCATCCATAAACTTGGCTAACAGCATCTAAACTCTGAGTACAGTAAGTCTTGACAGTCAGTTGGGGTTAAATTAGAAAAACTGGAGTCTGAAACTTTCCCCTCTCCAAATCAAACCTGTGAAGCTCATTTTGAAATGGCAACCAAAATAATTGTTCTCTTATGATCTGTGTTTGATATGAAGGCTAATTATGTTGATCATGGTGATCAGTGCTGTGTCAAGCTGGCTGAGGGCCTCAGGGGATGGCATGGGGAAAAGGATTGATTTTGAGAGCTCTCGCTTTAGAGAAGTGGTTATTCACTGCTGGGCCAATGAGTCGGTAAGTTAGTAGAGAAAATGATGACGGCATGAACTCTATTATATCTGTTATATTATATAACACCTGTATGAGACAGGAAGAGATTGTTTAAGGATGACGTGACTTCAGAGATCTAAAAGAGGTCTATGGCACTGCATAGGAAAACACCAGTACTTAGCAAATCCAAAGGAATTGAACCCATGACATTGAACTGTTAGCTAGCTGAAGTACATATTAGCATGCCAAGTAATTATTATTCAATGCTCCTTGAGTAAAATCAGCAAAATCATCCTCTATGTACCCGTCCTCACTCTAAACAAAAGCTCCACTCTTCACTGCAGTGAAAAACCGTCAACATCAAATAAATAAAGTTTTAGTACTAGATTGGTTCACATTTGCTCTACATAATTTAATTTAGTAGATTGCACATAGAGAATTACATTAATCGAAAATAAAGAAGTCGAGTTTAAAAGAAAAACAATTTTGTTGTATAGATCAGATAATACGGCTGAGTAAATCGGATAATCTTTGTTTTCACATTTCTTCTATGTATGTTAGTTTGAATACATCATTAACTAGCAATGAATAAAATAATGTTTATAAATAAACTTGAATATATGGTGTAAAATGTTTGTTATCTAAAGCAACAAATTATCTGTGTTGCCCTGTTGACTGATGTTGTGTGGGTTTGACAAGTTCTCAAATACATGTTCAATGGGTATTTTTACTCCATCACAAGATCTGACTGCAAACAAACTGTTCATTGTTAGCTGACTAAATTTAAACAAATCGTTCTGACATTAGCCTCGCCTTCGTGGTCAAGAGACAAACACAAGTCTGTTTCGGTTCAGCTGGGATCGCTACAGTTGTAAGTTGTACCTGTAAGACCTTCATTCATCTTCGGAACACAAATTAAGATATTTCTGATCAAATCTGAGAGCTTTCTAACCCTGCATAGACAGCAAGGGTACTAACACCATCAAGGCACAGAAATGTAGTAAGGACATCATTAAAACATGTGACATCAGGGGTTCAACCGTAATTTTATGAAGCTACGAGAATACGTTTGTGCGCAAAGAAAACAAAAATAACGACTTTATTCAACAATTCTCCTTTGGGTCACCCTAGCGCCATTATGGAGAGTATCATGCACTATGATGGCGCTAGGGTGAAGTATTGTGAACCAACGAAGGTCTTACAGGTTTGGAGTGACATGAGGGTTTGTGAGTTTGTGGGTGAACTAACCCTTTAAGAAATATAACACAAGCAACACTGTCATTTTTAAATGTGATGTTAATTTTATACAATAGTTCAACAAGCTGAATGTGTTACATTTTAGAAAATGTTTTTTTTCTGATTAGCCAACGAAATAGTTCCAGACAAAGCCAGAACAGAGCAATTGTGCACCTCAGAGCAGCACTGCTGTGTTTCGTTCCTGAATCAATCTGTTTTTGAACAGTCAGTTATTCAGTGATCCATTCATAGAACATTCAGACAGGCACTTGCCACCACCTACTGGTGGTTTTAGTGTCATATTTAATAATCCACGACAGGCCTAACCAACCGAGATACCAGCACAAACACACACTTTAAATACCGTTTAACTATCATTTTCAAATAAATACCAGTAAATAGAGATATCTTTTTTTTTTTTTTTTTTTTTTTTTGTCAATATCACACACTCCTAGTTGGACGCAATGGATGCAGCATCTGTATTAATGGTAAATTTGTTAATGCGAAGTTGCATGTACAAAATATGATAGCATTGTACAATTATAATAAAATATATAACGCGTTAACATGCAGCACCATCATAAATTGAATAAAAACACTAGGCCTACAGAATGAGTTATGCACCAAAGTTTAATATATATATATATATATATATATATATATATATATATATATATATATATATATATATATATATATATATATATATATATATATGCAGTCCCTGAGCATTATGAGTATGAGCAACAGCAGTAGTAATGCTTGCCTTAGCACACCGCCCTAAATACATAAACACATACATCAGATGTGTTTTTGTCACTATCGTCTCTCAAAATTCCGATTTGAATGATTTCCCCTGCTATCACAGTGTGAACGCTAAGATCTTTCCAGTGTGGAGTTGGCCTGTTTTAGATCAGGGATTGCAGGCGTGACAAATCTGTCTGGATGAATCTCTCTTTTCCTGCTGCCAGTCAGCGTTTCGGCTCTCTTCTGCAGCGGACAGGATCACGCCTCGCTCCGCCTGTCTGCACGAGCTGCTAATTGGAGTGGTAGCAGGAAGGCAGCCGTGACCGAGCTGTTCAAACTTGCACACACACCAGTGTAAACACACAGACGCTCTTTACATTGGCGTTACATTCATGTTCCTGGCAAAAACTTTTCTGCCAGTGCACATTGTGCACATTGCCCGAGTGGCAAGCAAGTGGCATTTACCCCGGCAGCCGGCTAATAACACATCCACCACCTTTCCTGAGCAGAAACATGTAGATTCTTTGTATGTCTCTGCATTGGACTTTACTGCGGGCTATTTAAACTATTGGACCGTTTTGTGTTTATGCATTGTGTTATTGTACACACACACACACACACGTGTATCTATGTATATATGTGTGTTTGTGTGTGTGAGCATGTACTGTATATACATCTGTAGTATATACTAATCATGATTATTTATATTTGGCCAAAAGTTTGGAATATTTGTTATTTTTAATGCTTTTGAAATAAATATCTAATGCTTGCCAAGGCTCCATTTATTTGATCAAAATACAGGAAAACAGTAACATTGTGAAATATTATAATTACATTTTTCATTTGAATATATTATACAATGTAATTTAATAATGTGATGGCAATATGTTGATTTGCTACTCCATTATTAATGATGGTTCTTATAATTATCAATATTGAAAGCAGTTTTTGTTAATATTTTTGTGGAAACCATGGTATAATACCATTCAAACGTTTGAGGAAAAAAGGTATCATGGTTTCTATAGAAATATTAAGCAGCAAAAAGTTTTGATAATAATAAGAATTGGTAAAGCAGCATATTAAAATGATGGATGCTGAAAATTCAGCTTTACCATAACAGGAATAAATTACATTTTAAAATATATTCAAATATATATATATATATTCAAACAGTAATATTAATAAAAATAATAATAGATTAAATAAATGCAGCTTTGGCGAGCAGAAGAGATTTCTTTCAAAAACACACACACATAACAAATATAGCTTGTTTGCATGTAATTCAGATTACCTTCAGGCATGTCTTGCATTGCATTTTTCAGATGGAGAGAGATATTCCTGATACAGAAATATGTAGTAGAGATTCCTGGGTCTTTTGTATTTTTTACTATGTCTTCCTTGTGTTAGTCCAGAGTTTTAACCACAATGTTAACTGAGAGGAGTGTAGTTGTTTGGACATTAAAATACTTTGCACAACTTGCATATGAGAAAGTCAGCTTAAAGCCATTGGTAGGCCAAATGTACATTTTGTTTAGTAAAATAACATGGCTACTTTTGAATGAACATAAATGGAAATGGTTTTTGTCCGCATAAGATTCAGTCCATTTAGCTACCAGCAGGGGCAAACCAGACCATAGACCGCAGCTAAACCTGAACCCCTCACTGCTGTGGTCAAACTGAAATGCTGTTCACATCCCGTTTTGCATTCATAATAAGCATGCAGGTTTGTGACTTCATCGATGTAGCAAAATCGATTAAAAAGTTAGTTATTACATTAATTTATTATTATTTAATTAAGGTAGTTGTTGTAGTTATGTTAAGGTATGGGTTGGATTAAGGGATCTAAAATATGGTCATGCAGAATAAGGCAATATTATGTGCTTTATAAGTACTAATAACCAGCCAATATGCTGGTAATATGCCTGCTAATAAGCAACTAGTTAATAGTGAATAGTGTTCCCTATTCTAAAGTGTTACATTTATTTTGAATAATTATAAAGATCAATAACATGCATTAAGTAAATATGATCAGTTTTGATTATGTTGACTACAAATGACAGTCAGAGAAGAATTACACACAGAATTACAGTAACATCAGAGGTAAAGAAACTGTTCATTAAGTAAGTTAAAGATACATACACCTGTAATGTACTCAGAAAGAAAGAAAAACAAATACACTGAGGGATGTTTAATCTGCCTCTGAATAAATGTGGAGGTGAATACTGATTTGGCTGTTTCAGATAAGGCTGTTTCCCTGTAGATTTAGCCTTTTTGTGTGTGTGTGTGTGTGTGTGTGTGTGTGTGTGTGTGTGTGTGCGTGCGTGGCGCGCGCCGCCACACTTCTCAGGGACGACGTGAAGGTGAACCACCGGCACATGCTTTTAATACGGAGAACATTTATTTCACACACACAACCTTAAATAGCTGCCAAAGTTTTTCAGAAATGGAAAGCTGAAGATATTATAATGTCTAAAAGCAAAGACGCTTGTAGGGCTGTGTAATCTCTCTATGCCATAAAAGATCTATAAAGAGTTTATTGAAGTGTATACATTTATTTCTTCAAATATTTATTATAATTAATTATTGATCTGTCTGGATAGCATTCTGTTTGACTTGTGTTTTCAGTGTTCATTAATTGCGTGTGTGTGTGTGTGTGTGTGTGTGTGTGTGGTTTATGAGGACTCAAATGTGTATAATGACATGGGTATGACAGAGGTATTACAATATGAAGGTGGTTTATGAGGACACTGCCTATGTCCCCGTAATTCAAAAGGCTTAAAAAACATACTAAATGGTGTTTTTTTGAAAATCTAAAAATGCACAAAGTCTCCTGTGAGGGCTAAGTTTAGGTGTAGGGTTGGTGTAGGGCAATAGCACACACAGTTTCAGTATAAAAACCATTACACCTATGGAGAGTCCCCATAAACCACAAAAACCTGTGTGTGTGTGTGTGTGTGTGTGTGTGTGTGTGTACTCCGATCAATACTCCAGCGCTGATGGTCAATGTTAGCCTGTGAGTGGGTCATGCACTGATGAGTGATCCTGCTGATGATACTAAACTTCTCACTAAACCCTACCTAACCTCTCTACCTTCCCTGTAACCTGTAATGCACATAGGCGCTTGTTAATTATGAAACATTAAAATCAGCTTTGTATTTCAGTTGTAAATAGACTTGGATCTTTTTAATAAGCGTTGTATCTCACAGTTGAACCGGTGTGTTCAGAATGGACGATCGTCAAATTTTTTCATACATAATGTATCGCATATTGTGTGCTAACTACTGTTTTACAAATACTATAATATATGAAATAGCCTGCAACTATAAATGATTCCAACTTTTTTATGTTACATGGTCATATTTTTTCATACTTTATTCAGTGGCTTTGATTTAGAATCTCCTAAATAAACAGCTTTTCAGTAAAGCTGCAGTGTGTCAATTCTGAACAGAACTGCAAAAATAATGGTTTTCATGAAGGTTTCCCTGAACACTCTCCCCATCTTCCATAGGCTAGAAAAACAAGTAGTCCCACCCTAATCTCATGCTATTGGCTGAGTGTTGTCAGGCTTTAAAGAACATGCAATGTAGCATCTAGATTTAAACAGTTGCTCTTACGTTTATTTTAGAATCATAAATTTGGCTTTCTGAGGATTTTATGGGTTATTTTCTAACTTTGAGGGGTTTTTTTTCTGAATTCATAAAGGAAAATGTGATGTTTGATATATACATGATAGATGAAACACCTGATTATTATTATTTTGCTTGGAAAATTAACTTTGCATAAGAAAAGTTCCTGAAATCTGATGTCAATAAAATCTATTTTTATTTATTTATTTTTTAGTGTTTCTTCATTTGATGTTGTCCTATTCTTCTATGCACGGCAGCTCTCTACTGTTTAATAAAGTTCTTGCATTAAAAGTTTTGGTAACACCTCAGAAACACAATATGTATACTTTTCAGGGACATCCATCTATGAATGGTTTACTTAGTTGTCTCAGCATAGACTGCAATTCGAGAAAGTATTTTAACATTTAAAACAAAATGTACACACTTCACTTTCTGTTCTCTGTATACTGCTGGTTTTGGCACACTACAGACTACAGACTCAGTGTAGTATGGCTGTTTGCTGTTTGGAACAGAACCTTGTTTTCTTTCCCATGAACACTGATCTGTGGGACGAAATGGATCAGTGGAGGCCGTCAGATCAGAGCTGATGTGTTTTGACATCTGGAGAGGCAGGATGTTTCTGTGCGAGATGCTGTCTGGGTGGTTGATGTTGTAGAGTAATTCATAATGCATAAAAAACAGATGTCTCTTCTATTATAGATTACCAAAAACGAGTTGATTTACTGGCTGAGTGTTCGCCCTAAGACAGCAGAAATGGCCACATCAGTTCCACTGTGACCTAAACAGCTTTGAAAAACTTAATTAGAAGCCAATAAAAAATGCTGCAATGGAGAAAAAGAACATCCTTCCACCTAAATCTGATCTAATTTCATTGTATGAATTGAATTAATCTCGTGTTTTAAGAAAAATGTTTACGTAGAACATCTAAAGTTACTTGCTACACCACCTTTGTAGAAGAATCGTTAATATGAAAATGTAATTACTCTGAGCGCCATTTCCTTTTGATTTTATTAGATGTTTTTTGCCCTTCATCGTTCCTTGTTTAAATGCTTGTTGAAAGTGTAAATCTGTATGAGTTTTGATTTTTCACCCCAGTCCAGCATGCCCACAAACCTCCCTCAGGGGTGAATGTGTTTCAGCTGATGTTATTAGTCTCATTTGGTTGATAGTCATGACTCTGCTTTGCTCGTTTCAGGTAAAATGTTCAAGTCGTTAGACTTGCCGCTGATCGTGGAGTTTATGCTAATGTTCTACAAAGACAAGCCCATTGACTGGCTGTTGGACCACATCATGTGGGTGAAGGTGTGCAATCCAGAAAAAGATGCGGTAAGAATGATAACATTTAGCTTTTCTAGTATTACTATTATTATTATTATAATTATTATTTGTTTCCCCAGTCTCACTTGTGTCACTCATTCAGTATATGAATCATTATTTTTGTGTCTGTCTGTAACATCTGTAAAGATTTTTTTTAATGCAACCATCATAGCTATCTCTATACACAGTCATGCCCTAAATTATAACTCTATTTACACTGTGTAAATAGCCCGCCTTGTTGGCTAAGGCTATTTACACTAACTCTGCCCAGCAATGTGTGATTGTAATAGTCAACTATGCAAAAAGACGCTTGTCTAACATATGTCTCATTGTCGTAGATGGTAAGACGTGTGCTTTTTGACGCGATCGACCCGAGTTCGAACCCACCTTTTGCCGAACTTTTTTTCAACTTTCATATCACATCGGAAAGGCATTTATCTTCAATAAATGAAGGAAATAATCAAAAAGTAGAAAATAAAGTATCGGGTAGGGTTAGGGTAGGTGTAGGGAGAGCTTTATTGTCCCAATCAGGTGGCATCCATTTAATAATTTGAATTAAAACTATAATTTACACTCAGTACGTTATTATTGCGTACTGTTTTATAATGTACTACAATACTGAGGTGCAGATAACTGCCACTATTTGCAATAAGTAGTATAAATAGCAGAAAATCTTGCTATTTTAACAGTGTAAATAGAATCTATAGCTATTTGCACTTAGTTTAAATAGTATATCATTAAAAAAATACTGCTGTTTTCACTTTGTTTAAATAGCATCTATCGTTAAGAATATATGCTATTTGCGCTTAGTGCAAATAGCCGCTGCCTTTTTAAAATTTTCAATTTTTTTTTGTTTTTATTGTGTTAGTTAGCTGTGTGTTTTTAGTTATTTTTACTTAAACTGCAGTTTGAAAACTGGGTTTTGCAGTTTTTTAAAATTGTTAAAAATGGAGTTATCTGTTTTTGCAAATGAACTCTTCATATATGCATTGCATCATCGTCCTTTCAGGAGTGAACTCTATAAGAACAAGTAATGTCTCTTCTTTTTGTCAATTTATCTCATATTTTATTAGGTTTGTTAGAAAGGTTTGACCATTTTACTGTGATGTTTCAGTTTTAAACATATAGGAATATCATCAATAAATGATCTTTCTAATGACTACGTTGTAGTAGCATGACCTTGAGGGACGAGGCAAGTGTGTTTGACTGTCAACACAGTTACTTTGTTTAATACCTTCCAACATTTATACATGGTGCTAGTTAGCAACACCTTTTCTGAAGTTCTGAACTTCTTTTTTTTCTGATATAATGTTGAAATCTTCCAAAAAGGAAGAACCCAATTCACAATTTATAAAAAAAAATAACATTAAATCAAACAGAATGGAACAATTCTGTAAATTGTGAATAAGTGTTCCCATTCTAAAGTGTTACCAAAATCTATCATCATTTATTCACCATCATGTCACTCCAAACCCAAAGGACTTTTGTTCATCTTTGAAACACAAATAAAGATATTTTTAATGAAACCTGAGATATTTTTTTGCTTCTCAATTGAACATCCATTAATCCAAAACGTTCTCGCTTCAAAAAGTAAAAAAAGACACTGCAAAATGAATCAATATGAATCAAGTGTTCGGATTCATCATTGATAATCACAAATAACTATCAAATTGAACATCAAATGTGGTAAACAAAAGTTTAAGTGTGCTTGCTTGATGTTCAAGAATTTATGTCTTTATTAACTTTTTTAAGCTTGACATTTTTAGTATCGTGGACTTGAGGGACAGAAAAGGCTCAGGTTTTATTCAAATATCTTATATATTTGTGTATTGAAGATGAATGAAACTCTTATGGGTTTGGAATGAAAAAAGGGTGAGTAACTGATGACAGAATGTTCATTTTTGTGTGAACTACCCCTTTAATGCAGTGAGATCACTCGTCTGAGGTGCTAGAAAATGACAGAAACAGGTTTGTGCCTTGACTCATTCAGAGATGAAACCGTCTCTCTCTCCGCTGTGGTGCCTGAAAGGTGGTTTAATAAAAATGATCAGACATTAATGCATCTCCGGTTTCTAAATTTCTTTTTAAATGCACTGTGTAAGTGGCCAGAACAATCATTGGATAATTAGTTTCTGATTGGAGACTTCTGTTTGTAGTAGTGTAAATACAGTAGTTGTTATATAATGTATCTAAAAGTTCTTTGTGTCCCACAGAAACATTGTGACAGGCAGAAAGCAAACCTACGCATCCGCTTTAAACCGTCTCTCTTCCAGCATGTTGGAACACACTCCTCCCTCGCTGGAAAGATCCAGAAACTCAAGGTGATCTTTTTTTAACCAAATATATTTATTTATGTATAAGCTTGTAACCCTCCGGCAGAGTGGTCCGCCTCAGGACTGTGTTCATTTCTCTTCAGATTGTCCAAATTGCAAATCACCGTACCCAGAAGGCAGCTGATAAGAGCTCATATCCTAATAAATCAGCATGTGTCCCTGCTCTGTCTTTATTCCCTCCAAATGAAGAGCGCTAGGAATTGCCATGGCGATGAGCGCTCGTATGACCTGCCCGTTCTGTGTCATATTGATTTTCATTCTCGGCTGCTGAATACATCTGACAGTCCATTTCCTGAGGGCCCTGCTCACTGCATTCTTCCCCCTACGTTTATCATAATACCTGCCTCAGTCACTGCTCTTATTCTTCCTCTCTACTCATTCATTTTCTAGGCTTCTTTTATTTATGTTTTTATATCAACCTTTGGCATGTTTTGGCACCGTAGTTTGTGGTTTGAAGTCTGTTTTACATTGCACACTCTCCACAAAAATGGACGCCTGGGTTCCTATGGACTCCAGTAAAGTTTGCAATTGTTATAGAAACATCATTTTTCTGATATCATTTTGGCAATTCTTTAAGTGGATTGTTAAAAAACTAAATATTTTTATGTAAGTTTAAATATTTTAGTAATACTGTAGTGAAGCTATACTGTAAAAACAAATTCCGTAAAATTTATGGTAAAAAAACGGCAGCTGTGGTTGCTGGAATTCTACCGTAAAAAAATACGGTAACAACATTTTAGGTTTTAACTTAAATTTACAGTTAAATACCGTAATTTCATTAACTGATATACTGTTAATATACCAACCTACTGAAGTACTAAAATCTGTTTTGTACCTTCGATATACACTGATAACCACCAAATGCAGGTGGTGATGAGAAAGTCACATGATGAACCAAAGCAGATTTTAAATAACAAAATATATAGAAGGTGCACAGTGTCATTCACACAAGCATGTTTAATGAGACTCATTAAACTGACATATGCAATAAAAACTAATTTAACAACATTAGATGTAACATACAACCCTAATAAACATAACTGATAAGAAAAAACTAAGAAACAGTTATTTCAAAGAAAAAACATCAAATTCAAACAAAATTTGAAATGCAACGCAGGGAATTTTGTGAACGTCAGTTTACGTTTTTTCCCTGTAAATTTTACAGGAAGTTACTGTTAACCATTTAACAGGTTTTTACTGTAGCATTTTCACAGTTTTTACAGTGTACGTCCACATTTATCCAGATAAGTGTGAAATTACATTTTTCTCTTCAATGTATTGCACTTTTGTCCACACTGAGTCTTCATATTACATTCCTGCAAAGATGACAAATACATTTATTAGCAATTGATGTCCTGTGGCAAAAAAAGAGAGTAAATGCTGTTCAGACCTATACATGAAGTTATGATTTTGTTGTGGAATATGGAAGCACCAGCGATATATTTGGTGGGTTAATTAGCTAATGAAATGATCATGCTGCAGTGCTTCCCAAACCTGTCCTGGAGGACCCCTAGCCCTGCACATTTTGTATGGCCGTTTCTCAATATGCGTACTTGTCTGTACTTGTGTTCTTGTGGACTTGTGAAACGTCATCAGTCGCTGCCCAAGTACTGTTCCAATTCAAAGTTCACATCTAGTCAAGTCCAGTTCAAATGCCCGGATGTGTTCTTGATCCGCCCCTTTTACCGAGGATGCATCGAGAGGTGACTTGTGCGGACTTGATACGGGCCATAACCCAGAATTCAGTTCGTCCTCCCGTCCTCGAGAGTTCGTTCTTCTGAGTCGAACTTGGCAAGTCCAAACTCGAAAGGACGGAAGTCCAGACTCTGCGAACTTGGTATTGAGAAACGGCCTATGTCTCCCTTATCTAACACACCTGATTCAACTCATCAGCTCGTTAGTAGAGACTGCAAGACATGAATTGGGTGTGTCTTATAAGGGAGACATACAAAAAGTGCAGGGCCAGGGGTCCTCCAGCACAGGTTTGGGAAGCACTGTGCTAGAGGAATGATTTACTGGACGTAGCCTGAAAATCTGGAACAATAAAATCTAACAATTAAAGGCATTTGAAAGGTAGTAAAATAAAAGGAAGGCATGAAAAATATATCAGCACACTTTTAATGTAACTTTTTATTACAAAAAATAGTTGAAATCTTTAGTTTGGAAGGACCTAAAGTGCCTGTATTTGAAGAAATACTCAAACACTGTTTATATAGTCCTTCTGTTTTTTGGTCAGGATAAGGACTTCGGAAAGCAGACGTTGCATAAAGGTCACGCTAACCCGCTAGCTGAGGTCACCACCAGTCTGAAGACGTACCAGCATTTCACACTGGAGAAGGCCTATCTGGGAGAGGATTTCTTCTGGGCGTTCACACCTGTGGCGGGAGACTTCATACGCATCCGCTTCTTCACACCTGTCCGAGTAGAGAGGTACACACAGACACAGATTCTCACGTAATGCCTCAGCTTTCGCCCTCATGAATGCCAATCAGTAGATTGAATGATTATGCTGTCCTTTAAGATGCCATCTTTTAGCCAAAAAGGCAGCATTGCATATGTCCTTTGCAGAGAAGACAGTCCCAGAATGCCTTGCAACGAGTTCAAAGATTCATTCAATTTAGTTTATTCAATATTTATCTTTCAAAAAGCATCAAGAACAGTCCAATTTAATCATAAAAGCTTAACCGCTATTTGTGTCTCCCTACTGGAAAATCCATTTCAGGCTGATAACTGTGTTTTGGAAGATGGTAGATGGTTTCCAGCTGGTCTAAATATCATTAGCTGGTGGAAGGTAGCAGATGGGGATTTGCGAGTTGATAGAAAACTAATAAAGAATTAGCTAAAATAGCCTAAAATAAATGGCACAGCACAATAATTCTGATAATACCTTATTGAGATTATATAATCAAATATCCATCCAACATGGCGCCGGTGATGGCAGCTATTGTGCGTTGCTCTTCAGTGTTGTATTGTTTTTGTTTGTTTTTCCTGTTTCTTGTTTTTCAAATAAGATCAGTTTTACCAGGGATGATCTGCTGAACATTCGGCAGAACACACCATAAAATCTTCTACCGGTTTTTGATTTTTCGGACGTTTTGCTGGACATTGTAGTTGGTGGAGCCGTAGCTCTGGTCAAACGCTTCAGGAGGAGGCGCAGGCGGGGAAAGCGAGCCGGCGTGCTCGTGAAGCTTCGTCAGCGCGGATTTCGAACAGCATTGCCTAGCATACATCTGGCGAATCTCCGCTCTCTACCCAACAAAACGAACGAACTCCTTCTGCTCTCCCGGACAAACAAGGATTTTTCTAACTCTGCTGCTTTGTGTTTCACGGAAACCGGGCTGAATGGCGACATACTGGACAACGTGCTACATCTGCCTAATTATCAGCTGATCAGAGCAGATCGGGACACGGAATCAACGGGGAAATCGTGCGGCGGCGGGACATGCTTTTACATCAATGAGAGGTGGTGTACAGATGTAACTGTGTTAAAGAAGATGTGCTGTTCAGATCTAAAAGCGCTCTTAATTAACTGCAAGCCGTTCTATTCACCGCGGGAGTTCTGCTCGTTCATTCTCGTGAGTGTTTACATTCCACTGCAAGCGCACGTGAGCACAGCTTTACAGAAACTCGCTGATCTGATCACAGAGAGTGAGCAACAACACCCGGACTCTGTTTTAATCATTCTCGGGGACTTTAATAAAGCAAATCTATCCCGCGAACTGCCAAAATACAGACAGCACATCACATGTCCCACCAGCGACAGTAATATATTGGATCACTGTTATACAACAATAAAGGACGCATATCACTCGGTTCCACGAGCAGCTTTAGGACTCTCTGATCACTGTTTGGTTCATCTTATACCGTCCTACAGGCAGAAACTTAAGTCTGCAAAGCCTGTATTAATATCTGTTAAAAGATAGACTAACGAAACAGAGCGGGATCTACAAGCCTGTTTCGACCTCACCGATTGGACTGTTTTTGAAGCTGCTGCAAATGATCTGGACGAGCTCACAGAGACTGTAACATCTTATATCAGTTTCTGTGAGGACATGTGCATTCCTACCAGGACTCATCTCTTCTACAACAATGATAAACCATGGTTCACTGCCAAACTCAGACAGCTCCGTCAGGCCAAAGAAGATGCTCACAGAAAGGGGGATAAAGTCTTGTACAAACAGGCCAAATACACACTGGAAAAGGAGATCAGAGTGGCAAAGACGAATTATTCTGACAAGCTCAGGAACAAATTCTCTTCCAGTGATCCTCCTTCAGTGTGGATAGGAATGAAGGACATCACCAGTTACAAGACACCGTCCCCCAGCACTCTGGAGAATCAACACCTGGCAGACGACTTAAACGAGTTCTTTTGTCGTTTTGAACGATCACCCCACACCCGCCCAGAACACCTCTCCACACAACCATTCACACCTCCAGCAACCCCTTTCTCCCCCACACCTACAATTCAAATCAGCGAAGACGATGTGTGCCAGGTCTTCAGGAAGAACAAAAGAAGGAAAGCACCTGGTCCAGACGGTGTCACCAGCCTGCCTAAAAACCTGTGCTGATCAGCTGGCCCCCATCTTCACACAGATCTTCAACAGATCACAGGAGCTGTGCGAAGTCCCCTCATGCTTCAAACGCTCCACCATCATCCCCGTCCCAAAGAAACCCCAAATTGCTGGACTTAATGACTACAGACCTGTGGCCCTAAAGTCTGTAGCCATGAAATCATTCGAAAGACTGGTTTTGGCTTATCTGAATGACATCACTGGACCCTTACTGGACCCCCTGCAGTTTGCCTACAGAGCAAACAGGTCTGTGGATGATGCAGTCAACATGGGACTGCACTTCACCCTGCAGCATCTGGACAGACCAGGGACTTATGTGAGGATCCTGTTTGTGGACTTCAGCTCCGCTTTTAACACCATTATCACAGAAACCCTTCAAAACAAACTAACTCAGCTCTCCGTCCCCACCTCCGTCTGTCAGTGGATCAACAGCTTCCTGACAGACAGACAGCAGTTAGTAAAGCTTGGTAAATTCACATCCAGCACTCGAACCATCAGCACTGGAGCTCCTCAGGGCTGCGTTCTCTCCCCACTGCTCTTCTCCCTCTACACCAACGACTGCACATCTAAAGACCCCTCTGTCAAGCTCCTGAAGTTTGCAGACGACACCACACTGTTCGGCCTCATCCAGGACGGTGACGAGTCTGCTTACAGACAGGAGGTTAAGGAGCTGGCTGTCTGGTGCAGTCTTAACAACCTGGAGCTCAACACACTCAAAACTGTGGAGATGATAGTGGACTTCAGGAGAAACCCCCCTGCTCTCCCCCCACTCACCATCATGAACAGCACTGTGACTGCAGTGGAGTCATTCAGATTCCTGGGCACCACCATCTCTCAGGACCTGAAGTGGGACACTCACATTGACTCCATTGTCAGGAAGGCCCAGCAAAGGTTGTACTTTCTTCGCCAGCTGAGGAAGTTCAACCTGCCACAGGACTTACTGAAACAGTTCTACTCCGCTATCATTGAATCCATCCTCTGCACCTCAATAACTGTCTGGTTCAGCTCAGCTACCAAATCTGACCTCAGAAGACTACGGAGGGTAGTCCGGACTGCTGAGCGAATCATTGGTGCAACCCTCCCCACTCTCCAAGAACTGTACTCATCCAGAGTGAGCAAAACGGCTGGCAAAATCACTCTGGACCCCTCACATCCAGCACACTCCCTCTTTGAACTGTTACCGTCTGGCTGACGCTACAGAGCTCTGCAACACTCAATAATAAACATGGAACACACAACTAATACATTATCCATTCACCACACTCACTTATTTTATTTTTATTTTTCTCATTTCTAATTTGCACATACTTGACCTGTACATACATAGTTGCCTATATTATATATTATTTTTGTTTTGTTTTTGCTGCTTTTTACATTGGTCATTGGCTATTTCTTGTTATTCTGTTTTTATTACCTGTGTCCTGTCCTGTTGCTGTCTTTCTGTTGCACTGTGGAGCTTCTGTCACTACAACAAATTCCTTGTATGTGTAAACATACCTGGCCAATAAAGCTCATTCTGATTCTGATTCTGATTCTGAAATGTTACTGACAAGTCACCAATTCCAATACAACTTGAGTAAAAGTCAGAGTGTCTGATTTTAACAGTATATTACTCACACTGAATATTGACTCATAGAAGCACTAGTCCACAACACCTTTAACACCAATATTCATATTAAGTCAAATTAATTGGTCAAATCCTATTTGCACTGGACGTGCTGTTTCGGCCTCATCGCTGCAGCCATGTCCTTTATAAAACACCTGGCATCCAGCAACTAGTTGCTAATGCACTCACATTCATGTAAGGTGACAAGTTTGGGTGTGTAAAGGAAAAATGAATCTAGTACCTCCAATAAAATGCTGTAGAAAAAGTTAGGTGTCATCCGAAATAAAGAGTACATATGACATACTTAAAATGTAGTCAGGTAAGAGAGGGAAAAGTTGCTAATATCTTTGATACTCAGCCACTATCACAACTAATAAATAATTTATTTGTGTACCTGCATGTCACGTGACCATATCAGAGAATTGTGAACATGTGAATGTGTGGTTAAATTATCGGAATATTAACTTAAAATCTCAGAGGGAAATGTTTTACACCTAAGGGGTTCGATTGATGAAAAAGTTTGGGTGTCAGTTATTTGAGGTTATTAAGGGATTGTATTGCCCTACCTTGAAAGATTGTTGCCGATGAATGAAGTAGAAAGCATGCTGTCCGTTGTGTGATAAAGCTCGTCTCGCTGACTCATACCAGCTGGATAATGCATCAATCATCATGAGGCACAGTCATCCGTACATTTTTAACCCTAATGGAAAGTTCATGCATATTTCAGGCTTAATTGAGAGCTAATAGTGCTCAGTGTGAATGAGAGCGTTTGACGATCACTCAGTGGCTTTTTTTATGCTACAGGATTCACAGTTTAACAAGCGCAGGTGTCCATTTGCACTGTACAGCGGCTCTACACATGTTATTATAGAGAGAAATCCACCAGTGTCTGCTTGCTCATGTTTCAGTGATCCATAGAGGAGGAAGAAAATCTGTTTTTGGACACTTAAATATGCACGATTATGACAAAAATCGTAATTGTCGATTATTCCCTTGAAATTGTAATTGCGATGATTAATTTCGATCATCCCAATTTACATTGAATGTTGGTATACCATTGTTTGAAGCAACCGCATGCCATATTTTTAGATGAAAATAAACGAGCTGAAAACACTAAGTGAAAAACTTCTATAGTATTAAGCCTCAAATGTGAACTATACCGTATATTGGATTGGTTTCTTCTTTAAATAAAAAAGTAAAAACATGCGTGGTATTATAATGCTATACTAAAACTAAAATTAAAACAATGCAAAAACCCTGAAGATAACTTAGAGAAAGAAAAGAAAACATCTTAAGCACACAGAGTAACATAAGTGTATTCTGAACGATTAAGTGAAGTGAAGTGAAGTGAAGTGACATTCAGCCAAGTATGGTGACCCATACTCGGAATTCGTGCTCTGCATTTAACCCATCCAACGTGCACACACACAGCAGTGAACACACACACACCGTGAACACACACCCGGAGAAGTGAACACACACACACACACAGCAGTGAACACACACACACCGTGAACACACACCCGGAGCAGTGAACACACACACACACACACACAGCAGTGAACACACACACACCGTGAACACACACCCGGAGCAGTGGGCAGCCATTTATGCTGCGGCGCCCGGGGAGCAGTTGGGGGTTCGGTGTCTTGCTCAAGGGCACCTCAGTCGTGGTATTGAGGGTGGAGAGAGCACTGGACATTCACTCCCCCCACCTACAATCCCTGCTGGCCCGAGACTCGAACCCATGACCTTTGGATCACGAGTCCAACTCTCTAACCATTAGGCCACGACTTCCCCACACGACTTAATTGCTGCTTTGAACGATTACGTAATTGTGGCATCCGTAATTGCGATTAGAAATTTGATTAATTGTGTAGCCCTACTTAAATATGTATGACAGTCATTGCATTAGATGACATTTTATCAGGTGTCATCTGTGCTCAAAAGCTACTGGAGTTTTCTCAGAATTAATTATTTGAACTCTATTTGTAGACATTGAATCAGCCAGTTTTTCATTGATTTTACTGCAGAATAAAGATACTGCACTAAGGTTTCACAACCGAAGAGTGTCACGCATTTATCCGCAACATATGTTGGTTTATTATTTCAAACCTAACAAACTTCTTTTATTTATTTATTTATTGAAAAGTATGCGTGTCATTCTTCATCCTTCAGTTGATATTTTATATAATGCAAACACATTCAGACATTCAGACATGACACTATGGTTCAGAAGTGTGGGCTGAGTAAGAATTTCTTTAAGAAATTATTGATTTTATTTAGCAAGAATGCGTTGAATAGATCAAAAATGACAATAAAGGCATTTATAATGCTACAAGCTTTCCGTTTCAAGTAATTGTTGTTCTTCTGAACTTTCTATTAATCTAAGACTACTTTAAAAAGTGATGGTTTCCACACTGATAATAATATAAAATAAAAATGCTTCTTAAGCAGCAAATCAGCATATGTGACCCTGAGCACAAAAGCAGTCACAAGTAGCAGGTGTATTTGTAGCAAAATTATCCATTTTTCTTTTATGCCAAAAATCATTAGGATATTAAGTAAAGATCATGTTCCATGAAGATATTTTGTCAATTTCCTACCCTAAATAATCAAAACTTCATTTTTGATCAGTAATATGCATTGCTAAGAACTTCATTTGGACAACTTTAAAGGTGATTTTCTCAATATTTAGATATTTTTTGCACCCTTAGATTCCAGATTTACAAATAGTTGTATCTCCGCTAAATATTGTCCGATCCTAACAAACCATGCATCAATGGAAAGATTATTTATTCATCTTTCAGATCATTTTCGCAAAATTGACACTTAAGACTGGTTTTGTTTTCCAGGGTCTCATATTAAAATGTTTTCTGAAGCATCATGTGACCCTGAAGCCTGGAGTAAAATTCAGCTTCGCATCACATGAATAAATTACATTTTAAAATATGTTATAATAGAAAAGAGGCATTTTAAATTTCGATGTATTTTTCAATATTACTGATTTTGCTATATTGAATGCAAGAGGCTTCTTTCAAAAACTTGAAAAAAATCTGACTAGTCCCAAACTTTTGAACGGTAGTGTAAATGTCTAAATACTTTTTGGGGCCATTGTGTGCTGCAGAGTCTATAAATAACTACCTGATAAGATGATATATGAGGAAACATATGCAGTAGAGTTCTTTAGCATTGTACTCCTTAAGGAATTATAAGACTGATAGTTTGGATGATATGTGTGTGTGTGTGTGTGTTTGTAGGTATTTCTTCCGCAGTGGAAACATCGAGCACCCTGGAGACAAGCTCTTCAACACTACAGTGGAGGTTCTTCCTTTCGACGTGAGTCTCTGTCATTGTGTGCAGATGAACACTAGCAGTGTGTTTGTTGAAGGATCGCTGCTGTTTGATTGTGTGTTTTCCTCTGGGCAGGAGGAGACTGCTTCACTGCAGCCTCCATAAACACCCCACAGATCTGTGCTGAAACACTGTCTCAACAAGCTCAAGACTTCAGTCAGAGTTGAAAATATAATGCCGTCGCAAACACTTTTTGGCATGGTTCCTATTTGAGCAGATGTCAAGAGCAGAATTTGTCATAGTTGGATTAGAACCTATTTAAATGTGCAACATCACTATTATTATCCTTGCCCGTACTTAGAGTTAAGGGTTTGTGCAAATGCCACATGACAGACATGACTGATATCTCAAGTAGGGTCAAAAAAGTAGGGTAGAATTGTTTTTATCAAACATAGTCTGTGGGGTAAAACACCCCCAGGGGGCAATAGACAATTACTGTAGTTATTCTGTTCTGAACATCAAATCTTTAATTTTTCCATCAAATGTATTCTAAATAGTTGGTTGAATCAATTTATTTGGATTTTATATTTAAAAATTACCTCAAGTTAGCAATCAGGTAGCTAGTTAGCTAGCCAGTTAGCATCAGCTAACTTGTTTTTTTTCAAATAGGCTATTATAATTTTGTAATCCATAATTACTGATTATAATCTTTTTTTTTTAAAGATAAAACTGCATGTACTCTGATTTTGCTGTTTTATGTTTAAAGCAAATTGCTGTTTAATGTTTAAAGCAAATTGCTTTGTTTGACTGGGGGGGGGGGCATTTTACCCCACCCATAGGGGCGTTTTGACTAATAATTACAGACTAATTATTAGTCTGTTAGTGAGGTTGAATAGTGAGTCAAAAAAAAAAATTTGCTTTATTTTTTTCTTGCTTCCAAGGAGATGCAGTTTCTCAGAGAACCACTTTCGCCGCCTACAGCAGTACATTTCCAGGCAATTACTGTCAGGCTTGAAATCACCTGCTGTGATCAATGTTCCTGTTATTATGCATAATTCGTAGGCCTCTGTTTGTTTGTAAGGACTATATTAGTGTAACAGCAGATAGTAGTTATAACACAGCTCTCCTGGAATACCTGATTCTGATTGGTCAGTCATGGCCTTGTGTAGTCTGATACTTTTGAACAGTGAAGCTAAACTGTATAATGTGTGTAAATTTTGACCTTGAAGTCACAAAAATGGTATAAACGTAAGTAGGCTTGTCACAATTGATTGATCCCAGTTATTTGATCTAATTGCAATTATTTTAATCGTGTCACATTTTGCTGTTTGGTAAGGAGAAGCACAGGAGTCATAATCTGACAGGGAGTCATATTTCGGCACCACATCGATCCCACTCCAAATGATCCCTGACAGGCTCAGCACAATCGGTTGCGAGTCAGTGTGGAAGAATTTGACTGGTCTGTAGAAAGCCAGGTCCTAATCCCAGTTGAACACTTTAAATGCAGACCATCACCAAACACAGATGACTTTTACATATGGGTACAGTTATTTTAGACACTTCCAAAACTGTTGCAACAGAGATTAAAAAAAATAATTATAATAATACAAATTAAATACATGAATTATGTTTCTGTCTTTGTTGCCACAGTTGTAGAAGTGCCTTTTTCTGTTCTAAAGAAGGGGTGTCCCAATACTTTTGTCTATATAGTGTATGTACAGGTCATTGGTGTTCAATGTTGGAGAGTATCTAGTTACATGTAACAAAGTTACGTAATTTCAGAATCAGAATCAGAAGAGCTTTATTACCAAGTATGTTTACACACACAAGAAATTTGACTTGACAACAGGAGCTTCCAGTGCAGAGGAAAGTACAGACATAGTGCAGACATACATGATAGTGCAGACATAAATAGAAATAACACCGTAAATGCATTTTCCCTCAATTTTCCCTATTAATTATAGCCATTCAACATTACAGTATAATTGAAAGCCATTATTTTTAACATTTAATAGGCTCTGAAATATTAAGTGATTTTAAAACGATCTTCATATAAACTGTAGCCTATATGCATAAACTATAGATGCAGCAAAAGTTAAAAAGTCTTTAATTCCATTCATTATTTGTAGCGTGCCTGCCATAATTACAGTAAGCTTTGTGCTTTGTGACTTTTAATCAGAAATAAAGTATCAGCTTTCAAATTCTGTAAGTTTTGTCACAAAATACAAACTATAAATGTGAGATGTAACGTAAAATATTTTTCTAAAATAGGCTTACAATGTAAATTGTTCATCATAAATCACTTTTTTTTTTTTTTTGTATGAAAATTAATTGTCAGCACAGAATTAATGATCATGACAGGCCTAAACATAAGTGACAGAAGACCAAAGTCTTGTCTATTTTGTCAGGAAGAAGTGTCTGGCCTTATTCTCATTCTCTCTATATCGCTCCATCACAAACTCGACGGCTTCAGACAGTGAGAGTTCTGGGGAAGAAGGAGGAAAGCAAAGCAGTGGAGATAAAGATATACAGTACTTCTGTTTTATGAGCTAATGGAACTGTACTGACACGCGGTAATAAAATGTGACCTGCTGTGTGTGCGGTCTGCGTGGAGGAAATATTTTTTCCCGAGGAAGAGCAGACGAGGGGCGGCACTGTGATTTAAGATTACAGCCGGAAACGGACGTTCACCGCAAGAGTAATCGCAGGATTTTCTAAGAGCGAGAGCCTGTCGCCCTGTAATATCTCTCGTCTTCTCACTGCTTTTTGCTTCTCCTCCCTGCTGTCGGGTTGTTATATCTCTCTTTTCTCCTCATTTCCTTCTTTGCAAAGCTCCCTTTAGGGACATTTATGGAATTCTGCCATATATAGGAAATTAGCAGGGAATGCCCTGGAGGAGAGTATTTGTGCTCTGTTTTATGCTGTTAATGCAGTTTGGGGGAATTAGAGTGATGCTCTGCAGGGGTTTTGAACATATTTATCTTCTCTTGGGTCATATCACTGAGTTTCGGTCCAAGAAGCAGCCTCGTAAGACCCATCTCAGAAGTTATAGTTACCAGGGATGCAGACACAATATGTACACCCGATAGGCCTATCTAGTGCTGTTTGCTTACACGGGAACAACTGTTACTGCTGTGAATGGCGCTTCAGAGCTTCTTCCCTGTAAATGTCAGCTTATGGCTACAGTCTCCCTGCGTCAGTTCTCTTTAATGCTTCTTTCATGCTTTAATTATTTTTGCTGTCATTTTTATTTTATCTTGACAGAAAGGCTGAAACACATATTGGTTCAGTATAGCTCTTCAGAAGCTTCTCTGCCAAACTGAAATTTTTAATAATGGAATATGGCCTCTGATCTCATGAAACAGTTCCACTCGCTTTCATAAACTGTTCATTCATATAGAGATATTGCATGCAAACGATTAAAAAGACACATTTTTTCACACAGAACAGCTCAGTGATGCCCAGACTAGATTTGTATATTTGATAAAGAAAAGAATTGTCCATGAAAAACTCGTGGTTACAGTTTTAAAGTGCTGTGGGTGGTTGACAGAGCATTGCTTGGATGTTCTGGGTGGCTGCTAGATGGTTTCTTACTGGCCCAAGTCAAACGAGTTCACCCTTAAGGCTTCAAGATGCCATAGAAGAACCTTTTTGTCTAAATAGTTCCATAAAGAACTTTTAACATGTGAAGAACCTTTCTGTTTCACAAAAGGTTCTTTGTGGCGAAAGGTTCTTCAGATTATAAAAAGGTAAGAAAGAGATGGTTCTTTAAAAAAAACCTTTGACTGTTCTTTGTGGAACCAAAAATGGTTTTTCTGTGGCATCGCTGTGAAGAACTTTTTAAGCACCTTTATTTTTAAGAGTGTATGGGAATGTTTCTTTTAAAAAATTAACCCAATTCAATTCCATAAATAACTATAGACCTTAAGCTGTTTATGCTGCATAGTTTAATGCACAGATCCAAAAGACTCGATTCATATCTGATTTCTGTGTTTACATTATTCTCTGCCAAAACTAGAATGATTCTGTTTGTGGTCACTTTCAGCAACACAATTGACCCTTGGGTTTTGAATAGCTGTATATAAAAATGTATGTAATTCACGCAAGGTGATTCTTTGACTTAAAGTTCACTTCCAGAATAAAAACTTACTGCTAATTTACTCCTATGTCATCCAAGATGTTCATGTCACGAAAAAGATATTAAGGTTTTTGAGGAAAACATTCCATGATTTTCTCCATATAGTGGACTTCAATGGCAGCCAATGGGTTGAATTTCAGTTTTAATGCAGCTTGAAAGAGCTCTACACGAGCCGAGGAATAAGGGCCTTATCTAGCCAAACGATTTTCTTTAAAAAAAAAAAAAACTAATGCCCATCTTGCACTAGCTCAACCTATGTAGTCTCGTTGGAGAAGTCATACTTTTCCGAGTTACTCTCTTCTTATATTCCTTCTCGCTCACTCCGGTCTTCTAGTTCAGAACTTCTTTGTGTGCCTAGGTTCCGCGTATCTTCAATGGGCGGCAGATCCTTTTCTGTCACGGCACCCAAACTTTGGAATTCGCTTCCCCCGGCACTTAGAACAGTCACCTCTCTCAGTGAATTTAAATCAAAGCTTAAAACATATTTGTTTAATCAACACTATCACTAAATTGCATTGTGTATTTGTCCCATTTGTTTTCTATTGCTATGTCCTTACTACATTTTCTGTTAAATGCAACTGCATTATTTTGTTACTGAATTGGTCAAATGTCCACTGTAATTGTTTCTTTGTAATGAGTCTTTGTTGTCTTGGTGTACCTTGCAGAGCATCTTTGAGCCTGGCAAAGGCGCTATATAAATTAAACATATTACACTGTAAAAAATTTCAGACCTCCCAACTCAAAATTTTCTAGTGACTGATTACATCTAAATTTTTCCATTGGCTCAACATATTATTTCTCATTGAGCCAATGTTAACAGACTGTTGCCACAACTGATTGCAGAAATTGCAATTGGGCCAATGGAAAAATTTAATGTAATCAGTCACTAGAAAATGTTGAGTTGGGAGGTCTGTAATTTTTTTACAGTGTATTATTATTATTATTATTATTATTATACGTAATGTAGGCTGAAGTACCAACCCAGTGTTTACAAAGCAAATGTGCAAAGAAAGTCAAACGCCCTTTACAAAAAAAGGTAAAACAACGATGTCGAACGATTTTGAAGTTGGAGGAGAAAATGAGTTTTTCGCACTACCCTAACTTTTTGAACCGAGGTACACAGACGAAGAATTAACCACGCATTCCAACGAGACTACTTAATGCATGAGGTCGAGCTAGTGCAAGACAAGCATTTGTGGTTAAAAAATATTTAAATTCAAGTTTTTTTTAAAGAAAGTGACAGATCGTTTGGCTAGATAAGACTCTTATTCCTTGGCTGGGATCGTGTAAAGCCCTTTCAAGCTGCATTCAACCCGCTGAGCACCACTGAAGTCCACTATATGGAGAAAAATCCTGGAATGTTTTCCTCAAAAAACGTAATTTCTTTGCGAAAGACATGAACATCTTGGATGACATGAGGGTGAGTAAATTATCAGGGTGTGTGTGCGTGTGTGTGTGTGTGTGTGTGTAATACCAGTGTTTAACAGTCATGTTATCACATTGTTGCTTTCAGTAGCAAAACTGAATTTTATTTATTTCACAGGGCAGCAGCTCAGTTTTTTGCCTTTGTAAAGTTTTCACCTCAATAAAAGAAGCTGTGAGTTTGTGCAAGCTTCATAATGCAACATTAAGAAAAGATTTCTTTGGGAATAAATGTGTTGCCCTCACCTTGTGATTAGATGATAACTTATCTAACACACATTCTCACAGCATGTAATATGCTCTAATATATAAAAAAATAATGGCAAACCAAATCTTATAATACAGATATCATATTAAAAAACACTGTCTGTTGATTTATAGGTTTTATGTAAAATTGGATTCCGGGCTAATCAGTTTATAAAATAGAACAATAGATAAAGCTATTTTGGACTGTGGTTATTAAGGACTTGTATAATGTATATGTACTCCAGGCTTGTTAAAGAGGGAGCATGTGTGTTTTTCTGGCTGAAGAACAGATGTGATGAGAGGGTTATGCACAGAAACACTCCAACACTTTAGTCCCTCTTTATCAGAATATTCAATCGGAGAAAGAAGCGTTGAAGGAGGGGAGAGAAAAGACGCCGAAGTACCAGCGCACAGAAGACGGCTTTATCAGAATAGGTGAGCCGAAACATACACACTTAATATAGCAGCATGATTCAGCCCATGAACAACACTGATGCTCGTATGAAGCATGCTCTGGCCTAATAACATAAAGCTGTTTTTTTCTCAGAAAGAAACAATGCTTCTGAATTTTTGATGCACAGATTCACTGGTTATGAATGACTGTTGTCAGCATGTTGTTGGATTTTTTTCTCTAATGCTATAGTTAAACACCTTGTTTCACCATCTTTAACCCGTATAAATGATATAGAATTGATGCAATATCATATGGCCCTATTAAAAGCCTCCACAGTACATTCTCCTGAGAGAGCGCCAGTGCCGCCCACTTCTGAAGCTGTTACATGAGAAAGTACACAAGGAGAATTCAGATATTTGTCTGAATCATTCACTGCTTTCTGTCATTCTCTCTTACTTTCTTGAGCTCATGCTCCAAATCCAATGGGAAAATCCTACAAAAACTGGCTTTTGAAATAAGCCGTATCTCGGCTGTTTTCTCTCTCGCTCTCTCATATAGAGGGTTTTCTCATTATTATGTATGGATGTCTGTCTGATACTGTGCCTCAGGGTTTATTGAAGCCCGTTGCTCATGTCAGAGCGTTAGATATCCCCTTAGTCATTAATATACTGAATATAATCCAGACAGATGCTTTTGAGCACTGCAGGAACATGGACGAGCAGAAATTGTGTATACGTCATTCAAAATATTTATCATTTTGTCCTGCTCCCTTGTATGTTGGTTTATTTAATGTGACATTTCACACAAAAACATGAATTACAGTACTTGCTCACAATGAGAGTTACCTATTAATGGTATGTTTTTCTACTGAATGAATTAAAATTGGAAGATTTGGCTCGATCTGCCTCAGCCTTCTACTCCCCACATCTCAAAAGACATGCGAATGTGTGTGAAGAGCTTGTGAACGGAAGATGTAGCATCCAGCCTCTGACGGTGTGTGTTGGTGTCGTCCCTCAGGGAAGTTTGAGAACGGGATCACGGAGGGGGAGGTGGACGCTTCCTTCGGCCCGCTGGAGGCTCTGCGACTCTCAGTCCTGACTGACTCTCCTGTGTGGGTCATTCTCAGCGAGGTACGGCACAACACAACCATCTGTTCTTCACTCAGATGGACTTACACCTAGCACCCAACCCAACCTACATACTGTGTGTGTGTGTGTGTGTGTACTTGTTGTGGAGACCAAATGTCCCCACAAGGATAGTAAAACCTAACATTTTTGACATTGTGGGGACCAGCCTGCAGTTCCCACGAGGGGAAAAAAAAAAATTAGAATAGTAAATGATGTTTATCTGAAAGTGTAACAATGCAAACAGGTTTTCTGTAAGGGGTAGTTAGGGTTAGGGGATAAAAAATATTGTTTGGTCAGTATAAAAGTAACAAAGTCTATGGAAAGTCCCCATAATTCACAGAAACAAACGTGTGTGTGTTTGTGTACATATACATACATACATGCATACACACACACACATATATATATATATATTTATATGCAGTATGCACATTACCCAGTCCATATCAGTATAGATATCCAGCCATATCCTCCCCATTGAGATCTGATGTTTTCAAAGTGTTTCTTAAATTTTTTTTGAGCAGTGTGTATATAGTCATATAAATGCATATATATACTGTATGTGTGTGTATACTGTATATATACAGTTATCTCTATCCGTCTATGTCTATTTCCAAGACACTTGAAGAAACTTTCCTGCAAAGCTACATGAAAAACAAGTGTGCAAGTGTACCTAGGAAAAAAAAAGCTGTTTTAGATGCAAAGGGTGCATGGTCACACAAAATGTTGATTTGATTTAGTTAATAGAAGTGAATTGATAAATAAAATCTATTTATAACATAATTTTTGAAAACATCCTCACCTAAAACTTTTCACAGTACTGTAGCTTTGCAGTAAGGTTTCTTCAAGTGTCCTGGAGACGTTGGCCACGGTTCTTCTGGATTTAGTCTGTCTCAGTTTTTTTCTGAGTCTTCAAGTCACTCCAGACAGACTGGATAACGGTGAGATCTCAGATCTCGTCAGACTCCTTGTGCATACACACATCTCCCTGGATTATAACAGTTAATGGCAAAAGGAATGTTTGGAAATGCTGACACACTACAGCAAAAGATAGAAATTGCACAGTACTGAATAGAATAGTTTTTGTCATGTCATTTGCAAACCAGATCATTACAGTTGAGAGCCGCCTTGTCGGTTCTGCCTTTTCTCTCGACAGATTTTCATCAAGAAAGCAGAGTGACTGATGTTCAACGATACCTCATGACTTCACCGGGTCTCTGGTGCAGGATGGAGTCTGCTCAGCACCTCCACATGAGCTCTTCACACGAGTTTCTTTAGCTTGGTCCCATAGCACCAACTGCTGGCGACAAGCTGTTCAAGCAGGGTAGAGAACGCCAGGCGAGCGCTCCCTCAAAGACATGCAGCTCGAGCTGTCAGACCGCCGCAGTAGCTGGCAGACAACTGATGACGCTGTATTTTGTAAACTGTATTTATATGTATATATGCCCACGGTTGAGTTTCTGTAATTACACTGGTCTGTTGTCAAGGGCTTGCTGAACGGTCTCGCCCGTTTCACAATGCACTTTGACATTCAACAAATGCTGCTTTTGGAACGGAAGACTCTTCTTAATTTCCTACTCGAGATTCGATTTTCAAAGTTCAATTTGTGTTGTTAATTAGTTGGCAAATGATTCTGTTTAGGCTACTCCAAATGGTGTGTATTTATTGTATTTATGATGATACATTAAGAGTACACACAGGCATTTGGCCGTGCTAGATATGTGTTTGTTCGTGCACAGGCCTAGCGTGTATTTCCAAAGTCAGTCCAAAAGATGCGTTATAATGAAAGAGTAATGTTTATTGTAACTAGAGTATGCTGCAAAACTGTTTCTTCTAAAAACTGAAATCGCTGGACTTTTCTTGATATAATTCAAATGAAATCAATCACAATAAAAAAAGGAAGGGAAGCCTTCTGAATTTTTTTATTTAAATTTTTTGTTTTCCAGTAACACACGTTATTTTTTGCTATGTTGTTTTTCCTCTTCCTGCCTTAATGTGACGCATTAGGTGCTGATGTGGCGGCATTTTACAATAGAGCCGGTAGGGTAAACGCAATCAGATCATAGACCAAAAACCTGCCAGAGACATGTACAAGTATGGCTTGAAATCTGTATAGCTCAGTGTGAATCAGTGCACTGGTATTTAGATGCTCGGTTTGCTCTCTGATAATAGAAATAATTCATATTTATCAGATGCTACACAAATTTGTCAAGGGTCCTAATATTGTTTCATGCCTTAAAATGATACACCAATGATTTCAGTATCATAATAGGACACTGATGGTTATGGGTAATCTTAAGGTATCTTGAGCTAGAGCGAAGTAATCTTCGAAGAAAGAAAAAGAGAAAGTTTGTGCAGTAAGATAACACCATCTGGCCTACAACAACACTGATGTTGTTTTCGAGGAGAGTCACTTCCCCGCACAGATCGAGGAGAAATACAGCGCCATCAACTTTCACTATCCCTTCATTGTGGTTTTCTCTTGATTAGCCCAAACGAACTCAAATGAAAATGTAATGCTCCTGTCAAACAGTTTGAATAAAGACAAAGTCCAAACTTGACTTATGTTATGTAAAGTATTGTTTTTATACTATCTTCAAAGTTGTGAGCATGATTATATACATACATCATACATCATTCTACTATGTTCCACCCTTATGGCAGCTTTGTATTTCTTAGAATATAGCATATATATTTATAACAAGCGCCTTTGACTTTACCCACCCAATTTCTGATGATAATTTTTGCAATATTGTTTTGTTTTGAACAATATTCAGTTCTATTCAGCATATTTATGAGGTCACAAAGACCCCTTGGAGGTGTCTTTATAAGTGAGTTTTATAGTAAGAAGGTTAACCAGCCCTTGACAGCTGCTCTACCTGTCTCACTGCCCCGGTCAGCTGATGTAAATGAGATGAAGCCCACCTGAAATACAAACAAGATCAGAGACTTTTAGGGTGTGCCCTAATCACTAAATTTGGAGTTTTAGTTTTGCTCGCATGACAATAACCAGCAATAAAGGACCTATAGATAATCTATAGTCACAAATTCACACACTAAAGGATGTGAAACTTCTATTTAAATGAAATGGGCAAATCAGCTTGAAGGAGAACAGATGGAAATGTACAGTATGCTGCCACACAAGGACCCTTAAAGGGATGCAGATTCTACATCATTTACTGTATGACACCAAAACTCTTCAGAATTTAGATTTTTGGGTGAACTGTCTCTTTAAAGTTAATGCTAAGATAATGTCTAATGATATGTTATCGTATATATGTACTACAACAATACGTTGTGTCACAATTCATAATGTTTCTAAATTTACACATTGAACTAAATGTATGTTTATTTTCATGGTGATTTTGTAGTAAAACTAAGGTAGTTGCTATTAGACACCACCAAGACAGTATTATTCTACAAATCTAATTCTGTTATTTTCAAACATTTAGACAGAAGCCTGCATGACAAAGGTTTGTCCAAAATGTTTACTGCTATAAAATCTCAAATAAATGTGGCATGTGGACAAATTGTTGCTTAATAAAAAAAAAAATAATAATAATTTTTGTATTAATTATTAACAAGAACAAGTCACATGTATATAACAAACATTGTACATATACATTAGAGGGGCTGTATACTAATACAGATTTATATAAAAATATTAAAGCGTTTACAAACTTTCACCATTTTAATTGCCTTTATTTTCATAGAAAATCATATAGTATCAATATAATTTTACATTTCCTTCGTAAAAGAAAAAAATAAGTTTTTTGCGGGAGAACTGTCACAAAAGGAGCTACTAATTTAAATTTTACCAAATAATATTTGGCTGGGGAAATCCTGTGTATAATTTTGAATGATACTTCCTTCACCTTGTTTGTAATTAAATATCGATTAGGTATTAACCAAACCTTTTTCCAAACAATATTGTCTGTCATGTGATTCCAATATGAACAGACATAAGGCAAAAATACAATGTCTCGTTGAAATAAAGCTCTTACCGTACAGTTGTGTGATTTAAGAGATTGCTTAATAAAAAGCTAATTGACTGTTTCCTAAGTATCCGTCATCTTTCACGTCCACTGAGATGTGTCCAATAAGCGTCTAGTTCCCTGTCCTCGACGGCCAATCAGCGGTGTCCACGAGGTGTAGGTCGGAGGCGGAGACATCGGCCCATGACAGACGTAACATCTGTCCAATCACCATCTCGTAATGTCTAAGAGGCGTGTCTACGCCGAGTACAGTACCCAATCGGATGCGTGTGGAAGGCGGAGCTTCTGTTTCTGGACGCTTCGTCCACAGCCACACGTGACGCGCTGGAGTCGCAGGCGGAGTACTGCATCAGTGAGTACGGGTGAGTACACTAAACCTGCAAATATCGGCTTTACTACACCCGTGTGCCTTTCAGTTCATGTGCAGTATGGTTTGCCGATGTGTTATTGTAAGTAAGCGGGATTGTATGGTTCAACTCGAGTGTTAAACAGAGAATATGTGCGTATATCTTAAGGCTAGTTGGTCAGCTAGCTGCTTGAGCTAAGCTAACTAATACAGGTGTCATGTCAATAAAATCAGCCGTATAACCACAGAAACCCGCTTCACGTTACTGATCGTGAGATGAAAGCTGAAGTGTGGTCTTTATCAGGTGTTGGGGGTGGGCAGAGCTGCTGAGAGAGATTCGCGAATTAATTAAATGAAGTTAGTCAAACATGCGGTGACCGATTTACTTTCATTTGCTCTGCCCTCTGCACATTAAAATTATTATATACACATGTAAGGTTTAATAATTTTTATATAAAATATAAATTTGGAAGTAAAGTTAGATGTACGATTTCGTAGGTGTTTCTAATATTAAATGTTTTGCATATGCACTTAGCATGATGTTTGATCAAATATCACTCAACCTAATCTTTTGCTGTTGGGTTGAGTTCATAAATGGTGGTTTGTGGAATAGCAAGGCTCTGTGGGGATACGAGTTAATGCGGAAAAGCCAAACCGGCTGAACTAGAGCCGCACATGTCAGTTGAACGTCATTTCCGCCTTTAAGAGTTAAGGTAGAGGTCACGCGAGGGATACATTTGCATGGGCTCGAAACTTAAATGAAGTTTGGTCCGATTAAAACCAAAGGACACTTGGTATAAGTCTTCTTATTTGCTGAGATTAACTGCATGGTTCTGTTAATATAAGCAAGAGTGGTTTGTTAACATGTAACTACATGTTTTCGGATTCTGGAGCTCAACTTTGACCTTTATGTTTAACCTAAAGATCAGTTTCCAGGTGGTAACTCTTGTCAAGGAGTTTAACACTTCCCTAACACTGTCATTCAAGTTCCTTGTCTTTGATATCTATGAACTAGGTCGTTTGAATTATCTACGCAGTTTTATCTGTTTGCTTTTATGGCCTGTATCCTGCTCGGAGGCATTCAGACACACTGGTGCACTCTGGGAAGGTTGTGTGTGGAAGCTCTGTGGGACCTTCCCCCATCGTCTCAAGCCCAGATCTGTGGCACTCCAGTGTAAAGAGGCTTAACCGTGTGTTCTGGCAGTGTATGCATTCACTGTTGAGTGCTGAATTGAACAAACCCCCGGTTAGGCCATGCTGGGACCTCCATATGTGGTTTAATCACATATAAGTCTGACATAACGAGCGCCTGCTCTGGACAATCATTTAACCAGCACTTTGAGTCGTATAAACAACAAATATAATGTACAATCGACCGGTTGTTATTGCAGAATACCCTGCAGTATGCTGATCAAGTCTTGTATCAGCCTGAAGATGTTTATAACGCAAAAACAACTGGCTGACTGTGCATGGCTGGTATTGTGATGATAATTATCTAAGTTATTCTGAATTGTGATAAACAACAACAAAACATATCTATCTAAATATGTTTTTTACTAACACCTTCTTTGCAAGAACCAGCTGACATTTTGATTAAAAATTACAAGGTGCATGAATGATTGAAATAAAAGAATAAAACCTGAATGAATGAAAAGATTTTAACACAAAAAACTTCTTGAGTTTAATGATGTTAACTGATTATTCAGAGTTCAGCTGATAGATTGATTTGAATTGATTCACTTAGACAGTTTTAGCTCATTAAATGAAATTAATTATGCTTACCAACTCCAACAGCATTTACTGCAGAACTTATATTTTTTCTAATTCTTGCGAGTCTGTGAAAAAAGGACTATTAGTGAAACTAGTTTAATGACAGAATCTTGAGAATTATCTTAATGGCCATATATAACCATGAAAATCATTGTGATATTCACAGTGTTGCTTTTCACTTATTTCACATATTTCATTATATATTGTGCATAATTAGTTTATTGTCTATTACAACATACAACGTAATATTTTGTCATGTGTAAAGAAAGAGCCATGAAACTAGCACAGCTCTGTAGGAAAGTGTTTTATACTGTCTGTCTGTCAGTCATTATGCAAAGCTGCCTGACCGCAGGACGCTGCAGTGACCAGAGAAGACTGGCTGATCGGAGCGGTTGATATGGGTGGATCGGTCGGAGCCTGTGGGCTTCATCAGCGGGTGCTGCGGCAGGTCTAATGGATCAGTCGTATTTAATCAGCAGAGCAGATCTCTGCTCAAACTGGATTTGAAGCAGCTCACTATCCGTTAGCACTGCGATGTTGAATGCCTTCTTCTTTCAGTCCCAATTGTTTGTTTTATAGGGGGCAGGATGGAGTCCAGTCCAGAGCTAATGAATCTGCTGTGTGCAAACAGGAACCACTAGACCCCTTCTAATGATCCTTTGTAGAAATTATGAGTCTGTTCTGTAATGATGTATTTCAGTCTAATTAATGGGCTGATATTGGCCGATAACTGTGTCTGCTTGGACGATTAATAGAAGTGTTACTTCCCACTTGTGTGTGCGCTGTGTTTTAAATGCTTCTAAATCGACGGGAGAATTGTCCATTTCTCCGTGTTATTCTTTATCTAATGTTAATTTTGAGTAAATGTAGCACTCTAAAAAATGCTGGGTTAAATACAACCCAGTGCTGGGTAAAATATGGACGAACCCAGCGATTGGGTTGTTTAGACCCAGTGGTTGGGTTAAACATTGAAAGCAACCCAGCATGTGTTTGGTCCAATATTTACCCAGCACCGGGTTGTATTTAACCCAGCATTTTTTAGAGTGTGTGTGAAAATAGTGTTCATTTAATTAGTGTGAGGGGTCCAAAAATCTGGGACCTTCAAAATTTGGGATTTAAATATAAAGAAATTTTAATAAAAAATTGAGCTTTTTGTTTCTTGTGCACTAATCATTTTAAAGACTGTCTTCATTTGAGTAACATGTTGGTCTGAAACATGCTGTTGCTAAAACAGTGTTTCAGTCTTTCAAGAAGGGGAAACATTGAGTTATACTATAGTGTTTTAGTAATTGTTTCTTTTTTTTTTGCTTTTTTTATGTAAATCAAACAGTAATATTCATTAAGCAAGTGTTGCATGAGTCGGCGGGTCTCTGCTAAATGCTCTATTTAATAATGATGTCTTGCGTTGGTTTAGCTCAGATGCTAATGTTAACTGCTGATTAGCTTTAATAGTGCTGATGATGGAGTGCTGGCGTTGTCTGTAATCGCTCTACCCCCACACATGATCATTAGTTCACTGAGCAACAGATGGGTCAGGAGTACATCCTGTGACCCCCAAATCCGCTACAATACACACACACACACACACATTCCCCCCTGTGTAGCCCCGGGGATCCTCAACTCTCATGTCCTGCTCCTAAAGATCAGCCTCACTAGAAGTGAATTTCTCTCTTCAGTTCAGTGAGATTTGATAACGCACGCTCTTATCATTTTTCTGTAATCTCAATCTTAGCTTGAGTTGGTCTGACTCTGATCTGAGTGCAGTACTAAGTTTACTGAATGCTTCTGCTGTTAATAATCTTGTCTTGGTCGTATTTATCTAAACATCAATATTTGTGAAATTTGTTCATATGAACAACAGTTTTTTGTTATCTAGGCCTATTGTCAGTGGTTAACTGTTTGTTAATGTAGAATTTTTGGACATTAATTTAGATGGTAACAAATTGGTAAAAATCATATTTGCAGTGGAAAGTAAAAGTTAGGCTTTTTTAAACCAACACCCTAGTTCAGGTGGGTGTGAGATGCCTATACGGTCTGATTTAGGGCTGGGCAAAAAATAATTGAAATGACATCGATGCGATTCTTAAAAGCCACAAATGGATCTTTTCTGGTATTTATTTCAGAAACATTTAACTCCAGATCTGATTAACGTGAATCTTATCTTTAGTCTTCACTAGATGTTATACAACGGAAAGCCTGTCATTCATTCAGTGCTTATGGCGGAGATATTGTTGACTAGAACAAAGCAATATGCGTGATTTCCAATGCTCAGGTAAAATGCTGTAGTAATGCTACAAATCTGTGGAAGCATTTGACATCACGCATAAGGCACCATAATCTCCACAATGAATGAACAGCAGATGGAGCGATGGAGTTGTTTACTACACTCGCACTAAAGCACGGACGATGCTCGCGGTGTTTTATATGAACACAAATATCTCCAGCTCCTCTGAGAGTCACTTCATTAGCATTTTAATTTGAGAAAACTACCATCATATCAGTGATATGATATTTATCACATCAAGTTCTTCACGGCAACCCGTCAAAATAAAAGTTTGGTTTAACGTGAAGAAACTGTGACAGGAATATATTGCTGTTATGCAGTTTTATTAGAGGCTATATTTGCTGAATGTAATCAAATAATCAAAGAATCGAATCGGGACATGTGAACTGATACCCAGCCCTAGTCTGATTATTTGGTCTGGATGATACAGTATATTGCTAGTTAAAGCTAAGGTTGTACGATTATTTGAAATAAGTGAGATCACAAATTCAGTGAAACAAATACATGCAGTGTGTGTTTCAGAGTGAATCGTGGTGCTGTGTTTTTATATACACGAGCAGCTCTTGATCCGGTGTTTTATCTCAAAAAGAGTGGCTCGGTTTGCAGTTCGCGAGCTCATCTCTGCATCTACTCTGAGTTACATGCATTTGAAAATGCAACTCGCTAACCATTCTCCAAAACTCCTAAACAAAATATAAGATTTAAGGGCTCCTGGTGGTTTTCCCTTACAAAAATTAACCATGGTGTTATTGTAGTAAAAGTGTAGTAACCATGGTTTTTTGGCATATTGATTACCATTTGTATAACCACAGTTTTACTACAAATACCATAGTTAAACTATGGTTAGTATAGCAAAACCATGGTTAATTTGTGGTTACCATGGTTTAAGTATAGTAACCTTGGTTTTATTGGGAATTCAAGGGAATTCTGCCTAGTTTTGAATCACAATTTAAGTTTTTTTTTAAATCACAAAAATCACTTTTGTTTTCCTCAAACCATGCAGCCCAAGTTTATGTGGTTTGTTTGTGAGGTTGGTCATGTCTTGTAGTTTGTGTGTACTCCTGTGAAAGTGGTTTTGTTTTGCTTTGGCTGCCATGGTGCTGTGTTGTTATCAGACGCTGTTGGCACCGCTGCTTCGGTCGCACTAATCCTGAGTGTGTTAAGCTCATTAGCACAACAGTCTGTGGGGTACACCGTCTGCGTGTGTTCAAACATGACCGTGTTGTCTGTTTAAGGGTTTTTGCCGTGTTTTTTGATGCCTCTGATGAATGATCTGACAGTGCTGTAAAGCTCTGCTCTTGAGGCGAATGACAGTAATCACATGCTTACGCTGAAGAAAGAAAGCAAGGGCTTGTGGGTCTTGTAATTGAGGTGGTCATTAGAGTATTTATATTTACTTCTGTTTACTCACTCCAAATGATACTTAAGTTGAAATGATGCTTATGGTGAATATACAGGGCAAATGCTTGGTTTTATCCACCACAAACACGTTTTATGGTAAAATGCTGGTTCTTTTAGAGGAGTGTGTGTTTGGACATGTTGATATAGGTGTGTGTAATCTCATTGGGGTAAATCTTATTAAAGAAAAGGGGCTGATGCTGCAGAACTCCGCCTTTTTGCTATCGCTGAGTGACCGGAGTCATGGGGACCCTGAGATGGCAACATGCCCACTGCTGTCTACAGGCCTCTTTACATCAGCCTCTGCACCTGTCTGCCAGCGCTGGGCACAAGACTGAGTAGTGCATCACAGCAATAAATTATTTTAAAGTATATTCAGAGAGCACAATTATTTAAATTGTAATCAAATTTTACAAAAGTACTGTTTTGTTCTGTATTTTTGATCAAATAAATGCAGCCTTTATGGACATGAGACTTTAAAAAAAAAAAAAAAAAAATTTAACATTATCCCAAACATTTGTACTTTTTATAGCAATTACAATAGTTAGGTACTAACCCTGAACCTACCCATGTAGTTACCTTATATTACCAGTATTTTCATGGGTAACACTGTAAGTACACAATACTCCAAGATAAAGTTTAACCGACTTTTACATTTTTTTATTAAGTTTCTATTCATGCGATTATGTTGAATTGTTGGTGAAGCCCGTTGGACTGATCACTCTGGTTGGCTGTTTATCTCAGCGAATCAGCTTACACCTTCTGGTATGGAGAGTTATTTCCTCTCATACAGGCACAGTTGGTCTTTCTATTGTTCAAGCTCAACTTTGTAGCCCAGTGGCAATGTGAGACGACAGGACATTTCCTTTCATTGCTGCTAGTTCTTTGATGTCGGTTAGATTTGTCTGAGCCTTGAGGACAAGCGTCCAGACCCCTAACACACACAGATAAACGTGATGAACTGTTTAATTTGTTCAATCTGTTATAGTGACAGTGTCTAGTGTAGATGTCACAGCAGCATGATCATACTGGTCTTGATGAAAATGTTGGATCGTTTTCCAGAAAACTGAGTGATTGTTTGAGGATGTGCAAAACTACACATTTTCAGACTTCTACTAGTTGATATATTGTCTCAAAAACTATCAATCTTAAAGAAACCTTCATGTTTTAAAGGGATAGTTCACCCAAAAAGGAAAATTGTCAACATTTACTCACCCTCATGTCGTTCCAAATCTGTGTGAGTTTCATTCTGCTGTTGAACACAAAAAGAAGATATTCTGAAGAATGTGGATAACCAAACAGTTGTTGGTCCCATTGACTTCCACGGTGGATTTCCATACTATGAAAGTCAGCAGGACCATCAACCGTTGAGTGTGAATAAATGATGACAGAGTTTTCATTTTTGCTGCCATGAACTATGCCTTTAAGAAAACTCACAGCCAACATCATAAACCAACTAATCAGAGTTGCTAGACAACTAGCGGACTGTCCTGACCCATGTCTAATGCATTCCCTCTTGTGTCTGTAGACTATGGAGCTGAAGATGCGGTTATGTGTGGCGCTGCTCTCTCTGAGTCTGTGTCTGGGCCTCATGGGTCATGTGAGGGCGCAGGAGGAGGACGATGACATGGAGATGGACGTGGAAGATGCCATCGATGACATGCAAGAGGAAGATATCGAGGAAGAGGAGCAGCAAGCCCCCACTTCCCCACCAGTGCCCACGGTAAGAGCGATGCCTGCTCAGACTGCGGCTGACTGAGAAATGTGCTTCATGCTTAAACATGCAAACGTGTAGCCCTCAGTTCATTCTGCTGAATTGTCACTCGTATGTTGATCAGGGGCAGGGGATGTTGATGGTGACCTAAAACAGCTCATTAGGTACAATCAGCTCAAAATAGCATCCACATCAGTGACCCTTGACCTTAAATTTCTCAAACAGTGAGACGTGATGCTTGTTGGGAAGTTATCATTGAGATTTAGCCAGAGCAGTGGGTGGTCTGTGTTTGTTTGAGGTATTTCATCTGCCAGTGGTTCATCATCAATCATGTCACTTAAAGAGCCAGTTCACATAAAAATTCAATTCTGTCCAGATTTACTCTCTCTCTCATATCATTCCAAACTCATTGACTCTATTTCTTCCCTGTAACATAAGCCTAAATGTTGTTAAATATAAAACAGTATTATGCAGGTGCAACTAGGTTAACATCTTCCCCAAACGTCTTTATTGAAGGTGACATATAAAGCTCCAGAGCCGATGGGAGAGCACTACTTTGCTGAGTCATTTGATAAAGGAACACTTAATGGGTAAGATGTCTGTTATCCTCACAACAGAGAGAGCATATATTGAAAATGTCTTTCCAACACTAACATTTTGAACAGTAGTGTGTAACATTTGAAGATATTTGTCATAAATATGAGCAAAAAGGGCCTTTCTTTGTCAAGTATTGACAGTGTTGTTGGAATATTTTTTTTTTTTTTTACTGTCTAGATGGGTTTTATCCCAGGCCAAGAAAGATAGCATCGATGAGGAAATTGCAAAGTATGATGGTAAGCTTCATATGCTGTTTTATTTTCTGCTCATCTGAAGTCTAGAAAAGGTGTGGATACCTGAATGATTTGCTTTAGCATAAAAGCAATTAAGACCTCCCCTATAAATATAAAAATGAAATAAATCTCAGAACAATGTTCCAGACTGTGATGTGTTGTTTCTGACTTTTTAAAGATGTTTTTATTCAAATAGTTTGAACTTCTGTTTGAATTACCCCAAAAATTAAAAACTTGAGGACATTTAATATAAAAGTATTTTGCAGACAACACATGAACGGCGCACGTGTGAGGTGATCTTGAGGTTGTGGCGTGTTATTTTGCGTGTAGGTAAATGGGAGGTTGAGGAGATGAAGGACACTAAACTCCCAGGCGATAAAGGTCTGGTGTTGAAATCTAAAGCTAAGCATCACGCCATCTCTGCTCTCCTACTGCGACCTTTCACCTTTGACACCAAACCGCTCATCGTTCAGTGAGTATTCATGTCTGCTCTTGGTATGCAATTTACTCTGGCCTGTCCTGATGAAATGAGTATAAAAACAATATTGAAGTTAAAATTTTATGAAATGTGAGTTGGAAATTGCCAGCAATCTCATGTCAAAGTTCTTTCTTTGACACATTTGCGTTGTGTTTTCAAGTATTATAGTACATTGAAATTGCCTGAAAATTACATTTTTAATGTGAAGCTCAAGTCAAGACGATAATGAACCATGCACTCAAATAATCCACCAAGGTCAAAGCCTTGAAATATAAAAATAATACTAATGCCATGTTTCCTCAGGTATGAGGTGAACTTCCAGACTGGCATTGACTGTGGCGGCGCTTATGTTAAACTGCTGTCTCAAACCCCTGATCTTGACTTGGTAAGATGGTCTATATATTTATTGTGCTGATGAATGGATGAATTGCAGTAGTTTCTGCTATACCTGCCCTGAAAAATGTTTAAATTTGTAGGAAACTAACCTAGACTGTCAATTTGCTGAAATGTAAAGATGTGACTCCTGGCCCTGTTTCATATTTTGAAGTGATACCAGTTATTCTTACATTTACTAAATGTGATCTGTGTGATTTGGTACAATGCTGGCACGTTTTGGTGTGCACTCTTACTACACATCCCTGAATGATCACAGTAAATGAGGGTTACTCTGCAGTCCAGGGCACATTTAGGACGGATGAGCGTTTCCATTACATGTGGTTAGGGGCGTGTGATACTGATGACAAAATATCTCGATATTTTCTGGGATTTTATCAGTAACGACAATTAGACAATATTTTTCTGAGTGTGTTATTGTGCTGGTATCTTAAGGAATACTGTGGACCGCTCACTTATTCTTCTTATTCTGTGTGGTGGTCAGTTCACACTGAAAGAAATTCTTTTAAATCAAGTTTAAATTGATTTTTACCTTTTTTATGGCAATTTTTTACTTTATAAACACATTTTTCTAAAAGTGTTCATTATCTTTTTAGTCAAATTCCTACATTTATCTCCAATAATAAAACAATTCTTGCATTTAATCTGTGAATTAACATAAGACATCTGGGCTGTTACCAAGCAAATGAAATCAGTATCAGTAAAATTCATTTTTGCAGTGCAGAGGAAACACAGAAGCTGCATCTGAAGTGGCATTTAGATGGTTTTACATGCTACTTTTTAGTGCAGAACATGAATGCATGTTAACCTGCAATTACAAATGCATAATGTTTTGATATATTTATCATAAAACGTTGAATAGAGGGGGTGCTAAAAAACGAAGTTGAGAGAAAGTAATGAACGCCTAAACATTAGCTATCACTTTTTTTATATACAGCAGCTTCAAAAAAGGCATATTTAACTTTTTTCTGTGGAATTAAACTTCTCATATGCCACTGTTATTAGTAATATACTAATGCCAACTGCCAAATATGACACTTACAAAGTAATATAATTTATGAATGAATGTAGAAATGAGAGAAAGTTGGGATTTTTTTTTTCTTTTTTCAATTCAATAAAAACTACCATTTTGGGTTTTTTATTTTTTTTACAATTCCTAAAACTATTTCCACACGGGCACATTGCGGGTGATAACCTCCCCGTGCTGATTTGCATGGTATCATGTGTCAATGATAGCCAGAGATAAGCATCAAAAATGGAAAATATTAAGAAGATTTAACATTTCCAATTAATGTACGCCTGTTACATTCATCTTAATATTAGGCCTATTATTATTATTAGATTATTTTTATTATTAAGTTACATGAAATTATTTCCCCGCAAATTTAATTTCAATTAATTTAAAATAAATTTCATAGCTCATCACCGTATGATGATGCGCTGTGAGGATAATAAAATTAGCTTACTCCTCATTGAAAATAATTTTACAAATATTTTTTAAAAGGGGTCTATTAATTTATACAGTGAATTATAGGCCTATAATTAAAAGGATTAACACTGCAGTCATCAATGACAATTCAGAGCAGCTTTATTTCAGACACTGATTTTCAAAAACAACCTGTTTAACGCAAAATACTTTCTTCTCATGTTTTTCACTATACAAGCAACAAAAGCAATATTAAGGGAATAATTTAAGACGGTTATACACCGTTATAAGCATATGTTAGAGTAGATTTGTCTTTCGTTGTCTCAGAGAGCAATAGCCATCAGTTTGTTTTTTTTCTTTCTTTCACTTTCTCTATAGTGAGTTGACATTCACCGTCTTGCGCAAAGTTTGCACGTTGCTTGAGTTGCTTGACCCCTCCCCCATAATATCAACTGTTTATAGGCCACATAGTAGGCACTTTTTTTTAATGTTTATTTTTCAGTGTTAGTGAGAGTGACACCAAGAGTTAAAAAACAGGGAAATCTTTTGGGGGGCTGTGCCGGGGCTAAGCAAGTTTCTGATGGGGCTATAGCCCCCTTAGCGCTGCCACTGTTACTCAGAGCGCTGTGGCTGTGTTTGGAATTATTTTTGTTGTCGAAATAGAGCAAAAACAGGCAATATGGTGTCTAAAATACAATAAACTTGTCTCTTAATTAACTTGTTGTTTTTTGAACTGTTGTAAAAAATCTATATTACTTTTGAAATCATGGGAATTTTTGGAGAAAAAAACCAGCACTGTTTGTGATATTGATTAACTATATGAAATTCTATAAATATATACATTTTCTGTCCACTTATCTTGAATTTTGTGTCTAGGCTTCACGTAATGAATGCGTGCTCTCTGTAGGGGTGTTTTGAATGGTTTTTGCAAAAATCATTATCGCAGACGATATGTATCGCACACCCTTACATATGATGTGGTCACGTGCATTTCTGATTACCACCATGTATGGGTTCAGTGATACAATCACAAAACATTCTGGACCCTTTTCGCCTGTATTTAATTAGTGCTGACCTGTTATGATTATATCTAGAATCAGGGTGACCAAAACAATGGCTGTGTATTTATATAGTTTATTGAAAGCATATGAGCTGGACACGATACTTAATGCATAAGAATTGAATGTGTCGTCCTCACCTCCCTCTTCCCTGTCTGTCCTCACAGGAGGAGTTTGTGGATAAGACTCCGTACACCATCATGTTTGGGCCTGATAAGTGTGGTGAGGATTACAAACTGCACTTCATCTTTAGACACAAGAACCTAAAAACTGGCGAGTTTGAGGAGAAGCATGCTAAGAAGCCTGACTCTGACCTCCGTACATACTACACCGACAAGAAGACTCATCTCTTCACACTGGGTAACAACACACACCTCGTCCTGCTTCCAAAAGCACCACCTACTGTCAGAGTAAATTTACATGTTTGTTTAGCCTGTCTGCCGCTTTTCCCGTCAATCAAATATGAAAGTTGGACAGAATTTTTGTGGTCTTCTCATGTGTGTCAATGTGTTTTCCTGCAGTGCTGAACCCTGATAACAGTTTTGAGATCCTGATCGACCAGACGGTGGTGAACAGCGGCAGTCTCTTGAATGATATGACTCCCCCCATCAACCCCCCAGCCGAGATCGAGGACCCTGATGACCACAAACCAGAGGACTGGGATGAGAGGCCCAAGATCCAGGATCCAGATGCCGTCAAACCCGAGGACTGGTGAGGCGGAGAGAGTCTTTTGCCTTGTCCAAAAACCCACACTTGTGGTCTTTGCACTTGACCACTTGACTATTTATATGACGTATTTCCTGTATTTGGCCCAAGTGTTCAAGTGAGGATGAAGACGACAAGTGCGTGTAGAAGTGCGTCTTTTCCAGAGTGGTATTGGACATTTGGGATTTGGTGTACGTTAAGGGCCCTGCTCTTTGCCGTTTTTAAGACCTGGGACAGTCTTGCACACTTATTTCCTGTCGCGCACACGCACGTGCTCTCAAGTGTGGGTATTTGGACACTGAATATCTGTGTGGGTTATACTGGGGATCAGAAGCATCACCTTTGGTCCATATCCTTATGATTTGATGCATTTGTAATTTAGGGACGAAGACGCTCCCGCTAAGATTGCTGATGAAGATGCTGTGAAACCCGACGGCTGGTTGGACGATGAGCCGGAGTACGTCAGTGACCCTGATGCCCTCAAGCCAGAAGACTGGTAAGATTTTCTCCATTACATTAAAAGTCATTACTGTGCATGATTACTGAAAATTATGAAAAACACACAATTTGTTTTTTTTTTTATTAAAAAATAACTTTCTTCTCCTCTGCAGAAACTTGTATAATAACTTATATAAAATTTAAATTAATAATATGAATAATTATAAAAGTCTACTTGTCATAATCCAATCAAATTGCGACAAAATCTCACTTTTTATTATTTCAGTTAAAAAGTTAGCAGCAATATGAATATATTAATAATTTTTTATTAATTGTTAGATATAGACAGTAAAGACATTTATTTCATAATGATATTTCCCTTCAATTTAAATTCTTATTCTACAATGAAAGGTTTGATTTTTGTGAATTTTTTTAAATAAAAGATCAAAGGGATTAACAATGCAGATTATTTTCACAGCCTCCTTTTGATCATATTTACCAAGGGTACCAACAATTCTGACCACGTGTGTATATAGAGACATAAATACAAATGAGCTGCATTGTAATGAAGGCACAGTCGCTCTGTATCATGTAAAAGACTGAGTGATTATGTGTTGGACAGTGGTGAAGTGAACTGATTTTAATGAAGAAATTAGGACTCCTGGGGTGATGATCTAGATTAATTTTTTGTAATTATAGCCTTAACCAAGAGAGCACCTGAAATAGAAATATGAGGACCATGTCGTGTATGAGGTTTTCTTTCCTAACTGCACTACATCTGTGCTCGTCTCTTTTAGGGATGAGGATATGGATGGTGAGTGGGAAGCACCTCAGATCCCCAATCCCGCCTGTGAAACCGCCCCCGGCTGCGGCCCATGGGAGAAACCAATGATCGACAACCCCAACTACAAGGGCAAGTGGAAGCCACCAATGATTGACAACCCTAATTATCAGGTAATTAGCTTCTTGTTGCATCTTGTTTTTGGGGAGGTTTTTTTTGCATTTTGTTTGATTAATAAAACCAAAATTATAATTGATTGCAAGGGTCAAGAAATGGAGAATCAATAGAGAAAATGGAGCAATCAAAAAAAAGTTTGAGAAAGTTCCACATGTAGTGCACATATCAAATGCAAAGATTTTAGCCAATCATAACAGTGGGAGTTTACATTGAAGTCTCACGGTAGACCGAGTGTTCAAATCAGAGGGCTAAAATTAAGGCCATTTATATCTTTATAAGTGCACATAAATTAAAAATGCACTTCTCTATCTCTTTAAAGTGGTGATGATGATAAATAAATGTTATCATCCTCTGGTGTAAACGCTAATATAATTATCGTATTTATTATTCTTGGTGTGAATGGGCATGTGAGCAGCTCATTATCCGCTGGTCTCTGCAGTGTCTCAGAGCAGCTTGCTTCGCAGTTAATGCGGTTTATTACCATTATTTCATTTTTCTTAAATGCTCTCTTATAGTTTTATTTATTAATATTACAATAGTAATAATTCTTATTGTTTTATATTTATATTAGATAATAATAAATTATATAATATTATTATTATTATTATATAGTCAAATTGATATAATCACAAACATTTTGCAAATTGTGCAGCCCTACAGACAAGCACAGCAAACCTGGATTTTTTTAATCGCATTTTATCACTTTTAAATATCAGTTTTTATCAAGAAAATCCATTTCCCCCCAAATCGTGCAGCCCTATTATTAGAGGTGATTTCTGAGTCTGTGAGCTTTGAGTATTGATTTAAATAAAGCCCTAAATTAGTTCTTAACTTAAGGGTGTTTTCTTCTGAAAATGTAAACGTCTTAATCGCTTGTTTATTTGTCAGGGAGTGTGGAAGCCCAGGAAGGTCCCTAACCCAGACTTCTTTGAGGACCTGCACCCGTTCCGTATGACTCCATTCAGTGCCGTCGGTCTGGAGCTCTGGTCCATGTCCTCTGATATCTTCTTTGACAACTTCTTTGTCACCTCTGATCGTAATGTGGCCGAGCGATGGGCAGCTGATGGCTGGGGTCTGAAGAAAGCAGCTGAGGGAGCCGCAGAGGTATGACACCTCTACATTTCTCTTCTCTACCTCTCCTTCAGTCAGGCGCTCATCAGTGAGATGAGAGCGTACAGTTAACTAAAAAAGGCACATCCTCATCCAGTGCATTTTGCATGCAAAAAATCAGCAGTAACTTTATCACAAGCTGCAGTCTAATCGGCTAACTTTATTTCCTGGAAATAGTGTGCATGGGTTTTTGTAATTACACCAGGAAGCAGTTGCTAGGCTGATACATTAAACACGTATGAGGAAGGATTAGTCACTGGATTTGCCAAGGTTAGAGGTTTATGGTACAAGGTTTTTTTTTTTTGTGGTGTGACTTCCAACAAATTATTGTATAGTAATTATAGTATATAGAGCTTGGCACAAATTTTTTGTTGACCTCTATATGACTTTATGCCAATAGTAAGAAGTCATAATTGTGGAATTATTTTTTATTCCTCATTTTTTTTCCTTTGTCTGTGTTTCTTGTTTTTCTGACTCGCATGTTGTAAGGGATGCCATGTGTGTTAGTTGTGTGTGGCGATGCACTCAGCAGTGCTCTGAAAATCTGTTTCCACTTACTCCTGAGACTTTCTCACATGACAGGCACGTTCTTCCACAGGGCGTGGAGCCGTCTTCTCATCAACCCACACACATTCACACAGTACATATGAACACACGGATCTGCTGTTTCAGTAGATTCAAGATTTTTATTCGTCACATACACCATTATACAGAGTATAACCAGTGAAATGCAAGTCAGGTCCGCTCCAAGGACAGTGCAATTATATAGACAAATATTAAGAAAAATAAAAGTAGAAAAAAAAAAATAAGAATAAAAGATAAAAAAATATAAATGTGCAGGTCAGTATGTTGTTGACATAAATAGTAATATAACAGGAATGTGCAAAAAAAGTTGTACAGGCAGCATATGAGGTAGAAAAATTATGAATAGCTATTGATATGGTGATATTTACATGGAGTCAAGTGATGTTATGACACAGAGTTAGAGTTTAGGAGCCTGATGGCCTGGGGGAAGAAGCTCCTCCTAAGTCTCTCAGTTTTTGCCATCAGGCTACGGAAGCGCTTACCAGATGGAAGCAAAGTGAATAGTCTGTTAGGTCAGTATGCATTTCTAGCGAACACACACAGTGAGGCCACAGCTCTTCGTCCCCCTGTGCCCTTCACACAGCCCACGTCTAACCTCTGAATCTCTACACTGCAGTAAATATCTGTCCAGAGCTCAGTATGAGCCTGTGGCCCAATCCCAGGGTTCATGCATGATGAATTTCTGGCTGTCTGGAGCTATAAGTGACCTTTTCGCTGACATGCACAGTGCTCTATGAAATCTTTTTCCCCCAATTCCATTTTTCACATTCTGTTTTCTATAAAAGCATCTCTAATTAATTGAAAACTTGCGCAATTTAAAGACCGTTTATTAAATGTTTAAGAAAAATAACATTTTTAGGGCCCTGTTGTTTTTCTCCAAATTTGACGTTTTCTTTCTTTTTTTTTCTTAGATTTTTTTTTAAAGGTTCATGACTTTTGATGACACACTTTTTTGAATTCACAATAAAATACCATTAGTTAACATGAACTGACAATTAAAAATGAGTTCTAAAGCAGTTATTATTCTTAGTTGAACATTGATTCCTACATTTACTAATATATTATTCAAATCTAAATTTGGATCTATTAATGTTATTTAATGGATCTGAGCTAACATGGACTAACAATGAACGGTTGTATTTTTATTAACTTATGTTAACAAACATTAATAATAACTGTAGTAAATGTATTGCTCATTGCTAGTTAATGTTAGTTAATGCATTAAATATAGTTAACGAATAGAACCAAATTGTGAAGTGTTACCTTTTACCTTAATTATTTTTGTTTTAAATCTAGTTATATGGCGCACTTATTTGTTTTTTTGTCACGATGTTGTCAATGTGTAGTTGATGAAACCATGACACTTCTTCACACAGACTTCATATTTTAAAAGCAGTCTTTTTGCGCTTCAATATTCACAGACACTAGACCGTAATGCCATTTGATTAATTGTACAGCCCTACTTTTGGTTTATTCATTAAAAATGTGCCAAATTCCATGACATTGTGTTTGGCAGTAAATTTCATTTTTATTACTGCATTCTGCGATTCCATCTGTTTTTCCCGTTGCAGAAATCAGAGCCCTACAGGATGTATCGTGTGTATATATAGCAGGGCTCTCAGTTAGACACAGTCAAAAACATAATGTGTGACTGCAGAACATGGTGCGGTTGGCACTTTGTCTTACGACAAACCCTGTCTCAGAATCTTTTTTTAAATTGTCTAGCCAAATCTTTTACTGCTGTGTTAAGCAAAGACATGACCAGGTCATGGCGGCCAATCAGAAGGCAGCGCTGAGTCATTTTCGGAAGTAAATTCTGGTGTGGCAGGTTGTGGATCCCAGGGGAATGTCTCTGGTTCTGTCGGTGTGCTGGGATTAGCTGTTTTTTGGCTGGCTATCATGAGAATTCCTACTGTGCAAATGCCTTTTGCCCCAAAGGTGGATTCCAGGCATGCCTTGCATGTTAAACTCGAGGGCCAGCTCTGTCCCTGGCTAACGGACCTAGCAGAAGCCTGTGGGTTTTTGTCTGAGTGGATGCTTTGATTGTGGTTGGTTTAATCAGCCATGATGACTTTGTCACAGCAACATCAAAGACAGTCACTTGGTTTAAGGGTTTACAGTGCAACCCTCAATGGTTAACTTAAAGGGATAGTTCACCCAATAATGGTGTCGTCATTTACTCACCCTCATCTCGTTCCAGACCCATAAGACTTTAGTTCACATTCACGAAGGACTGATTGATCAGTGCACATATATAAAGCATGATATAATATGATTTCCTGATTTCAAAAAATAAAAAAGCAAAGTTCTTATGTTATGTGCACAACAAAAGCAAAGCAAATATTAGCATTGCATTAATTGCTCTAGATTATTCGCAGGATGTTTTTCGCATCACGAATAAAAAACATTGCGCGATGAGAAGTGTCTTCATGCACATCAACAACAACAACATGTCAAACTGGGCATGTCAATGAGCTCTTCGCTCGATTTCCCACCGGAGTTAAAAATGTTAAACTTACACAAGACGTGATCGAGGCAAATATCTCTTGTTCACGGCAATCGTGATCACCCAATTCGCATCATTTGTGTCGCCCCGGCCCGAATTCGCATCTGTTCACAACTTTGCATTGACTTTATATATAATCTACTCGCACAAATAATAAAATTCGCTTTTGGTGTGCACACCCCTTTATAGATTGTCTGTAGTGCTGTTCACTGTTCACAAAGAATAAAAGTCTTTGTTTACATACTATTTGTGTGTACTGTGTACATTTATTATGTATATATAAATACATACACATACAGTATATATTTGTATATATTTATATTGATCATTTATACTATATATAAACAACTTCTTTTTCTTAAATATATACATATATACATGCATGTGTGTGCATTTATATATTCATAATAAATATACACAGTACACACACACACATTATGTAAACAAAAACTTTATTTTGGATGCGATTAATTGTTTGACAGCACTAATTGTCTGTATTAGACTCTTGTACTCGTGTGTTAGTAAATTAAGTGTGTGTGTGTGTGTGTGTGTTAACAGCCCGGTGTGGTGAATCAGATGATAACAGCTGCTGAAGAGAGACCCTGGCTCTGGATAGTCTACGTCTTAACTGTGGCTCTGCCTCTGGTGCTCATCATTGTCTTCTGCTGCACCGGAAAGGTAAGTGTGTGTCATTTAAAGAAGCCTGACCTTAAAGTATGCCTGCATCTGTAGAATAAATGTCATCCTGTGCCTTACAGAAGAGCTCAGAGTCCACATCTGCTGCTGAGTACAAGAAGACAGACGCACCACAGCCAGATGTGAAGGAAGTCGAGGAAGAGGAGGAGGAGGAGGAAGAGGAAGCCAAGGAGGAGGAAAAGGAAGCCAAGGAGGAGGAGCCAGGTCTGATAGATAAACAACTTTTGTTAAATCATTCATACAGTCAAATGCAACCAGTCACAGCAGTTGTGTTCTTTGGTGGGAAGAGTTTCTTTCTATTTTTTTTTTTTTTTTTTTTTAGTTCTAGTTCTGTTTACACTCTCCTCTCTTTCGGGGCTTGGGTTTGGACCTTATGAAGGTTGAACTGTTTTCTTTAATTCTGTGTTGTTCTTCCTTCAGAAGCAAGGAGTGAAGAAGAGGACTCTGCAGGAGAAGCAGAGGAGGCCGCAGAGAATGACAGCAAAGACAACAATACATCCAATGAGGTAGAGCCATCTTATGCCACTAGAAACCCATAGGAAATGTTACATCTTGAGACTTTATAAGCAAATGTTGTCGTTTAGATTCTTTAGCAACATGAACATTTTTTAATAGGCACCTGGATGTGGATTTGGAAGATCAGGTTTATTTTAGTAAATCAATTTGTCGTCATCACAGAAACGTCTTCTGATGCATTTTGTGTGTTCATGTAAACTAGGATGAGTTAGGTGTGTTTAATGCCATTTAATTTTCCCAGAGAGATCCTGATTTTGTTTGTTTTGGATAATGCGAATTTCTTTGTTTTTTCTCTCATTTCTGATCAAACAATAATTTTCTCATGGGGACAATAAGTTGTTGTTAACGTTTATACAGAGGCTAGTCTTTTGCTGCCTGAATCAAGAATGCTTTTTCTCCCATTGCCCGTGTAAAAATGTTTTTGTTCATGTTCAAATTACGTATTGTTTTAAACATGAATTTAAACACATTTTAAACATGGACACTTTTATTACTGAGATGCTGGAATCTGTTTACAAGAATAATATGAAGTCACTGCTCCACTACGGTGACTGGGAGTTGTTAAGATGAAAATGGAACAAAATCATTTAAACAGGCCATTGAAATTGGCCGTTATTATGGCAGCAAGTAAGCAATACAATTTTAAAGTATGTTTTGCACACATGGTCACACACATTGTCAACCAAGTAATCTGGTCAAATGTTTGCTTTATGTAAATAAGGTTGTGTTAGGGTGTGTTAACTTATTTCTGATGATTTCCACATTTAAAAAATTGACATGCATTGGAAATTTAAAATGCAAGACAGAAAACCATTTAAACCATAGTGCATCAGATTTCCTGTTATTAATAGGACATTTAAATAAATGTTGAACATGTGACTTATTACGTGAGAAGTGCATTTGCGAGGTTTGTAGGATTATAAAGCTCAGCGTGAATAAAGCATCATCTGAATGCACAAAATTGTATCCCTGAGGTGCCTTGCACATTTCTTTTTGTAGACTAACCCCATGATGAGAAATAAATACCGTCCAAGTAGGGCTTTACTGCTGATTGATTGAGAAATGCATTGCAAGTTGTTTCCAAATATATTTAAAAAAGAAAGACATTTGTTCACTATTTTTTGACAAAGTAATTTTCTCTTGTGTAGAAATCAGAGGACGACATTCTGAGAAGGTCTCCCAGAAACAGGAAACTGAGAAAGGACTAATGGACTTCCTGAATCTATATATCCCTCTCCTCCCGCTCCCGGTCCTGCTCCATCTTCCCTCCCCTCACTCCCACGTCCCCTCCTTCCCCGTTCTTCTCCATCCTTGCCGCCATGATGATGGTCAGAGCGAAACGCTGCGGTCTTGAGGATGTTGATGGTTACCACAGTGACAATGACGCTCAAATAGCATAGAAACTTTCTCTGTAACTAAAAAGGAAACACAATCTTTGTTACCATTCCTGAACTGTGCATCCGACGATTGCGTAAAGATCCCGTTCCTACTTTCAGCTGTCACACACACACACACTTCCAGACAGTGTTCCTGAACCCTAACACATGACCACACTATGGCACACTTGGTATTGTAAGGTTTACAGACCTTTGTTCTAGAATTACTCAAGAAGCCATTGATTGGATATATTCATTATAAACTATAAAACCGGCCACTTGATTGCTTGGATATACACCTAGGTTTTAAAGTATAAATGAGATGTTTTCATTATTTTCTACTCGATGAGGTTCATCATTTTGTCGTGGCATAGACTGGGCGTCCAGTAAAAGGCCAAACCATGACCTTAACGCATCCAGACGTGGTGTAAGGTATCCAGGGAGAATGCCAGGTAGATTCATAGGTTCTAGTGTACTGCCTTACTTGTAGGACACAAGATTTGCTAATATGTTTTTCTGTGAATGTACTGTGAGTTTTGTCTAATACGTTTTTGGTTTTTTTTGCTATTCAAATGGACTTTTTACTAAATCATGGATTGCTGTACAAATGTGTTTTCTGGTCTTGAACCGATGTAGATTCTAACCTATTCAGCCCAATAACGGGATGATTGACAGTTTATATTTTCTTGCCCTCATTGCATTATTTGTCTGATGGTAACTGTGGAACCGTTTTATCTTTTCTCACTGTGATGTCATATCCTGTCCAGCCAATATTAGCAGCAGCAGTAGCAGCTTCCATTTCAATGAACCAATTATGTTCACACCACAGAAGAACAAGGACTAAGTGACTGTTTAATGCAAGATTTTTCCATTTCAAATGTTTGAGGGTGAATCTCATGTCACATTTCAGCCTGAAGGCAAAAGAAAACCAAATAAATTGTGCAAAACCTTACAAAAACAGCTTTATTTATAAAGTTTTTCCATATTACACTAACAAGAATGTGCTTAAATAGGCTTCATTTTTTTTGAAAGATGTATCGTATTCTTTTGCGTTTCTGGAGAAAGGTGAAATGTGGCACGGACTTAGTGAGATTCACCATTGAACACTCAGTTTTCTAGTAAGTGTCACTCAAAGAGAAAACATGGGGGGAAAAACCGTCCTGGGTGTAAAGCAAGCTGTTAAAGTTATTTCCTCAACTGTTTCCCATTGACTCTGCCCCTAAATATTTGACCCCTAAGATATGAAAAGGGCACTATTAGTAGCCTCATCTCTTCCTACTCATCAAAACAGTCTGGCGTGATGCCCTAACGTGAGCTCTACCCCAAGACTAACGAAGAGTTGGCACTTCCAAAGGTAACTGAGAAATAAAATCACATGCATATATAGGCCAATATCTGCTGCTCTGCTCTTAATATCTCTCTTTGCTTTCTCTGATGGGCATCATCTCCAACTGTAAATGTCCTGTCTGTACACCTGTGCTTTGGGCTGTTTTTGTCTTCTTTCTGTAGGTAATTAATAGTGTGGATGGATAGAAGGATGGGAAAGCAATGGATTGAGTGATTTACTGGCATCACTGAAGTTATGAAATTAGGATCATGAGTCTGGGTGATGATTCTGGTCTTGCTGGGACTGTTTGGGAAAAATCCATCATGTTACTCACAAACTAAAATAAAATAATGATTTGAACGATTGATGTGTGTTTTCACTGTGATTTTTGATGTTTGTTGAGTGTGTCTTCATGTGGATTTAGGGGTTTTTAACACGCTTGCTTTATTCAGAGGCATTAATCTGATTAAAGAACATGTCTGGGTTGTTTTTCCCCCACTCATAATGCTTATTTTCTCATTAAGAGTTTTGCATGATATTTTTATGACACTTGATCATATTACATTTCCTTCTAAATTTAAATTGCCGTAATGTAAATTAATGAATGAAATTAAAAGTTTTATATGTTATCATAGTATTTGTTTTGTTTAATCTTTGGAAATAAAGGAATAAAAAGAAATATATAAAAAAAAAGTATTCTAATAACTTATTTGGTCCCACTTTATATTAGGTGGCCTTAACTACTATGTACTTACATTTAAATTAATAATTTGATACAATGCACTTATTGTGTACATGTTTTTACATTGTACTTATGTTAAAAAAAACACTATATGTAATTACATCTGTAATTCATTTCTGTAATTACATTTATAATTACACTGTTGACCCATCACTTACACCTTAACCCACCCTTAAACCCACCCAGACCACCAAACCTGCCCCTAACCTCACCCATATCCCACCTCAATAGCAGCAGAAGTGTTTTGCAATACAATATGTCCACAATAAGTACATTGTACTAATTTTTGATGTAAGTACATAGTAGTTAAGGCCACCTAATATAAAGTGTGACCACTTATTTCATTGTTATTTCAAATCTTAAAAGTCTTGACAGATGTGCTTCCCCAGTCAGACATGTGATATCAGATTTGTATAAATGTTTGCATGCTGTTTATACTGTAAAAGTGGACCTAGAAAGATGAGCAGTTAAGTGGCCTCCAAAGATATTTGGACACTTAAGTCACTACAAAGACGTTTGTTTGGCGTGAAATAATAAAACGAAACGAAGACAAAAGGTGACTACACCTGTAGTTTCTCTGCTTTGACACCTTGATGTCATGCACTAAACATCACTTGTTGTTGTAAAAGCCATGCAGAAATCAAAAGTGCCAAATGTGGTGATCTAAAACTGGCCTGAGTCAGGTCCATCACTATCTTTCTGAGTGTTATAGATAGAAGCTGTTCAGCTTTGCTGCAGACAGGAGAATTATATCCAAATGTATTGACTTCAGTAAGAATAGCTCTTTGAGATGCAAACGTTCAGCTCAGCAGTTATGAGATTGTAAGCTATTTTGGGGAGGGATAGCAGTGTGAGTTGCATAATTCAGTTTTACACAATCAGTGCAGCTCATAGACTTGTGTTGGAGACTGAAAGCAAGATGTAGTCAAGCAGGGTGTCAGAAAAGTTCTGCAAAGCTTCCTGCATTGTTTGTTTTTATCACCTAAAAAACTGTAAACTGATGGATTATGAAAGGCGAAGACACCAGTCTAACCAAAAAGCATTAAATCACATGAAAAGAAGCTGCTGTCTGGAACAGTTTGTACCTCATAAACCCTTCACAACCTGTGATGCAGACCGAGCAAAAATACTGGATAATACCATTTATCTATCTATCTATCTATCTATCTATCTATATCTATCTATCTATCTATCTATCTATCTATCTATCTATCTATCTATCTATCTATCTATCTATCTATCTATCTATCTATCTATCTTTCTTTCTTTCTTTCTTTCTTTCTTTCTTTCTTTCTTTCTTTCTTTCTTTCTTTCTTTCTTTCTTTCTTTCTTTCTTTCTTTCTTTCTTTCTTTCTTTCTTTCTTTCCTTCTTCCTTCCAGTCTATCTATCTATCTATCTATCCGTCTATCCGTCTATCTTTCATCTATCTATCTATCCATCCATCCATCCATCCATCCATCCATTTATCTATCTATCTATCTATCTATCTATCTATCTATCTATCTATCTATCTATCTATCTATCTATCTATCTATCTATCTATCTATCTATCTATCTATCTATCTATCTATCATCTATCTATCTTTATTTCTTTCTTTCCTTCTTCCTTCCTGTCTGTCTGTCTGTCTATCTATCTATCTATCTATCTATCTATCTATCTATCTATCTATCTATCTATCTATCTATCTATCTATCCATCTATCCGTCTATCTTTCATCCATCCATCCATCCATCCATCCATCCATCTATCTATCTATCTATCTATCTATCTATCTATCTATCTATCTATCTATCTATCTATCTATCTATCTATCTATCTATCTATCTATCTATCTATCTATCTATCTATCTATCTATCTATCTATCTTTATTTCTTTCTTTCCTTCTTCCTTCCTGTCTGTCTATCTTTCATCTATCTATCTATCTTGATGAAGAGGAAAATTTTATAATTCTTGTGTAATTTATTTTATTTATTTTTATGTTTTTTATTATTTGGAGCAAAATGTGTTTACTCAAAAAAAAAAAAAAAAACAGGAAAAAAGAAAAAATGAATTTAAATTGTAAGAAAAAATGCGTTACAGTTTTTCTCAATTGCTTTGGCACATTTTTTCGAAACAGTCTTAACATTCTTTATTGCGTGTCTGCAAAATGTAGTTACTCACCCAAAACATTTCATTCATGCTTCAAAACCTAGTTATCGTGTCAGTACTTTGGCCAAGGCCACCAAAATATAAAGTATTTTTGTCATCGTGTTTTTTTCACAATGACAGTCAACCGTGGAAATTAAGGTTTTATTTAAAAAACAAATCTGATATTTGTTGATAAGAGTCAATAGTACATAGAAAAAAAAAGTATATGAACATTTGTATTTATACAGTGCATTTATTTTTGTAGGAATGTATTACATGTAGTGTGAAGTGTAGCAGTGCACTCTGTTACTGTAGTATTTCCTGATGTAAACTATGGCTACAGGTTGGATGACAGTTACTGTACTGAAATACAGAAGACTGCACTTCTTATGTATGACATATTTCCTTTCAAAAGTACAAATTTACACATTACTGTATGTGGGATATTGATTGAAAGCGACTGTTTCAACATTTTTGAATTATTGAGGATCTCCCAATTTTTATCTGCACCCTTCAGTCATTGTAAGGCCATGATCGACAGCATTATTTGATCTGATATGCACCTCTGCAAGGCCTCCTCTTCCTCTTCCTCTGTTTGGCCTCTGTACACTTCCATGCATCCTTACTCCTCTTCTTCCTCTCGGCTGTTGTCTGATCGTTTTATGGATGTTAAAATTTTGTGTTGTCCTCTGTCTATATATGCTTGAGATGCACCTTTGAGCTATTTCAGAGAATTGGTATATAATTGGTTGATCTATTCTCTTCATTAGTCAAGATTCACTGCACAATTCATGACAAATTTACAAAAAGTCTAATAGAGATGTGTAGAAAATATGCTTGACAGTTTATGACAACTAGATCAACCATTTTGCATTTAATGACTTATACGACGAACTAATGACTCGATGTTTTGATAACTGATAATGTAGGAAACAGAGAAAAATGTTCATAATTGCATGAATGTATTAAAGCATTCGCAATTATTCAAAAGAATGAGAAACTGCTTTTATGATGTGCACAAGTGACTAGATGATGTGGAGGTTTTGAAAATGTAATTTCTGTTCTGAGAAATGCACCAAAGCAACAGAGGAAAACTGTAATAAAGGAGTGTAAACATTCTTTCTTTCTTCCTATCTGTCTATAACAATAATGCATCACATCTGCTGAGGAATGTGTGGGTATTTTGATCTTACAGTGGGAGTTTGTGATTGCCCGAGTGATCTGTCACTCACATCGAGTGGATAAAACAGAGGAAAAAAGAAAAAGAAAATAGTTACAAGATGGCGACCAACAACTGCCTGAACACTGGAAAACAATAGAGATAGCGCAGGAGTCGGAGTTTGCGTCTTTACCGTTCGCCTTTTTCTTTTTCATGTCGAGTCGAACCGGGGGACAGTAGTTGGATGTGTGTACTTTAAGACTTTTGAAGCAGATTGGGAAGAAAGTGAGTTTCTAATGCTTTGTTTGAGGGCTAGTTAGCAGGCAGGCTAAGCTACATCCGTGTCTGTAATGTAACTGAGGATCAGCTGTTAGCCGCACTGCTACTTTATAAGTTACTTTTACTAGTAAATCTCTCTCCGAGGTGCTGTTTTTGGGCTGAATGGGTGTAATCTATGCGCTCTTTCCCATCACTTTCTAACCTTTCGTCCATAGGTTTTATTTCAAGTACGTCTTTTGTCAACTTCAACTGTGAGGCGAAAAATCTGCGTTTATTTTTAATCTGTTGCTAAAAAGTTTCGCGACGAGAGAGAAACTCTATTTAAGGACGTGTCGCTTATCATATAAACGGGAGGTAAATATTTACGAGTTTTCAAAAAGAGATTGCTTAAGTTTCTATTCCTCTTAAACTTTTCTCTAAATTATAAACATGTCCAAACTAATGTAAGTGTTAAGATGCAAGAGTTATTATTGTTACGCGTTCATTCATAAAGTCGTAGTTTTGACTTCAGTCTGGTTTGTGTCGGGACTCCCGGCTTGAATACAGTTATATTAGGAAGATTAGTTACAATTATATTTTCTGAATATAAGCGCACAAATCTGAGCCATTTCTTTTGTTGTACAAGGAGGCAGATAGTGATACAAATGGAGGCAGTTGAGTGTGTTTTGTAAAGAGACACACACACACACACACACACACACACCCACACAGGCTCTGAAACAGCACGATCAATCCTGAGACTCTGGAGACTCGAGTGAGTTTATAAACACGGTTCTTCTGGATGATGGCGGATTTCGTGGTGCCGCGGCACAGCGCGGTGATGGAGCGGCTGCGGCGGCGCATCGAGCTCTTCCGGCGGCATCACACCGGCTGTGAGAACCGCTATGACAGCACGGCCATGGAGCGGATGGAGATGGACAGACAGCAGACGTACGCGCTGCATCAGCGCTGCTTGCAGACCAAGCCCAAGCGCCCAAACAAGCACCGGCAGCCGGCGGCGGCGAGCGCGGACCCTGCGGGGCAGAGAGGCACGGGCGGGGGAACCGGCGCGGAGCTGGCGGACGGAGCGAGCGGGACAGCCGGGGAGCAGAGCAGAAACAGCACGCTGATCGCGGTGAGTCTATGGGGAACGAGTCACTATGCCTCTGTAGATCTGATGAGGTTTAAACCTCGCGTGTGTTGATTTACTAGCTTACTACTCCAGGAGGACTGAAGGATTAAGAAGTGTCTTGCAAGTTACTTGGGATCTCCGGTTACACTTTATTTTAAGGTGTCCTTGTTACTGTGTAATTATACATTTAAGTACTGGGTAATGCTAATTAACTACATGTACTTACTATATGGTTACTGTTTGGCTTCGAGCTACTTGCATGTAATTATACATTTATTGTTTTTAGAATAGCAAGTATGCTACATGTAGCAAGGACACCTTAAAATAAAGTGTTACCGGATCTCATAAATGACAATAGGGAAGTAGACAGTTGTCTAGAAACCTAGGTGCTTGAATGCACGTGCTGATCTCGGAGCATCGGTGAGTTTGAGGTGCTTCGGTGTGTGTGTGTGTGTGTGTGTGTTACAGCATCAGCATCAGCAGCGCTGAGGTCATGTGACTGTGACAGGAGCACGAGTCTAGCACGTGTCTCACGAGCTCGGTGCTGTTCGCTGTGTGCCACAGATGTTTTGAGAGGGGAGATCAATGAATGATCACCTCATGGCCGTGTTTGTTTTTAGAGCGCTTTCCAAAACCCCAAGACTAATTGAAGCTTTCAAAGCGTCCCTGCTTCTAGAAAGCAGCCCTGAAGGACTTCAAGTCATGTGTGGATGTTGTTGCAATAGAACCAAGAAATGGAGCACAAAATACTTTTCTTAGGTTTGAAAAATGGATGGTGCAACTTTGTGGTTGTGAAGTGATCTGCAGCATCTGAAAGCAAAGGACTCTTGCTCTAATATTTTCTAATGCAGTGACACTCTGTAACCAAGTGTCATCTAAGTCCAATACTTTAAGGACGCTGAAAAACTGGCCACCCTTCCACTTTAAATTAGATTAGTATTTTTAGCCCTGCTTGTGTCTTTAAAAAAAGGACTTCCTTTACATGTTGTTTTCCTTGTGAAGGTATTGCAACCATGCTGATTGAAACTGTGGCATAGAGAGCAGTGTATAATGTTGAAACCATGGCTGGTTTTACAGAGACAGCCAGGCTCCTGAAACTGATAGCATGTAATGCTTATTGTAGTTTGTGGACATTAGGGCATGATAAACACTGCACAGAGAAGTCATGAGTGGAGATTTACATGTTCCACAGCTGATTAAACTCACAATGCACTGCTAGAAACCAGCAAACTGAACAGATAAGGGCAGCCGCCTTTATGAATGAATCACTGTAGCATCTATAACATCTGAAATAGGGATGCAATGATACCATTTTTTCAGAACCGATCCGATACCAAAAATTCTGAGTATCTGCCGATACCGATCCAATCCGATACCAGCGCAGTTATTTTTATTTTTTTAATAGATGTAGAATTTCTATACTTCTCTGTGTTGACCTGATTGTCACTCTTTTGTGTGTTAAACACAATCTACTACATATAGATGACTTCATTATGCAGAAAATGACCGTATCAGAGCCGATACCGATCCTGAGTATAGTACTAATCTGAAAACAGGTTTATTCTCTTCTGAAGAGGTGTGGGCAGTATAGTCGCCTGAGAACTGACAGATCAATGTTGAAACCAGTGTCCTTTCCTCTAACGCAACAGGAACTGCCATGCATGCGGATGGGCAGTCTACAGTTTGGGGTTTCAGGGGTGTTGCATTTTGGTGCATTTCTAACGTCAGCTGTCCTGTTGCTGTCTTTCTTTTGCACTGTGGAGCTTCTGTCACTATAACAAATTTAATTGGAAGTATAGTTTAACGTACTGTGGTCATGTTGATAGTGTAACATTAAATGTTTGTTTTTTGTGCATTGTAAGAATGTCTTCAAACTGTCAAAACTTCACCATGAAGTCAAAATTGACAGTGGACCCTTTTCATCATAGTTTGGTAAACTTCTATAGCGGTGAACGGAAACGACAGCAGGTATAAATTTTGTGTTCACCCCCATTTTTTCCTATTGCACTGCCCGCGTCGCATCTTTGTCAACACAATGTTAGGGACATCGCCATCTTTGATACTGTCGCTGTGTTTACCTCAAGGCGAATGAGTTCAGCTGTTCATTCATACAGATATGTATTCAGACATCTGTACGAACAAACTAAAGGCTATGTATGCAACTTCAGCCTGCTGAATTAAGAAAACATTTGAAGACCGCTTTAAGCAAACCCTGTGGTCAATCCCAAACAGTGACTGTGAGTGCAGCAAGGACATTTGTAGATGCCTTTTAATTGTTGCCACTTTATTTTATTACTTTGTGAAGTATTTCATGAAAAATAATTTAAATAAAATATTGAAAGATTAATGGCAGAAGTTATGGTTATTATTTGTTAGGTTAGCTAAGATTACTGTTAAGGATAATTGACCAAAATAAGCAATTACTTTGACCGATTAATATATTGTTTTACATTGAATCCATTTATTGTTCCAGCCCTAGTTTGATAACTCAGTTATACTTGTTTTGGTAAAACTTTCTGTAATTTAGTAAAGGTAATGAAACACAAGGAGTACTGTTAGAAATGTGAATTACATTTTTAGATAATGAAAATATAAAATATTTTGCTAGAGGTCGAACTGTGGAAATGCGTCATCACAGTCTGTAAAAAGGATCCATTTTAAATATTTTTTTTAAATCGAATGTTGCATTGTTTATCTTTTGTGTGCACATAATCATGTGCCTTAATCTTTGACATGCCCCTCCCTCTTGATATGATACATGGACAATAAATTTGCCAAATGAGTTTTAATCCAGCAATTAGCACAGCAGCACTTTCTAAAATCCACTTAAACCCCGTCCTAATTGATTTTATTTGCGGTTACTTCACAGATAGAAGTCACAGAAGGAAAGCCAATTGCAGTTTCAATTTTGTGTTGTTTGAAAAATCATTCAAGTTGATCAGTTATATATTCATAATGAAGTGTCATTAAAGCACATTGCAACATCTAGACTAGTCAATGTTCAGCTGATGAACATTTCATGTAATATTTATTAAAATTAGAGGATTTTTGCTAAATAAATAGTCTAGGACGTGTATTAAGTTCATATTTTAATATGAACAACTATTATTAACATCTATAAAATTATGCTTTTTCTTATTAATGTCACGCTGATGCGGTGTGATTTTCATAGTAAATCAAATTAAATCATTAAAAATTACAGACAGCTCGCATCGACTAACCTGCAAAATCCCGGAAGTGGCGCATTTCACGGACGAGAATCCATAAAACACAATATTAGACTATTTTCCAAGGCTGCATGATATATTAAACCCATTTAAAAATCATAATTAAGCATAATTGTGAATTCACAAACGCTATGATTTAATGAAATAATGATATGCGATGCAGTTCACACAGTACATGCGCTTTAATTATTTCCATATTCATGTAATTACAGCGGCTGTAGCATTTCTGTCATAAAGAAATGGACAAATATTAAAGATTAAGTGTACGTTTGAATTAAATGGTGCCTGGTCAATATTAAACAGTAATGTGTAAAAATAATCATCTGGCCGTCGGCGCCCCTGCAGGCCTTTGTTGTAATGCGTAATCTATATTAGCTCTATTATTAGCTCTATTGTTTATAATACATGTATTTGAACAGTTTTGTTCAATAAAACCATATGATTTCTTGCTTTTGATACTTTATTTGAACTAATTATTATTGCATCATTGCTATTATATATATATTAAGCTATTCACTTAAATCCATTTTTATTACCACACAATTTGTTTTTATAATTATAGGGCCCTATGAAATCAGTTTTATTTCCAAATTCAGTCTTTTAAATTTTATTAATCAAAAAGCCTAATTAATTGAGTTTTACAGTTTTATCTTTACCAAAATCTGTTTTCCATTATATTCTGGATTCCGTTTTAATTGTTCCATTAAATTTTAATAATAAAAAGCAAATCCAATTAATTAATTTTATATAAAAAAAAAAGTGTTTTTTCAGAAATACTGCACATTTACATTTTTCACCCAAATAAATTCTGGTAAATACTTCTTTAAAGTGTTTTCTGATTATAATTGTATTATTATTAGACTAGAACGTGTGGAAATGTTGTTATTCTCACTATAATACTGAACTGATTTCTGTGATTATGAGATGGACACTTGCTTCTTGAACTCTGTTGCACTTCACTTTTGCTTTAAAAAAGGATTTCATAGAAATTTAGATTTAATTTGGTTCAATAAAATATTTTTAAGTAAAATTGTTGATTTTTTATTTTTTTTTTGGCGGGAAATAGTCGTTTAGATTAATCGATTAATAAAAATAAAAATAGTCGTTAGTGGCACCGTCTATCAATCTCAGCATGGGTTAATTTTGTCGCTAAACGTTTGCCTCGCTAAGGTTAAATTATGCTAAGTCTTTCTTTGGCCTTCGCTCTGGAAGTGATCTGTTGATTCTGCTAAACTTTAAAACTGAAACTAAACTATATAAAAACTAAATAAAAATTAAAAACTAATCTAACACAAATATTAATGAAACTAATAAAAACTAAACTGAATTTTATAGCAAATTTGAAAACAATATTAAAATAAATTAAAAGATTCTAAACTATAATAACCTTGGTTGTCATTTTAAAAATATCTATTTTTTGAAGATTAATGAGTCTTAAGGGTTTGGAACATTATTAGTGTGAGTAAATGAGTTTTTTTCTTCATTTTATTATTATTATTGGGTGAAGCATCTCTAGAGACCCAGCACTCTCTGCTCTGACACCTCACTCAACACTTAATCAAACAGACAGAGAAGTGGTTCTGTGCATCAGTTGTTGATTGGATGTTAAATTGTGGGCGTTACACTCAAAAGGAGACAAATGAACTTTGCAGGGGTGGGTTTAAGAGAACTAAATCCAGCCTACATCACCATAGAGAAGTCTGACATTTAACTGGAAGAAACCAGTAGACTAAACATCGAGGTCAAATGGGGAAAAAATCAAATAAACCTGCTTGCGTGAATGGTTCACACAATACGTTCTACAGTGTGCATGTAGCTAAGAAGGCTCATTTTCATTTCATGCTGACTTTAACATAGTTATAATGCAAATAGTTTTTACTTGCAAGGAGCACTCCAACACGTTTAGCCTGCATTTTGATTTTTAAGATATTAAGAGGATGCACTTTTAAATAAAATAATGCAGGGCTATTTCAAATAAATACATTTAAATTGTTAAACACTTTGTTCATGTTGACTACACCGTAAGGGCAGTATTGCTGGATTATGTTTTAGTCTCAGCAGGACAGTTGTGTTAGAATATGTGCAAGGGTTATCTGTTCAAGTAGGTTATGTTTTGTGTTTGGAGCAGTCAGACTAGTTTGGAGGTTGTAGTTTGAAAAAGTCTTGAGTTTGGCTGTAGTTTTGGGATGGTCATGCCCGTGTGATGATGCACAGCGTTTTAGGATGACTCAGGTCTGCTCACATTCACCCCTCCCCCTGCTCGCCCACACCACTGACTCATTTTGTTCCCTGTGGCCCCTGGACAGCTGAATGTCTCTGTGTGCTTTCACACTTATATGCATCTACAGTACACAAGTCTCAGGAAATGTCCCACTCTTAGTGTGTCTTAGTGTTTTTTAGGTCACTAAGTCTTAAAAGAATTGTTCACCCAAAACAACTACTCGCCCTCAAACGTTACAATCATATGACTTAACATGACTTTTTCCTTCGATGGTACACGAGACACACATTCCATATAATAAGAAAAACTTTTATATTGCATGAATTGCAATGGATGAAAGAAAATCATATGACTTTGTAACAGTGTGAGGCGTAAATAATGTTTATGTTTTGGGTCAGCTACCAGTTTAAGTGCAGATCATATGATGTTGGTGTAGCTTTCTGATGAGCTGTTGGTTTTAGTTAGCATTTGCTATAAGAGTGAGTCTTGAACACGAAGCTTTGTGCTGAACTGTAGTGCATGTAGTTGTTTTTCCCTTCCTCGCAGTATGACTCAACATAACTCTTTGTTCTTGTTCAGCACTTGGTCTGCAGCTGGCCTTTCACCAGGGCTCAGGGCACAAATGCCATTGCCGCTGCAAAAAAAAAAACTGTGTGGGTAAAAATTGCCACCCTTCATGATATCCAGAATGTTTTCATTGTATTTTTGTCAATTTTTTTTTTTTTTTAGCATTTATATTCTATTTTACAATATAAACAAATTAGTGCTGTCAATCGATTTAAAAATATTAACTAATCACACTTTTTTTCTGAGATTATTTTCTGAGGTTTTTAAATATATTTTATGCGACATTACATTAATTTGAAGATTGAATGTGAAATTATTGCAGAAACAACATATTTTTAATATTTGTTTAATAACTTTATGACTAAAGGGGAGTATCACTGATACCAATCCTACGTATCTAGTAAATACATTTTTTCCCTCATATTTAACCATTGACTACAGCCGTTCAGCATTACAGTATAATTGAGAGCTATCAATTTTAACATGTATTAGACTTCAAAAAATAACTTCTAATTTAAGTGAACTTAAATCAGTCTTCACATAATTTATACATTTATTCAAATAATGTCATGTACCTGTGCCCTTCAGCAAGTAGGAGATGGACAAAAACTGAATAGTGTTATCAAACTACATTCTAAATTAAATGTAGATGAATTCTTATAGCTACAAAAGTTTTTTTTCTCTTTTTCCCTCCCTTTTTTTGTTCTTTGATTGAACAGACATCACAGCAGCTGGGTTATTAGGTGTTTTTGCTGCTATTACTTTAAGCTGCCACTGGTGAACGTGACGCTGATCTGACATGCATGCTCATCGCTTCATTTGTGCTTTAATATGAAATAATACAGTGCGCGCCAGCTTATGTGTGTGCAATTGAAAAGCTCACTCTATGAGCACAGTGTAATGGTTGACTGGACAGGAAGATTTAGTTTTTACTGACGTCTCATCTGACTGCAGTTCACTGATGTTCTACTGAAGCTCCTCGTCTACTGTACCGTTTCTGCGCTCGTTTGATTCACGCCTTGCGCTGAGGCGAAGTGCACGTCTGAAAAGTCTCCCATTTGATGTGGTCATAAAGCCATTCTGCGTCTGAATAAATGCAATTCTTGTCAAGAAATGAGGCCGAAGCAGCAGTTGTGAGTGGGGAGGCCAACCGTAGCCCCACCCTTCGTTAACTGCGTTAAATATTTTTAACCCCGTTAAACTGCAAAAATTGATCGTCTGCATTGTGCTAATTTTGACAGCACTAATTTAAAGCTGCAGTCCGTAAATTTGACCTCTTTGTCGCCATCTCTGTTTGAAAACCTGGAATTGCAGCTCTGTGGAATTATTTTCTGTTCGTAGGATGTGCTCCGGCACGGCGCCAGTGCGGATGAATCTAATGTTTTGAGGTGAATGTGTAGCTGTTAGTCACCACACCGGTGTGGATACTGCACTCAGCAATCACAGATTCTAGCCTACGTCTGGGAATATATGACCCAAATAAGAATTTTCACCGTATATTGCCATCTAAACTTGTAACAAGTCTGCCATTTTTGTTCTGACCAACGGAGGAAAAAAGAATTGCAATAAATCGCGCTACCAATGGTGAGTAAATCTAACGATCGGTTAGCTCATATCACATCTAACCGTGCATATTATTATTCTCAAATTATTCATGTTAACAACATCAGCATTGCCTGAAAATGAGTATAGTGTGTATTAGCGTGTAGAGTCTAATTGTCATACCATTCGAATTTCATATAAATTATTTTAACCCAAAAAGCAAACTATGCTCCCTTCGAACTGGTTGTCTTTAAAATACAAATCCGGTGTAATCCCAGGCTATCTGTAATGAGAAGCACTGGAATATAATTTAATTTCATTCACGTGTTTCATAAACGCACAATCCTTTCTGGATTACAATCCACCATCAAAATGATACATTTAATTATTCTAGCTGCTGTGAGAAAAGGCTATAAACGATGCTTCACCTGCGGATCCTCACATGCGATAGCCTACTAGCCGGGACAACTTATTTCTTTACAGACATGACGTAATGATGCAGTGCCATGCTCGAATTTCCCACGAAAGGCTCGAAACCTACCCGTACCACTCAAATTAGAAAACATTATTACTTAGTACTTGCTCAAATATTGATTTTGGGTCATTTTTAACCCAAAAAGTTACAAACTGCAACTTTAAACAAAAAAGTTATTTTAATTGTAATAATACTTCACAGTATTACTGTTTTAACTGTATTTTTGATCAAATAAACGCAGCCTTGGTTAGCATAAGAGACTTTTTTCAAAACCCTTAAACAAATCTTACCGACCCCAAACCTGCATCATTTGCTACGTTTGTATTTGATGTTGATAAAACTTTATAATTTACCGCCATATTATGAATTCAGATTGATAATTTAATCGATTTATTTGGTTGTCATGGACTAACTGTTTTTGTTTTTTATGCCATTTTTAAAGTACAAACAATGCCCTAAAATATTTTACGGGTAAGTATTGGTTTCTGATCCTGCTACCCACTGATTAAACCTAGAGATAATGCATATTATCCAGCAGCTCATTTGTAAATTAAACATGTAATCCATAATTGTATATAAAAGTAAATTAAGTTTAAAAAAAACAAACAAAATGTAATTGTGGCTTGCTCATTTGCTAACACGATGCTGGGGTTTTGCAGGCAGTTACCGGGTATTGCTGTGCAGTTTCTGTTGTATTCTGCATGGTTACTAGGACACTACTAGGTGGTTACTTGCAAGCTAAAATTAAAAGAAGCTCACCCCCATGTCTCTGATGTTCTGGTCTGTAGATATTGCTTGTCAAGGCCATTTAATGAAGTAACAGGACATCTTAAAAAGCTGCACTGTTTGAGGTTTCATTCATGTGGGTCGTCGGGATGCACCGAATGTTTGGCAACTGAAATTGTTAGGCCGAAAATAGCAAAAAAGCTCTTTCGGTGTTCAGCCGAATAAGTGAAAAGACCGAATAAATTGTAGAAGAAGAGGAATGGGTGGTTGTTGCTGGTTACTGTATAATGATTGAAATCACGAAATGGCTTTAAACGATTGGTAAATAAACGGCAAAACATGTTTTCTAAAACATGCACGAATCGCCTGTATTCAAACAGCGCTGCGCGAGCTCGTGGTGCAGTCCGCTTGTTAGCCAGGGTTCAAAGTCCAAAGCGCAAGGAAAATCTACAGTGTTACTTGTCAGTTGCTCTAACATTTTCATGATTTATTATTTTTTTTTAAAGGCATGTGACAATGCGATGCATGCAGCAACAAAACAATTACAAATAATAATACATCGGTGGGGAAACGAACACAAAAAAACACATTCGGCCTTCGGTCTTCAGCCCAGTGTTTCATTTTGTTCGGCTTCGTTTTTGGCCAAGAATTTTCATTTCCTTGGTGTATACCACAGTTACATACTGAAGTTTAGTGCTTGGGTTAGTACTGCTTTGTCTTGGCAAAAAGCACTAATAAATGAACAGCTGGTTTGAATTGCACGTACAAATTTTTTGGCTGCTCTCAACCATTAAAGGACTAATTACTAGCTTCAGTAAAGGATGTTAAACACTTGTTGGACTTTGCCCCTCGTTTGTGAAGTAACTGTAACCACAAAACTGTGTAGTGACCCGAGTCTTTGCTCTAATATTGATCGCTGCACTCAAACGGCACGCACTACCCTTGGGCCAAAACCGCTGCTCCCTGCTTGTGACGTCGGGGGTCGTCCATTGTAGCAGGCAGAGCTTCAAAGGCGAGCTGAGCATGGGCAGGAATTTGGCACACTCCCGCACCCCTCCGCGGTCCATGCACTGACTCTTTTGTTGTGGGATACACGTTCATAGACATGGTAATTAGACTCATGTGGCTCAAGCCGGCTGTGGAGGTGCTTTCGAGCGGGGGAGGCACGAAGATGGAGGGAAAGTAAGAGTGCAAGAGATTAAGAGACATACGTCAGTTAAAAAAAACTTTTGGGTAGCATGTTTGAAAGAAAGGAAGTTTTCATGGGTGTGCCGCCCAAGTGAGGTCGTCTTGGAAAAGTGACTCTAGCTGATACAGACAGACCAGTTTTTCAGGTTCAGAAAGTCTGCAGTGTGCTTCTGCTGCTGCGGTTGGGAGGGGGAGTTCACTTCAGACGGGCTGCATGCCTTCACTCACAGCCAGACCGTAGGTCGGCACACAGCGGCTCAAGTCTGTTCAGATGGGTCAAAAACTGCACATCCTTTTGTTTTCAAACCTCATTTTGTTCCTATTAAATGCCACACACTTTGAAATAAATATTTTGGCTTCCCATCATGCAACAGCCCTCCAAATCTTGGTTATTTGACAAAAGGAGAGTTTCAGTTCCTGTGACATGGTATTTTTTTTTGCACACAGTAGCCATGAATTTGTGGTTAATACTATAGTATTAAATGGGGTGGCGCAAGTAAAGAATCACATTGAAATGTATTAAAGTGTCATAAATGACCCATTTGGTCATTCAAACCTAAAATTTGAAAGACTCAAGAAATGGGCGTGTGAAGTGGGAGTGTATAGGGAACGAGGAGAGGACAAAACAACCAATAAAACACAGAAATACACCACACTCATTATACAGGGTAATGAATACTAAAATGTGAGTGGAGAAAAAAAAGAGTTGGGACACTTTGCTGTATTTTTAAAAATTTTGCCCTATGATAAACTTCAGAGCGTTTTCACATGAAGAAAATCCAATAGGTTTTGATAAACCATTCTCAAGAAATATCATCGCATGAGCGTTTAAATATTGGTCTGTATGAAAAATAAGGAAGACCTGTAAAGCAGGAAGAATAAAGGCATGTTTACTTTTCTCTTCATTCTTCTTTACATTTTCGGTTTACTGCATTGTCTTCTGTTTATACAGTAACACAGTTCCTTCTCATGAATAATGTGTAGAAATGCTCAGAAACTGATGACAAAGACGCATACTCTTTAGCCAGTCACAACTCAAGAGTAGACCCATTTACTATAACTTTTCTGGGAATTTACAGTTACTAAATAATGTGTGTATTAACAACCGCGTGCAGTGCATAAGCTGATCTTAAGTCATACAGCACACCATATGCAGGCCTAAATGTTTGTGATGGGAGAGTAGTGGCCCTTCAGTTTTAAGAGCATGATTCATTCCTAAAAGTCTGCCTGTTAAAGTCAATTGTTGTAAAATGAGTTCTTTAATCATCATTAATCTAGAAAAACTGCATTCTTAGTCCACAATGTTTGTCCTTTTTGTAACGCACAGTACACATCTTTTAACAACCTGATGTTGATTTATTTAATAGGGTATGCAGTTCAAAAAGTATGTCCAGGATTTCTGAGTTTCTTGACCTAATTCTCATAATGTACATATGAGTCATGAATAATAAACCAGTCAACAGCATATCAACATCATTGCTTAGTACTAGATGTTGATTAAAATTCATGCACGTTATCAAGTTTACAGGGCGCGTTCTACAACTTTGTAATAAATATGAAGTAAAAACCTAAATTAACTGCTTATTAAATGTTAATTTGTTGTATTTTCTATGTGCAGTTACAGGAGACTGTCAAGAGGAAGTTGGAGAATGCTGGTTCACCTCTAGGCCGTGACCAGGTCAATGGTTTCACCGATGGCTACCCACCCAATAAAAAAGCCTGTGTTGAGGATGCATTGGGGGGTCTTAATGGTGTCTCGAATGGCACAGTGCCTCCTCTCTCACCTATGGACTCCAAACATAACGTGAGTACCAACGCCATGATGGCCAATGGGAACCACAGAGCGATCGGTTCAGAGCACAACGGGTCCGGTCTAACCGATAGCGGTGCATCGCGTGGCTCAGAGTCCGATTTCCGCTTGAAAGAAATGAAGCAGGAGCCGGTGGACGATATCTTGCCCTGCATACTGCCTGGTGGAGGTGGGAATGGAAACAACAGCCTCTTCCCTGACCTCAACCTCAATGATCAGGACTGGAGTGAGATCATGGAGGAGTTCAACCGCTCCGTACCTTACGAGGACATCCAGGAGCTCTTCAGTGACAGTTTTGGAGATCGCAAGGACCCCGAGCTCCCGTCCGCCGGTGCAGCTCAGAGCTTGATGCCACCAGATCTGGCCAGTGTGAAGACTGAATTTTCCCCCGCAACGGCTTCCTCCGCCTTCGAGCAGGACTCTTGCAACGGTTCACCTCAGGTGAGACCCACCTCATCTGGGCCTCCGCTTCACAACAACTCCCCCGCAACAGCTCCGGCCACATCGCCGGCCCTGCCTGTGCAGCAGCAGCCCACCAGACCACTCCCAAATCACCTGCTGCCCGCCCCACCCAAAGACCTGTCCCCCGCGCAGCAACTGCAGCAGTTAGCGGCACGCGAGCAGCAGAGGGCGATATTGCATCAGCAGCATGTGGTTCAGAAGCCCCCACAACATAAACCACAGCAACAGCAAGTGACGAAATTCCACCAGCAGCCCAACCACTCAACATCTTGGCCCCAAAATGCTCCCACCCAAAGTCAAATGGGCGGAACCTTTGGCCTTGAGAAGTCCACCAGCCCTTCTTTGTATCCGCAAGACTTCCCCAACCCCAAGACCCTGCTCATGCCCAACAAGGGTTCTCCCAAAGCAGGTGCTCCAGCTGGCTACATGCAGCCCGGTGGACACGCCAACATGTTAAATCACCCAGCCGCACCCACAGGGCCCCTCAGCCACCCACCCAACCCAGGAGCCCAGGCTGCCATGCTGAACTACAGTAACACTAAACCCCTGTCCCATTATGAGGCTGGAGTGCCTGGTGCGCCCAGGGGCCCTCCGGCCACACAGAACCAGAACAAACAGAACCAGGCCATCCTGAACCTGATGCGACATCAACAGATGCCGAAGCAGAGGCCCACCAGCATGAACTTCAGACCAGCGCACCACCAGCATGCTCCGGTAAGACCACCTTCTCACTGTAGTCATCACATCTGTTGCTCATAGTGTTGGTACCAGTCGGTACTGAAATTTTAAAAACGTCCATTTCCCCGCTAACATTTGAGCCGATTCTTAAACACTGCTGATTGGTCGTTGTGTTCACGTGCTCAACAGATATGATTGGCTACAGTGATCATTGCTTCACACACTTCACCCAGCGTGTGACCACAGTGGCCAATCAGCAGTGTTTAAGAATCGGCTCAAATGTTAGCGGGGAAATGGACGTTTTTAAAATGTCAGTACCGACTGGTACCAAAGTCAGTATTTTTGACAACACTAGTTGCTAACAAGGAGTTTAGTTCACCTATAATGGTCATTTACTCACCCTCATTTTTTCAAGACTTTGGTTAATCTTCAAAGCACAGATTTTATGTATGGGTGCTTAGATGCGCTTATTTAATAACTATTTTAGTTTAGACTTTTCACAGAAACACAATAATACAGCACATCACGTATGGACATTTAAGCTTTTGCATGTGTTATGAGCTGCAGCAAACCTTATTGGTTCTCATGCATCATGTTTGAGTGTCCGTTTAGCACATCTGATATGCTCTTTGCGTGTTTTTTTTTTTTAACTCCTTGATTCATATGGATTTGTTTTACATTGCCTTTATGACTGTTTTGGGTCTTAAGTTTAGGTTACCTGGGCCCGTAATCCTAAAGATTCTAAGAATCCTTTTAGAGAGCTCCTAATTTAGCTTAAACATTTCTAACTAGGAGTCTTAGCTTAAAAGTGATTCAGGACCAATCTGAGAGCAACTCTGAGCGAGGAAAAGACAAAAAATGTTATCTTATTGAGGAGACGGGGCTGAACCCGTTGCTAGTTATGACACAGTCTTTTGAAGACTTTGGTTGGTTGGTTGGTTGTCAAGAAGGAAATAAAAGAGTGCCTTTAAGAGTAGGGTATATTATAAGCCTTCACTTTGAAATTACAGGCGCAATTTTTCCTGTTTTACCGTACTCTCTCTCGCTCTCTCTCTCTCACACAGACACACAGATTATACAGTGGCATGCAAAAGTTTGGGAAACCCTTGCAGAATCTGTGAAAATGTGAATAATTTTAACAAAATAAGAGAGATTTTTTTTATTTAGTACTGTCCTGAGTAAGATATTTTCAATAAAAGATGTTTACATATAGTCCACAAGATAAACAAACAGCTGAAATTATTAAAATAACCACATTCAAAAGTTTGGGAACCCTTGGTTCTTAATACTGTGTGTGGTTACCTGGATGATCTACGTCTGTTTTTTTGTTTTGTGATGGTTGTTCATGAGTCCCTTGTTTGTTCTGAACCGTTAAACTGAGCACTGTTCTTCAGAAAAATCCTCCAGGTCCTGCAGAATCTTCAGTTTTCCAGCGTCTTTTGCATATTTTAACCCTTTCCAGCAGTAACTGTATGATTTTGAGATCCACCTTTTCACGCTGAGGATGATTGAGGGACTCAAACACAACAATTAAAAAAGGTTCAAACATTCACTGATGCTCCTGAAGGAAACACGATGCATTAAGAGCCGGGGGTGAAAACTTTTGAACAGAATGAAGATGTCCAAATTTTTCTTATTTTGTAGAAATATATATATATTTTTTTCCATTTAGTTCTGCCCTTCGGAAGCAACTTGCATGTTTCCTGGAAGACAAGTTAAATACAAATTACCTTGATCTTCAAATTCAAAAAGTTTTCACCCCCCCCCCAGTTGTTCCAGACATATAGGAATTTAATTAAAGACAAAACATGAAGTTCCAATGTTTTTTTTTTTTCTTCCTTTTTACATACCATGGAAGTTCAAAAGAGAAGAGACAATTATTCACTCAAATTCTGGAGGGAAATAGCACAAGACACTGAAAGATGAAATGTTCTAGTGCGCATGTGTCATGCTATCAAATGGGGTTTATGTGTGTTTATGTGTTTTACGGCTCATAAGAATGTTACTGTGACTGTGGTGGAGAAGTGTATTATGAGTGACTGGTTTTTGTGTTTTAGGTTTCACACTAAAGTGGCCTCAAAGCAGTTGGACACACAAAAATGTCTGAATGTCATTGCATTATGTAAATCAAAAGCGAGTGTCATCTTCAAACAGTGATGACGATCTTTCTGCATCACCACAGTGGAAATGATGTGCTCAAATTAGACTAAGGGGAAGAAATTATCAATGATGTTGTCAGTCTGCTGTCAGGGTAAAAAGGTTTTGTAAATGAAATTTTCTTTTTCATTTGCTAAGTGTGAAAATGTAAGTTTAAAAACGTGATTTACTCCATCTCAGAATTATCAAGATAGTTGTTCAGTGATGTGTTTGACAATCAAACAAACTGTTTTCTTCTCTCTTTATCTGTGACGTTTCCAAACTGAGTGTGATCAGCACCACTTTATAATAAGGGAATAGATCTAACAGCCACTTCAAGAGTAGTCAGAGACCTTAAAAAACCTTCTAGGAACCGAATAACTTACTCCTCATCCGCTAACCTTGAAGATATTCTTGGCAGCAGGGAGTGTTTCTTTCAAGCGTTTTTAACTCGAATATAACTACCTCAGCACACAACTATGCAATAAGGCATTTGGTAAGACATATCCATATAAATAAAAGTCAAAATGTAAAATCAAAATATGTACAGTGGAAAACAGAGAAAAAATAAATTGCAAATGGATCTTTAAAGATGCAAATAAAAGTTTGTATGTTTATGTTATTGTTGCGAGGAGGAGGGGGTTTTGATTAAATTGAGAGCACATGAGTTTTTAAATAATTATGTGCATGGATTAATACTTTATAATAAACACTGCAATATACCATAAAATAAGAATAATCAATATAATTTTGATTTTAATGGTGACTAACAGTCATGACTAAATCATAGCAACATTCACAGTCGGCAGCAAATTAATATAAAATTCATAAAATAAAACATTTATTATATTATCCAGCTGGAGGGTTTTTTTCTGTCGGCCCGTGTGTGTCTGGCAGTGGGCTTCATGCACCCCGGGGTTGAACAGTTTGTCTGGGTCAGGCAGCTGGTTGCTAAGGAGCAGAGAGCAGACAGCCATTCTCACACACACACACTGTGGTGGGGGATTGGATGGGCTGCCAGAGACGAGTCAACAGAGAAAAAGACAGACAGAGCCAGAGAAGGAGGGAGGGAGAGGAGAGGAGGGGAGGGGGCGACAAAGCAGTCTTTCATGCGTACTGGCCGTCGTCCTGCACTGAGTATTTTCGGCTCAGCCCCCATTTAATCGTTCTTTCTGTTTAAATTTAGCCCTTTAACCCATTTAGTTTTTACTATCTTGTGAGATATCAACTTTTACTTCCATGGTTCATCGACTATTGTTAACTCTCTTTAAAACCTCTGTCCGTATCTCACTGTTCAGATAACAGCGTTTAGTGTCGTCACTGACCTCGAAATACCTCTGCTCTGAGTGTGTGTGCAAGAGTGTGCCGGGTGTTTGTTGTGAAAGGGTGCCTGCCAGCGCTGGCATCTCTGATATATTTTTAAACCGTCTTCGCCTCTGTCTGTAGTCCAGAGGTTCTGAGGAAGCTCTTTGCCTCACGATCAGGTCCGATCAGAGAGGAGATGTGCTGTTCGGTGGCTTTGATGCTTGAATGTAAATGGGAGTTTCAAAGCCGTGAGATTTGAAGCATTCAGCTGGTGTGGATTGCATTAATTATACTGTAGGAGGGGGAAACGCACACAACCTGCCAAGAATGTGTCCTAGTTATACTAAACCACAAAATCAAAGAAAAAAGATATTCTACTAAACAGAAAATAAAGCCTAATTTTAGGTGTTTAGGTCCATTAGTATTTGCTACCTAAATTCTGATTCTTTCTGCAGTGCTTTCTATATATACATAAGAAATGTGTACAATTGGTATATGAATGTTATTATATATATATATTAAAATATTTATTTACTTAAGTAAATAAATATTCACATTTTTTGTATTTCAATTTTGAAAGTTTGGGATCAGTAAGGTTTTTAATTTTAATTTAATTTTTTTTTTTTTTTTTTTTTTTTTTTTTTTTTTTGTGTTATCTATAATGTTAAAGGCTGCAATTATTTGACCAAAATATACAGTAAAAACAGTAATATTGTGAAATATTTTCAGTGTATAATAACTGTTTTCTGTTTTAATATACTTTACAAATTTGATTTATTCCTGAGGTGGCTAAGCTGAATTTTCATCAGCCATTACAACAGTCTTCTCTTGCTAATCTGAGAAAGGACTCTCTTTAAGCACTGAAGACCCAAGGCTGCTACTCTCAGAGCTGGATCCACTCTGGTCTTGGATCAGACTTTGGGTTTTCAGATCCAATTGGACCTGTGAAGACCTAGTTTACGCTAGAGAATGGGATGTAGTCACTTGCTCCCCTGGTCACCTCCAAATATAGTTTAAGTGATTTGGACTTCAGTATGACATGAGCTTCCTGGCTCGCAGGTTAACACAAGTAACATTGAAGTGTCATTTGGTAGCTCCTCATCTGCTAACCTTGAAGATAATATTGGCAGCAGGGAGCATTTATCTTCTATAATGTTTGAATAAAACTTCCCACAGCACAGATTGGTTATTAGAACTACATTTAGTAAGGCATATTCATATAAATGAAAGTAGAAATCTAAGTAATTCATATACAGGTGGTTACAGAGGGAAAAAAAGAAACTGCAAGTTAAAGTGAATTAAATAAGGATGCATGGTCCTCTCATTCCCCACAGCTTATAAGAGGGGGGTCAGAAATCTATATTGGAGAAATGGGAAGAAGGTCAAAAACTTTTAGAAATAAGTTCTGTTGTAGGAACAAAATGTACTTATTATTTTAAATCTAGGCATGACCAAGCTTGTGTATACAAGGTGTCGTATTGGACTAGATTAACTCATGGACATTTATTGATTGGTGGAGAAGCACCAAAATGTCAATAGTGTGGGACTCACTTGACAGTTAAACATGTGCTTTTGGTCCGCCCAGTATTTAATGTCAAAAGACAAAGGTTATTATCAGGACAAACTCTTGAGAACTTGTTATATAAGATGGACCCAGAAAAACCTTTACAATTTCTAGTATTTTCTAGAGTTTAATGTACAAAAGTTTGTTTTATAATTGCTTTAATTTTTGTATTGTGTACTACTGTATTTATTTTTCTAATGTATAATCTTTGTTTGCCATAAAATAGCCTGTGAAGCTGATGTGGCAATAAGCTAAAATCAAGTCAAATCAGAAATATTGAGTTAATTTTTAGTGTTTAATGAGAGTCGTCTCTGCAGGATTCAGGGTCTTACCCCTCCAGCACTCATGTTCCCGGCCCGGGTAACACTATGACGCCGCAGCAGAGCAGCAACAGCATCCCGGGGAGCCACAGTAACGCGGCCTACATGAAGCAGCAGCAGCAGATGCAGCTGATCAATCAGCAGAAGCAGTTCCTCCAGAGACACATGATAGCCGAGCAGGTGCCGTTGCCAATATTCTTGTTATTTTTGCTTCTATAATATGCCAGCAATAGTCAGCAATGTTCAATTACATTTTTATTAATAATAACCATCCTCATAAGTCTTTAACCAAATAATACAGTTGTGCTTGCAAATATGGAATTCAGTTTTTATCAGCAGCTGGTGATTTATATTTTACTACTACTGGCTCATTTAAACCAAACTTGGAGCAAAAATGTGTGTCTCTCTGTATAGATCTATTTGGAGTAGACGAGTCACTTGCAGCTGTGTGCGCATAGTGGTGGCAGAACAACACTGGTGACAAGTGGAGGGAAATGGGTCAAATCCATGGAATAAGAGAAACAAATGATTTTTGTGCCTTTGGATGTCAGAATCAGAAGGCAAATCGTTTTTATAGAGTACTCGCATCAGAGAAGCCATTTGAAGCTAAACGCAGATGTTTAAACGGACAGACTATGGATGAAAACTGCTATTACTTTAAATGCATAAATTTGATTAATATAATATTACATAATATTCACACATAGGGGACGTTTTGTATTAGCCCTACAGTTACAGCACAACATATTATTTAAACCTATTACTAATAACATTTTACATAGCCTAACATTTTCTTTATTTTATCTCATGATTCTGCCTTTTTTTGTTGTTGTTTCTCGCAAATGCTAGTCAGGGATATAAACTCATGACTGAGCCGAGGGGAAAAGAGAGAATGACGAGTTGTTTTTGCTTATCATAATTGTGAGAGAATCTTGGAGTTGCAAGAATAAAATCAGAATTTTGAAATATAAACTCTCTTCTTTTATTCCATGGCTTCCATAGACTGCTACTTCAAACTGTCAATTTCTGCCACCAGATAGGCTCCGTCCACAAAGAATACGTCATCACTGTTTGCAAACACCGGATTGGTCTATAAGTTCCTGCTAAAGTTCATTCCATCCATCAATTCGGTTGTGGCTAGAAGGGAAACAGCTAAAACCGGAAGCTAACAATTAATTTTCTGCCTATTGTTTTATTAACGTCTACACCTACCCCTTACAATAATGCAAAAACGTTAATATTTTTTGTACAGTGTGACAAAAATTACACTATATTGATGTGCCCAGTAAACGAATCTGTATGCCATCTAGCCTTAACCCATCAATTCTCTGGGTTGTCCGGTTTTAAAAGTCCACCTCTTGGGGGCAGCAGCCTCACAAGAATGACAAAACCTTTGGCAAGAGTGTTGTTCCTCTCCTAAAAGTCTGTTAATATCATGGAAGACTTCTGTTGATCACAGTATTTGAAGTACTAACTGAAGTGTGTTGGACTCAGGAGAAGCAGCGGCAGCAGGAACAGCAGCTGCAGAGGCATCTGACCCGTCCACCGCCTCAGTACCAGGACCAACAGAACCCGCAGGCCCAGCAAAACCCATTCCAGCAGCAGCAGCAACAGGTCTCTCAGTTCGCCGGTGTGCCGCCCTGCCTGGCCCAGCAGCACTCCTCCGGCTTCAGCGAACACACCATCTCCGGTATTCACCTTTCTCTTCTTGATCATCACCTGGCCCCTTTAACTCCTGCTGTTTGTTACATCTACAGGCATTCTGTGGTGCATAATGCATCAGGACATGGGTGGATTCTATATATTAGAGTGGAATAAGAATAATTAAGTGGTTTGGTCTTGACCTGAGATTGGATCACATGAGTCAGATGTTAAACAGGTGTAAACCACACCTGTGTTTTTCTGATTATGAGAAAAGTTCAGCTTCCTGGCTCTGTAGGTCAATACAAGTAGGCTTTTGTTAGTAGTCCACAAACAAGCCCATCTGATTTGCAAGTGTGTTTATTGATAGACTGATTTGAATGGCAGGCACACAGTACGTTTAGTGTGTGGCGCCGTTACATACAGCAGCTATCGTTCATCTGTGAGTCTACCTTTAAAAGCTTAGTTCACCTAAAAATGGTCATTTATTCACCTTCATGTTGTTCCAAACCTAAGAGACTTTGTGTTTTGAAGAATAATCGATCCCACTTTGTGTCCTTACCCCCTGGATCAAATTGTTCCAATTACTCTTATATATATACTGTTGTTACAAAATGTAGTTATATAATTCCTGTTACACGAGTACTTAGGACATTGGTAACAACACTTTCACTTCACTGTTACACATTTGTACTTACACATACCATTTTGAGGGTTGTTACATGTGTGTAGCTACAGAAATATTACAGCTATAGATACTATGTACCAATGTGTACTTACACTGTGGTTACATACTATGTACACATCTAGTTACTATACAAGTACACAGGTATTGAATGTTTTTAATCAAATCAAAACAATCCAAAAAAATCATTAAGATGCCATGAACATAACCATAAATTTGACCTACACTCTATGTATGTGTTGATCATTGTTTAAATGTAAATAAAAGCTGAAGTTACATCTGTTCTTTATGTTTGGCAAACCTATCTCTTCACAAGACCGCTAGGTTCATGTATATTTTTCATGACGCCTCTATGAACTTTTTGGATCAAAGTTTTTTACTTGGACTTTCGGGTTTCATTAAAATTGTTAATTTGTGTTTCAAAGATTAAAAGTCTTATGGGTTTGGAACAAAATGAGGTTGAGTAAATGATGATAAGAGCAGTTTGTTTTCCCTGCAAAGTTAGATCTTGCAAGAGAAGCAAGCAGCCTGGTTTCAAAACAAGCCCACAGTAAGTGACTTGACTTATCAAAAATGTTGTGTACATGCTTGAGTGTAGAATGTTTCTGGTTTGGTTAAGGAGTATTGCTTAAAATATGCAATTTTCCAAATCCATTTTATTGGTCTCACTGTGATTTATTCAATTTAACAAACTCTATGACCTAGTAATTGCAAGCTTCTATTCATCTGCCTCCACTGCTGTGCGCCACACCCACATGTTAACATCCAATCATCAACTGATATATATATATATAGAACCAAGTCCCACCCCATAATCTTTTACACTCAGATGAACATTACAATATTGAAGAAAAGATCTGTGGCTTCTTTATTTCACTTTAATTTCACTGATCAACACTGTAAATATAAAAAAATAAATACATTTTTCTAAATGGCAATTTAGGCCATGTTCTAATTGTGATTGTGTGGCCTACTCTGTTTTAGGTGCATCTCAACCAATAGGAAATGTCAGCTCTCTGAGTGGCCCCACCCCTGGGACACAACGAATGTTCTCTCAGGCACAAGGCATGATGGGAATGGGAGTTGGCCAGAATACGGGCCCAAGCACTGGTCCCACTCCAGCTGCCAGTCAAGCAGACATGAACCTGCAACAAGTCCTCTACGGCAACATGCCCATGCATCCCTCCCACTCCAACCAGCAGAGACCGCCAGTGTCCTCCATGTCTGCCGCTTACCGCCAGAATGTTCTAGTGGCTCAGCAACAAGCTCACTTGAAAAACCAGCCCAATGCTGCTATGCTGAAACAACAACAACAACAACAACAGCAGCAGCAGCTGGCCCGTATGCCCAACAGCATGCCCAATGCCTTGGCTAATAACATGGTCTCTACTATGCCCAGCTCCATGCCAACCAGTATCCAAGGTGCCTTGCCCTCACAGGCCCAGTCATGGCAGCAGCAGCCCCAACAGCATCCAGGTCTCCAGCCCGGCTCTGCTAACGGAGGCATGCCAGCAGGTTTCCCCAACTCTGGCTTCCAGATGCAGTCAAGATTGTCCAAATTTCCCAACAACACCCCGTTTCCCCAGGGTGGCATGGGAAATAGTGCAGCTGGTAGAACCCTGGCAGGTATGAATCCTGGACAAATTATGCCTAACATGAACCAGCAACGGACCAATAACCCAGGCATGTCCCAACAGCTGCCTCCTCCTGGCCAGCAGACGGCCCAGCAGGGGCAGCCACAAGCGCCGTCTCAAACTCAGCAGGTTCTGCCTGACTTGGGACCTTTCAGCCAGCCACAGGCCGGACCCAACCGCTCCGCAGGACTTCAGTGCAGTCAGGCCTATCAGCTCAACAGGACAGCCAATCAGCAGCTTCAGTTTAGCTACAGCGCCCAATCAGGAAGCAGCTTGTCTGGGTTTTCTGCCGAGACCGACCTGGTGGACTCTCTGTTGAAGAATCCGACAACGCAAGAGTGGATGGATGATCTAGATGAGCTGTTGGCCAGTCACCAATGAGTGATGGCCACAGGCCAATACTAGTGCCTTTGGTAGAGGAGAAAATATATACATCCACATCACGTTTTCAGAGATGGTGTAACTGCCTAGATCACGGTCTGAACTGCTGTTTTCTCTGAGTATGTATATGGTGTATATAATAGAGGTCAAGTAGAGCACAGAGCTTGTGTCACAGAAGTATTCTCTGGACTGGAAATGTCAAAGAGGGAAATGCTCTACTACTGAACCTGTGGCTCAGTAAAACCACTGAATTTTCTTATGACGAGTATATACGGTTGTGTTTGCTGTAGGCACGAGGAAGTTCTGTTCAATGTCAGGAGTGTCTTGAGACACTTCCACAGGCCTTAAATTTGCACTCTTGAAGATGCACAACATGTGATTTACAGTAAAACGGTCTAAAGCAATAGTGAACCCAAAAATTAACATTCGAATCATTTATTAACCATGTTTGTGTAAATCCGTACGACTTTGCTTCATGATGAGGGATATCCAGTCTTGCTCCTGGAGGGCCACCTCCCAGCAGGATTTAGCCACACCTGAACTAGATAATCAATTCTACAGGATCACTAGAAAACAGAGATGGTCTTTTATAGGGAGATGCCGACCTGGAGTGCGTTACGCAAAAGCATCGTTAGCCAACTATGGTCGCAAGTTCCGTCATTACCAACATGGTTCAATGATTCAGTGATTTCCAAAACCATAGTTCAAACGAACGTTCGCCAACAGTGTCGCAAACTTGCGTGGTTGGAACTGCAGCTCTCGACCTGTGGTTAGAAGCATAGTTTCTTGTTAATAAGACACATGGGCTTAAATTAATATGCTCTCTTGGGCACAATAAGCAAGCTAACATGCAGTACAATCTATATATTCCATTCTATCTAAATATAAATGCATTTTAATCCATGTATTTTTGCGAGTTCTCAAGCGCCATTTTTGAAGAGAGTGCATATGCATAAATACCTAAGGTGCCATGTTCAATACAGCAGCATCTTAGAGCTCTCTAATCAGTTAAATAGCAGAAGTTATTTCTCCATCACATGCGTGTGACGTCATTAACAATGGCCTTATGTTGTTGAACTAATGTGGTTCAAATGACGGAGATGCGACCGTGTTTGGGAAACAGTCGTGACTAGCTAGTTCGTTTCCACAACAATGCATCGTACTATGGTGGTTAGTCAGCAAGTTGCATGGTTGTACAGGAAACGCCCTCCTGTACGGTTCTGCTGTTGGAGAATGAACGTTGGTGTAACAGTCAACGCGGATCACATGTGCCTTGATAACCAATCACATTATATCCTTGACGTCACTGAATTGCTTTCAGATGTGAATGAGAGTCAGTCACTGATTGTGGATACCATAGAAATGAATGGAAAAGTGTCAGAATTCTCTGCATTGTAAACTCCATAAAATGATTCCAGATTTCAAAGTGATTTTGTTTAATGGCAAACATGTTGATTCATATAGTAACTAGATGCTCATCACAAAAGCAGTGTATTCAGAGTACTGAAGCCTCTTCTCCATCCAGAAAACTGAGCCTGTGTTTATTAACATTCTTCATTTTCATCTTCCACTAAAGACGGCATGAGGGAATAAAGTGACAGTTTACCTAAACTAAACTTGTCGTCATTTAAGTTCCATATGGTTTGTTCATTGGTTAGTTTCTCATTGACTACATTTAGGAAGTAGATGCGTCGTGGTTTGTTTAATCGGGCCATGACCGCTTGAAGGAGTGTAGCTGAGACTAATAGTGAGGAGGATGAACTGATGAACTCTACAGTGAAAGTAGATTGCGTCATTAGACTTTCATGTTACACTACACTGTTGTGTTTTTTTTTTTTTTTCTGAAAAGCCCAGAGCTTCTGTGTTGGTGAGAGGGTTAATATTCCTGTTTGTTTTCTCCCTCTGGTGTCTGATGTTACATTGAGGGCAGGTCAGGTGCTGGTCCGAACCGCATCACCTGAACTCTCTCTGTCTTCATCCGAGATTCTGTGACAGGATTTCATGTATATTTATATATTATTTTGTATGTATGCAGTTTTTATTGTTCAGGAGAAGATAGATCTTATTTTTATATGTACATTGTTGCAAAATTTTGTAAGTATTTTATACTTTTTATTATTGTTCTCTGTAAAACAAGAGTATTGTGTAAATATAGTTCTCTAGAAACGGTCTTGTTTGTTGTTTATTTATTGTTTTATGCATGCCTTCAAAGGTTTGCGCATTAGCAACTTAGTTTTGATGTGTTATGAGGTTCAGAAAATACTCTTAATGCAGTACAAATGAACATGACACATTGCAATAAACATACCCCCAGATTAAAAAGCATCACAAAATAAGTAATGATCCATGAAAAATGTTTTTGTTTAAAAAAAATATATATATTTTTTTCAGAAATGATAAAATTAGTTCTTATACCAGATTTTCCATGAAATTAAGACAATTGACAATTTCTTTCAAAGGTAAATGGGGCCGTTTCTCGTTTACTTTTGTGAATGCATCATATAGGCCTACCCTCTAGCAATATGTGCTGACTCAAGCACTCACTAATAATGTCATTTGGTTTATAGCCATGTCCCGCCCACTCCAGTCATGCTAATATAAATCAGTGATTAAAAGAGCTGCCTTGAGTGTGGTGTGAACAGGTTTAGTCTAGTCTCACTGTCCACAGAAATGATGCTGGATCACGTCGTGCTGTTAGCAGCTGTCACACTGTTGGGATTGCTGGAACAAGGTAATTACCACATGATTGTAGAAGGTCAATCAAATCAATATTGGTCAGTTTTTACGTTCACATGCTCAGAGAAACAGATTGCACTGTATGATGAAACGCGCTGGTGTCCTACATTAAAGTTATAAATGTAGCTCGTGCTAGAATGGAGAGTTCTCTGGTCATTCTCTGTAAAATAGACAGTTTGCTGTATGTGATAGTTGCACATACAAGAGTATGATCGGTACAGTTATAAATCATGTTAGAAAGTCATAAAAAAAATTAGCTGATAAAATAATAACAGAGGTTTAGGCTTGATCGAAGAGAGATTTTTCAAATGGAAATATTCGAAATGCACTCTGTAAGATTTCCTTAAATACTTTACGCATTTAAAAAAAATGTGCTGGAATTAGTTGGACAAATTAATTTTTGAGCGGTTCTCACGCTTTTTCTGTAATAAAATGTTTATCCAAATATAAAATAAAAATCTGTCATTTACTCCCCTCCAGTGGTGGATTGTAGGTTATCCTGCTTTAAGGATGATGGATATATTTTGAATGAAAAAGCAAACATCCAGATTAAGAACAGGATATTTTGCAATGCGTGTTAGTCATTTCTTCCCCTTCCCAACGCGTTTGATGTGATGTAAATGTGTTCCTGTCAGCGTACTTCTCTCTGAAGGTGATCTCCGCGCGGAGAAAGCACTCGGTCTCTCCTCCTGCCACCACCGGACCCCCGGAGTTTGAGAGGGTCTTTCGAGCCCAGTAAGTCAGGCATCTGTCAAGTTCAACTGAATCAAGAACTAATGACTTCACCGAGAGGAATGTTGATCTCGACAGGTTTCGTCTCATTTGTCATATTCTTGCTTCACCAGAGCAAACTGTTCAGAGTATTTCCCCCTGTTCGTCTTCTCGCTTTGGCTGGCTGGAATTTTCTTCAGTCAAGGTGAGTTTCCTTGAAAGGAAAAAAATAAAATAAAAAACAAGAATTATAATTTAGGCAGTTCAACTTTGTGCTCACAGAACATATTAATCAATCTTGATCAAATGCAGCGACCACACTTTTAGAGTTTATTAATTATAAGACACGCTCGAGCAGCTTGATGCGCTCACAAATATGTGACCCTCGACCACCATTTAGTCTATATATTGACAAAATCGCATTTAAACTTGTCCAAATTAAGTCCTTAGCCATGCATATTACAAAATATCTTCATAGAACATGATCTTAATATCCTAATGATTTTTGGCATAAAAGAAAAATCGATCATTTTGACCCCTACAATGTATTTTTTGCTATTGCTACAAATATACCCCAGCGACTTAAGACTGGTTTTGTGCTCCAGGGTCACACATCAGATATACATTCTGCTACTGGTGCAAGCACAAAAACACACTGCACTCTGAAAACGTCTTGATTTATTTACAGGAAAGGAGAGCATCTAGAATGTTACATTTGAAAGAATAAAAATGCCAAGATGTTCCTTCAGGCTGGTCTGCCTGGATGGATTTATCGTGGTTTTTGGGCACTTGAGAGACGTCAAACTAGTTGAGCGAGCATCTAAACCAGAGATGTGTACAATGGGGAACTTTCCCTTGTGAGGACATCTAGATTACATGGCAAAAAAAATTCAACCGCTCACACATCTGACGTCTCACACCTCTGATTTGCATGTAAACAAAAAACCCTTGACATTTGTTTTATGCAAAACACTATGCTGTTCTGTTGCTGTTGCACTCTTCACCTCCAACAGCTCCATTCAGACATAAAGGAATAAATGTAAGCCTATATTAAGGTGGTGATCAATATTAGGTTAAGCATCACAATTACTTGGGTTTAGTGATATGAACAAACCGCTCCCACAGAAAATGACATGATGATTTTCTTGCTCTCTAGCGTTGGCAGTGTTGTTCGGGCTGCTGTACCTTTATGGACGGTATCGGTACTTCCACGGCTATTCAGAGTCTGCTCAGGGCAGGTGAGTGATCCAGCACTGTAGTTATGTCCGTGTTGTGCAGTCGTGTTGCTGACCCCTCACTGTCCGCTGGCAGACTGGAGCCGCTGTACTTCAGTGCAAAGATGCAGTGGGTGCTGATCGCTCTGGCCGGGCTGGGGGTCGTCTGCACCATGACGCAGGTCTATCTGGGACTGGACCTGCTGCACTTCTTTAGTCATGTTCTGGGCCTGACCGAACACACATGAAAGATCTGGACGTCTGCAGGAAGCTGAGGACAGTAAAAGCTTTAGCACCTGCAATGGAATAAGTGACAAAACCACAAAAATATATTTTTCTCCTCTAAAGAAAGATTTATATCAAATTTATTTATGCAAAAAAATGAATACAGGATACTATTGATTGCTCCAGGAAAGACTCAAAGTGTGTGTTCATTTTGTCAATGGAAACATCTGCAGTGTACTCATGCAAAACCATTCAAATGTTTAATAGCTGTATGGAAACCATTACTGTTGGGATTTTCAAATAGCTAAAATTAGTTTACTTAATATATTATTACGTTTATATTTCAACTAGATGCTTTTATCTGATTTTTATATTGACAATGTCTACCAATGGACATTATGGACCTCACAGGAGAATTCTGTCTTGTTTTCCATCTTTTTGTTTTTTTCAAGTGATGCATTAGGTGTGTTTGGTAAATTTGATAACTTGTTTGTCTAGATAAAGCATTTTATGCATCCTAAATACAATTAAAATGTTTCACTTTTGGAATAATTTTACAAAAATTACAACTCAACTGGAAATTATGCACTATAAAAATAGCCTGTTCTGCTCCCAAGTGATATTTAGTCATTTTTCATATGTTTTCTTCATACATCATGTTCACTGACAGTGTTGATCCATTGGTAAACAAGTATGCTACAAATATCTTTATTGCAGCAAAAATCTGTGGCGGAAATGACAACCAAGAGTCATTAACTTTTCATTTTCTGTTAACGTGTAAATGTATGCATTTCTAATCTATACACATTTATAAAATTCACTAAAACAATGTTAGAAAGACTTTGCATAAAAATGTCAAATTCCTAAAATGTTTGACTGAATTGTTCGTCATTCAATCTGTGTGGTGTTGTGTATTTCTGGCCACTAGGAGGCGCTATAACTTTGTACATCAGTGCCAGTGAAGACCAGATGACCACTGTGAATTCTTTCTATTTCTCTGTCTTATGCATTTCAGTTGCTCTTATCTGACTAATATGCTGATGAAATGCTGAAACTTATTTGAATTTTCCAGGACATTTTATCTCAGCAGTAGCTGTAATATTAAGCATTAACACACTGGAGGCTTCGCTGTTCTGAGTTGATAGTCACAGCTGTACTGGACATCACTACTATACACCAACAACTATGATACAAAACCTCAGATGAGTCACGTCAGCATCAGAAAAACTGTACCATATGCCCAGAAGCGGTGAGGGGAAGATCTGACTTAAATCTTGCATGTCAATATTGTCAATTAGTATTTTACATATTAAGAATTGAAGCAAAAACTTGTTTGATTATTGAAGCATAATCTGTTTACTAACATATAAACGCGTATGAAATCTTGTAGTGATATCTATCAATGAGCAAAAACATTTCAAATGAAATTCTTCAGTCAAACAAATAAATAGATTCCTTGGTCGTACTCTTAAAATAATTATTGTTATACCCCCCAGAAATGTATAATACAAATTCTTCCGCAGTACTCCCAGTCCAGTTTGTATTGGAACCCAATGGCAAAGTCAGCAACTGCATGCGCTGCTAAAATTAGATCTGCATTCAAAAGCTTCTCCCTGACCGGATGTTGACATGTGTTCAGAAAGCTTGAGATGGAGGTAATAGTGAGCATGTGTCTGTTATTAGGAGCAACTGAAGGAAATAAAGGCTTTCATGTGACATAAAAGAGAGAGCAGTGTGCTGCACATCTGTGTGATTTTGCCACTGTCTAAAGCAGCTAAAGGAAACCCTGTGGCATCATACTGTAAACCCTTCATATGTATAAAGTGTGCTGAGGGTTCTGCAATATTACCACAGAGATATGAGTTATCAGTTTTTTTATACAACAGTGATGTCATGAGTAACTAGATCCACTGGTCATGGTTTTGGTCATGTTAGCACTACTAGTTTTAAATGTGGCTATTCTGTTAGCACAACTGATCTCTTCTGGAAGCTGGTTCCAACTGCAGGAGCTAGAAGCAAAGCAGCGTTCTGTAAGATCTGCACCTTTCTAATGGTCTTTTTGGGAAGGGTGAGGACACCATTACAATAGTCCATCCTGCTGGTGATAAAGACATGAACTAGTTTCTCCAAAACTTGGAGAATGGTCTATAGTTGCCATGGTGTTATCCTGCTTGCTCTTTTTCAGATGGGGCTTAACAACTGCAGTTTTCAAGGCATTTACCACTTCTAAGAGATCAGCTTCTAAACAGTTAAGCACACTTTTGAAAAAACGTGGGAAGTGTGTTAAGGCAGCAGGCTGATGTTTTAAGATGTTGTGCTGTGCTGTTTAAGTTGCTTGGAAATCAGATATAGTTACTGCTATCTGTAATTGTGGCCGGATCTGTCTGACATCTGCACAATGTGCTGATCGCCTTCCTGATATTATTGCTCTTCTCAGAAAAGAAGGAAGCATTTCTTTGCATTTGCTGTCAATGGTTGTTAGTCTCTTAACAGTAGCAAAAAGAGTGTGTGTTGTTCAAGTTGCTGTTTATAAGGTTTGAGAAGAAGGTCTGTCTAGCTGTGTCTTCCACACTGAAAGCATGAAGGTTGGCTGTCTTTATAAATGTTATAGTGGAGTTCAAATTTTGTGTTAAGGTAACTTAGTTGCTTCTCAAATTCATAAAAATCTTAAATGGCATATGTGGTATATAGGATTTTTCTCTCTTTAGATGCGCCCCAATTCACATACTTATGCACTATTCTGTGGCATATAAATAGTAGTCTAATGTATTCAAAGAGAAAATTCACATTACAGTGCATGCATAAGTACATAGCATAGTGTATAGTGTGAGTATATCATTTGGGATGCAACTTTATTTTCACGTAAACACATAATTTATTTCTGATGCAGAAAAACTGGTTAATGCAATCATGATGTCTATGCACTACTAGTGGTATATTAGTCAACATTCGGGATCAAAAAAGTTGTTCTAAGACAAGAACGCATTTGGTTTTAAGACAACTTTAATGAAAGGTTTTGGTCCACTTTAAATGTTGACTAGTGTACTTGAAATTATTAGTAGTTTAACTTGACAAATTGCACTTAAAGAAGCTAACACACACCCTCCAGTGCTAGTGTGTGTAGAGATGTGGTTTAGTGTAATTATTGTTTCTCTTGGCTCGGTCTAATCAGCAACAGGATGCAGAGAGCGGCTTGTTAAAGGTGTCATGTCGCCACTCGGTGATGCTGAAAGCTCTCATTTCCTGTAGCTGTCCTCAGCTGCGGCCCAGTGTGACCCAAGTGAGCGAACAACTAAATCAAATAGGTTTTCTATACTGTGTGACACTATAAGACCCAAATGTTCTTATATTAATGAAATAATATGTAATTGTGAATTAACTGTAATTAATCTGATACAAACCACTGAACATACTGCAATGCTGCACACTAATAAATGGCTTTAAAACAATTTCCACTAGTAAATTTCACAAATAATTACAAAGTAACATGGTTAAGCGTGAAATTTTTAAGTAGAAAGACTGTTTTACTCGTAAAACATAATTCAATCATTTTATACAGTGTCTGGCTTATTTATTTATTTTACTCACCAATGTGAGATTTTTACAGTACTGTGTGAGAACCAATAGGGCGATAATCTCAGCAGCCCCAGAGGAGCCATTCATACTTCATTGTCTCTCTGTTTCTCCCTCGCTTTCGCTTGAACACACAGGCGCACGTTCTCCAGCTTCACACTGATTTCAACTGACCTGGCCGCTTGGAGAGGAAGTTGTGTTTTGGCCAACAGGAAAAAAAATCATATGGGATTTTAGCTGCTTCCTATTGCAGGAAACACGTTCAAGGATGCAGAAGGGTTGTGTGGGGGCTGTAGGTGTGTGTGTGTGTGAGTCAGTGAAAGAAAATATACATCTGTATTACTACAAGGACAGAGCAAAAACTTAATATTAGTTTCTCTACAGGGATGTTGAAGTATAAATTAGCTGTAAACATGTTTACATTTACATTACATTACATTACGTCATTTAGTAGATGCTTTTATCCAAGCGACTTACAAATGAGGACAATGGAAGCAATCAAAACCAACAAAAGAGCAATATGCAAGAGCTATAACAAGCCTCAGTTAGCTAATGCAGTACACATAGCAAGGTGTTTTTTTATTTAAATTATATAATAAATAAAAAGAAAACAGATAGAATAGAAATAGAGTAGAGTAAGCTAGTGTTAGAGGCCTTTTTTGCTTTTGTTAATTGTATAATAAATAAAAAGAAAATAGAATACAAAAAGATTAGAAAAGTAATGTTAGGTTTTTAAAAAAAGAATAGAATTAAAATAGAATGCTAGAGTTAGAGAGTCAAATAAAGTTGGAAGAGATGTGTTTTTAGCCGATTCTTGAAGCTGGCTAAGGACTCAGATTGATTGTACACCTTAATGTAAAGTGAATGTACACCTTAATGTAAAGTGGACACCTGTGAAACATTTATTTATGAGTTATAAATATTAATAAAGTAGTATTTTAACAAAAACGCATGACAAAAATAATACAAAATAAATCTGAAAATCTGCATAATTTTCATAATTTGTCCTTGTGTGTTTGCATCATATTACTAATATTATTAGTAAACAAAGAATTAGTAAATAAGAATTAGTATTATTAGTTAAGAAGGTCAGGCTGCTATTATGTGCAGTGAAAGAAGCTTGAAGCCACAATAACTGTCCTTTCATGTCATCTATAACTGAACATTCAACTGAAAAGTGTTATAATAAAACACGGTTGTTTTTGCAGTGTTTGCAGGCTCTTCTGAACATGATATTAAAGTAATGCCCATGTATGAGTGAAATTTTAGAGATGGTTTACTAAAAACACCTTTTTTTGAAAGGTTAAATAAAGGTCTGAGCCATGTGTTGAGCTGCTGCAACTTTTATACATAGCTACTTTTTAATTTCTCTCAATGAAGAACAGTGTTTTTATAAAATAATGAAGTTCCTTGATAATAGTTACAGCATCTATCAGCAGGCTGTCAGCCAAACCCTGGAGGATCCCACAGGACATGCCAAAATTACAGCACATTAAAAAGTGGAAATTATGAATTTGATTCTCAAACTTTTAGCAGTTAAGTCGTCAAGTCAAGTCACTATTATAGTTAAGAGCTATAAGATAAGATAAGCGATAAGAGCTCACTCAAATACTGAGGTGCCAAACCATTCAGGGCTTTATAGGTAATTAGTAAGATCTTAAAATGTATACAATGTTTAATAGGGAGCCAGTGCAGTGTTGACAGAACCGGGCTAATGTGGTCATACTTCCTGGTTCTAGTAAGAACTCTAGCTGCTGCATTTTGAACCAGCTGGAGTTTGTTTATTAAACGTGCAGAGAAACCACCCAATAAAGCAGTACAATAATCTAGCCTCGAGGTCATGAATGCATGAATTAACATTTCTGTATTTGACATTGAGAGCATAGGTCGTAATTTACATATATTTTTAAGATGGAAAAATGCAGTTTTACAAATGCTAGAAACATGTTTTTCGAAGGAAAGATTGCTATCAAAAAGTACGCCTAGGTTCCTAACTGATGACGAAGAAGTTACAGAGCAGCCATCAAGTATTAGAGCGAGATCTAGGTTATTACATGCAAACGTTTTTGGTCCAATAATTAACACCTCTGTTTTTTCAGAATTTAGCAGTAAGAAATTGCTAGCTATCCAGTTTATGATATCAAGTATACATTCCGTTAGTTTTGTAAATTGGTAAGTTTCATCAGGTCACGAAGAAATATAGAGCTGAGTATCATCAGCATAACAGTGAAAGCTAACACCATGTTTCCTAATGATATCTCCCAAGGGTAACATGTAAAGCGTGAAAAGTAAGGGGCCAAGTACTGATCCTTGAGGTACTCCGTACTGCACTTGTGATTGGTATGATACCTCTTCATTTACTGCCACAAATTGATGGCGGTCAGATAAGTACGATTTGAACCATGCCAGTGCACTTCCTCTAATGTCAGCATAATTTTCTAGTCTATTTAAAAGAATGTTGTGGTCGATAGTGTCAAATGCGCCACTAAGATCCAGTAGCACTAATAGAGAGATACAACCACGATCAGATGATAAAAGCAGGTTGTTTGTAACTCTAATGAGAGCAGTCTCAGTACTATGATGTGGTCTAAAACCTGACTGGAAATCCTCACATATATCATTTTTTCTCTAAGAAGGAACATAGCTGTGATAATATAACTTTTTCTAATATCTTTGACAGAAAAGGGAGATTTGAGATCGGTCTGTAATTAATTAATTCTTTGGGGTCAAGTTGTGGTTTTTTAATGAGAGGCTTAATAACAGCCAGTTTGAAGGTTTTTTGGGACATATTCTAATGACAATGACAAGTTAATAATATTCAGATGAGGATCTATTACTTCTGGAAGCACAGGATCTAAAATACAGGTTGTTGGTTTAGATGATTTAACAAGTTTATACAATTCTTCATTTCCAATGGAAGAGAATGAGTGGAATTGTTCCTCAGGGGATCTATAGTGCACTATCTGATGCGATACTGTGGCTGAGAGCTGCATGTTTACAATTTTTATTTGTTATAGTTTCGATCTTGGAAGTAAAGTAGTTCATAAAGTCATTACTACTGTGGTGCTGGGTAATGTCTGCACCTGCTGATGTTATATTTTTTGTTACATTTTACATTTACATTTAGTCATTTGGCAGACGCTTTTATCCAAAGCGACTTACAATTGGGGAATACAAAAAGCGAATCATCTTGAAGAGGCAGTCAGACAGAGGAAGTGCTCGTAACACCAAGTCTCAGTCATTGTTCAAATAAGTACAAGCTAGTAGGTGGAGAGAAAGATAGAGGGAATTTTTTTTTTTTTTTTTTTTTTTTTTTTGAGTTTAGGATGAAGTCAAGTACTGCCGAAAGAGATGAGTTTTCAGTTGTTGCTTGAAGGTTGCCAGGGATCCGGCGTTCCGGATAGGGGTGGGAAGATTATTCCACCAGCCAGGAATGGTGAACGAGAATGTTCTGGAGAGTGATTTTGAGCCTCTCTGTGATGGTACCACAAGGCGTCGCTCACTAGCAGATCTCAGACTTCTGGAGGGGATGTAGGTTCGTAATAGTGAGTGGAAGTAGGAGGGTGCCGAGCCTGTGGTAGATCTGTACGCAAGCATCAGTGACTTGAACTGAGTTATAAACCAGTTACTTTAGCCACTGTATTAAATAAATTAAATAAATACTTGGGGTTGTGTTTGTTTTCTTCTAAAAGAGACATAAAGTAAGCAGATCTAGCAGTTTTTAATGCTTTTCTGTATAATAGGGTACAAGCAATACGAAATACCTATAATTTAGTTTTTCTCCAGCTGCGCTCCATTTTCCGGGCTGCTCTCTTTAGGGCCCGAGTGTGCTCATTATACCACGGTGTTGGACTCTTTTCCTTAATCTTCCTTAAGCGTAAAGGAGCAACCGTATGTAAAGTGCTGGAAAAGTGAGAGTCAGTAGTTTCTGTTACATCATCAAGTTGTTCTGAGCTATTGGATATGCTGAGGAATTGAGATAAATCAGGAGGATTATTTATAAAATAGTCTTTTGTGGTAGAAGTGATGGTTCTACCATGTAACAAGGAGTTGCCTTTACAGCTTTAGCTATATGGAATATACACAAAACTAGATAATGATCTGAGATATCATCGCTCTGCTGCAATATTTCAACGCCACTGATATCAATTCCATGTGACAGTATTAAATCTAGAGTATGATTTCGACGATGAGTAGGTCCTGAAACGTGTTGTTTAACACCAATGGAGTTATAATCTCTATAAATGCTGATCCCAACGAATCTCTTTCATTATCAACATAGATATTAAAATCACCAGCAATTAGGACTTTATCTGCAGCCAGCACTACCTCAGATAGAAAATCTGCAAATTCCTTAATAAAGTCTGTATGGTGCCCTGGTGGCCTGTATACAGTAGCCAGTACAAACATTGCCGGGGATTTATCATAAACACTTGTTTCTTTGGATAACGTTATATGAAGCACCATTACTTCGAACAAATTATATTTAAAACCCGACCTCTGAGAAATACTGAAAATATTGCTATAAATTGTGGCAACACCTCCCCCTTTACCTTTTGGACGTGGTTCATGTTTGTAACTGTAATCTTGGGGGTAGACTCGTTTAAAGTAATGTAGTCATCTGGTTTTAGACAGGTTTCTGTCAAACAAAGCACATCTAGTTTATGGTCAGTGATCATATCATTTACAAAAAGTGCTTTTGTAGAAAGGGATCTAATATTCAATAAGCCAAGCTTTATCGTTTGTTTATTTGTATTATATCTGTTTTTTATTTGTTGAACATCAATTAAATTGTTACTCTTACTTTGGTTTGGATGTTTTCTGTATTTTCTAGTTCGGGGAACAGGCACAGTCTCTATAGTGTGATATCTAGGTGAAAGAGTCTCTATGTGCTGAGAATTAACTGACTTCTGTGACGTGAGGCGGCTAGCTGATGGTCGGTTTACCCAGTCTGTCTGCTTCCTGACCTGAGCCCCAGTTAGTCAAGTACGAACTCTAAGACTATGTGCCATATTTCTAGAGAGAAGAGCGGCACCACCCCAAGAGGGATGAAGACCATCTCTTTTCAACAGGTCAGGTATGCCCCAAAAATTCTTCCAATTGTCTATGAAACCTATGTTATTCTGCAGGCACCACTTAGACATCCAGCCATTGAGTGACGACAGTCTGCTATGTATCTTATCACCACGGTAAGCAGGGAGCAGTCCAGAGCGGTTTACAGAGTCTGACATCGTACTTGCAAGTTCACACACCTCTTTAACATTATTTTTAGTGATCTCCGACTGGCGAAGTCAAACATCATTAGCGCCGACGTGAATAACAATCTTACTGAATTTACGTTTAGCATTAGCCAGCACTTTTACATTTGCCAAGATGTCAGGGTTGAGTGTCAGGGTTAGATGAGTTAAACAGAACTAACCTAAGAACACCTGAACAGCTGAATGAAGTGCTCATAAATATACAGTTTGATTTAAAACTCCTCTTGCACATTTAGTGCTAAAATAGTTGCATTAAAACGTAACTATGGAAACATATTTTTGTTTTTTTTAGGTTTATTGATATAAACATTTATACGTCAAACAGGAAATGATATTTGAACAACTTTGTACATGCACAGTTCAGCTCAGCATGTGATTTACTGTAAACAACATTGAGAGATACTCGTGCTGATGTTTGATGTTTGACATTAACGATAGAAGAGCAGCACGGCGGATTGAGTGAGAGGTTTAGATGCTTGCTCCAGACCGGTGAAGTCTCCACACTGCTGACGCTCCGGGAAATATCCTCCTCCACCGATGCAATACTGCAAAACACACTTACATCAGTCTGATACCTTTGTAACCTTTGTAATGTGATTTGTTTGGACTAAAAAACCACTGACAGATGCTGACAAAAGCATGACTTACATGTTGAGGATTGCATTCAGTAGGTTTAACTCCAGAGCACATGGCCATGGCTGCTTGATCGGTGTTAAACACTCTGAAGGCGATGAAGCCAGACTCAAAGTCCTCTGAGATAAACAGAAAAAACACGGTTTGTCCTCAGTATTTATGCATATGCATGTTCTCTACATGAATTTCTTCAATGCAATACAGAGTTCAATACTTCCAGCAGATGGTCCATATAAGTTTGCAGTTGAATCTTTGTCTCCAGTATCGTACACCACCGGACTGCTGGGTCCCATATCTCTCTTACACTGTCCTGCTCCAAACTTCACGGGGTATTTCTGTTCAAATAGTCATGCAAAATGTCAAAACACTTCATTTTTAATTAAAGTGTTCAATTTAAAGTTTCATTTTTGTTGTTTTATAAAAGTAAAAAAAAAAAAAACCTTATGCATTTGTTTATGTGAAACAAGATTTGATCGTTAGAATATTTGGTAATAATTTACTTAAAGCCTTTATTGCATTGTACTTTCTAAAGGTGTAACAATGAATAGATAAATATTATAACTGTGGTTACAATTATTCTTGTGATCATACAATGCATTATAGAGTGCATTACAGGGCATAATTAGTGCATTAAGACTACTTTTATAATGCATTATATATAAAGGCAGTTTGCTGGCATTTTTGCTGTATTTTGATTTGTGTCATCTACTCCAACTGTCCACAAGATTATTTCTTGTCAGTGATCAGTTTATATATATATATATATATATCAGTTTATTGAGACTGTAAGTATCTGCACTTTTATATCAGTATGCACATCCTCTTTAAAGTAGAAGTGTGCATGCTGAATTTTGTGTAAGAATCGTGTGTTTCACCTTGAATAAGTGGTAAAGGTTTCCACCATGCTCTGTGAGGAACTGGCTTTCTGTATGGTAGCGTAGGATAGCAGAAGACGTCCAGTTCTTCAGCTGCTCATTGTTGGGAACATGCCACACTGACATATCTTGTGCAGAGATGTCGTAGTACCCAGGATTCTGTGGGATATGACAGTATTGGGTCGTCAGATTCAAGGCATTATTATCCTCTCAGTGGTGGGCTGAGGTTTTGTGTGGTAATGTACCTTGTAGTCGTCACTAGAAGAGGCCTCCGCGCTGCCGAATGTAACAGTGTTTGCCCATGTTTCATCTCCTTCAGGCAGCTTTTGGTCGTTTCCCTGCTGGCTCGACCAGCGATCACCAAGAGAGCACTTCCCATTGATGTTGTTCTCATGAACACTGGCCACCAGAGTCCAGCCACCGCCGGCTGTGGTCATGTCACAGAAAGTCTGGTAGTATGTACCGCTCTCTGTTGTCAGGATATACATGCCATCTGAGGAGAAACAGAGACTCAGATTTCACTTTAATAAAGAGAAGAACTTGACTGAAAGCTTGCTAATGTCCTTACATTTTGACATATTTTATAATAATAACAATAAAGTCATCATATCAAAAATAAGTAATCAAATAACATAAATGAAAATATAGGAATTATGTAGTGACTGAAAAAATAAATTGAAGTTTGTATACAGGTCAATACCATTCAATAATTTTCTTACTATATCCTGTCCAAATCATCCATTAAAAAGTAAGTATTTATTTATTTATTTATTTATCCATTTTTGTTTATTTATTTATCCATTCATTTTTATTTATTTATTTATTTATTTATCCATTCATTTTTATTTATTTATTTATTTATCCATTCATTTTTATTTATTTATTTATTTATCCATTCATTTCTATTTATTTTTTTTCTATTTATTTCTTTAGTTACAAAGCTGTTTTCAACATTGATAATAATCAGAAATGTTTCTTGAGCAGCTAAGCAGCATACTAGAATGATTGATGATGACACTGAAGACTGGAGTCATGATGCTGAAAATTCAGCTTTGACCACAGAAATAAATTACTTTTTAAAATATATTCAAACAGTTATCTTAAATTGAAATAATATTTCATCATATTACTCTTTTTACTGTATTGTTTATCAAATTAATGCAGCCATGGTGAGCATAAGAAACTTCTTTCAAAAACTGAAAAATCTTGATTATTCCCAACTTTGGACCGATAGTGTAATTGTACTTGTCTACAAACCTAATTTCAAGCACTGAAGCACAAGCTTTTCAATGAAAAAGTTTTCAAGATCATAAGAGACATAAATTCAGTGTTTCTAAACATTTGATTGGTGCTGTGTCTTAGAATGGCTTTAAAAATAAAACTTAAAGAAACTTTCAGAGTGCTTACCTTGCGAAGCGCCGTGTTTCTCTTTGATATCCAGGCAGCTGCGAGCGAGGGACCTCAACCTAGCATGATACTTGCCTAATTCTGGGTTTATGTAGGTGCCATTTATGATAATTGGTTTTGTGGTGACAGCTCCCATAACACTCAGCACTGCAGACAAGACACAGATAAACTGAAACAACTGTCTCTCAGAAATTGCTATGAAATTTCACAAATAATTGCAAAGAAATGGCACAATTGAATAAAATGTGATTTTTTTTGTAGTAAAAAGAGTGAAATAGTATTTTCTTGTAAAACGTACTCTACTTATCTTTGATTTATTTGCAACTTCGACATTTAGTAGCTAATAATGTGAGCGTTCAGAATTAAATGAAGTTCCACATTTCAGAAAAAAACATATCAATATTCATAATCATAGCCCACTTACTTGTGTGCCTTAACTGCAAAAGACACATCAGGAAGAAAATGAAGCGCAGCATGGCTCTGAGCTTTCAGCTGTTCGTTGATGAAGTCTGATGAAGATATCTCTCTTCTGTTCAGCTTTTATCTCCCATCCGAGCTTATATCTGGAGTAAAACTGACTTATTGTGCAACATTGTGTCATGTATAATCATTAAACATGCTGTCAGCCCTGGACTTGAATCAGGGAAATGCCCATTACTGAAACACCAATACATTATCATGTGCTCTGTTTACTTTTTCAGCAACTTATCAGCAATGTTATGTAACATTACATCCATATTTTTGTCCTCGGTATGTGCTTTCGCCACAACAAATTACGGGAATGTTCATTTGTGAAAGTGATGAATGCAGTGGATTGTGGGTAGCGGGGGTCTGAGCCACCGGCCAAAAACAGTGTATTGAATCGAGTGAAAATGGTCTTGTGACTTTATACACTCTCATTTCTACACTGAATTGAATGGTAAAAATAAATGGTAACCTAATGGTGACATCTACGTAAGTCAAAAATATTAACATCACTGAACAACCTACATTCATTCATACCAAGAAAACTAAATGTTATGGTTTAAAAGATTTAAACCACTTTTTTATTCTGTCAATGTTTCCTTTTCATGCTAGCTGTTGCCTTTGTCCTTTATTTTGCTTTTCACCCCTTACAGTGTGCACAATGATACATTTTGCATCAGAAACAATTAAAGCACCTCCTTCCTCCGTGAGATTCGCTTGCACAAGTCTTGTAAACACACTGTGCCGTAAATGCCCACCAAGTAAACCAGACCAAGGCCAATGTCCACTGAAATGTTACAGTCTGCCCATTTGTTTCAATATGTTTTATTTTAGGCATTTCCCAATTGCTGATAATGACAGTAATGTGCTTAATTCCCAAAAACAGTGTCTTATCAAGTGTTTTGGGGAATTTAACTCATCACAGACAACATTAATAGTTGGGCAATCCAGTTTGTGAAATATTTGGAAATAATTTAAAATTTGCTTATTAACTGTAAAAAGAAATGTATTTTTCTGCCAAGTTTGCTTTGATCACAGAACAATTATTATTATTATTATTCGCATAATTAATTCACTGTTTAAAAATGATTACTAATCATTCATTTGAATCAAAATACTGTATACTGACAGTACTGATACACTAACCAACCATTGCTCTTTCTTTGCATCTTTCTAAAGTGTTTTCACTGAAAGATGATGGGACGATAAAATGATCAAATTAAAGATGGTTTAGTGGAATTGATTCATGTGCACTGTGAGTTGATTTGATTGAAGTCAGAATTTGATTCTGTATAGTTGATGACAGAACAGGAGATTTGCATGTGTTCAAAATATTGTGTTTCAGTGTTTTCTTCTCTCTTTAATAAACTAGCATAAGCTTATTTGCTCTATCTTTTAATTCTGTCTTTGGTGATCACATATCCTGTCTTGCATCCTGCTCCTTGTCCTAAAATGAACATCTGGGTCAGTAGGTCAGCTAGATCCTGCCCTGAAACACACTCCACCTACCCATAACACACTTACATTTATTATTTCAAGAGTTCGCCTACTTGCATAATCTTCGAAAGATGGTAAAGCAGGTTTGGCTCAACTAACAGTATTGAATAAAATTCTCCCAAACAGTTTTCTTAACTCGAGGGGTTTGTTGCAGTTGGGCACATGGGTGCTCACAGAACTCACACTGATGATTATAAAGAGTGAAGTGAAGGTTTACTGTGCTTATCTGTTGAAAAATTAAATTGTATTGTAAAGCATGGCTTAATAATTAACATTCATTCTTTCATCACAAATGGCAGCCATTGACTTCCATAGTATTTTTCCTAAGTATGAAAGTCAATGGCTACCGTATCTTCTTTTGTGTTCAGCAGAAGAAAGAAACTCTTACAGGTTTGGAAAAAGGTACAAAAGCTGTCGCTGGGGTGGTAGCTTTTCAAAAGATACAAATATAAACATATGTATATAAGATATAATACAAACATATAGGTACTAAAATATACATTTTTGGCACTAATATGTACCTTTAGGAGGAAGTAAAGGTGTACCTTTTGAAAAAGTACTGCCCCAGTGCCAGCTTTTGTACTTTTCTTCTGAAAGTGTGGAAGGTGAGTAAATGATGACATCATTTTAATTTCTGGGTGAAATATCTTTAAGGCAAGTAAGCAAGGCAAGAAGCTGCATGAGTAAACTGTGACATTCATCCTTGCTTTAGATTTACTGTTAGATTGTGTCTCTCTTTATCTTCATCTTATTGTTTTCTGTCTTATTTAAATATGTGACCCTGGAGCACAAAAGCAGTCTTAAGTCGCTGGGGTATATTTGTAGCAATAGCCAACATTGTATGGGTCAAAATTATACATTTTTCTTTTATGGCAAAAATCATTAGGATATTAAGTAAAGATCACGTTCCGTGAAGATATTTAGAAAATTTCCCACCATAAATGTATAAAAACTTAATTTCTGATTAGTAATATGCTTTGGACATATAAATGCCTGAGGTTTTCGTGAATGGCTGAAGACTTTCACTTTCTTCAGCCATAAGTATGAATAAGACAGTAGCGTTCATTCTGAAGCCTAATTTAATGCTTTTTTTATCATGTCCCTCTTCTTTCACCCTCAATCTTTCAGTCTCAAAAGGTCTCGTTCATGTCTTATCTTTATCTCTTCAGTCCTGCAAGACTATCTCCCTCTGAGATGAGACTTTGTGATATGGTTCAACAGAATTTGGGATTGTTGTTTTATGTCTTTTGCCGCTATATGTTGCGAGACAAAGTGCTTGACAGGACAGCTTGTTTGTCAGATGGACATAGTTTGTTCAAATATCCATCTGGAGATAAGAGGCTGTTGTCTGTCAGGAATGGGTTGTGAGATTGTTCAGCATTCCTTCCAGCCCTCAGATGAGATACACTGACCTCAAGCCAGTGAAACTTCTGTTTATGTGCGTCTTCACCATTTCCTCTCCGTCTGCTGAAAACATCAACAACAAGCAGCAGTAGTTCATCTCTATTATTAAAGCAGTACAATGATGTTTAGATCCCTTATTCTACTGTGATAAGGGAAGGTGGAAGTAGTGGAAATGGGAAGGGGGAAAACCCGGGCACTGGGGGAGGTCAGTGTGAAACGCACACACAGAGTGTGTCGGGCTGTGGTCTAATTTAATTCACATATGCTGTGTTGAAGAAAACCTCAGCGAAGCAATGTGGCAGCCAGATACAGGATATTCCGGGACTTTTGTTTTTCTGATTTTCATTTGGAAAACCTCAGAAATAATTGCGTTATATTTTTTGTACACATGCATGTGTGTGATGCATGTGTGAGGAAGATGGGCTTCACTAAACTTTTTACTGTTGAGCTTTGATGCTTCTCACCATTTAACTTCATTATTATTGAAAAATATATCCATATTAATGAATCTTATGAAACCTTTCAAGAACATGCCCAGGTCATATTTCACCCCAAAAAACAAAAGTGATTTATTTTTTTATAAATAAGTTTAAAGTGATTCATGCACAACATTTAAGGTCTTAAAAACATTTAGATTTAATCTTTTTAAAAATAAATGTTTAATATATCTATATCCTTTGTGAACTGCAGAAAGAGGGTAAAGGGGAGAAAGTTAAAGAAAGCAAATGGAGAGAAGAGAACATGAGTAGACAAAATGATGGTCAGTGTTTGTTCCAGATGGAGTTAATTAGAAAATGGAGAGAGGATTATGTGTGAAGGCCAAGCCTGTTTATTTTAGAGGTAGACACCAATCACATGGAGTGACCTCTGACCCCTGAGAAACACATGCACACTAGCTCTTAGCGAAGGAAAACTCCCTTCTGCCCAATTCACGAGCATCAGATCAAACTTAAATGTGCGCTCAAGAGTTCAGGCCTCTGATCTCCCACCCGCTGTCTCTGAACAGCACAGGGCTGCAGTCACGTCACCTCTGTTATCATGCAGCTCTGTGTTATCACTCTGGGAAAAGCTTTTATTGGCTTGCAGGTAATGGGATAGTTTGTGTTAGGAGACCCCCATGTAGAGGGGAAGTGGGGGTCTGCACTTTTCCCCTTTCACCATCCTCTTTTCATTGGCCACAAGCCTTCAATAACATATATTATCCTCTTGCTTGTATAACCAAAACCGTTGGGAATAGCTGAAGTTATATATAAGCATTTATGTAAATGCGAACACATTTCTACTAACAATGAAAAACTTTACATTTACATTTATTTAGATGAATGTTAATTCATGTTTATTCATAATACTTTAACTAGCATCCATTTATACATCGAATATTAAAAATATATCGGCTTATGAAAATGGGGAATGTATCTGTTTGTACCATAAGTCTAACTCTCAATTTTTTAAATCAGAACCTTTTTCTTTTTATCATATATTATATGCAGCATAAAAATTTGAGTAAAAGATGTGATAAAAAATAAACACAAATATCAGCATTTTTATCAGCAGTTTTGTTATAAATGCTTGTTGAATACTGATGGCAATTTCAGAAAAACATGAGATGCTTCAAATTGAAACAAAATGCAGTTTTACATCAGCACTCCCAGAGTTCAGCTCCAGGCCTTGTTTTTGTTTTTAGGGCCCCTAAAGGTCTCATCTTAGGTTTGCTTCAGCTCTGATGACAGATGCCATAGACCATGACTCTTACTGTGTTTATTTAGACAGTTTGGAAAAGAAGTAAAGTCAGATGTGTGAAGAGCTAGAGGCAGTGAATGAAAGAAGTGGGACCATGTTTCGTTAAAAGCACACCGTTGATTCCAGCCTCATTTCTTCTAAATCCGCTCCTTGCTGGAGACGGGTGGAGTTAAGCAGCGCTGTACACTCCTCCCTCTCTATCTGTTATTGGCTCTCAGGCCATCCCCCTTGAATGTGCAGTCCCAGCCCCCTAAGTTCCTCAGCTCCTCACTTTAATGCTGACTGGAGTCCTGGGCCGGGAAGCAGCAGCTGTGTGTGAGTGAGTAGAGCTGTGGAATAACACTGATTTGGCTAAGGGAGATGATAACTTTAATTAGAATGGTCTGGAATTATACTTTTATAAAAGTGACTTTGTCGTCTGAATAGTGATCAATATTTTCCATGACTGTTTACTGTTTAATTATTGTGGTGAGGTATGTCTGTTGATATCAGTAAATCTCAGTGTTAATATAAGTTAACACTACTATAGTTTTAACTGTGAAACTTTATGATAACAATTATAATTTTCTAATTTTTGTGACTTTTATATGTACTGTAAATGGTATTTTAGTATTTCTTTTGTTTTTTTACTATAGAGTAGGCACATGTGTAAAGGTTTTGAATGTGTATTAGAATGCCTATCTAGTTGCTTAGCACATCTGACTCTACGTAAAAGGAAATAGGAAACCTCACACACAGTCATGCTCCAGGTTTTGCTCCTTCTGGCAGCTCTTATTGAGTGTCCACCCTGTCATGCCCACAATATGAGCTCTGCTCCCCTCATTATCCAGTATCATGTCTGGGAAGAACAGCCCTCAGGGACAAGGGTGGGTCGCCTCCTGGATGACCTACGTGAACGTGGGGAAACAGGATCACTGGAAAACTTCCAGGTCGTGCCGCATGGGCATACTCTACCAGTCACAGTTGATTCAAGGGATGGTACCGTGTCAACACTAGGCAGGCTGGACCGAGAAGAGCTATGCTGGGGAGCAGAAATTTGTGAACTGGCCTTCAGTGTTCTCTGCAGAAAGGGTGGTGCTATGCATTTCCTTTCAGTTCGTGTGGAGGTGATGGACCAAAATGACCACAGCCCAGTCTTTCCCAGCCTAGTGCAGGAGGTGGAGATCTCTGAGACAGCCTCACTGAGAATGCGCATCCCTCTGGACCGGGCTATAGATCCAGATGCGGGACCGAATGGCCTGCAGACCTACTCCCTGTCTTCCAACCAGCACTTTGCTTTGGATATCCGTATTTCTGGAGGGGCCAAGCAGGCTGAATTAGTGGTCATCAAAGAACTGGACAGGGAGTTGCAGCCAACTTTAGAACTGGCTCTAACAGCCTGGGACAAAGGGAACCCACCAAAATCAGGCAGTACAAAAGTTATAGTCACAATTCTTGATTCCAATGACAATAGCCCTGTATTTGAGGAGGCCCCGGCAGTTATCGAACTAGCAGAGGACACTGTTCGTGGGACGACTGTCATTAATCTCCGTGCTACAGACCCTGATCAAGGTGCTAATGGGGAGGTTGAGTACTCTCTCAGTAAACATGTCCCACTGGAAGTGCAAAGACTATTCAGCATCCATCCCAAAACAGGTGCTGTGACTTTACAAGGCCCTTTAGATTTTGAAGAAAAGAATGTGTATGAGGTAGACGTCCAAGCTCGAGATCTGGGGCCCAACGCTATCCCGTCTCACCACAAGCTGCAGGTCAAATTGCGAGACGTTAATGATAATGCTCCTCGAATACATATAACATGGACTCCACCAGACTCCCCTGTTGCAACCGTCTCTGAAGGAGCACCAAATGAAACATTCCTCGCTCTTGTGATGGTGTCTGATGCCGATTCTGGGACAAATGGGCAGATACAAGTGCACATTTTCAGTGGATCTGGCCCCTTCAGACTCAAACAGATCCATGGAGACAATTACATGATTGTAACCAATGATACACTGGATCGTGAGAGACAAATGGAATATAACCTCACTCTTCTAGCTCAGGACCGCGGTGATCCTTCTCTATCCTGTATTAAGCACCTGACTGTCCATGTTTTGGATGAAAACGATAATGCACCAATATTTGCCAAAAGTCACTATCGGAGCGTCCTCAAAGAGAACAACAATCCTGGGTTACATTTCTTGACCGTGGAGGCAAATGATGTTGACATGGACCTCAGTGGAAGGGTATCATTCTCCATTAGAGAATCGAATGAACTAGGGACACCAACAGCATTTTTCTCAGTCCACCCCAGCAGTGGGGCTGTTACTGTCCAACAATCATTAGACTATGAGGAAACCCACTCCTACTCATTTATTGTGGAGGCTGTAGATCAAGGATACCCACCAATGACCAGTACTGCAACAGTGCTGGTTGAGATACAGGATGCTAATGACAATTATCCCGTAATCCATGAGCCACTACCCAAGAAGGGAATTGCATTGCTAAATGTCCCAGTGAATGTGGACAAAGGCGAGATTGTGACTGAACTTGTGAATAAAGCTCTGGAGGATAACTTCTACAAATCAAGAAATTACTCTTCCCTCAACAAACCCGAAGGTTTTCTGGCCACCACCATTCGGGCCAGTGATCCAGATTCTGGTTTCAATGGAAGACTCAGTTTTGGAATAACAGATGCCAAGCCTTCTAACCTATTTTTTCTGGACAAAACTACTGGGCAGCTCTATGTTAACACAACTAATGCCACAGAATTGATCGGCAGAACTTTTAAACTGGGCATTACAGTATCTGATATGGGAACACCTATGCTAACCACAAGAATAATTTTGGAGGTGACATTCATCAACTTTCGTGACCACCTAAAGAACTTGTCTCACGATAACCTGTCCCAGTACAGTTTTACAATGCTTTTAACCATCTGCCTTGGATCAACCTGCCTGGTATTATTTCTAGCCATTGCTTTGGCCAAGACATTCTGTCATCCTGACAAACGGGACAACCGTGCTTATAATTGTAGACAAGCTGAGTCAACCTACACCCGTCACCCACGGCGGCCACAGAAGCACATTCACAAGACTGACATCCAGTTGGTACCAGTGCTTCGGGGTCGTAAAGAAACTCCACAAGAAGATGAAGCAGAGGCGTTGTCATGTACACCACCTTTAGTGGAAAGGCAGCATCCACATGGCCAGTTTACACTTACACCAACCCTTGCTCGCATGGCTCAAAATCAATCATATACAGAAATGGATGGGAACCCACCACTCACTCAGAGCAAGATACTCAGAAAGCCTGGGAGCATAGAGTGGAATGGAGCACTTCCTTTTAACCCAGGAACTCTATCTCGATCCCTGCAAAAGACCAGAAATGCTTCCTCCTCGTCTTTTGCAAATTCACAGACCAGCACACTCAGACGAAACAAAAACGAGGAGGTCAAGCTTACTACCACGGACCTCTCAGAAACTACGGCTTCAGTTCCCAGTAATCAGGCCACCTTACGGAGACCAAAGACCACAGAAAGAAGAGGAAAGATGGAAGAGTTAGACCACAGGCAGATCCTGAGGAACCTTGTTCGACTCTCTATGGCAGCCTTTGCAGAGAACGGTTCAATTGAACTGTCCTCTGCCTCACCCGAGGTGCAAGTAAGAGATTTTTTCATTACAATCTTAACATTTCAGATACGAAAATGCATTAGATAAAACTACTTTTAAAGGTATTGACTTTGATTTCAAGGTATTCCAGTTCATAATAGCTCAAGTACATGATAGATTTCCCACTCTGCAGTTGTACTGCAGGACTGGTTCATATCTATAGCAGCCTAAGGGGACAGTTGACAGATGATGAAGACACTGAAGTGTCACACGGTAACTTAAACCTTTAATATGCCTCAGGAGAAAATGCTGCTGATCCTCAGTGTTATCACATTACAGACTCATACTGAATGTGGGAAGAAAAAGCAGATTCATTCCTTGTTTGTCCTATGAGGGGGGGAGGTGCTTAAACCAAACACAGATATTTCTGCACAGTAAGATTATACTTCTCAGAAATGTATGGGCTGGTGGTAGTCAGCAACAAGTTGCTGGTGCTGATCTGATTCTCATTAAATAAAGTGAGAATAACAGCTTTTCATCAGCTAGTATTTCAAAGACTAACAGCCCAAAAGTGCTGTGCTAGTCAAACTGTGTATCCTCTGGATCTGGGTCCACCCAAATGCTTACCTCTACCAAAATGATTAGCAGAACAAAGGGTCCTGGCATGTGTTTGAGCCCTCACGTGAATACTGCGGCCAGTCAGGAAGAGCGTGGATCCTGACCCCCACCCTCTTCTCTTTTCCTCCTCCCAAGTCCACCCTCCCTTACTCACTTGGCCCAGTTGGCAAATTAGACCTATGGCGACTGCAGAGGAAAGGGGCCGAAATGTCACCGGTGCCTGTCCTCGCAGCCAAGGCTGGGTTTCTTATGTGCATCCTGGAAGGAAATAGCCTCTAGAAGAATAGACCCTGTGTAGAAACAGCTTCCCGTCTCCCTCTCAGCCCTTCTACAGCTCAAACTCCACAACCCCAGAAAGCTCATTATGTTATTATGTTGTAGCTCATTCTGTAACAGACCAAAATTATATATTGAATTATGAAATTATGACATTAGAAGAGCAAACTGCCTGCAAGTTGTATATGGTTATTCAGGCATCTTGTAGAATTTCTATTGTTTTGAAACATGATTAATTGTGAATTCATAATCAGATTTGTATTATATATATAATAGATTAAAGTGAGTTATGTGGTAAATTCCCCTGTATATGAGGTTATTAATTTTGCATCATTTTAATTCTACAGCAGGTGTCTCAGCTCCTGTCTCTGTTGCATCAAGGGCAACTTCAGCCTCGACCAAATTTTCGTGGCAACAAGTATTCCCACAGAACTGGCCGGTAAACCATTAAATCCTCTTCTGATTTTATTTATACAAGCTCTTGACCAAACAGACAAGAAATGTGGCCCTGTATACTCATTCCTATACTAACACAGGATACAAATACACCACAATAGCCTCACAATCACAATAACAATCTTGAAAATAAGTTGTTTGTTTTATCAGGTAGATTTCTGGTAAAAAAGGAAGTATCCGTCAGTCAGTGAGTACAGAATGAGGCGTATCATAGCTGTGATCAGCAGCTGTCTGTCTTACACACAGATTGGTATCAGGCAGAATGCAAAACTGTTTCTATAAATTTAACTTATGTTCATTTAGAATAAAAAAAAAGATAAAGCATAGACCGTGACTCATCTGTGAGAGACAGGGCTTGTTTAAACCAAAGACAGCGCAGTCACACTTCCTTCAGTTGAGTGTTGTATTTTTTTAGTTTCAGTGTTGAGATCCCAGTTTTGAGAACACTGTTAAACTGATATTAAGAATAATCACATAGGTATTTCCCTGATATTCCCTTACAAAACGGTATTGTGCCAGCACTATGATTCAGTGATGGTGCCAGTACATACTTTACTATAGCATGGTGCTGAATATCATATTCATATTCAACATTTCACATATGCTTCAGTTTAGTTGCATTATATTTAACTTATTTTAATTATATTTTACTTATGTGATCATTCAGAGCTCTGAGATGTCGGCACATGTTCGGAAACGTTCTTTATTGTTTTCGTTGTGTATTGCAGGTCAGGGACTCAGGATGCTGATTGGCTGAGCACTAAAGACAGTGGTCATGGAGAGAGTGAAATGGGTGATATGGACTGGGACTCACCTGTGGACCCCGTATATGAAGAAGGCCTCAATAATCTGCTGACTTCTGGTAAATGTCCATACTTTTAAAAGCAATTATTTTGATTTGTGTCCACTGTTATGTTTAATTAAAAGGAGTAGTTCACCCAAAAATATCATAGTAAATGCCATCATTTACTGAGAAGATATTTTTAATATTCTCATATTTTTTGTCCATCCTTTTATCACACATCATGCAAAAGAGCAAATGATGACAGAACTTTTATTTTTGGGTGAACTATTATTTAAGTTGTGCCACACAAGCAAAAGTGTTGTTGTGCTGAATATCAAGTGTGCGACAAGCTGAGTGACACAAACACTGAAACGTCTCACAGCTTGTTGAACTACATACCAGCCCCCTTTATAACTCTGCAAAATTGGAGGAATTTTAATGAAATTAGAGGACCAGGAACTAACTGTGTAATCTGGGTTAAGTGAAGTAAGGTGAAATGAAACGGTTTCCTGTTTCTGACTACAATACAGGGGTTGCTATTTTTGTAGGTGATTTCCAGACATCTCACATTTATCCTATTTTCCACATATAGCCTAACAAGTCAACAAATAAGACAGAAAAAAAACATAATTATGCAGATTTAGTTTTGGTTTTTAAACTGACACTGTTATTAATTTTCCGAACACTGAAATCATACTCTGGAAACATTAATGTTTAAAGTTTGTTGATCCGGACTTACTAATATGCTTTTAGATTCTCGCTGCTGTGTTTCCTTTGTCTATGTATAGAGCAAAAGTTTGTGTGCAGTTCCTTCCATCTATTGTTCTGAGATTTAGCACGCTGTAAATTTACAGGGACCTTTTTTGTTTTCTTGAATGAAAGGTCTAGTTTGTTTTGTTTTATCGCTCTGATGTCTGAGCAGTTTTAGCCATGTCAGTGTTGATTTCAACCAAAGCAAAGTTACACGGTCAACATGCTGCTGAGAATGACAGTGCTGGTTAATAACTGATTACATGTAATCTGGATTACTTAGTCAGATTCCAAAAATGTGGTACTTGTAATTAGATTATTTTATGTTTTAAAATGCTCAGAATCAGACTACAGTTACATTTTTATTAGTCTCAGCCTCAGACGTCACGGGTCTGATGCATATGGCACACTTATCTGGAAACACTTCAGGGGTTTCGAAGTCGTCATCGGATTGGTTGAATTATACAAGATTTCCGGGAGACGTTTGTGTCGCGTTCTTTAACGTTCCACCTGGAAACAAAGATGCCGTGGCGCCAAACCCCCTCATGAAAGAAGAAAGCCGTCGTGTTTACAACTGTGACGACAAACGCTTATTAGGATCAAATAAACGCTGGATTTTCAAAAGTATGTGAAATATTTAAAGTTTGCGGCATAGAATCTTTAAAATACATCCGAGAGTTTCACACAGCGGTCTGTTATTGTTGCGACTTTTCCACGCCCCGAAACGTGACGCTGAACAAAACGAACTGTGATTGGTTGTTTGACATGTCAGTCAAACGTCCTCATAGGTGGGCCTTGGCCAATGAAAGCTGCCATACATTCCAGACCTTCAGCCGTCAGTCGTGTATACCCTTGGCACTTTTGTTCTGTATTTGTTCAAGCATTAATAAAAATAAAATAAATTTAAAAAATCCAACCAGTCTGAAGGTCTGGCTACGTGAGACTACATTTTTATGGATTACATTATTACAGATAATTCACAAAATGGCAGTAAATTATTCATATTTGATTGATTCTACCTAATTCTTCATTTTTTCTCTCTTTGAAATGTCATATTGTAGCCATGAAAATAGCCATTTAAATGTCATGTGAATTAATTTGTGATCCATGCTTGTGAATGAAAAAAAGCACCTCTCAGTCAATTACACCATGTATGAGACAAATAATTACAATAATTGTTATAATTGTACAATAAATAATAAGTCAGTTAGTAAGCACTGCCGATGTGTAACTGACAAAAATATTGAAAACCTGGAAGTCTTTGTCCATCTCATTGCTGTTTTCATGTTTCATGCTTTTTATTTATGTGATAATTCCCAAACTTTTTTGTCAGTCAAACCTCTTTGACATAAAATAATTACTTGAAGTCCCCTAAATAATCTAAAAGTAATCCAAAAGTGGTCACAATACATTACCTAAAATTAGTAGTCTAAATCACATTACTGACTACAATTGTCATCATGTAATTTGTAATCGATAACAGGCTACAATTTGTAAATGATCTACCCAGCACTGGATACTGATTATTTCTTAAATGGCTAAATATATTTCTTTTGTGCCATTCTCTCCATCTCTCTGTTTAATGAGGAATTGCTTCTCACAGTCATGTGACATGATCCAGCTAAATTATGTCATAAACATCAATCAAAAGTACTGAAAACATTTCAAAGTGATACAGAAACCCAAGTTTTGTACTAATGTAATTTTCAACCATCGGTATTTTTAAAAGAATCTATACCAAATATATAGCTTGTGAACACTGCTCAATACTGCAGTATAGATGTGCCCATTGCTGTTAGGAACCTTAGAAGTCAACAAGGTTAGTTTTGGAGCAGAGTGTGTGGTTTTGTGGTTTGGTTGAGTCAGCATTGCCCCGATATTCATCCGGTTACAGTGTTAGTCATGCTACTGAAGACAGACGGTTTTGAGTTCACTATCTGGGGTTTTCTTTCTGAAGCATGCAGGTACATATTCCCCATCTTCTTCCTGAGTCACCTCAGTTTTAACCACTTCCTCACACCTCTGAATGATGGTAAGCCTTTCAGAAGATTCATGGGTCACATCTGCTCACGATATTTACATGTCCTTGGGCTCTTCACGTCATGCCATAACTCTTATTGTTAACACTTCAGCACAATGCAGACGATGTGTATGTGTTATGCATACCCTAGGGACAGAGAAGGTGAGAGTGTGTGAAAATTTGTTTGCGTGTGTGTTCAAGTATAAGACATTGTTCTGTCTCTACACTCTTCCTTTGAAGGACACACTGCCCTCAGGCTGCTGTTTTTCTACTGCATTCTTCTCACGCTGTTTTTCAAGGGCCAGAGGTGACACGTGCACTTTGGTGTGTTATGTGTGATTTAAATGAATAACAAAGGTTTACATTCTTTACATTAGTTAGGTGCTTGATTAATAATGGCACTTGTTAAGGCAAGCATCACTATTACTGTTGCTTGTGTTCATGCTTAGGTGTGTTAAACTTGAGTGTGTAAATCATCTTGCACTGTTTGTGCTGCTGACATGAATGACATGTTAAAGGTGTGCTATCACTTTTCCAAGCGGTCAGATTTACTAGAAGAAGGTGATACTTTGTCAGGCAAAAAAATGTCTATAAAGGTTTAATAATCGTTCTAATTCTATGAGAACCACAGCTTTAACAATGAAGACACAATATTGTTGAAATCACTTTCAGAAAAATTTATTCCAGCTGACTAACTACAAAAACTAGGAGAGCCAATCAGAATCCAATGGATAAAAGAGATTCATCTATTGTCAATAGTGTAGGGATGAATGAGTTACTAAAGTCACTTTCAAATTAAAATTGTGAAAACAGGATGGGGAAATCTTTCGCCCTCATGCAAAATTCCTGATTCAAAAAGGTGTGTTCACATTTACCATTTTTTGGCTAATTTTAGAGAGCGAAATCCAGTAATTTCAAAGGGAATACATGTAATGAGTAGTATTGTGTCAGGGCTAAAGATTTCCCCATGCAGATTTCACAAGAGATTTGCAATTGTGTTGACCTGCTTGGTTTGAAAGATCGTTGAACCAAGCCTCTCTGAACACCTTAGCATATGCATATGAATGCCCTAGCAACTATTCAGGGGTGCGTTTCCCAAAGGCAACTATGGCTGCAAGTTACGTCGTTACCAATAGAGTTCAATGGGACTTACCACCATAGTTAGCTAACGATGCTTTTGGGAAACGCACCCCAGAACAGCTTAACATTGTTGGTGAGTTATAGTCGAGTTTTCTGAGTTTGAACTGATCTGAACGACAGTCTACTTGTTTGAGAAAGTGTGGCAGTAACGTTGGCTAAACGTAAGCAAATGTTACACACATGTCAATGTAGTCTGCCTTTGGTTGTTTGGATGTGGTTGGATTCTTTATGGCATTTTTACCATGTCTGTGAATTAATGGGTTTAACTGCTTTAGAGAAATTGCTGATTGAAAGGCACTGCCACCATTTCCTCCATCATTAAATGAGAGGCTGATTTGTGGAATAAAAGTAAGAAAGTATGATGGGGCATATAATTATTAACTGATACTAATGCACAGGGGTGAATTTAGAGATTTGAAAGGGCTGTGGAGAGAGGAAGTCATGAAAATGAAGTTTGAAGGTTCTGTCTGAGCTCTCTGATGTGGCCAGCGTGGGTCGTTTGATCACATCTTTACTCACACACTCTCTCCAAAAGCTCCTGTACAAGCTGAGCCCTTTTGTTTCTCTTCCGCCTTTAATTAAGACCTTGAAATCTCTGATCCACAGACAAGAAAAAACACTTAAGAAAGGCTATAAAGCTGCGTCGGTTTCATGGAGTTTGTCTGTCATGCCTCACTATGTTTGAGGATTCATGTGTGGTTGTGTCAGAGCTTCAGGGTCTCTCTGTGTTTTGTACTCTCCACCATCACATTCTGGCTTCTCCTCACTCATTCAAAAGCAAATTTTTCTGCTTTAGCCACTCCAGCAAACTGAGACTGAGCTTGTGTTATGTGAAGCTAGCCTGCAGTGATACATTAGAAGACCAAAAATGCATGGCAGAGTAAAAACAACGCTAAACACAACTGATAAAATGCAACTAATCATATAAAGATTGTGCTATATGGAGCTATGTTTGTTGTATGCGTGTGTTTGTGCTGATGATTTGACTAGATGCAAGTTCTTCTAGAATCCAGTTACTAGCCTAAAGGTTCAAAAAGAGCATAAAAAGGAACCATTTTTGTGAAGAACCTTTCTGTGAACAGTTCTTAAAAAGCTTTTTATTTTTCTTTCTCAATGAGAAGATCATATGATTTGAAGAATCGTGCAATGGAAAAGTTGCATGGATGTTAAAGGTTCTTCATGGAAACAGATGCCTTTATTTTTAAAAGGCTGCTTCACACAAACACAGATAATATGTGAAAGAAAAATCAAGTATTTCTGGAATTTTTCTGGCTTAATGAAGGTAATTTCCTTTATTGTTACACTGTATCACTTCCTTTGCCCTAAAAGCTGTGGCTAAGGGTGTCACTTTAGGGCATGCTGTGTTGTACTAGCAATACTCATCTGTGTAAAAACTCAGCAGATGTCTATGAAATGTCAGGTGAAGGTAATGCGTGTTTACTGAATTAAAGATAATTGGACACCTCCTCTCGGTATTTCCTGTCATCCTGTTTTTCATCCTCACAAACTCAAGTAAACAAGTGAAGATTCAGACAGGAATTGTAGCCTTTTATCAGATGTTTGTAAATATTTGATTACATTTATGGCCAGAATATATTTATTAATAATTTATTAGTAGTACTTTTGCAAATGTTTATTTACATATTTTATTCCTCTTTTCGTGTAGATGATGTGTTCTCAGACATTCCCGATCCGGCATGGATGGCTCGTCTTTCTCTTCCTCTGACGACTGACTACCATGAAAACCTGTTTGTCCCGGATGGGCCACCCTCCCCTGATACCCACTGTCCCATGGCCGGTCCTGATGATTCCAGTTCCTTCTCTACGTTTGGTAAAACCCCAGAGAAGGCCCCTCTGGGTGGCAGAGCTCTGATTTCGGAAGTGAGCTCCCTGTTTGAGATGCTGTTGACACAGAAAGCCGATGGCCAGTCGTGTCCACCTGCTGACGTGCTCTACAGACTATCCGCAGCTTATAGACGCTCGCTGGGCTTAGACACACCTGCTAATGGAGGTGCTGCCCACACACGTCAGCAATATGCCAACCCTATGCCATAACAGCGAAGAACGTTTCATTTCTGGTGCTATATAGTTTTGGGGTCCGTACAAGCTTCAGGAACAGTGACATCTTAAAACTGCATTTGTTTTTTTTCAACCTGGTCTGGCTGGAACAGGCTATGCCCATAAAACAAGAACTTTTTATAATAATAAAAAAGAACAGAAATCTTCATATTAGCAATCCATTATAAGACTGATGTTTTGTTTTTTATACATATCCTTTTGCAAGAAGGTAAATTATTGAGCTCTGTGAACTGCTGCAGTTCATGTTTGGGGAAATGAGCCTGTCTCCTCTTTAGGAAGTAGCTGTTTATATCCTCTGAAGCACAAACAACTCCTAAACAAGTCTTTTCACTAAATCGTCTGCCACAGTCATTCACAGCCGGCAGGATTTCCTCTATCAGGTCTCACAGCGCCTACTGCTGGCTGCTTATTTTAATGTAAATATTGTGTTGTAATAGTTACAGGGCATGTAATAGTCAAAGAATTAAGAAGTAAGCCTAACACTGTATATGCAAGACCTGGTAGTTAAGGACTGCAAAGCACTGATGACAAAATTCAGTTATTGTTCTGAATGTAACTTTAGTTTTCCTTGTTCTTTGAATGCTATCAAAACAAAGATGTATATTTTTGTCAGTGTCATTTTGTATATGTGTAGTGCTGCTTTTGTATTCATAATTGACATCAGTGCCGTATCTACCATTGAGGACACCGAGGTCATGTCCTCGGTATTTTTTCCCGAAATTTCAAATTAGTCAATCCAGCAGTGATGATCAATGCCAAACACAGAACCCGGTCCGTGTCCGAATCCATATATGTCGTCTGTATTTTCTCCCAATTAAATTCACATTCTCCGTCTAATCTCTCAGGTGAAATCTCCGCCTCTATCTGTCTTTGCAGGCAGCGGCACTTGACGTCACGTTACCTAGGCTACAGATTCAGAGAGGCGGGAAAGCCGTATGTTTTTTCACGTAACATCGATCGTAGTGTGGTCTTGAGCGAAATGCAGACATGAAGAGGAACTTGCATCAAACTAAATTAAGTTTTAAAAAGCCAACAACAGAAGGGCAGGGAAAGAGTAGGAGAGAAGGTGAGCCTGTGTGTGTCAGTGGCAGACTGTTCAGCACTGTCAAGCGCTAAGTTTCATTTGTCATTAGAATCCACTGATCTATAATAGAGAACTGGATAGCTCATGACGTCATAAAAGTGAAGCCACCGCACCGGTGTGTGTGTGTGTGGGGGGGGGGGTTAGAAAAAATGACCTCGGTATTTGAAAAATCCTGGCTATGGCCCTGATTGACATCACGTTTTCTTTTTGTAAACTAAGTGAAATAAACCATTTCTAAAACGTATTCTACTGCATCTCTTGAGAGTTAGTGAAAACGCATCTTAATTCTGAAGCCCCCATGAATTCAAAACTGAGAAAAAAAATCAATACGACTAAGAATATATAAAAGCACATCTTGCAGTTGGTCTGATTATCAGCAATTTGTTGCAGATGCTGCACATAGTTTCAAAAAATAAGATTAAATTCTGATAGCTTGTCGTGCTCATGAATCTAGTCGCACTCCAGTAGAGCTCTGTACGTTTGGCCTCTTTTTGATGACTTTTTTCGGGGGGTTTTCAGTTTTATTCATTGGTGGTGCTTTCACTGATGGCATGCAGTCGTAAACAGCAGGAGTTGTCTCCATCGCCTTCTCCGATTAAGAAGAAATCCAAGCCACCGACCGTGATGGACACAAAGGCGAACGCTGCTACACACTTCAGGCCGCCAGACTTCATGCCCCGGTGAAAACATCCGACAGAGCAACGCTGTCTTTCTTTCCAGATTTTTCTCCGGTCACGGCAAAAAGAAGAAGTGAGCCATTCCACCGAATGGGTGCCATTTGGGTCCCCAGGACATTATAGGTACAAACATGCATAAAAATGTATTATAAAATACATTTTATTATTAAGTGTCCTGCACATTAATCTAACTGCAAATTTAAAATATATAATTAAAAAAGTTATTAAAAACTACCTAAAACACTGAAAATATAGCATTTGTACATGTCCCCAGTGTCTAACGCTTCATTTTAACTTGAAATATCATGTTTAAAATGCATTGTTTGTGTACCTCCATATCCCATCTGTGCTTTAAATACCTTTATTTCAAAATAAATGTATAATATGTTGGATAAAATACACATTTTAGTCGTGTCCCCAGGTTTTCTCTCAGTCCTGTTACCGAACACATTCCCCCTCTAAAAAACTGGGAAAATTCCACAAGACGCACATTCAACATAATATTGCCACATCTGGATCTTCTGAAGGCAATGAAATGATCGGAAGCATGTGGCCTTGTTTTCTTTTCTTTATATTTGATGATATTGTGACAGTGGCTGGGTGCGTTATTATAAATATCCTGTCCTGTTACCTCAATTATTTCTTAGATGTTACATGTTTATTTTAAAAATACAAATCTTTGGTGAATCACTATAATTTGTTGAGTATTCTCATAATATTAGCATGTACTCCATGTGGCTAGATTATATGTATTTGCTGATTTTTTCCTAAAATGCTTTTTCCTTCAGTCCTGTTGCTCATATACTCATATATACTTATATATAGTATCCGAGTAAAAGTAACAGGAGTGAGTAGTGTCATCAGATTTATTCATGTAAATATTAGGCTACATCCATATTAATCTAGATCAATTTGAAAATGCATATTTTTTTCAGAGATAAAACCTATGGTTGTTCCTGCATTTTATATTACATTCCTGCAAGTATGACAGAAAATGTACTTGAAATCTCTGTCCTCAGTTATTTATTACTCATATATGGAATGGTGTTTGAGTGTGAGCTGCACTAAGAAATCAAAATCCACTGAAAAACTGAAAAGATATTAAGTTTATTATTGTTAATATCATTTTTACTTTAATATTTATTATTTTTTCTCTAATAACCTGTCCTCTACCCCTAAACAAAAACCTCTGCAGACCACTAGATTTAAATAGAAACATGATTTGGCCTTTTTTAGCAGTGAGGTCAGCTCAACACTTTCACTGGCATTAATACCTCACATGTGTAGTCAAACCTGTATACTAATATAATGGATACGCCTTCCTGTTACCCATTTCATCCCTGTTACTAAATAGTTTTTTCTTTAGAAAATAAAATTAAACCACTATTTTTTTTAAGTTTGGTCCATAATTTATCCCATTGTTTAATAAATTGCATCATAGAAAATTGATAAGCTTGAGGTTTGAGTCGCCTTTAAAATGAAAAAATTGGTTTGTGTATTTTAGAAAAATAAACCTTGTTTAGATAGTGATTTTTTTATGATAAAAATTCTATTTTTTGACCATGAAACCAACCATTTCTTTCAAATAAACACCTGCCTGAGGGAGCAATGAAGGAATTTGTTGATATATTTTTAAACATGCTTTTAAAAGACAGAGTTTTGGTAACAGGACTGAGAAAAATGCATCCATCTTCCACTTAAAAATTGTGTAAAAATAAAAATAAAGTTACCTGAAATGGAGCAGTACAGATAGTTAAAAAAGATAGAAAAAGAAAAACATTTTTGAAGAGTTTTGGAAGCAAATGGCACCCATTCGGTGGAAGGGCCCATGTGCATTTGCGCCAACTAGGAAGGAGATGAGAGACGCTGGCATCCAGAATTTTCTCCTTTATCCTGCAACGCTGAAGGTCATTCTCAATGAAGGTGAACCTAAAATGCTTTATTCCCCAGAAGAAGCAAGAGTTTTTCTCAGATCCCTTTCATCCACCAGCTCTCAGTGAACTTCAGCTGGACATTTGCTGTCTAATCGGAGAAGAGATGCTCTAAATGGCTTGACTGTGTCTTTCACTGTTCACTTTAATGTTCACTTCTTAATTTATAGTTCATTGTGCATACAGTATCACTTACTGATTATGATATTTTATTCGTTTTTTTGTTGTATTCTGTAGCTCTCTTTTCTTTCTATCTTTTCTTTATTTTTTTATTGTTTTTAATATTTTATTTATTTATTTATTGAATTTTATTTTTTAAATAGAAATACTACCTAGTCAAAATGTGATTATGGGGCCAAATGTTGGTGCTACGGTACATTTAGTAATTTGGCAGACGCTTTTATCCAAATGTGTAGGATTTTATCCAGTACGCTTTTTTACGCTTTTATCCAGTAATGTGCAGGGTTTTGTTAACGCCACGGACCATATTAAGGGGTGCTGGCAGATCAAGGTTTGTTCTTGGTTTGATCTGCCATAGTTCATGGGAATGTGTTTATGTTTTTTTGAATGGTAACGTGGGGGGTGGTTTAATAGTAGACTCAACTGGTTTTATTCTCAAACTCGTATTTTGTCTTATTATGCAGTAATTCTGTTATGACTGACCTTAATATTCTGAGTTGTAATATTAATGGGCTAAATAGCCCTCACAAATGTACAGGTTTCCTGGATTTTTTGCGAAGAAAGATCGATATAGTGTTAGTTCAAAAATCCCGTTTGGAAGAGGAGGATATTCACAGGTGTAATAAGTTTTATGAAGTTTTTATTTATAGAGTTGTAACTTTTAGTTTTGGTTACTTTTTCTTATTTGTAAGTCGCTTTGGATAAAAGTGTCTGCTAAATGACTAAAAGTAAAGTAAGTAAAGTGAAGGGGTACCTCACTCATCTTCGGATACTAAAACCAAGGGTGGCCTAATATTGGTAGAGAAGACTTTAAATATTACTGTTTTAGATAAAGGTTGTGATACAGATGGTAGAATAACATATAAAAACAATAGTGGAGAATGGGAATATTGTATTTCTCTCAGTTTATGCCCCTTGTACTCCTGACCCTACTTTTTCTCAGTTTTGTCAACCTATCTTTTGAAATTTTCGGATCTTGACATTGTATTGGGTGCAGATATGAATTCTGTAATGCTGCATATCCTATATAGATCTGGACCAAAGGAATCACACTCTCAAGGTTTTGGTTTGGGGGGGGGGTGCCCTTCTCTCTCTCTGTTATATTTGTTGGGTACTGAGATATGTTTCACTCCGCGCCATATTTGACTTTTGGGACTTCACCTTGTCCTTCCAACGAAGATGTTTACTGTTAGCTGCTCTCGCAGCAGCAAAAGTTGCTGGTCCACCGCTGGAGTCCTCCTCACACAATGGACGGATGAACCTGGACTGTGTGTTTGTTGGACATTGTCTCGGTGAAACTCTCAATTTCTTGTGTGCATGGATCTAGTGTGGAAACTGTAAGTTTGTGTCATTCAGCGTTTGATGTGTCATTTTTTCTGGAATGCATGTGAAAAGTATTTTATAGTGGGTTGGGGTGGGTTCTGAATTTGCACAGTTGTTTTTTGTTTGTTACTGCTGTTTTAGGCAAAAAATTCAATAAAAAGTTAACAAAAAATTCTGATAGCTTGACAATGAGATTTTTTTATAGCAGCATAAAAAAGGCCTACATTAAAAGGCCGACAACAGTCTTAGTAAGAAACTCACATGATCAGATTTATTATCAAAGTTCTGTAGTTTTTCATGTGGGGGCAAAACAAAATGGTGAAAAAAGATGAACAAATAAACGTTCTTTAAAAGCCTAATGTATCATTTGATACTATTTAACGTAATGTTTCTAAAAATGATTTATGGATTATAAAGCAAACATAAATTACTTCAGTCCTGTAAAGGATTCTGTCAAAATATTACTATGAAAGTTGTTCTTTAAGATACTTCACAGCAAAAAGCATTCCAGGTTTTTTTATTTTACTAAACAGCCTTTTACTTGCCACAAAAGTATAATAAACTACCAATCAGGCAACCAAAGACATGTAGTAGATTGTGTGCAACAGGTTTTTCAGCAGTTTAGCCAAATTTAGAAACCTAAAAAATGCATTACACATCACGTCAGTACTCCAAAAAGTTGATTTTTAACAACTTTTTTAATAAAAAAATTGTATCTTCTGCCAGTGGATGAAAACATCAATGGCTCATCTTGGCCATATCTCTACATATTTTAATTAAAGTTGCATTCAAAATGCAGCTCAAAAATCTGAGGGATCATGTTTGAACAGGCTTTAGGCTAAGTGCCAGTAATGTGTGATATAAGGTTGGATGATGACCCCCTGCATGGTCTTAGTTTCTCCCAAAATTTCATCATGCTCTTCCTGGCAATGGCTGTTATTGTCCAGCTCACAGATATTAGGGCATTGTTCTCTGTAAGGCTTGTGTCAAACATTGCAAAAATACACTGTCTATTTTTACAATGCAGACGCAATGCATTCTGAATGGATCAAGTGAATAAATAAAAACAATTTAAACTTTATTGGAATCTATTTCACATTTGTTGTTATTGTCCACAAAAGGATAAAAAAAGAAGTCATGGGACACTAACAATGTTCACCAGTCTACAATCAAAGCTTAAAAGGTAGGCAGGAAAAAAAGAGAGCTTGAATCAACCCTAATCTGCCAAAATCTGTCTTAAAGCAATAGCTGACTAAAGAAGTTACTGAATTCAAAGTCAGGTATACTGTATGTGTCCGAGGAATTGATCACTACAATAATGTATATGACAGTGAATGTATATCTATGTATACACATGCACAATTTGTTACTGACAGACACGTTTGCTGTGGGAAAATGATCACATCCTGTTTTACATCTCTCCTGAAGGTTCTCCATTTCTATTACAGGCTGTAGAATTTGAGACTTCTGTCCATGCCTGTGGAAGCCAGGAACTGAGCATGTTCACCGAAAGCCACACCGGTCACCAGCCCAGAGTGATCTACAGGAGAACGCAAGAGAAGTTAAAACATAAGAACGCATAGCTAAGAAAAAAGTCAGTTTGATGGCTCAGAACAGAACATTCTTGACAAAGACGACAGCAAACCTCACACAGCTTAAAAGCACACACAGAATGGCATTTCACTTCATGTATAATATTCCTAAAAACTCACCAGAGAAGTTGAGGACCTCAGACCACTGTTTACAGATATAAACTCTTATGTCTGATCCACCAACAGCCAGATATGTTCCACTCTGGTCGAAGACCAAAGATTTCACCTACAGGAGAAAGTCAGAAATATTAGCCAAGCTTTCAGTGAATGTAGTAAAACAGGCCACAGATATGACTGCCATTTGTTTCTTCATCTGTTTGACACTATGCAAGAAGACCTCGTAATTGTTGTCCAAAGTGATCGTCTTGAAGTTCTTCAGCTTCCTCAAATCCCACAGTTTGAGTGAACTGTCCTGAGCACCTACAGGTCAAACACAACAGGTAGAAACAGACTTTAAAAGACTATTTACATTAAATCAGCAAAGATTAATTAAATGCACCAACTCTTTTGGATAAGAACTAAATTTGTACTGAATTGAGCTGCCTTCTGTAGAGCTGCTTTTCAGTTTCATTATTTTGCGACATTAACCGTTAATTATGTTTATTACTATATAACTAAATGAGTGCTGTCAAACTATTAATCGTATCCAAAATAAGTTTACATAATATGTGTGTACAGTGTGTATTTATTATGCATATATAAAGACGTGCATATGCATGTGCATATTTAGGAAAAATTTTATATTTAAAAAATATATACTGCATGCGTGTCTTTATACACAAATTAAATATACACAGTACACACACATATATTGTGTAAACAAACTGCAATTAATCGTTTGACAGTGCTAAAATAAATGTGATTTGACTTGAGAAATCCAGTAGGAACATACTTTTTCCTCCCAAGTCAGGGTCATGTGACTTACCAGTGGCCAGATAGTATCCATTCTCAGAGAAGGCAATGGACGTCACAGGACCTGAATGTCCGGGGAAGTTGGCTACATTGGTCCGTTCCTTCAGATCCCAGATCTTAATCTGAGAATCTGCCGTGCCAGTGCCAAAAATCAGACCGTCAGGATGGAACTGAGCGCAGGTCAGAGCTGAAGGGAAAGAAGGAGGGCTTTACATTTTCCACATGTGAGCATTAATGATCAAATACAAGCTCTGTGCAATATAGCTAAAAAATCTTTTTCAGCCTTCGAAGATATTAAATGTTTTATTTTTATGTTGTACATATTCATTTGCTCAAATGAACATTGTTTTCATTCGAGCAGCAGCATTTCATCCAAAAGCCATTTTTGTATTATATTACAGTAAAAACTGGACATATTCCATTAACTAAATCTGAACTGAGCACATGGAACTAGTCTGCTGGGCTATATGGACCAAAACGTTTCTCTGTATTTATAGGCTGAGTTAGCGATACACAGACAACACATTAAAATCATCACAGCATTACGGGTCAAGAAAGTATAATTATACAGTTTTTCCTACTATATTAAATTATTGTTGTTTTCTTGTTTATTTTATTGCTGTATACATTTTCTTTCCCATTAAAACTCTCCTTCACAGTTACATGAATGATTTTAGTACTTTTGAAGAAAAAGTAAATGCAATGTGTTTTCATTGCCCTCACAAAGACTTAGAACCCACGTATCAGAAATTCAACAAATACAAGAAATATTTTAGAATACACCGAGAACAACAAATACAACTAAACATCAAAACATTGTTTATTTTTCTGAATTACAGCCAGTTTTCAATTCCCAAGCTTATATATAATGCAGAAAATGTTTATAATGCCAACACATTTTCTTAATATCTGATACACTGTCCTGGTCCTAGTCGACAGAGAGGAATACTTACCACATCCAGCGGACTCGTCGGTCACTTTAGTCAGGACACGTCCAGTTTGGACATCCGAGAAGGCCCAGTACTACAACGCAACATCACGTTTTAAAGCATTATGACAGAGGTAGAAAACTGCTTTAAAAAACAACAAAAAAAGTAATTTTCAAAAAAGTAGTTAAACTGCAAACCACAAAACAACTATTACTTATAAGAGCAAAATGTAATTTAGTAAAATCAAGGTAATGCATGGCTTGTAGGGATGTAACTATCAAAATCTCACGATACGACAATATTGCAATATGAAGTCCACAATTTGATATTTATTGCGATAATTGCAAATGAAGAATCAGATTTTTGCTTTAAAATTTACAAAAATTTTATTTTTCCCCCAATCTAATGCACTTTGAGAGTTCAAAATGAAGAGCTCCAACCCATATCCTTAACTAAGAAAACTTAAGTCAGAAAAAAGTCAGTAAATTGACTATGTCCCTAATCTTTAAAGGGGACTCAACCCTCTTTTTACTTGTGAAATACTGTCTCAGTACAAATTACATTCACACTGGTATTTTAGGAAGCCAAGCTAATTAGAATAATAAAAACAACAGTAATAGCCATACATCTTAAAACAATTGCACTGTAAAATAAATGAAAATTAATATTTCATAGGAATATTATTTAAGCTTTACACTACAGTAGGGAAATTACAATACTTCTTTCCTAATTTCTACAACTGAAAGATATTTTGAATTTGGACCGCTAGCTGTCAGCAATTCATTTTGCAGTTATAAGCTTATATTTTGACGAAAACAACAGTAGAGCTTTTATTTTGAAGGAAAACTTCAGCTTCAGTGAAAACATGCATCTCACTACAAATATAGTCAAATGCTGTAATCATATGCCACGAAAATAAAGCATAACTGTGGCCGTTGTGTTCCCAAACGCGTACTAAACTCAGCATGTGCAATAAACGAGTTCACTGGATTCATTCACTGTGAACGGAGCCGCAGAACACACAGATCATGAGCTGACCGCCTGAACAAAGTGCGCTCTCCGCTTTGAAACATGCAGTGAAAACAGACTTGATGAAGGGATTAAGCTATCTGTTTCTTTGACAGATACTGTGCCAAAGCATAATGACCCAAAACACAACTTTAAAAATGACCTTTTATGTTAGAATAGGAAGTTTAAATAAAAAAAAATAAAAACTACACTTTCTGCCCGTTTCATATTGTCATGTGACCACGATAATATCGAGACAGTCTTGCTATCGCAAGATCACAATATTGATAATATAGTTACATCTCTAATTGCTTGCGTACTGTTCCTCAAACATCAGGCTGTGCGTTACCTGGTCCTCAGATGAGCTCAGTAAGTAGTCTCCGGTAGCGTGCAGAGAGAGGCCGGTAACACTGGCCTCGTGGGCCCTGATCACCTGCACACAGTTGCCCCCGCTGACCGACCACACACGGATAGTGCTGTCTGGAGACGCTGAGAACACCACCGACTGACAGAGAACATGTGAAGAGACATGTGAGAACTGAAGACAAACCAGAAATGAGTTTATGAATGAAGCGCGGGAGCGATGACCTACCTGAGCAGGGTGGTAGATGACAGACGAGACCTTTTTGGTGTGTCCTTTGAGGGTGGCAACAATCTGCTCCTCCCGACGGTCAAACACCACCACGTTCTTATCCGCACCACCTGAGGAGAGCATGTCAAGAAAACTATCGTTGTGGCAGTGTATATGGGAGTCTGCTTTTAGGAACAAAGTGCCATCAACATGCAGTAACACAAGGGATAGATAGTAAGTTATGTCTATCTGACCACAAGAGCGCACAGGAGACACGTTCGAATTATGTGAATCCGATGACTTGTGATCAAATTGTGTTTGTGTAATCGTGTTGTAATGGTACCGGTGAGGACTTTGTTGGTGTCTGTTGGGCAGAGATCCAGAGAGAGGATTCCTGGTATACTGGCACTGTGAAGACCCTGTTAAGCAGGAAGAGAAAAAAAAGTTTAATCTGAGATGAGTTTTGCACCAAACACTGCCTGGAACAGAAGCTGCCTGCTGTCTATGTAGGATGCTGCCTAATAAGATGCTAAATGGCATTGAAGATCATGTTTGACTGACTCAAAACGCCAAGCTAACAAGATGACATTGTAATATGGATAAAAATGCATAGCACACACAGATATTACCATTTAAAATGTAATTTAATTGACTTTGATTGTTTAACCATTAATCAGAAGTAAGAATTTTGATCGTTGAATAGTAACAGTTAAAGAGTTTAAAAGGTATTTTAAGATTTTTTTTAATTTCAAGCTTGCTGGATGGTTAAAGAAAAATATGCTATACATATTTGTTAGCTCACAGGGGCGTGTCGACACGTGCAACCACATACACCTACAGATATATTTCATAAGTCGTAAATGCAACACAATGGCAAGTGACAATATTGGATAAATAGTTAGAGTGTGTATGAATGTATTCAAATTCTGAATGGATTATAGACCAGAAAGCATGCAAAGAGCACTCCCCTTATTAAAAAGCTCAGGTTTAAGAGATTAAGGATAATCGATTAATTGATTGTTAATTTAAAGGATGATTGATCATGGGGATTAATGTAAATTATCATCCCTTGAGTGCAAAATGGAAAATTTATTGGCTACTTACAGCATGCGACGCCACTTGGCGGTACTTGCCGAGATCTTCTGCTCTGACCAGCTCCTCCGGCACAGTCTTTCCTCTCTGAAAAACAAAGCCGTATAAAAGGATAAGTACATTCACGAAGGTACACAATGCTCCACACAGTGACAAAAAAAGCACAATGCAGCACTGCAAATTAAATCTTCACCTTCTTTCTCTCGGTGGTTAAGACGGTGGCCTTGTCTTGGAGCTGTAAAAAACAAACAAAAAACAAGATCAATTTCACTAGCTTTGAAAATGTGATCTCACATCAAATGAAATGATTGTATTCAACCATGTGGTGCTTGTATTTCAACAAACCTTCTGTATGATCTCTGGAGTCATTCCAACCTGCTCACTGATCTCCATGGCCTCACCGCCAGCACCCTAAGAGATCAAATCAGTTTAAAGATGTTTTGTTCGGAAATTTCACTGGCTGCTACATCACGTAGTCAAAGTGTGCGCTCTCAGGGCAAATATTGTTTTTCCTCCCACCTCTAATGAATGCATAAATTGTCTGGAGAAATTACTGACCACAGCAGCAGGCTGAGAAGCAGGAGTGGCTTGTTGAGTGATCAGTCCGGCTTGAGGTTTGAGTGTAGCCAAAGCTGCAAGCAGAATAATGAACACGTCAGTAAAGGCACAGTACCATCAACACATCCAGAAAGCACAATTCTGCCACTCTTACCCTCTCTGGCAGCAGTGACCTCTTTCGTGAGACGAGCAATGACTCTGCAGGCCGCATCGTGCTGGTAGAGAGCGTGAGACAGCTCCTGTCGAGTGGTCTGCAGCTGTTGCCTCAGAGTAAAACTGTGCAGCATTACGGCATCCTGGAGGACAGACAAACTCAATGATGGAGAAAGACGTCATGCATTTCTTCTTCACACAGTCAGGCCAAAGAACTCACCCACTCATCTTGCAGAGATTTGAGAATCGCAGGAATACTAGTGGCAGAGGGAGCCTTCGGTCGAATGGGGTGAGACACTAAAAGTAAAGAAATGGATGCATTTTGAAGTGGCCATAGAGCATTTGAACTTCTCATGAAAACAGTGTCATCTGTGCCCCTGTACCTTTGATATCAATGAGCTGCTCCTCAGACAGTGGCTGTCCATTGATGGGGTCGGCTCCATTCTCCGCTATGTATTTCTCGATCAGACGTCTCTCAAACACTTGATTGGAAACAGGAGAGACACAGGGGTGCTCCGGCACCTCGTTTGAAACTGGGGAGAGAAAAAGATTGATATTTTTAACAATTTCTATAAATAAGATGCATTCAAATCAAATCACTTATAAGTCTCCTTCAGTACAAATACTTCATTATAAGTACACCACTGTTAATCAAATGTTTCTCACAATACGTTATTCAATAATCTCTAGTCTAGACTTGATATTCACGTTTCTTTTCCCTTGTGAGTATAACTTGATGCCGAACTAACGTTATAAAGTTAAGAGACTGCTCCAGCTACATACAAGCATTGCCTTAATTCGTTTCTACTTTAATGAAATGCAGCAAAGCCACCAACACGCATAGTAATTTAAGCGTAAGTTAGTTTCTCATATATAAAGTTTCTGCTAATGTAGCACAACAATAGCTAACTGCTAATCACTCATGCTAACAGAAACAAACTCACTTACTCGCACAAACCAAAGACATCTCGCTCAAACAGACGCGCTGCCGCTTTTCAAGCAAAGATTAAATAAAATCAATTCATAAACTTAAAATCGACACAGAGTTGATGATTTTTAAATCAATGAAGGTACTGCATGTCCTGAGTCAGAACGGTCAGAACACGTTGATGTGCCGTGCCGCTCAAACAGCGGTGCATGACGGGATACTGATTCCTCCAAAGAGCGGAAGCTCAAACCGATGGTCTTCCTCCAGGGGGCGCACGACACATCCTCCTCCGACACATTCCCTGCGTTCCATTCGGAAGGGCTCATCCCTATGCCCTAATCCCTTCAAAGGGTTTACCCTCCGGAGTGAGAGCTTCGAAGGGTGTAGGGGACCAAACAAGTGCGCCTCTGCGTCATCATCCCGTGCCCACACGGAGGCGCCGTCACATGGAAAGAATCATGGGAGATCATGGGAGCCCGAAGTGTCCGAAGCATGGTCCGAAGTATCCGACATCGCCCCCTATACCCTCATTCCTGTCGAATCTTTGTGCTGTGTTTTCTTTTGGCAATATGACATGCAGTTTTCATACTTGGCCCACCCAGTTTTATGTAGGCCCACCCAGTTAAAGATTTCTGGCCTTGCCCCTGATTTAGGTCAACACTAAATGTAAATAGCAATTAGATGCTTTGTGCAAATAGAAATGGATTCTAATTACACTAAGTGAAAATATCAGTATTTTATTAGCCATATGCTATTTACATTATAGTGTAATAACGAGATTCTATTTTAGATTACAAGTTACCCTACTTAAAATTTAATAAGTAGTGTAACTTTTCAATTACTTTATTAATGTAACAGATTACATTTGATTACTTTTCTAAATTTCTAATGTTTTAAACATCATTTTCAAACATGTAAACCAGGCAATTTAAACTTGATTACTGTCACACTTTCGAAATCCTTTATCACTTGAATTAAGATTATATTTAATTTTTAAAGTAGACATTGAATGCAAAATTCACTTTTACATGGTGTTTGCATATAAATATATCTTAGCAGTTTGTGGACACAACCACCCTACAATGATAAAAATCCATTCACTCCTTTTTTTTCATCCCTCAAAATCCTAAACAGTCTCAATTATCAAGCCGTTTTCATTTTCTGAGCAGTATGATGTCATATTGCTCAGGCCCCACCCTCAACTGCTGAAGTGCAGTCCAATTTTAGCATATTCTCTCCACGCATCTGTAGCGACAATGTCTTGTAAGCAATGCAGGCATTTTGTAGTTTTGTGATGGAGAAGAACATAAGAATCTTAATTTTCTCCCGACATCAGAGCCACTGAGGACACAGTGCATTAGTTTTGTTTTTAATGGTAATGACCACCGAATACACCTAAAGTCGTTTATATCTGCGCAAATTATTTGACTCCAAACTGCTTTCAGAATGAGGGACAATTCAAGGCAGTTTTTGTTAAAAAGTTAAAACTCAAAGATAGATCAGTACCCATTGTACGTGACCCAGCTGCACCTCCAGAAGAAGTAAAGATCATGTTTTTTCGTATTCGCAATCCTAAAAATTTTTCACCCACAGAAACCTTGCACACTGAATCCGATGCATATTAATTAATCCGTTGCGAGACTAGCCTACTAAATGCATTGATGATTTTGTTGTCCTCTCGCTTCTTAAAAAGAGAAAAAGAAAGGAAATATTGGGTCCATCCAATCCTAAAATATAGAGAGGATGGAGTTCCCCGTCCTTGAGCAGCGGGATTATCACGGGCGATGTCAGTGGCTCAGTTTGATGCTTTGCTAGTGATACTAGAGCTGCATATTAAAAAGAAGACCACCAACTTCTGTGAACTCGGTGTGCAAGGATCTATATACAGTGCTTTGTGCTGGGAGATGAAGTGGATGAATTTGACAATCCCATTCTGGATTTTGGGTTCGCTTGTATGGGACGGATGAGCAGAGCTCATTAGCATTTAAAGGGACATGCCCCAAAATGAGTCGCTCTGAACAGGGCACAACCACTGAGGAATTTTAACCAAAGTATGTTGCAGACCATTCATGAAGACCCTAAAGAATCATACCAACTTGTGGAAGATCAATGTCCCCTTTGAAGCACAGCCACCACAAAATCAGACTTACTTTGAGGTCATTCTGAGGTTAAATACATATTTAAAATCATAAGAAATATTTTATTAGCTATGATACTGTTTTTTGAATCAAATCTTTGCATAGCTATGACGGGAAACACTGGAATCTAACAATGCCTTGGAAAAAAACTGTTAATCTTTAAAAAAATGAAGCATAGCTATACATAAACCCATATAGGAAATAAAAGAGTTATCGAATAAGCATGTTCTAAACTCCTGAAACATTGGTGTTTCATATTTTAGAGCAGTCACTGCAATTTATGAAAGAAATCAATTAAATCTGTATGTGGGAGTGTGTGTGAAAAAAAAAACAGATGTAACCCCCACTTAACATTTTCATAACTAATTTAATTTAAAAAAAAATCCTCAGTAACTGTAACTGATTACAATTACTTTCATTTTGTAATTAAATTACGTAATTCCGTTACATGTAACTAGTTACTCCCCAACACTGCGCACTGATTATGCTTAGAAACATTTGTAGGCGGAAAGTGTAATCTTTTAAATAAAAGATATTAACCTCTATTGGTAATTATCATCTTAATAATCATAAGCAGCTTGATGGGCCGTTTCTCAAACGGAAGGCTGCATCCTCCGGAGGCCGCATTTGTAGGCTGCAAAGGTCATCAAGCCTGGTTTATTTCAGTTAACTGAGCATTACATTCGGGAGTCATAAGCATATTACAACAATTTACGCTTAAGAATAATGAAATTTATAACTGTTAATTTTCTAAAATAAGATCTTCTTTATAACGTAAGCAGCCTACAAATGCGACCTCCGGAGGATGGAGCCTTCCGTTTGAGAAACAGGGATTGTCTCATTTTGACAAAGCACAGAGAAATGTAACAGGCACCACGTGACCATAGTGAAGCCCACTGTATATACAGGTACTGGTCATAAAATTAGAATATAATGAAAAAGTTGATTTATTTCAGTAATACCATTCAAAAAGTGAAACTTGTATATTAGATTCATTCATTACACACAGACTGATATATTTCAAATGTTTATTTCCTTTAATTTTGATGATTATAACTAACAACTAATGAAAGTCCCAAATTCAGTATCTCAGAAAATTAGAATATCAATTAAGACCAATGCAAAAAAAATTATTTTTAGAAATGTTGGCCAACTGAAAAGTATGAACATGAAAAGTATGAGCATGTACAGCACTCAATATTTAGTTGGGGCTCCTTTGGCCTGGATTACTGCAGCAATGCGGCGTGGCATGGAGTCGATCGGTCTGTGGCACTGCTCAGGTGTTATGAGAGCCCATGTTGCTCTGATAGTGGCCTTCAGCTCTTCTGAATTGTTGGGTCTGGCGTATTGCATCTTCCTCTTCACAATACCCCATAGGTTTTCTATGGGGTTAAGGTCAGGCGAGTTTGCTGGCCAATCAAGAACAGGGATACCATGGTCCTTAAACCAGGTACTGGTAGCTTTGGCAGTGTGTGCAGGTGCCAAGTCCTGTTGGAAAATGAAATCTGCATCTCCATAAAGTTGGTCAGCAGCAGGAAGCATGAAGTGCTCTAAAACTTCCTGGTAGATGGCTGCGTTGACCTTGGACCTCAGAAAACACAATGGACCAACACCAGCAGATGACATGGCACCCCAAACCATCAATGACTGTGGAAACTTTACACTGGACCTCAAGCAATGTGGATTATGTGCCTCTCCTCTCTTCCTCCAGACTCTGGGACCTTGATTTCCAAAGGAAATGCAAAATGTACTTTCATCAGAGAACATAACTTTGGACCACTCAGCAGCAGTCCAGTCAAGACGCTTCTGACGCTGTCTCTTGTTCAAGAGTGGCTTGACACAAGGAATGCGACAGCTGAAACCCATGTCTTGCATACGTCTGTGCGTGGTGGTTCTTGAAGCACTGACTCCAGCTGCAGTCCACTCTTTGTGAATCTCCCCCACATTTTTGAATGGGTTTTGTTTCACAATCCTCTTCAGAGTGCGGTTATCCCTATTGCTTGTACACTTTTTTTCTACCACATGGGGACCCTGTGCAAGAAACATCCCTGTTGTTTTCCAATAGAGCAAAATAATGTGGGAAGTCGTGGCCTAATGATTAGAGAGTCGGACTCGTAATCCAAAGGTTGCGGGTTCGAGTCTCGGGCCGGCAGGGATTGTAGGTGGGGGGAGTGAATGTCCAGTACTCTCTCTCCACCCTCAATACCACGACTGAGGTGCCCTTTGAGCAAGGCACCGAACCCCCAACTGCTCCCCAGGCGCCGCAGCATAAATGGCTGCCCACTGCTCCGGGGGTGTGTTCACGGTGTGTGTGTGTGTGTGTGTGCATGCTGGATGGGTTAAATGCAGAGCACGAATTCCGAGTATGGGTCACCATACTTGGCAGTATGTCACTATTTTTTATTTAAATACTTTATGTCACCCATGTGCTGTCTGTGTACCACCCCATACGAATCAGTTTGAGTGAGTCAACTGTTTGATTCCAAATCATTTACTCTGGATCGCTAACTGAGATGATTCAGGCCGTTTTGCTAAACCCTTTGCCATTTCAATAAGAACTACTTCAAAAGAATTCATGCCGGAATCAGGGACACACATTTTATTCAATACAATCCAGTTGTTTGCACTTAATATTCAGAACAGATGAATAAATCTGCCACAGCATAAAACCATACCCAGATCTAAAACAGAAACCGGGGTCAATGAAATCTCACTTTCGATCTATTAATTAAAAATAATAATAATTGTTTTGGGTCCCTTATACTTTTATTAGAAGTAATAATTACGGTAACACTTTAAAGTAAAGCGTCATTTGTTAACATTAATGTATTAACTAACATGAACGAAGAATGCAACAATACATTACACTTTTTATTAATTAATAAAAATACAGTTGTTCATGTTAGTTCACAGTGCATTAACTAATGTTAACAAACACAACTTGTGATTTTAATAATGCATTAGTAAATGCTGAAATTAACATTAAGATTAATAAATGCTGTAGAAGTATTGTTCATTCTTGGTTCGTGTTAACTAATGAACCTTATTGTAAAGTGTTACCATAATTACAATGTTTGTGGGTTAATCTAGTTAAATTTTTATAAAACCATGCAATTTTAACAATTCTAATTGTATTTAATATTTTCTTTCAACTGTATACAGTAATTACAATTTTGAAACTTTTCAAATGTTATTTTATTTTTGTGCTTTTGGAAATGGATCCTTACTATCCTGAACTAGACCTTTTATTTTCCATTATAATAATAATGACAATCATAAAATTACAAGAAGTCAAAAGGAAAAAATATTTATTGATGTTATAGACAAGAAATATTGCTGTTTGTAATTCTGGAATCCATAGCAGTGAGCAAACTAATTCTCCAAAACCCAGTCCATTACTATAACGGCTGTTTCAGATCGAAGAGGCCGGTTCCTCCTTTCACAACGTTTCCTACAACCAAGCAAGCTGAGGGCGAACTGAGTTTGTCATAAGAACCTTAAAAAAGCAAAAAAAAAAAACAAGAATTGAGACATGCATGCATAATTATATTACTGAACAACTACTTAACTATACTACTAATCATTATCAACAATATGCATTATTAAATTAGGAAAGACTATTGTATTGTACCCAGCATCGTTGCTTGCTTTAAGAACTTGTAACTGGTCTCAAAGGTCATCTGTTGCAGCGGGGAACTGTTGGATTGCATGCCAAATCTGTTGAGAGGCTTGTACACCCCCTCAAAACACATGTAGTCAGCCACTAGAGAGAGATGGCGTGGGTCCACCTCAATACCTGTGAACAGAGGAACCAGTCAGATCTCTAATGAAACACACACTGCTATGAGTGTCAAACAATCCTGTTCTGCTTCATTACCATAGACAGCAAACACATCTTTAATCTCCTTCTCAATGACTCTGAGGGCCACCTCAATACCATATGTGTTGGCCATAGCATGAACCTGGTTGGAGTATAACCGGTTCAAGTCCAGGATCTAGTACAACAAAACAGATTGTATCACATGCCATATTTGGACTGCTACCACACTAGTTCCAATACATTAGAGTACCATGTATTCATGAACAATTAAATTCGAAGACAGAAAAAAAATGTTGGACTGTATTGGACTCACATCAGCATGCTTGAACATCTCATGCATGTTGATGCCCTCTGTGTTGAGCACCATCTCTTTTTTGCCCTCCTTTGTGGTGACTTCATTTAATAAGCAGCGTGTGATACCCTTGGTCTCCATGATGACAGCGTTCTGAGCCTGCTTCACCACCACTGACGTGAGGTCAAAGTGCACTTTAGTGAGGGGTAGGACCAGGGTTAGCTGTCAAACAAAAGCAGCAACGTATTATGAATATGAAAGCACCAGTACCATTTGCTGTAAAATAGCAGTTTTTCTTTCTATTACATATTACACACTTTTACAAATATATATACACAATTCAAAAGTTTGGGGCTGGTAAGATTAAAAAAATGTTTTTTAAAGTAAAAAAAAAAAAATCTATCTGTCTATCATATTATATATATATATATATATATATATATATATACATACACACACACAGTGGGTACGGAAAGTATTCAGACCCCCCTTTTTCACTCTTTGTTATATTGCAGCCATTTGCTAAAATCATTTAAGTTCATTTTTTTTCCTCATTAATGTACACACAGCACCCCATATTGACAGAAAAACACAGAATTGTTGACATTTTTGCAGATTTATTAAAGAAAAACTGAAATATCACATGGTCCTAAGTATTCAGACCCTTTGCTGTGACAATCATATATTTAACTCAGGTGCTGTCCATTTCTTCGGATCATCCTTGAAATGGTTCTACACCTTCATTTGAGTCCAGCTGTGTTTGATTATACTGACTGGACTTGATTAGGAAAGCCACACACCTGTCTAAATAAGACCTTACAGCTCACAGTGCATGTCAGAGCAAATGAGAATCATGAGGTCAAAGGAACTGCCTGAAGAGCTCAGAGACAGAATTGTGGCAAGGCACAGATCTGGCCAAGGTTACAAAAAAACTTTCTGCTGCACTTAAGGTTCCTAAGAGCACAGTGGCCTCCATAATCCTTAAATGGAAGACGTTTGGGACGACCAGAACCCTTCTTAGAGCTGGCCGTCTGGCCAAACTGAGCTATCGGGGGAGAAGACCCTTGGTGAGAGAAGTAAAGAAGAACCCAAAGATCACTGTGGCTGAGCTCCAGAGATGCAGTCGGGAGATGGGAGAAAGTTGTAGAAAGTCAACCATCACTGCAGCCCTCCACCAGTCGGGGCCTTATGGCAGAGTGGCCCGATGGAAGCCTCTCCAAGAACTTTTTGGCCTTAATTCTAAGCGGTATGTGTGGAGAAAACCAGGCACTGCTCATCACCTGTCCAATACAGTCCCAACAGTGAAGCATGGTGGTGGCAGCATCATGCTGTGGGGGTGTTTTTCAGCTGCAGGGACAGGACAACTGGTTGCAATCGAGGGAAAGATGAATGCGGCCAAGTACAGGGATATCCTGGACAAAAACCTTCTCCAGAGTGCTCAGGACCTCAGACTGGGCCGAAGGTTTACCTTCCAACAAGACAATGACCCTAAGCACACAGCTAAAATAAGGAAGGAGTGGCTTCACAATAACTCCATGACTGTTCTTGAATGGCCCAGCCAGAGCCCTGACTTAAACCCAATTGAGCATCTCTGGAGAGACCTAAAAATGGCTGTCCACCAACGTTTACCATCCAACCTGACAGAACTGGAGAGGATCTGCAAGGAGAAATGGCAGAGGATCCCCAAATCCAGGTGTGAAAAACTTGTTGCATCTTTCCCAAAAAGACTCATGGCTGTATTAGATCAAAAGGGTGCTTCTACTAAATACTGAGCAAAAGGTCTGAATACTTAGGACCATGTGATATTTCAGTTTTTCTTTTTTAATAAATCTCCAAAAATGTCAACAATTCTGTGTTTTTCTGTCAATATGGGGTGCTGTGTGTACATTAATGAGGAAAAAAAATGAACTTAAATGATTTTAGCAAATGGCTGCAATATAACGGAGTGAAAAATTTAAGGGGGTCTGAATACTTTCCGTACCCACTGTATATATTGATATATACAGTATCTCACAGAAGTGAGTACACCCCTCACAGTTTTGTAAATATTTTATCATATCTTTTCATGTGACAACACTGAAGAAATTACACTTTGTTACAATGTAAAGTAGTGAGTGTACAGCTTGTATAACGGTGTAAATTTGCTGTCCTCTCAAAATAACTCAAACACACAGCCATTAATGTC